>NW_027363195.1:0-600000 GCF_046119375.1 Phyllobates terribilis | reverse complement strand
TTTTTGTATCCTTCCCCTGAACAACTATGTTGAATAATCTTTGTTTTCAGATCATTTGACAGTTGTTTTGAGGAGCCCATGATGCCACTCTTCAGAGGAGATTCAAACAGGAGAACAACTTGCAAGTGGCCACTTTAAGTAGCTTTTCTCATGATTGCATACACCTGGCTATGAAGTTCAAAGCTCAATGAGGTTACAAAACCAAAAAAAGTGCTTTAGTAAGTCAGTAAAAAGTAGGTAGGAGTATTTAAAACAAGAAAATGATAAGGGTGCCCATACTTATGCACCTGTCAAATTTTCTTTGAATGCAGATTGCACATTTTCTGCTAGTACAATAAACCTCATTTCAAGGCAGAAACATTACCGTGTCCAACAGTTATTACATATATCAAACTGAAATAGCTGTTGCAAAAACACCAATTTTTATAAAACATTAAGCTTAAGATTAATAGGGGTGCCCAAACTTTTCATATAACTGTAAATATTGTACTGTAGAAAATTACACTTCTTTTTTTTTACAATGTATTTTTGGTAAAAATGGTATTAAAGAGTTAATTTTTCTTTATGATTTCTGATCACAATTTTTTTTTATGGAATATTTTTTGACATCTGATCAAATGTATTGTATTTTCTCAAAAATGTTGATATTTGCACATTGATTGGTTTAAAGCAGTGATGGCGAATCTTTTAGAGACCGAGTGCCCAAACTGCAATCCAAAACCCACTTATTTATCGCCAAGTGCCAACACGGCAATTTAACCTAAATATTGAGGTTTTACTGACACAAACAACTGATACAAAGAGCAGACGAGGGCAGCATAGAGCAGCCACAGACAGGAGCAGGGGTAAGAGACTGCAGAAATAAAGAATGTGCTCACCCACATCCTGGTATATATGCTGGCCCTCCCCTCAATCCTGGTATATATGCTGGCCCCCCCATCAGTCCTGGTATATATGCTGGCCCCCCCCTCAATCCTGGTATATATGTTGGCCCTCCCCTCAATCCTGGGATATATGCTGGACCTCCCCTCAATCCTGGTATATATGCTGGCCCTCCCCTCAATCCTGGTATATATGCTGGTCCTTCCCTCAATACTGGTATATATGATGGCCCTCCCCTCAATCCTGGTATATATGCTGGCCCTCCCCTCAATCCTGGTATATATGCTGGTCCTCCCCTCAATCCTGGTATATATGATGGCCCTCCCCTCAATCCTGGTATATATGCTGGCCCTCCTCTCAATCCTGGTATATATGCTGGCCCTCCCCTCAATCCTGGTATATATGCTGGTCCTCCCCTCAATCCTGGTATATATGCTGGCCCTCCCCTCAATCCTGGTATATATGCTGGCCCTCCCCTCAATCCTGGTATATATGCTGGCCTTCCCCTCAATCCTGGTATATATGCTGGCCCTCCCCACAAACCTGGTAAATATGCTGGCCCTCCCATCAATCCTGATATATATGCTGGCCCTCCTCTCAATCCTGGTATATATGCTGGCCCTCCTCTCAATCCTGGTATATATGCTGGCCCTCCCCTCAATCCTGGTATATATGCTGGCCCTCCCCTCAATCCTGGTATATATGCTGGTCCTCCCCTCAATACTGGTATATATGATGGCCCTCCCCTCAATCCTGGTATATATGCTAGCCCTCCCCTCAATCCTGGTATATATGCTGGTCCTCCCCTCAATCCTGGTATATATGATGGCCCTCCCCTCAATCCTGGTATATATGCTGGCCCTCCTCTCAATCCTGGTATAAATGCTGGCCCTCCCCTCAATCCTGGTATATATGCTGGTCATCCCCTCAATCCTGGTATATATGCTGGCCCTCCCCTCAATCCTGGTATATATGCTGGCCCTCCTCTCAATCCTGGTATATATGCTGGCCTTCCCCTCAATCCTGGTATATATGCTGGCCCTCCCCTCAAACCTGGTATATATGCTGGACCTCCCCTCAATCCTGATATATATGCTGGCCCTCCCCTCAATCCTGGTATATATGCTGGCCCTCCTCTCAATCCTGGTATATATGCTGGCCCTCCCCTCAATCCTGGTATATATGCTGGCCCTCCCCTCAATCCTGGTATATATGCTGGACCTCCCCTCAATCCTGGTATATATGCTGGCCCTCCCCTCAATCCTGGTATATATGCTGGTCCTCCCCTCAATACTGGTATATATGATGGCCCTCCCCTCAATCCTGGTATATATGCTGGCCCTCCCCTCAATCCTGGTATATATGCTGGTCCTCCCCTCAATCCTGGTATATATGATGGCCCTCCCCTCAATCCTGGTATATATGCTGGCCCTCCTCTCAATCCTGGTATATATGCTGGCCCTCCCCTCAATCCTGGTATATATGCTGGTCCTCCCCTCAATCCTGGTATATATGCTGGCCCTCCCCTCAATCCTGGCATATATGCTGGCCCTCCCCTCAATCCTGGTATGTATGCTGGCCTTCCCCTCAATCCTGGTATATATGCTGGCCCTCCCCTCAAACCTGGTATATATGCTAGCCCTCCCCTCAATCCTGATATATATGCTGGCCCTCCCCTCAATCCTGGTATATATGCTGGCCCTCCCCTCAATCCTGGTATATATGCTGGCCTTCCCCTCAATCCTGGTATATATGCTGGCCCTCCCCTCAAACCTGGTATATATGCTGGCCCTCCCCTCAATCCTGATATATATGCTGGCCCTCCCCTCAATCCTGGTATATATGCTGGCCCTCCTCTCAATCCTTGTATATATGCTGTCCCTCCCCTCAATCCTGGTATATATGCTGGCCCTCCCCTCAATCCTGGTATATATGCTGGCCATCCCCTCAATCCTGGTATATATGCTGGCCCTCCCCTCAATCCTGATATATATGTTGGCCCTCCCCTCAATCCTGGTATATATGCTGGCCCTCCCCTCAATCCTGGTATATATGCTGGCTCTCCCCTCAATCTTGGTATATATGCTGGCCCTCCCCTCAATCCTGGTATATATGCTGGCCCCCCCCTCAATCCTGGTATATATGCTGGCCCTCCCCTCAATCCTGATATATATGCTGGCCCTCCCCTCAATCCTGGTATATATGCTGGCCCCCCCCTCAGTCCTGGTATATATGCTGGCCCTCCCCCAGTCCATGCATACATGCTCCCTCTCCCCCCCAGCCTGCTGGCGCCACTGTGCATCGCATATTAAAAAAAAAAAAAAAACACATAATAAACCCTCCTCCTCACCTTCCTTCTTCTCCCGCGCAGCGTCCTCTCCTGTAGTCGGCACATCTAGCTGAAGTATATTGCAGCGCACGTACTAGCCAGGCCCGTGCGCGCTGCAGTACACGCTGCCGGCCAATCAGAGGCCAGCGGCCGCTGGCCTCTGATTGGCCGGCCGACGTCATGCTGGCCTCTGATTGGCCGGCAGCCGCTTCTGATTGTCCGGAAGCCGCTAGCCTGTGATTGGCCGGCCAACGTCATGCTGGTCTCTGATTGGCCAGAAGCCGCAGGCCTCTGATTGTTCGGCCGAATTCATGCTGGCCTCTGATTGGCCGGTAGCCGATGGCCTCTCATTGGCCGGCAGCGTGTATTGCAGCGCTCGGGCCTGGCTAGTTCATGCGCTGCAATACACTTCAGCTCGATGTGTTTCCGTCCGAGAGAGATCGCACATCTAGCTGCAGTAGCGGAGCTGGTGCCGGCACTCGGCGGCTCAGAGTTCTCCCCGCCGGCCCGATCCAGTAGCGCTAGTGCTGCGGCCATGGTGCCCCCCAGGAGGGCTCTGCTGCCCCCTCTCACGCTGCCATAGGTTCCCAGCACTGGTGTAAAGCATTTCTTCTTTTACAGCTGACGACCCAAAATTGGGGATTTTCTGAAAAAAAAAAAAAAAAATGGCCAGTCTGCATTATATATGGTGGAAGTGAGAATGTATCATCTGGATAAGGGGGTGGTCTTCACAGAGGGGTCTATGGAGAGATGTCACTTTATAAGGAGCACATAGCATGGAATACCGGGGGGAAGCCTTCTGGCTCCTTATGTTGCTCCAGTCCGGAATGCTCCACTATGGTCCATCCTTCTATAGTTCTTCTCTTACACTTTCTGCTGCTCGGTATATGGACGTATTCGCTCTATGCTGACAGGCGCTCCCTTAGTATAGCCCATGTAATGCACGGCACCACAATGTTGTAGGTTCTGACTACTGTGTAAATAAACACCACCCAGAGACCGGCCATAATCTTATAGTCTGGGTGTGAATACCCTGTAGGTAGAGCTACACTTTTGTTGTGGAGATTTTGGTAATTTTATTTACCTTTTTGCATTTACCCGAATGAGGCTTGTGAGAAATCCTTAAATATGCTGCAGATTTCTCCTGTATGATGCTGACCAATCATAAGCAAGCAGCAACACTCAAAGAAAAGAAGAACACGCCCCCACCATAGCTCAAAGCGGGTTTCTTAGGGTATAAAGCTACGTTCTCACAATGAGTTTTTAGTGAGTTTTTTCGCTGCATATTTTAGAAATAATGCAAGTAACCTATCTTAATGGGTGCAGAAATTCTGCAACATCAAAAACTCACCAAAAGCTCATCGTGGGAACCTAGCCTAAGATGTATAATGATGGCGAGTCCTGATCTCCTGGTCTAACCTTCTGCATGATTAGAAAGCAGAGGTAACAGCTCTAAGACAAGGAAGGAGCCGCACAGCTGAGTTTCTCTGTGTCACATTACAAACCCTTTTATTGACTCTCCTGATTATGGAGTGTGCCAGTATCACACTTATGTCTTCTGTGCTCAAGCAACTTGTACTCTCTCTGCAGTGATATTAGGCTGTTATTACACCTCACACAGGAGCAGTGTGTTCTGGGTTACTTCTATGGTGAAATGTAATGACAGTCTCCTCTAATCTCACTGCAGAATGAGTACAAGTTGAGCACAACCGATCTAAGTGTGATACTGACGCTGTGCTCTAATTTCTGGACAGGCAGTTTGGGATAGGCACAGTACAGCAGAGGTGAGAGTGCCATAAGAGGAGGAAAGCTGTTAGAAAGGTTTGTAATGTTGCACAACTAAACTCTCTTGTGCTGCCCCTTCACCCAAAGAGACCTTAACTGAAAGGTATTAGTCAGTTGTGTGCTCTAATCATGCAGGAGGTTAGCCCAGGAGACCAGGTCTGTATCCTTACATCTCAGACACTGAGAAATCTGCTCTAAGCTATGGTGGGGATGTGATCATCTTTCTTTTCAGTGCTGTCGTCTGCTTATAATTGGTCAGCATCATGCAGGGAGAAGAATTTCGCACCCCCAGTGAAAACTCTGATAACATGTACTTGGACTTAATTTTTTTAACTCATTAGGCACCAAATACTTTCATTGCTAATATCTCCGCAAATGAAAGATAAAATAGAAAAAAAAACATGAAAAATTTGGTGACAGGTCCTCTTTAGGATAAGACAACCCCTTTAAATGTAAGAATCGAATTTTTGGTCGAAAAAATGTATGCAACAAAAATGCCACATGTGATTTGATCCAAAAACATGCTGAATTTCAGGATGAGAGAAGCAAGTATTTGCAAAAAAAAGTTAAAAGGGTCATTCACTGTTATGATATTGATCACTTATACTTAGGATGGACCACCAAGATCAGATTGGTAGAGTTCCAACACTCTGCCACCCCATTGATTCCATGCTGGAGCTGATAACAGCTGATTGGTGGTGTTAGGATTTGGACACCTATCAATCTGATACTACTGACTTATATTGATGCCTTCTCCTAATTGATAAGTGGTAGCATACCCCTTTAAAACAATACGTAGTTTTTATTTAGTTGTAAGATGAAAGTGACTCTACACATTAAGGCGTGTCATGGTCTGAGCACAAAATGATTCTAAGATTAGTTGCTGGCCTCTTGACCCGAACTTAAGAGCTTAAGGCCATATTCATACATTCAGTAATTTGGTCAGTATTTTACCTCAGTATTAGGAAGCCAAAACCAGGAGTGGAACAATTAGAGGAAAAGTATAATAGAAACACGTCACTGATGAAACTTACTGAACGTGTGAAGGTGCCTAATAGAGACGCTGTGGAGAAGGACAGGAGCACACACAAAATAGGGCAATAGCGTCTGATAAGGGGTCGGGATAATTGATGGCAGCGCTCACCTAGAGGTGTTGTGTGCAGTCACCACAGCTATAATGGTGTAGAAAGCCGCTGCTGCCCTGTGGCTGGAGGAAAGGTTCTTCAAGAGGTGGAATGGCAAAAATGGAAGCTGGCACATTTAGGTGGGCTGTGCTGCGGGAGTGAAGAGCTTGTTTTTTTTATACCTTGAGAAAGGCCCTGGTCCATTGCAGAAACGCATTGATATTAATAAAAAACGTTTGGGAATCCCAAGGCTCTTCATTCCCACAGTGCAGCCCACTTAAACGTGCCAGCTTCCATTTCTGCCAATGTGGCCTAATAGACGTATATGAGGCTGTCAAAAATCGGGGCAGGAGACTCGCAAACAGCTTGTGCATCACGATCTATGACACACAGATGTGTGAATACGCCATTACTCTCATATAAGATTACCTGCATCAAGTTTCAAAGGAGCAATTGTAACCCTCTTTCAATTATTTAAAGGCATTTTCCCACAAACAAAATTCATTTTAATCAATAGATCTTGGAATAATAATAAGTTCCACAATTGGATGTGTTTAAATAAAATGTTCCTGTGCTGAGATAATCTTAGAAATATGCCCCTGCTGTGTACTGTGTAACGTCTGACCATACAGGAACATGGTCTGAACATACCTCATCTCCTGGACGGGGAGGATGCAAAAGAGTATACAGACATTACAGCAGGGGATCACAGCCGATTCTTTATGTGAGGTAAAACCAGTTTTTAAACAGGCAGGGAAATGTTTTACCTCACAGAATCAGCTGCCATCCTGTGCTGTCCTGTCTGTATACTCTTTCGCTTCCTCCCATGGCCAGCTGTGTTATGTGCAGACCATGTTCGCTCCAGTGGGAGTCTGTTTATGACACGACACAGTAAAAGTGCAGTCATCAGTAATGATGTCAGGTACAAAGCTATTATAGTAAGGCCCAGTGTAGTGTGGAAGTCCAATGTGACACTGAAGATGTCCGCCTAGAGATAGATGCTAGTTATTGAGCTGCAGCTGTTGATCCATGTAACGCATAGGTTCACCTTTATACACCATTTCACCCGTTTACCCAGATCATCAATCTTCAGAACGTCTTCAAATGTAGCATAAGTTTGTAAAAAATGATTCTGTACTTGTATCATAGCTCAAAGCTGCATTCACACTGAATTACTACTGAATGTAAAGGTGTGGGGTGACACATGATTAGCTACAGCTTAGTTCTGCTGTACTGCTTTTTGTAGGGTCCTGTCCTGTGCTCCGGCCCTCCGTCTGTAGGTCCATTATGCATTCATTTGCTTTTCATGGCAAAAAAGGTGCAGCATGCAGCGCTATTCCTTACCATCCAAACAATGCAGACCTCGAAGACCACTCAGCGGCTTGCGTCAATGGGATCCAGGGGTGCCATATGGCAATGGATCCGCAGGGATCCAGCATTGAATTTTATTTCCCCGAATAACTGACTTAATGATGCCCCTTCTAACACATCAGATGACTGTATGATGCCAAGAATACAAATAAAGTAAAGAGCATAATTGCTGTCCAGACACTGAACAAGCAGGCTATGCAGTAAAATTAAGAATAATCAATGTAGATGTGGCAGAGAATAAGGTATAACTCAGGGCCAGTGCAAGACAAGCAATTCTATCTAGTAACAAAGTTGCTCAATTTATTATGTAGATTATAAATGGATGTAATATAAAATTGTTTTGCGGATGAATCGCTGCTCTGAGTGTTAGATTTTCAAAGTGGTAAAAAGGTTTATCTGCCAGTAATGATATTTACCTGGGGACATCCACCTATTGGAGACAGGCCATTAAAACTGGCCAAACTTTCTCCTTACTTTCTTGGCCACTGAGGGGCTTTTTGGACTGCAAATGGTTGATAAGTGTTGGTAAGAGTTTTCGAAGTATCTACTATATAATTGTCTTATCCCGTCTGTCTGTCTGTCTATCTGTCTGTCTGTCTGTCCAGGAAATCCCGCGTCGCTCATTGGTCCGGCAGCGGCCAATCAGCGCTGCGGGATTTCAGAAAAAAGATGGCGGCTGTTAGCGGCTCTTCTGCGGGACGGAGCTCAGCGCCGGTACCAGCAGGAGGACCCCGACCGCTAGACCCATCTGCGGGACGGAGATGCAGCCGGGAGATGAGCGGCGCAAGGCGCTCATGTCCCGGCCGGCAGCAGCGGAAGGACCGCCGGCGTCGCTGACATCCATGCGGAAGGGAGGACCGGGGAGCGGCGCTGCGGGTCGGGATACTTCTGCTGCGAGAGCCCGCTCATGTCCCGGGTTCTCGCAGCGGAAGTAGCCGCACAGGAAGCGCCGCTGCCCGGTCCTCACCAAGACGATTCGATGATTGGTCGCGGTCTTCGGACCCGACCAATCACTGATCTTAGCGCAAAAGTTAAATACCGCTGTGCTGATTGGTCGCGGACGCTGCCCGCGACCAATCACCGATTTGGGCGCCAAATTTAAATATCGGCCGCGACAAATCAGCACAGTAGTGGTTAACTTTAGCCGCAAGATCAGTGATTGGTCGCGGGCCAAGACCGCGACCAATCACCGATTTGTGCGGCACATTTAAATAGCGGCCGCGACCAATTGGATGTCAGCGCCGCTCCCCGGTCCTCCCTACACACCCTTGCCGCATGGATGTCAGCGGCGCTGCCTGTGCGGATACTTCCGCTGCGAGAACCCGGGACATGAGCGGGCGCTCGCAGCAGAAGTATCCCGACGCGCAGCGCCGCTCCCCGGTCCTCCCTTCACACCCTAGCCGCTGATGTCCCCACAGTATCCGCATGGTGTTACAAAGATCCGGACATTTGTGTTAAAAATCGCTGATTGGTCGCTGGCGGTGCCCGCGACCAATCACCGATTTGGGCGCCAAATTTAAATATCGGCTGCGACCTATCACCGATCTTGGCTCCACATTTAAACACCACTGTACTGATTGGTCGCAGCCGCTATTTAAATGTGGCGTCCAAATCGGTGATTGGTCGCGGGCAGCGGCCGCGACCAATCAGCAGAGCGGTGTTTAACTTTAGCGCCAAGATCACTGATTGGTCGTGTGCGGAGAGCGCGACCAATCAGCGAATCGTATTGGTGAGGAGCGGGGAGCGGAATCGTATTAGTGAGCACCGGGGAGCGCCGCTGCCTGTGCGGATACTTCCACTGCGAGAAGCCTGGAGATGAGCGACTGCTCGCAGCAGAAGTATCCCGACGCGCAGCGCCGCTCCCCGGTCCTCCCTTCACACCCTAGCCGCTGATGTCCCCACAGTATCCGCATGGTGTTACAAAGATCAGGACATTTGTGTTAAAAATCGCTGATTGGTCACTGGCACTGCCCTCGACCAATCACCGATTTGGGCGCCAAATTTAAATATCGGCCGCGACCAATCAGCACAGCGGTGTTTAAATCTGGAGCCAAGATCGGTGATTGGTCGCGTCCGATATTTAAATTTGGCGCCCAAATTGGTGATTGGTCGCGGGCAGCGCCTGCGACCAATCAGCGATTTTTAACACAAATGTCCAGACCTTAGTAACACCATGCGGATACTGTGGGGACATCAGCGGCTAGGGTGTGAAGGGAGGACCGGGGTGCGGCGCTGCCTGTGCGGATACTTCCGCTGCGAGAACCAGGGACATGAGCGGGCGCTCGCAGCAGAAGTATCCCGACCCGCAGCGCCGCTCCCCGGTCTTCCCTTCACACCCTAGCCGCTGATCTCCCCACAGTATCCGCATGGTGTTACAAAGGTCCGGACATTTGTGTTAAAAATCGCTGATTGGTCGCTGGCGCTGCCCGCGACCAATCACCAATTTGGGCGCCAAATTTAAATATCGGCCGCGACCAATCACCGATCTTGGCTCCACATTTAAACACCGCTGTACTGATTGGTCGCGGACGCTATTTAAATGTGCGCCAAAATCGGTGATTGGTCGCGCCCAGCGTCGGCGACCAACCAGCACAGCGGTGTTTAAATGTGGAGCCAAGATCGGTGATTGGTCGCGGCCGATATTTAAATTTGGCGCCCAAATCGCTGATTGGTCGCGGGCAGCGCCAGCGACCAATCAGCGATTTTTAACACAAATGTCCGGACCTTTGTAACACCATGCGGATACTGTGGGGAGATCAGCGGCTAGGGTGTGAAGGGAAGACCGGGGAGTGGCGCTACGGGTCGGGATACTTCTGCTGCGAGCAGTCGCTCATGTCCCGGGTTCTCGCAGCGGAAGTAGCCGCACAGGCAGCGGCGCTCCCCGGTCCTCACTAATACGATTCCGCTCCCTGCTCCTCACCAATACGATTCGCTGATTGGTCGCGCTCTCCGCACGCGACAAATCAGTGATCTTGGCGCTAAAGTTAAACACCGCTCTGCTGATTGGTCGCTGGCGCTGCCCGCGACCAATCACCGATTTGGGCGCCAAATTTAAATATCGGCCGCGACCAATCACCGATCTTGGCTCCACATTTAAACACCCCTGTACTGATTGGTCGCAGACGCTATTTAAATGTGCGCCAAAATCGGTAATTGGTCGCGCCCAGCGTCGGCGTCCAATCAGCACAGCGGTGTTTAAATGTGGAGCCAAGATCGGTGATTGGTCGGGCCGATATTTAAATTTGGCGCCCAAATCGGTGATTGGTCGCGGGCAGCGCCAGCGACCAATCAACGATTTTTAACACAAATGTCCGGACCTTTGTAACACCATGCGGATACTGTGGGGAGATCAGCGGCTAGGGTGTGAAGGGAAGACCGGGGAGCGGCGCTGCGGGTCGGGATACTTCTGCTGCGAGCAGTCGCTCATGCCCCGGGTTCTCGCAGCGGAAGTAGCCGCACAGGCAGCGGCGCTCCCCGGTCCTCACTAATACGATTCCGCTCCCTGCTCCTCACCAATACGATTCGCTGATTGGTCGCGCTCTCCGCACGCGACAAATCAGTGATCTTGGCGCTAAAGTTAAACACCGCTCTGCTGATTGGTCGCTGGCGCTGCCCGCGACCAATCACCGATTTGGGCGCCAAATTTAAATATCGGCCGCGACCAATCACCGATCTTGGCTCCACATTTAAACACCCCTGTACTGATTGGTCGCAGACGCTATTTAAATGTGCGCCAAAATCGGTAATTGGTCGCGCCCAGCGTCGGCGTCCCATCAGCACAGCGGTGTTTAAATGTGGAGCCAAGATCGGTGATTGGTCGGGCCGATATTTAAATTTGGCGCCCAAATCGGTGATTGGTCGCGGGCAGCGCCAGCGACCAATCAACGATTTTTAACACAAATGTCCGGACCTTTGTAACACCATGCGGATACTGTGGGGAGATCAGCGGCTAGGGTGTGAAGGGAAGACCGGGGAGCGGCGCTGCGGGTCGGGATACTTCTGCTGCGAGCAGTCGCTCATGCCCCGGGTTCTCGCAGCGGAAGTAGCCGCACAGGCAGCGGTGCTCCCCGGTCCTCACTAATACGATTCCGCTCCCTGCTCCTCACCAATACGATTCGCTGATTGGTCGCGCTCTCCGCAAGCGACCAATCAGTGATCTTGGCGCTAAAGTTAAACACCGCTCTGCTGATTGGTCACGGCCGCTGCCCGCGACCAATCACCGATTTGGGCGCCACATTTAAATAGCGGCCGCGACCAATCACTGATCTTGCCGCCACATTTAAACACTGCTGTTCTAATTGGTCGCGGACGCCAGCCGCGACCAATCAGTGAGCTTGGCGCCAAATTTAAACAACGCTCTGCTGATTGGTCGCGGACACCAGACGCATCCAATCAGCGAGATTGGCGCCAAATTTAAACAACGCTCTGCTGATTGATCGCGGTCACTGGCCAAGATCAATCAGCAGTATTGGCCGCAAAATTTAAACAACGCTCTGCTGATTGGTCGCAGCCATCAGCCGCGACTAATCAGCGATTTTGGCGCCAAATTTAAACACCGCTCTGATGACTGGTCCCGGCCGGCGACCAATCAGCGATTTTGGCGCCAAATTTAAACACCGCTCTGCATTGCTTTGCTGATTGGTCCCGGTCGCCGGCCGCGACCAATCAGCAGCATTGTCGCCAAATTTAAACACCTCTTTGCTGATTGGTCGCGGTCGCGACCAATCAGCGATTTTGGTGCCAAATTTAAACCCCGCTCTGTATCGCTCTGCTAATTGGTCGTGGTCGGCGGCCGCGACCAATCAGTAATATTGGCGCCAAATTTAAACACCGCTCTGCTGATTGGTCGCGACTAATTTAAATTTAAACACGCTTTCCAGTCCTCACTAACACGGTTCGCAGATTGGTCGCGGCCGCCGCCCGCGACCAATCACTGATATTGCTGCCAAATTTAAACACCGCTTTGCTGATTGGTCGCGGTTGCCTAACGCGACCAATCAGCGATTTGGGCGCCAAATTTAAACGCCTCTCTGCTAATTGCGCCCCGTCGGCCGCTTACCTATTCTAGAATACCCGATGCGTTCGAATCGGGCCACCATCTAGTATATGTCATAAGTGTCTATGGTTGGAGAACCCCTTTAAAGAAAAACATTGGTCAACAACTTTAGGAATTGTAAGGAAGGTTAGAAGATGTTTGGCTACGGTCTCAGTCTGGTGGTTTCACATTTTATATAATTTAGGCTTTGCATGTGTTAGTTCACTATATCGCACCTCTGATCTCTCTATTGGACCATGTAAAACATAAAAAACCTAATGACAGAAGAAAGGATCTGCAGGATCGGTGATGGTAGTTACTGGGAACCCCACCAATCACTAGAGTGGGGATCCCTATCCTCTCTTATGGATGAAATAGTATGGAGCCGTTGCCAGGCATGCGCACTGCCACACTCCATTCAGTGTCTATGGGACTGATGGGGACAGCCGAGAACATCAGCAGCCGCGTATAAATATATATATATATATATATATATATATATATATATATACACACAGTATAGACCAAAAGTTTGGACACACCTTCTCATTTAAAGATTTTTCTGTATTTTAATGACTATGAAAATTGTACATTCACACTGAAGGCATCAAAACTATGAATTAACACATGTGGAATTATATACTTAACAAAAATGGTGAAACAACTGAAATGATGTCTTATATTATAGGTTTTTCAAAGTAACCACCTTTTGCTTTGATGACTGCTTTGCACACTATTGGCATTCTCTTGATGAGCTTCAAGAGGTAGCCACCGGAAATGGTTTTCACTTCACAGGTGTGCCCTGTCAGGTTTAATAAGCGGGATTTCTTGCCTTATAAATGTGGGACCATCAGTTGTGTTGTGCAGAAGTCTGGTGGATACATAGCTGATAGTCCTACTGAATAGACTGTTAGAATTTGTATTATGGCAAGAAAAAAGCAGCTAAGTAAAGAAAAACGAGTGGCCATCATTACTTTAAGAAATGAAGGTCAGTCAGTGCGAAAAATTGGGAAAACTTTGAAAGTGTCCCCAAGTGCAGTTGCAAAAACCATCAAGTGCTACAAAGAAACTGGCTCACATGAGGACCGCCCCAGGAAAGGAAGACCAAGAGTCACCTCTGCTTCTGAGGATAAGTTTATCCGAGTCACCAGCCTCAGAAATCGCAGGTTAACAGCAGCTCAGATTAGAGACCAGGTCAATGCCACACAGAGTTCTAGCAGCAGATACATCTCTACAACAACTGTTAAGAGGAGACTTTGTGCAGCAGGAATTCATGGTAAAATAGCTGCTAGGAAACCACTGCTAAGGACAGGCAACAAGCAGAAGAGACTTGTTTGGGCTAAAGAACACAAGGAATGGATATTAGACCAGTGGAAATCTGTGCTTTGGTCTGATGAGTCGAAATTTGAGATCTTTTGCTCCAACCACCGTGTCATTAACTTGTTAATAACCTGCAGTCTATAATGAGCCGTGTTAATAATATGATCCCACCAATAGTGACTCTGTATGGCCAATTTGACAATAAACTGTGTTGGTATTGTACTTTTTATTTTTCATCACTAGATGGCAGTGCAGCAGTGTAAATGTATGAGAGAATGGGATGATGGCGCCATTACCGATCATTATGTAAAATCAGGAGCTGACCTTCTTTATTAGTAAATTACGATGTAATTCAGGTTAATGATTCTTATGATTTTGCTAATAAAAACACTATTGCATTGTACACGTGTCGTTGTGTGATTGATCTAGATCCCAGCAGCCTCAATTGTCCGCTATTATTGAGAAGTCTTGGCTGCTAGATATGGCAGTGTCATCAATCTCAAGAAGCCTTTTATTCTCACATACATGATAGAATCCAATAGTAAACATCAGCATATCCCTTCCAGGAGCGGAACGACATCGGTCACAGAGGGTGCGACCGGGCCCGTGCAGGAGGGGGGTCGGCCGCCACCAGCACCTATTTCAGTTAGAGGTGCATGCAAGGACACACATTCAGCTGAAATGTATTGAGACGCAGAGACCATCTGTGTCCCTGCACCGCAATACACCCTGCCAGCCAATCAGAGGCCGGCTGTTGACGTTGGTGTGCCAGTCACAGGCGGCACATGACCGTGACGTCATGCACCATGCCAGCAAGACGAAGTTAGATGCCAGTTCCTTCAAGTGCTATAGAAGAATACGCTGCGAGTTGTGGGAGTGGAGGAAGGGAAGAAGAAGAATTTATTTATTTTTAAATGTATTGGAGAAGAACAGCAAACATTATTAATGGAAGGGGCACAGGATGGGGGACATTATACCAGGAAGGGTACAATAAGAAAGCACAGCAACACACTGCAAGGGACAATACATATGCAGACACTGAGAACATAAGAGCTAAACTGCATTATTGCTAAATAAAATGTACTTACAAAAAATGAAGGCTCTTAGCGCACAAATTGGCCAATTCATGTATGCCCATCAACCACGACAAGGTAGCCTCCGCATGATGGTTAACTAACCTCTTAAACATGCCTCTCTTGGGCTATAAGCCTACAATATAAATGGGAAAACATGCCTCTCTTGGGATAGAAACCTACAAATTTAAGTGGGCAGGTAGAATCCAACACTAATTAAAAGCACCCGTGGGATGATGGGTGCTTATACCAGGAAGGGTCCCAGGATGGAGTGCATTATACCAGGAAGGGTCCCAGGATGGAGTGCATTATACCAGGAAGGGTCCCAGGATGGAGTGCATTATGCCAAGAAGGGTCCCAAGATGGGGAACATTATACCAGGAAAGGGCTCAGGATGGGGGACATTATACCAGGAATGTGCTCAGAATGGGGTACATTATACCAGGAATGTGCTCAGAATGGGGTACATTATACCAGGAAGATGCCCAGGATGGAGTGCATTATACCAGGAGGTGCTCAGGAAGGGTAACATTATACCAGAAAGGTGCCAAGGATGTAGTGCATTATAACAGGAAGGTGCTCAGGATGTAGTGCATTATACCAGGAGGTGCTCAGGAAGGGTAACATTATACCAGGAAAGGGCGCAGAATAGAGCACATTATACAAGGAAGAGGCCCAAGATGTACAGTTGAAACCAGAAGTTTACATACAGTATATAAAAAGACACATATGCATGTTTTTCTCAATATCTGACATGAAATCAGAATAAACCTTTCCCGTTTTTTTAAATGCCTTAATACATTCTCTCTCTCCTTATTCTGGCATTTGGCAAATATTAAAAATTATGGTAATCCTAACTGACCTAAAACGGGAAAGGGCATCAGCGTTCCCATGTAACTTCCCAGGCCTATGCTCTACGTGAAAGGTGAAGTCCTGAAGAGCTAGGAACCATCTAGTTACCCTGGCATTGTTACCCCTCTTTTCCCTCAACCATCTCAACGGGGCATGGTCTGACAACGGGCACAGGACAGTGTATGGAACTATGCTTTAAACCTGCAGGAGGCGCTGAGGGCCATCAAACAGGTAGACCCTGACAGTGTGCGTGATGAAAACAGACTGTTAACTGAGCAGTTTATTGAGGGTTTACTGTCCAGCGCCCACCGAACCCAGCTGCGCATAGTGGCTCTGCAAAACCCTGACTTAGACTTTGCTAAGTTTAAGGACAGGGCCATCTGGGTGCTACGAGAACCAGCACCAGGTGGCGCTGCAGCTCACCGCCGCCCAGATATCACCTACCACCAGGAGGTGGCACCCTTTTCCCCGAAGCCTGTAGGAGCTGATGCGCAAACTCTTGACAGTGCACCATCAGGTCCAAGAGCTAACTAAAAGTGTAGCAGCACTAACCAAAACTGTACAGTCCTTGCAGGTGTATCCCAAAGGAAAGATCCAGCTGGCTTCCAGTCCGGAGGACATCCCGTGGCGCCAACAGAAGAGGATTCCACCATCCAGAGGAAGGAACAGCGACCGCTACGACCAGGACGGACAACCCATCTGCCGCCGCTGCAACCAGCCAGGACATTATGCAAGGTACTGTCATTTAAACGAGCAAAACCTGGGGCAGAGGGCCAACCCCCAGGCATAAGACCACCAGGCCCATCAAGCTGGCGAGACAAATATGTGGGAGGACGACTGGTCCTACCTGTCGTGCTGAACGGCTTTCCAATGAGCGCGTTGCTGGACACTGGATCCCAAGTGACCACCATCCCCTACATTCTTTACTGTACTGACTCTGATATTACCCGCCATCCAGATGAACATTTGAGCATTTATGCCAGCAATGGTCAACCCGTACCTCAGGTGGGGTTCAAAGAAGTGACCATAAAGTTGGCAAAGTGGAACTGCCAGCACAAGGACTGATTATTGTCGACATTGATCGCCGAGAAAGTCATCCCATGATAACCATGGGCACTAATGTCATTGAAAATTGTCTTGCAGAGATAATTGTCTTGTTACAGCAGGTTGCGGAGACCGCCAGATCCAGCCAGCAGTCGGTTCTACAAAGAGAGATCAGAGCCCTGATGAAAAGACAACAGGTAGAACTGTCTGGTGGTGAAATTGGCAGTGTCAGGATGAGTGACCCATTCCCTATTGCCATGCCCCTAAGAAGTGAAATTATGATATGGTCCCGGGCAGCTATTGGTCTAAGGGGTAGAGATTACCAGGCCATGGTAGAGCCCGTCTACTCTGACAGTAGGCCCACCATTTTGACAGCCCGGGGGGTGGTTGATGTCCGCCATGGGAGGGTACCCGTCCGCATCCTAAATATTAGGGAGAGAGAAGTCCATTTGCCCCGGTATGCCACTCTACCCAAACAGTTCACTGTCAACCAGAATTCTATAAAGACAGTGGAACCCTTGCCTCCATCCCAACAGGCAGAGGATAACGGCTCCAAGGAACAAATGGAGGACTGGTGCCAGAAGCTGCATGTGGGCACTGACTCCACCTCTCCACACTGAAAACAAGGAGTGTACCGGGTGGTACAGGAATACGAAAGGGTCTTCCGTAAACATCCACTTGACTTCGGGCAGGTAAAAGGGGTTCAACACCATATCCCCACGGGAGACCATCCACCCATTAAAGAAAGGTACCGGCCTGTACCCCCTGCACACTACCAAAAGGCCTAAGGGATGTTGCGAGAAATGAAGGAGACTGGGGTAATAAGAGACAGTTGTAGCCCCTGGGCAGCTCCATTAGTTCTTGTAAAGAAAAAGGATGGCGCTATGAGAATGTGTGTAGACTACAGGAAAATCAACCGCATAACACACAAAGATGCATACCCGTTACCCAGAATAGAGGAATCACTAGCTTCATTAAAGTCTGCTAACTATTTCTCCACTTTGGCTCTTACTAGTGGGTATTGGCAGGTTCCTGTAGCAGAGGTGGATAAGGAAAAGACCGCATTCACCTCCCTGATGGGCCTCAGCGAGTTCAACTGCATGCCATTCTGGCTCTGCAACGCCCCAGGAACTTTCCAGCGGTTGATGGAGTGCTGTCTGGGACATAAGAATTTCGAGACAGTCCTGCTGTACCTGGATGACGTCATTGTATACTCCCAGACGTATGAGAACCATCTGAAGCACCTGGCGGAAGTGTTTGACTCACTGGCTGGCTTTGGTCTAAAGGTGAAGCCCTCAAAATGTCATCTGCTGAAGCCCAAGGTACAGTACCTGAGGCACGGGGTGAGCGCTGACGGTGTAGCTCCAGATCCCGATAAAATCACAGTAATCAAGGACTGGCCAAGACCCTCCACCGTAAAGGAAGTGCAGCAGTTCCTCGGGTTGGTAGGCTACTACCGAAGATTTATTCCAGGCCTCACCAAGATGGCAGCACCCATGCTGGACCTCCTGATAGGCCAGTCCAGGAAGGCCAAAAACCAGAAGCCGCCATTCAAATGGGACAAGCTGGAAGATGAGTCCTTCCACCAGCTGAAAATGGCCCTCACGGGGGACGAGATCCTGGCTTACCCTGATTATGGCCAGCCCTTCATCCTCCACACGGATGCGAGCAACGTGGGACTGGGAGCGGTGCTGTCCCAGATCCAGCAGGGCAGAGAACGGGTATCACTTATGCCAGCAGGAAGCTCCGGCCCTCAGAAAGGAACCCTGAAAATTACAGCTCCTTCAAGCTAGAGTTCCTCGCAGTGGTATGGGCAGTGACAAAGCGCTTTAAACATTACCTCGCCTCTTCCAAGTTCACCGTATTCACAGACAAAAACCCGCTGACACACCTGGACACTGCGAAACTTGGTGCCCTGGAGCAGAGATGGATGGCCCGACTCTCCAATTATGAGTTCACCATCAAGTACCGGGCTGGGCGCAAGAATGCCAATGCAGATGCACTGTCCAGGATGCCTAACTTGCCAGATGGGGGAGAAGACCCAGAAGAACTGGAAGAGATAGAAATCCCCGCTTTCCACCGTCATGGGATAACTCAGTGCTCCCACTGTGTGAAAGACAGGTACTCTTCCACCAAAGAGGCCACGTTCAATCCCTTGCCCCACCACGGCTGGGCAGAAACACAAGACAGTGACCCGGCCGTCCACCTAGTCAAACAGTTGCTGACACGAGCCGACTCATACCCTGACCCAGATGCTCCAGAGGAGACCAAACAGCTGTGGAAAGAGAAGAATAAGCTGTTCATCTATGAAGGGAAGCTGTGTCGAAGAACTGTCAACTCCCAGACGCATGAGCTGGTCTGGCAGGTGGTAGTCCCGAGGCGGGACGCGTCTATGGTCTTGGAAGTGTACCACGATGGAGCAGGACACTTCGGATGGAAAAAGCTGGAAGTCCTGCTGCGTGAACGGTTCTATTGGGTCGGCATGAGAGGAGCAATCGAGAGGTGGTGTCGAGACTGCGGACCGTGCAACCTGAGAAGGAAAGACCGTGACAGCCAGAGGGCTCCCCTGCAGCCCATCATCACCAAGCAGCCGCTCGAACTGGTAGCCCTAGACCATGTGAAGCTGTCCCCAAGCAGGTTAGGCTATGTCTACGCTCTCACCATCGTAGACCACTACTCTCGGTTTCTGGTAGTAGTGCCAGTCAAGGACCAAACAGCTCAGACAGCAGCCAGAGCTTTCCAACAGCACTTCTGCCGCCCGCATGGTTACCCAGAACGTGTGCTAACTGACCAAGGTCCGGCCTTCGAAGCGGAGGTATTCCAGGAGTTCTGCAACCTGTACGGCTGCAAGAAGATCAGGACAACGCCTTATCACCTCCAGACCAACAGGATGTGTGAAAAGATGAACCAGGTAGTGATAGACCTATTGAAGATATTGCCCCTGGAGGAACGCAGTCTGTGGCCAGAAAAGTTGCTAGACCTAGTGGACCTCTACAATCATATCCCAGTGAATTCCACCAACTGCACACCAGCTTACCTGATGAGAGCGAGACCTGGTAAGCTGCCCATCGATCTGGATATGGGAGTTCTGACACCAGAGGACGCCTCACCAGACGCAGATTGGGACACTGAGCGGCAACAGCAATACCGCAAGGTACAGGAAAGTGTTGAAAGAAGTCTGTTCCAAGCAAGAGAAAGGCAAGAGAGGACTTACAATCAACATGCACCTGCTGCCCCTTGTCACCTGGAGAGCAAGTCCTAAAGAGAAAGAGGCGACTCCACAAGTTGGATGACCAGTGGGAAAAAGAGCCGTACACCATTCTACCATCAAGTCATGATAATACCAAGGTGTGCCTCATAAGTAAGGACGGAGGTGAGACAACAGCAACAGTTTCCAGAGACCACCTGAAGAAATGTCCCGAGCAGCTACAGCATGCTGAAGAAGGCCAAGATATCCCTCAACCCGCAGAGGAAGTGTAAGAAATGGTCAGCACGGTACTCGGAGAATTTCCTCGGTCATGGACACAAGTGAATAATGCCATTGTTGTGCCTGTCCTTACATTTCTCCAACCAGCACCTCAAGCACCTACAGAAGTCTCAGTAGAGTTGAAAGAACCATTGGCCCCGGAGACAGAAGATTCCTCATCAGCAGACCAGGAGAATCTACCCTCTGCTAGTAGCGAGCTTGTCGTACCCACGGTAAGCCAAAGGATCCGTAGGAAGCTGCCCAACCTACCAGTGACACCTCAAAATACCAGTAGTGCAGGTCACACAGTGCCCACCACACCAGGGGTAGGGAAAGGGGACCAGAGTGGAACACAGACAGACAGTGTGCTACGCAGGTCCACCAGAATCACCAGAGGTCAAATTCCTGCTCGTTGGAAAATTTAAATGTAACTATAACTGTAATGTTGAATTGTTTTGTGTGTGTATTGAATATGTTTTTCCAGTTACCCTACAGGGTCCAAAAAGACTTTCAGGTTATGGACAATGAATAACCAAAAACTCTGCCTGTAAATAGTTGCACCTGTAAAGTGCCCCTTTGGTGCCAGACCACAGAACAAAAACCCGTGGAGGTGGCTGAAGATGTGGTCCAACTCCGGATCATTAATGCCCTGTAGCCACCCTAGGGCCTACCTTGAGGGTTTGGGACAGGTCCCTCTGATTGCACCTTGTTTCAGTGAAATGGACACCTGGTTGCGGATGATACCATGACCTTTAAAGACTCTAATGGTTGTAAATATGTTAATGTATTGTTACCTGTTGTATTTTTGCAAAATATGTTCAGTCCTGGAGTACTGAAATTTACTAGGGTGGAATGTGGCACCCCAGAGGGTCTGGTTGCCACAATGGTAGTAATACCATGTCTGGGAGCAAAACAGGAGTTTCCTGGTCAGGGAACACACTACATGCAACACCTCCTGCTCCAGACCAGAAAAGGGGAGGATCCTGCCCTATATAACTGGATCTGGAGGCTGGGTTAGTCAGTCTAGTGAGAGTCTAGTTCAGTGTCAGGAGTCAGTTAGGACTAAGGAGCAAGGAGCTGAGGACTGGAACTGTGCAGAGCTCGTCCTGGCCAGTGGATACAGAAGACCTGACACCGGAGTCCGAGGCTGTGAGGATTGTATATCCAGCAGCAGAAACCGCAAGGCAGGAGATTGCAGGTCTCCTGGCTGACAGAAGCCCGGAGGCTCAGCCACACGAAAGGACCAGTACCACCACAGAGGAGCGAGGAATACACGGGATCCGAGTCGCCAGCCATACGGGTGAGCAGCACGTTACACTCAGGGACGTGGGCTACAACACGACTATAAGCGGGATAGCCAAAAGAGTACAGTCGGAACGGCAGGCCTACAACTCCACCTGGCCAGGGGATTCTAGGATTGCTCCCAGACTGACCAGGCCCTCATCCCTAGCAAGTACTCCCGTTGGGGCCTATATAATTACCACCAGTAAAGACCCTAGGACTGCACTGCAAAGACTCCGTGTTATTATTACTGATCCAGGCACTATCACCACCATCATCCATACACGCTGCCCTGAAGCTACACTCTTCCTGTGAGGAGTTACACTACCTTGCTGCGCATACCACCAGCTTCAGCGGACTGCCCTGCAGCGGCGGTTACCAATAACCGCAATCCACAGGTGGCATAGTCAGACTATCAATAACTGAGACACATAGATTACCCTGGTTTGACCGCCCTGGGTCACGGACCGGGTCGCTGCCACAGTGACTACAACCCCCAGCATCTACAGGCCCGGCTCCGGGTCTCCCCACGGCCCAGGGGGTGCGTCATTTATGTCACTTAATTGTGTGCCAGGCAGTGGAGCTGCTGAGGCCAAGCAGACACGCTGCACAGACCGGAGCAGTGGGGGAACGGGGAGAGGTGAGTATTGTATTTATTTTTTTACATCATTGAGAACATGGTGGTCACAAGGCTGGAGGGCTATGGGGGGTGCATTAAAGTATATGTACTCTATGGGGCAGCATTATACTCTATGGGGGCTGCATTGTACTGTATTGAGGACTATGGGGAGTGCATTGTACTATATGAGGGCTGCATTATACAGTATTGAGAACTATGGAGAGTACATTATACTGTATGGAGGATTATGGGGCACATTATACTATATGGAGGACTATGGGGCATATTGTACTTAAGGAGCACAATGCTGCCTATTCATGGAGTGATTGGATTGTTTATGCCAAAACAAAGCTCATTGTTCTCAGCAGCACATCGTTTGGTGTAATCTGCAGATATACTGCTAATAAAATGATACTGTAAGGGGACAGATTGATCTACTAGTGACTGTTCTGTCCCCATCATTCTTCCTCAGCCGGTGTAAAGAACCCGGGAAACAAGCGTCGAATGACTTCAATATTGTCGATCGCGCTCGTTTAATGGCCTGAACTCAGCGCATGTAAATACAACCAAAATATTTCTGTGTGATGGTGCAATATGTGAGCATTTGGGGCCCCACTATCTCTAAAACAGGCCCTGAGTACAACCAAAGCTAGTCCATACATAGCCCATTCAAAAAGTGTGAAAATATATGTATATGTGGCACCCCAGGGGGTCTAGTTGCCACAGTGGTAGAAATACCATATCTGAGAGCGAGCATGGGTTTTCCTGGTCAGGAGCACATTTACATGCAACGCTTCCTGCCCCAGTCCAGGGAGGGGAGGAACCTGCCATTTATAAATTGGATCTGGGGCGGGGTTAGTTAGTTAGTTCCAGAGAGAGGGACAGAGCAGCAAGGAGCCCTGTAGGAGACAGGAGCTGAGAGCCAGGGACTGGAGCAGCAGAGCTCGTCCTGGCAGAAGACGCAGAGAACCGGACACCGGAGTCCGAGGCTGTGAGGATATTCACATCCAGCAGCAGAAACCACCTGGCAGGGGATTTCAGGTCCTCTGGCCGTAGAAAGCCTGGAGGCTCAGTCACACGCAAGGGACCGGCACCGCCATCGAGGAGCGGAAGGAACCAAAGGCCCCAAGTCACCAGCCATACGGGTGAGCACCACACGGTACACTCAGGGATGTGGGCTACTACACGACTAGAGCAAGGTAGCCAGGAAGAGTGCAGTCAGACGGGAAGGCCTACACCTCCACCTGGCCAGGGGGATTCTTGTTCGCTCACAGACTGACCAGGCCTCTAATGCTAGCCAGTACTCCCAGCAGGGTCTCCTTCATCACCAACAGTAAAGACCCTGAACTACACTGCACGGACTTTGAGTCATATCTGCTGTGCCTATGCACCACAACCCTCACCATCTACACACGCTGCCCTGAGGCTATACTCCTCCCGTGGGGAGTTATACTACCCCCTGCTGCGCACACAACATCAGCCTCAGCGGTCTGCCCCGCAGCGGCGGTTCTCAGTGACCGCAATCCACGGGTGGCATAGTCGGACATTTCAACATTAAAAACCAAGTAAACAGATGCGCCACTGGTTTGACCACCCTGAGCCACGGGACCGGGTCGCCGCCACGGAGACTACAACCCCTGACATCACACAGAGACCCGGCTCCGGGTATTCCCACACACGCGGCCCAGGGGGCGCATCAACTTTGGCGTAGTCGGCAGGATCTCGTGCCCGCAACCACCGGATACTGCGTGCCTGAAGAAATACTGTGATACTTACCGTCGTGAAGTTTCCCGCCATCCGCAAACGTTTTCCCACCATCCGCAGCCATTTTCCCGCTATTGGGCGCCATTTTTGGGACGCCGCGCGGGAAGAAGAGGGGCGTGGACGCCAAAAGAGCGCAAGAGCTGAAGCCCCGCCTTACGTACTGACACTGCGCAAGGTCCTGGAAGGAGCCCAGCGGACGCCGACGTCACCAGCGCGCGACGCAAGGTCCTCGACCCCGATGATCGCCTGCGGAGCCGCGGCCTACGAGAAGAAGCAATGGAAGGTAGGCCACGGTTAACTAGGGGGGAGGAAGACACCAGGAATGGAGGGAGCTCCTACCGCCAGCGCGGCTGCTGCCGCAGTGATGCCGTTCACGATGCCGTATATCCCTGGAGCGGCATGGTTACCCCAGTACTCAGGGGAGTCGCATACCCTGAGCAACTTTAAAGACTGACTGTATAGCCTATTCAAAGTATACCCCCTGTCCGAGGAACATAAAGTGAGCATCCTGATAGGTCAGTTAATTGGAGCAGCCCAAAGAGAAGTGAAGTCCTGGTCAGCCAGGGAAAAGGGGACTGTAAAGGAAATACTGGCACTTTTGATACCGCACCTCAGCAGAGATCAAGCTAAAATTTTATGGATGCAAACAGCGGGCACAAGACAGTATACGGTACTATGCTTTGAATTTGCAGGAGGCCCTGAGAGCCATTAAGTAGGCAGACCCTGACAGCGTGCGGAATGAGGATAAGCTGTTGACTGAACAGTTCATTGAGGGTATACTGTCCAGCGCCCACCGAACCCAGTTGCGTGTAATGTCCTTGCAGAACCTTGATTTGGACTTTGCGCAGTTTAAAGACAGGGCCATCCGGGTGCTCCGAGAACCGGCACCAGGTGGCGCTGTAACCCACAGGCGCCCTGCTATCACCTATCACCAGGAGGCGGCACCCTTGCCTGCAGAGCCTGTGGGAGCTGATGCACAGGCTTTGGACAAAGCCCCAGCTGTAGACCTGCACCATCAGGTCCAAGATCTGACCAAAAGCGTTGCCGCACTAACAAGAACTGTGCAGTCTTTACAGGAGTCTTCCCCAGGAAAGATCCAGCTGGCTTCCAGTCCGGAGGACGTCCCTTGGAGCCAACGGAGGAGGATCCCATCGTTCAGAGGAAAGCCCAGCGACCGCTATGACCAGGACGGACAACCCATCTGCCGCCGCTGCAACCAACCAGGACATATGGCAAGGTACTGTCATTTAAATGGGCCCGACCTGGGGCAGAGGACCGACCCCCAGGCATAAGATCATCAGGCCCATCGAGCTGGCATGATAAGTACGTAGGGGGACGACCGGTCTTGCCTGTGGTGCTGGATGGCATTCCTATGAGTGCACTACTGAACACCGGGTCACAGGTAACCACCATCCCCTATGTGCTCTTTAAGCGGTACTGGAATGACTCAGATATTACCCGCTACCCAGATGACGATTTGAGCATCATCGCAAGCCATGGTCAGCCCGTGCCGCAGGTGGGATTCAAGGAGGTGACCATAAAGATTGGTAAAGTTGAACTGCCAGCGCAAGGACTGATTATTGTGGACATTGACCGTCGTGAAAGCCACCCTAAGATAACCTTGGGTACTAATGTTATTGAAAATTGTCTTGCAGAGATAATTGTCATATTACAGCAGGTTGCGGTGAACGCCAGCTCCAGCCAGTAGCATGTTCCACAAAAAGAGATCAGAGCCCTGATGAAAAGGCAGCAGGTAGAACTGTCTGGTGGTGAGATTGGTAGTGTAAGGATGAGTGACCCGTTCCCTATCGCCATGCCCCCAAAGAGTGAGATGATGATCTGGTGCCGGACTGCAATCGGGTTAAGAGGAAGGGACTACCAAGCCATGGTAGAACCCGTCTACTCAGACAGTAGGCCCACCATTTTGACGGCACGGGGGGTGGTCGATGTATGCCATGGGAGGGTACCCGTCCGCATCCTAAACATTGGGGAAAGAGAAGTATACTTGTCCCAGTATGCCACTCTAGCCAAATTGTTCACCGTTAACCAAAACTCCATAAAGGCCGTGGAACCCTTACCTCCATCTCAACTAGAGGAGGGTAACGGCTCCAAGAAACGAATGGAGGACTGGTGTCAGAAGCTGCATGTGGGCACCGACTCCACTCCCTCACACCAAAAACAGGGAGTCTACCGGGTGGTGCAGGAGTACGAAAGAGTCTTTAGCAAACACCCGCTAGACTTTGGGCAAGTAAAGGGGGTAGAACACCACATCCCCACAGGAGACCATCCACCCATAAAGGAAAGATACCGACCTGTACCCCCTGCACACTATCAGAATACCAAGGGGATGTTGCGAGACATGAAGGAGGCTGGGGTAATCAGGGACAGCTGTAGCCCCTGGGCAGCTCCACTAGTTCTTGTGAAAAAGAAAGATGGCACCATGAGAATGTGTGTAGATTACAGAAAGGTCAACCGTATCACACACAAAGATGCGTACCCGTTACCTAGGATAGAGGAATCTTTAGCTGCATTAAAGTCTGCTAACTTCTTCTCCACTTTGGATCTTACTAGCGGGTACTGGCAGGTTCCTGTAGCAGAGGCAGACAAGGAGAAGACCGCGTTCACCACCCCGATGGTTCTCAGCGAATTCAACTGTATGCTATTCGGGCTCTGCAACGCACCAGGAACCTTCCAGCGGTTGATGGAGTGCTGCCTGGGGCACAGGAATGTCGAGACGGTCCTGCTATACCTGGACGATGTCATCGTGTATTCCAAAACATATGAGGACCATCTGAAACACCTGGCAGAGGTGTTTGACGCCCTGGCAGGCTACGGCCTAAAGGTGAAACCCTCCAAGTGTCATCTACTGAAACCAAAAGTACAGTACCTGGGACACATGGTGAGTGCTGACGGAGTAGCTCCAGACCCTGATAAAATTACAGTGATTAAGGACTGGCCAAGACCCTCCAGCATAAAGGAAGTGCGGCAGTTCCTCGGGTTGGTAGGCTACTACCGAAGATTCATCCCCGGGTTCACCAAAATGGCAGCCCCTATGCAAAACCTCCTGTTGGGTCAGTCAAAGACCAAGAATCAGAAGCCATCCTTCAAATGGGACAAGCTGGAGGATGAGTCTTTTCGCCAGCTGAAGATGGCCCTCACGGGGGATGAGGTCCTGGCTTACCCTGATTACGGCCAGCCTTTCATCCACCACACGGACGCGAGCAACATCGGGCTAGGGGCGGTGCTGTCCCAGATCCAACAGGGCAGAGAATGGGTAATTGCTTATGCCGGCAGGAAGCTCCGGGCTACAGAGAGAAACCCCGAAAATTATAGCTCCTTCAAGCTAGAGTTCCTGGCAGTGGTGTGGGCAGTTACAGAACACTTTAAACATTACCTTGCCTCTTCCAAGTTCACCGTGTACACGGACAACAACCCGTTGACACACCTGGACACTGCGAAACTTGGTGCCCTGGAGCAGAGATGGATGGCCCGCCTATCCAACTATGAATTTACAATCAAATACCAGGCGGGACGCACAAATGACAACGCAGACGCCCTGTCCAGGATGCCGAACTTGCCGGACGGAGGGGAAGATCCAGAAGAACTGGAAGAGATTGAACTCCCTGCGTTCCACCGTCATGAGATTACCCAGTGTTCCCACTGTGTAAGGGACAAGCACTCTGCCACGTTCAATCCCTTACCCCACTACAGCTGGGCGGAGACGCAAGACAGTGACCCAGGCGTCCGCCTGGTAAAAGAGATGCTGACACAGGCTGATGCCCGTCTTGACCCAGACGCTCCGGAAGAGACCAAACAGCTGTGGAAGGAGAAGAGTAAACTGCTTCTCTACAAGGGGAAGCTGTGCCGGAGAATTGTTAACTCCCGGACACATGAGCTGACCTGGCAGGTAGTGGTCCCGAGACGAGACGCGGCTATGGTCCTGGAGGCATACCACGACGGAGCAGGACACTTTGGATGGAAGAAGTTGGAGTTCCTGTTGCGTGAACGGTTCTTCTGGGTAGGCATGAGAGGGGCCATTGAGAGATGGTGCAGAGACTGCGGCCCGTGCAACCTGAGAAGAAAGGACCGTGCCAGCCAGAAGACTCCCCTGCAGCCCATCATCACCAAGGAGCCACTAGAACTGGTAGCCCTGGACCATGTGAAGCTGGCTCCAAGTAGGTCCGGGTACGTCTACGCTCTCACCATCGTAGACCACTACTCCCAGTTCCTGGTGGTTGTCCCTGTCAAGGACTTAACAGCTCAGACAGCAGCTAGAGCCTTCCAGCAGCACTTCTGCCATCCACACGGGTATCCAGAGCAAGTGTGGACTGACCAAGGTCCAGCCTTCGAAGCGGAGGTCTTCCAGGAGTTCTGCAACCTCTATGGCTGCAAGAAGATAAGGACAACGCCCTATCACCCCCAAACCAATGAATTGTGTGAGAAGATGAACCAGGTGGTGATAGACTTGCTGAAAACGTTGCCCCTGGAAGAACGCAGTCTGTGTCCTGAAAAACTGCCTGATCTGGTGGACTTGTATAACCACATCCCAGTAAATTCCACCAACTGCACCCCGGCTTACCTAAAGAGAGTAAGACCTGGTAAGCTGCTTATTGACCTGGATATGGGAGTCCTGACACCCGAGGATACCTCGCCAGAGGCAGACTGGGATACAGAACGGCAGCAGCAGTACCGGAAAGTGCAGGAGAGTGTTGAGAGAAGTTTGTCTCAAGCAAGAGAAAGGCAAGAGAGGACTTACAACCAGCATGCTCCCGCTGTTCCCCTGGCACCTGGAGAGCAGGTCTTGAAGAGGAAGAGGCGGCTCCATAAGTTGGATGACCAGTGGGAGAAAGACCCGTACACAGTACTGCCCTCAAGTCATGAAAACCCGAAAGTATGCGTTATCAGTAAGGATGGAGGAGAGACCACAGCCACTGTCTCTAGAGACCACCTGAAGAAGTGTCCCGAGCAGCTGCAAAGCACTGATGAAGACCAAGATAGCCCTCAACCCGCAGAGGAAAGGGAAGAAATGGTCAGTACAGTACTCGGAGAATTTCCCCGGTCCTGGACACAAATTAACAACGCTATTGTGGTACCCGTCCTTACCTTTCTCCAGCCAGCCCCTCAAGGGACTACAGAAGAGCAAGTAGTATTGGAAGAGCAACCGGCCCCGGAGGCAGAGGATTCCATACCAGCAGCCCAGGAGAATCAACCCTCTGCTAGTAGTGAGCCTGCCATGCCCGTGGTAAGCCAAAGAGTACGCAGAAAGCTGCCCAACCGACCCGTAACATCTCCAAACACCTGTAGTGCAGACACTAGCGAGCCCACTACACAAGGGGTGGAAACAGGGGACCCAGAAAGAACACCATCAGATAGTGTGTTACGTAGGTCAACAAGGAGCACTAGAGGTCAGAAGCCCGCTCGCTGGAGAATCTAGGAGAAATGATATATACCTGTATATTGCAAATGTTGTAATGTTTTATGTTTGCTACCTCAATACTGATTATGTTTCTCAAGTTACCCGACAGGGTCTATGGACGGACAGGTTATGGACAATGAATAACGGGAACTGTACCTTGTAAATAGTTGCACCTGTTAAGTGCCCCTTTTGGGCCAGACCACAGAACAAAAACCCATGGAGGTGGCTGAAGACGTGGTCCAACGCCGGATCATCGATGCCCTGTAGCCACCCCAGGGCCTACGTTGAGGGTTTGGGACGGGTCCCTCAAAATGCATCTTGGGTGACATGGACACCTGGTTACGGAAGCGCCGTGACCTATCAAGACTGAACTCCTTGTACATATATTGTTGTGTTATTGTTTATACCCTGTTATGTGTGTTTTCAAAAAAAAAAGTGTTTAGTCCCGGAGTACTAAAGTTTACTAGGGGGGAATGTGGCACCCCAGGGGGTCTGGTTGCCATAGTGGTAGAAATACCATGTCTGAGAGCGAGCATGGGTTTTCCTGGTCAGGAGCACATTTGCATGCAACACCTCCGGCCCCAGTCCAGGGAGGGGAGGAACCTACCCTTTATAAACTGGATCTGGAGCGAGGTTAGCTAGTTAGTTCCAGAGAGAGGGATAGAGCAGCAAGCAGCCCTGTAGGAGACAGGAGCTGAGAGCCAGGGACTGGAGCAGCAGAGCTCGTCCTGGCAGAAGACGCAGAGAACCGGACACCGGAGTCCGAGGCTGTGAGGATATTCACATCCAGCAGCAGAAACCACCTGGCAGGGGATTTCAGGTCCTCTGGCCGTAGAAAGCCCAGAGGCTCAGTCACACGCAAGGGACCGGCACCGCCATCGAGGAGCAGAAGGAACCAAAGGCCCCAAGTCACCAGCCATACGGGTGAGCACCACACGGTACACTCACGGACGTGGGCTACTACACGACTACAGCAAGGTAGCCAGGAAGAGTGCAGTTAGACGGGAAGGCCTACACCTCCACCTGGCCAGGGGGATTCTTGTTCGCTCACAGACTGACCAGGCCTCTAATGTTAGCCAGTACTCCCAGCAGGGTCTCCTTCATCACCAACAGTAAAGACCCTGAACTGCACTGCATGGACTTTGAGTCATTTCTGCTGCGCCTATGCACCACAACCCTCACCATCTACACATGCTGCCCTGAGGCTATACTCCTCCCGTGGGGAGTTATACTACCCCCTGCTGCGCACACAACATCAGCCTCAGCGGTCTGCCCCGCAGCGGCGGTTCTCAGTGACCGCAATCCACGGGTGGCGTAGTCGGACATTTCAACATTAAAAACCTAGTAAACAGATCCGCCACTGGTTTGACCACCCTGAGCCACGGGACCGGGTCGCCGCCACGGAGACTACAACCCCTGACATCACACAGAGACCCGGCTCCGGGTATTCCCACACACACGGCCCAGGGGGCGCGTCATATATAAAGGCATATACGACTAGTAATGCTAACTGTAGAATACCATGCTACAAACATAACAAATGCTAATAAATGTACAGAAAAAGTAATGGATGATACATCAAGCTCATGTGTAGAAATGAAGCCTACCTAGTGATGTCCGGAGCCTCTCCGTAGACTTCAATAGGCAGCTTCTATTGTATTCCTCACTGAGTTATCAGTCTGTCTTGTCTTTAGCTTGATGGATTTTACCTATTCTTCAGAGGACGCTACATTCACAAATCCTTGTCTATTTCTATATCCTTGTAAAACAGAACCTTTTTGTCCCATGTGTCTCCGCATTGTCTCCATTTTATATCCGTGTTGTATAGATATATTTTTTCCTCATACATTTATAAAAACTGAAGCAGGTAGACAGTCTGAACTTTTATTTATCCATTGACTATTAATGGATCTATTAAAAATGGATGAAACACTGATGGAGCACTAAAGGAAAAGAAAAGTCTTCAGTGCTTCATCCGTTGTACATGGATTTCCTTAGACTTTAATGGCTGAGTCTGATCTGCAAAATGAATGAGAATAGAACCTGCTCTGAGTCTCCCGGATTAGACACGGAACTGTTATTAAAAAACAGACGGCACATGGACTAGTGCAATAAATGTCATGCCACGTTCACACATTCAGTATTTGGTCAGAATTTTACATCAGTATGTGTAAGGCAAAACCAGGAGTGGGTGATAAATGCAGAAATGGTGACGTGTTTCTATTATACTTTTCCTCTGATTGTTCCTCACCTGGTTTGGGCTTAGAAATACTGAGGTAAAATACTGACCAAATACTGAACGTGTGAATATGGCCTGAAAGTGGTGGTCTGATATTTCATTAAATTAACCTGGTGTCTACAGCTCTGACTAGTGATGTAGAGGTGAATGAATCTCACTTTGCATTCCTATGAGAGTCACATTAAGGCTCATTATATAGAGAAATTGTCTTCCACACCGCGTATAAGATCCTGTAGGATTCTGAGAGTCAGAAGTAACGTGGGACGACCGAAAGACCAGAATGGAGTGGACAGCTCCCCAACAAAGTGATTGATAAAACTGATTTCCCCTATGAGCAAAGGAGCATTGCTTTAATCACAGCTATGGTTGAAAAAACCCAGTAAACAGTCTTCATTTTTCTCTTTTTCGCAAAAAAGCCTTTAAATTTGACAAGTCAATGATTTCCATTGTACTGACTGCAATAGTGTATGGCACTATTCCTGCAAGAGGATCCAAACTGAACCACCAGTGCAGGCCCGGGACAAGGGGTAGGCACCCGCCTAGGACGCTACCTCTCTGAGGGGGGAGCAGTTTAAGAAAAAAAATTGACATTATTGAACGCCTGCAGTCAACTGGCACCTTCCTCCTGCCGCAAACATTCAGCATGCTGACAGCCGGTACACAGGAACAAAGGTGAGCGGAGTCAGTGGGTCACTAACACCGCTCAACGCCTGCGCCCCTGTTCTCATTCCCTCTCTGCATTGAAATGCATTTGTGTCTTTAAGACAATGTGAACGCTGCCCCCAGGACAGGAGCTGAGGAGCTGTAATCAGGTCGATGTTCTGGCGGTAATTCCCGCAATACGCAGGGTATGGACAGTCTGCCCCCTGTTAGAGGATGGCGCCACACAGGAATACGGCAGTAGAACAACCATCGGTTTTGTTACAAGCTGCATCTATTGTATCTCATTAATTGAAACCAAACGGCCCCCATTATAATTAAGCTATATTAGTTTCCATGACTATTCTTGGGTCTGACATTGTAAAGGAAGTGCTCATCAGAGCTTGTTACCTGATGGATCAGACGAGGAAGTTAGAGGTCCAGTTACCATAGAGTCTCACCTATTCCTTTTCTTGGTGGGGAAGCCATTTGCGTCATCTGCCTAAGGCAGCAAAATACCTTATCATGATATTAATAAAAATACCAAAAAGCATGTCTGTAATATAACCAAAAGCAACATAGATGTTTTATATATTTATTTTTATGCATAAAAGTTGTTAATATTATGCAAATATATAAAAAGAAAGTGTGTAGATATAGTCACTTTCTGTGGAAAGGAGCAGATGATGATGATTCCGCTCCTCAGGCCTCGGCCACTTCTGCCGCTTTTGGACATCCAGGTCTGGATCACACATGAGAGAGGAGAAGAGCAGGAATGTGTGACTTGTGATCTGTGTAGTTGGAGTTTTCCTGGATTCCTACAGCATCGCGATCAGCCAAATGGCCTTCTGTCTGACCATGGTCAGGAAGGTGAAGGAGCAGCCGCTTCCTTCTGTCTGACCATGGCCTGGTAGAGGAAGGAGCAGCCGCTTCCTCCTGTCTGACCATGGCCTGGTAGAGGAAGGAGCAGCCGCTTCCTTCTGTCTGACCATGGCCTGGTAGAGGAAAGAGCAGCCGCTTCCTTTGTCTGTACATGGCCAAGTAGGAGAAGGAGCAGCCGCTTCCTTCTGTCTGTACATGGCCAAGTAGGAGAAGGAGCAGCCGCTTCCTTCTTTATGTCCATATCTTGTAGTCGTCTCCTTACCACCACATTGTAGATGAGTCGTCCAGATGGTGACATAACAAGTATGGCTGAAAGAAGTCCTTCAATTTCAGCCTTTAATTACTTGCTATGTTGATCCAGAGGAAGGCGAAAAATAACCCTGAGGACTCGTTGTTGCATCATCCTCATATCAAGGGAAAAAAATTCCTTCCTGACCCCAAATATGGCGATCGGAATAAATCCCTGGATGTTTGGTGCTCAAATCTACTTGGATGTTATGTGGTGGAAGCTTGGTAGGTTTGTCACAGTCCGGTAAATAAGAAAGTCCAGTGTAATTGTCTCATCCGATTAATGTAAATCTTCATTCCTGGATGTTACTGGAATGGGGCTGATTTTTATCAGCCTAATACTCCTGCTGGAAGAAGAGAAATATACACGTCCGAGAATCAGCCCCTCACATACAGTATATACAGTACTAGGGGGATATAGCGATAAGGTGTATAGTGGGTAAGTGTGTTACTGGGTAGTGATAACACTTTGGATGTCTGTATGTGCTGTACTTACATAGTAATATGGGAATGGTGGGTCGGCTCTGCCGGACTCCACATCGCTCCAGTCTATAGAATAGAAAAACGGATGCGATCTGATGGATGATGTAATGGCAGTTCGGGCAGATGGAGTTTTGCAGAGGAGCTAGAAAATGAAAACAAAGCATTAGTCATTATATTATGTATTATTACTGATAAATTATTACACAATGTCTATGGACTGTCCATATCTTATCTTCTATATCTTCTTGTAATCCCCCATTATCATTGTCCATCTGATCTTACTCACCCGTTTTATGATATCCATGGCATGACAGCAGATCCCAGGTGGAAAAGAAGGGATGTCGTCATACAGAGACTGGTGGTATTCATCCATTGTGCCTCTGGTATAGAATGGCCAGTCACCTACAGTCATCATATATAAGATGACGCCAAAGGAAAAGGAGTCTGCCAGATGGTTGTATCCTTCACCATCCATTACCTATGGGAACATGAGATTGGAAAGAATCTGAATATACCGGGAAGGGGATTTACACTCAGAGACTATGAGGACCGGTCTGTGATTAGATATCAGCAGGATACATTGGGATCAGATTATCCCTCAATCCTACTATCGACATCAATCACACAGAGATGTTCCTTACCTCGGGCACTATGTAACCCTTAGTGCCAGCAGTATATTCCACTATGTCACCCTCAAATACATTCATGGCTGCTAAGCCAAAGTCTGAGATTTTGATGTGTCCGGTGTCTTGGAGGAGGATGTTCTCTGGCTTCAGGTCACTGCAGGGAGAAGGAGCAGACACTGATTGTGAGGACAATTCATGGAAAGAACTTTCTACAATAGATATGTAAGGAGACAACAGAGAGTCACAAGTGACAGATTTATGAAGGTGAAATGATTACCTATGTATGACGCCGCGTTCATGCAGGAACTGGAGTCCGCACACCATCTCTGCCGCAAAGAGTCTGTGGAGTAGAAAGGATGGATCAGTGGTTACATGCACAATCATACAGAGAACATGAGGAGATCACACACGTGTCCTTTTCACATCATTAGTTTCTCCTGTTGTCGTTGTCCATTGATCTAAGACTACATTGTGCTGGAAGGGGATTATTCACATTCAGTACCGGACATTTACCTTATTGTCTTTGTGTTAAACATCATTGAATCTTTCATGTGGCCAAACAGGTCTCCTCCGGCCATATAGTCCATGGCTATTTCATACTCCGTAGGTGTTTCCCTAAACGCCCGCATAGTCATTAGGTAGGGGCACCCGGCAGCCATTCTCAGGACTTCTAGCTCTGTAGAGATTAAGTCCTCACAAGAACTTTTGTCCATGATTTTGATGGCCAGCAGTCCTTCACTGACTGGATCTGATGCCAAGACGACCTGGAGAAAAATCACAACAGATCAGACCAAACTCTCATCTATTACTGTGTAGTAGTTCACTAGTTAATCCCAATTATCATTACATATGAGCATCCTGTAATGAATATGTACATCTCTCCTGTGTTTCTGGTGCAGGATACATTGGGGAACACGGACAATATAAATTGACACTTACTTTTCCATAGTTTCCTTTTCCAAGAACTTTCCAGAACTCGAGATTGGAAAAGTCTATAGGTTGGTCTGTGTGGACCAGTTCTCTTGGGTCAGAAATCTGTAAACTGGCATCATCAAGGCTTTGTGCCGGTATGTCCGTTGTGTCGTAGGGCGTCTTATCGATTCCATCTGCTGAGATGATATAAAAAATTTGAACCCCTTAGTGAACACATTATTGGAAATGACTACCTCAGCCTGCAGAAAGCCCCTGTCTTTTCCTCTTCCTGTTAAGACCAGCCTGGCTTTCATATGAGATTTTTAATTTCGCTATATACAGTTCTATCACAGTATCTAGTAGAAGCGATCAGAAAATCGCAGGTTCAAGTCCCCAAAGGAGACTAAAGAAAAGAAGTAACAAAAAAAAGTAAAAAAAATAATAAAATGTAAAAAAAATACTTCCCCATTAATAATAATAATAGTAATAATTTGAATATCTAGTATAACCACATCCGGAACATTAATTAACCCAAACAGTAAACACTGAAATGAGAAAATAAATGTAAAGACCAGAATAGGGTTTTTGTGAGGGCGCAGTATACATCTAATAAATTGTAATAAAAGATATCACAATGTCTTGTCTACCCGAGAAAGTTATCTATAAAAGCTACAACTTGTCACGCAAAAAAACCCAAATCACGTCCTCGCACAGCTCCATCCAGCTATCAAAATCCAAAAGATATAATGTCTCAGAATATAGGGACACAAACCAATTTATTTTTTTTATAAAATTCCTAATTTTCTTCTACCAGTTCAGTGAATTATAACCCCTATGCCTGTTCAGCAGTATCATAGTTGTAACTGACATGGAGAATCATTTTGTCAGGTCATTTTTACCACTCAATGAACACAGTAAAAAAAAACAATGGCGGAATCACTTTTTTTCCACAATTTTACCACATTTTGAATTTTTTTCCCCATTTTCCAGAACATTGAATAGTAAAATAAATAATGTTCAAAACTACAGCTCGTCCACTAAAAAATCAAGTCCACATACAGCTACATTGGGAGACAAATTAAAGAATACATTTTTATGGGTTTTCGAAGGAGGAAGGAAAAAACAACGAAAGGTTACCCGGTCAAGAAGGGGTTAACAAATATAGCTAAAAGAAAATATTATAATTTTAAATACAATTATGTAAATGAGCAGGAAATGTCTAATATTTGGGCTCTCATTTATCAAAACTGTCCAATAGCAAAACTGTCCCTGTTGCCCATAGCAACAAATCACAGCATAGATTCCATCTCTTAACATTCTATGGAACAATGACAGCTGCATTGTGATTGGTTGCTATGGGCAACAAGGACAGTTTTTCTGCACTTTTGATAATTGATGCCAGTACATAATATTAGGAGTATAATCCCCGTCACCCCCAGTCTTATTACACTGAGCAGATCCATCTTACCTGGTCCATCTGTATCCAGTGATGTGTTTGGTGGAGAAACACTCAGCTGTTTGTTCTCTGGGATGGAGATGTTTTCAGCTGATGACCTCGACCTCCGCAATGCACCATTCCCATTTATAATGGATTTAGCATAGATGAGACGTCTTCTACATTGGACAACCCAGTCTCTGCTGTTCCTGATCCTCTTCTGGGCTGCCACTCTTTGTAGTTTCGGTGCCTCCAGACTTTCAGATCTGGAGGATGTCACTTGTCTTGGTGTCTCTTGGAGAACCTCTTCCAGCTCTAACTCTGCGCTGATGTTTCTCCTCTTATTGAGGATGGCTTCTTTGTTCCTCCTCCGTATTTCAGGGACCAGATCTCCGAGTTTTTTCAAGGAGATAAGAATGGCCCTCTGAAGCTCAGCGGAGGCTGCAGAGTGAGACTCCATGAGGGTCTCCATTTTCCTTCTCTCTGTAAGGATCTCACGTCTTTTGGTCTTTCTCATTTTGTCTAGAATTTGACGTTTAGACGCCATTTTTGAGGCGTCAGTGTCAATGTCCGGTAGTATAAAGTCTTTTCGCCCTAAAGCGAACAATAGTACCTGCTCTTCATTTATTCCTCTCTTCTCTCTGAGAACCCGATCTCTTTGGGCTCTTCTGTAATTATCCATTTTAAAATCAATTTTTGCTTCGTTTGTCACGAAAAACAAAAGGGGCTGCCTCACCCTTGGGAGTCTGTAAGGCAGTGGTTTCCCTTAGGACGGAACACTGGGATATAGAATGAAATGATGACATCACATCACTTGTGACATCAATTTTATTCTAATGTCACAATGATAGATAGATAGATAGATAGATAGATAGATAGATAGATAGATAGATAGATAGATAGATAGATAGATAGATAGATATCAAATTTGAAGGATGGGGAACCAAACTTTTGCAGATGTATACATACAGTATACAGATATACACGGGGTGCACAATTTCTATTTTTAATGATTAATTTTATTATTGAACAACTACAGTGCTGCTGGTTAATCATAAAGGTTAATAAAATCCGAAACCTGAATATTTACAAAAATAAAAGTGAGGTTTTGTCTTTCTTAGGCCACATTCACACATTCGGTATTTGGTCAGTATTTTGCATCAGTATCTGTAAGCCAAAACCAGGAGTGGAAGAATCAGAGTTAAAGTATAATAGAAACACGTGACTACTTCTGTATTTATCACCCACTCCTGGTTTTAACTTACAAATACTGATGTAAAATACTGACCAAATACTGAATGTGTGAATGTGGCCTCAGGGGAATATCTCTGTGTGCAGAACTGTTAATCAAAGAAATCAAAATGTTAAAAAATACATTTCTGACATTTAACAAAATATATCTGTGATCATGACGGTGTATGGCACAAATCGTTCTCCTGAAACCATCCCTCATATTAACTATTTTCTTTCTCCCCAAGCAGTGTCTCATACCACTTAACTTATAATAAATGATACACAGGAGACTTTCTTTTTTGGATATAATTTGCCATATCGGCCATTTATTGACAAACAACAATAAACAATGAAAGAATTGGCGGAGGTCCTTGGGGCTACAAGATCCGGCACATGTAGAACAAAGCATTTTTCCATAGAATTATTTTACCCTCAGCCGTAACCCCAAGCTCGAGGGCACCACACCACAATCAATGGTAAAGGAAACACCACCACTGGCTCCAAGAGTACACCCCAGTCCAGAGCCCCACTAAGTGCCAGATCAGCCAATTAGTAATTCCATCCTGAAGGGATGGACCGCAGAGTGAAGGCAAAAGGGCCAACAAGTGCTAAGCATCTCTGGGATCTCCTTCAAGATTGTTGGAAGACTATTTCCAGTGACTACCTCTTGAAGCTCATCAAGAGAATGCCAAGAGTGTGCAAAGCAGTCATCAAAGCAAAAGGTGGCTACTTTGAAGAACCTAGAATATAAGACATATTTTCAGTTGTTTCACACTTTTTTGTTAAGTATATAATTCCACATGTGTTATTTCATAGTTTTGATGTCTTCAGTGTGAATGTACAATTTTCATCGTCATGAAAATACAGTAAAATCTTTAAATGAGAAGGTGTGTCCAAACTTTTGGTCTGTACTGTATATATTTCCATTAGACATCTCTAAATTCCCTGAAAAAAGAGGGTGTGCAGGTGAGACTTTTCCCATTGCTCTCCCCACAGGAATGGCCCCTTTTCCCACACTTTTCCTTTTATACTCCCTTTTACTATCCCCTCCCACTCCCTATTGATCCAATCCCATAGACCCCATTCAAACTTTATTTTCCTCTCCTGGCCCAATCACCGTCATGTGGGCCTCTGCTGATAAGTACGGCTCTGGCCCCTTTAATATAGCCGCCCTTCTGTTCACTTCCAGTCATAAGCCGCCCATGCATGAAGTCTGTTGCAATCATCCTTTTCGGTAATACCAACCACAGCCTCCCAGACCCCGGCATTGGATGCATTGATACATAATGATTTAAAGATTCACAATTGGATTCAGGTCTGGGCATGAGTGGACACAGACAATTCCACCTGTTTTGGAAGTGGTAGTGGCCACTCTTACCTTTTGGACCCCTGTGTAGCTACACAAGTTGTACAAAGTTTGCACCTGGGTCTGGGGAAAGTGAGCTCATCAATGTTTTCATCATCCAGGAACTGCCTTCCCAGTATGGCACATGAGGAAGGGTATTGTCCTGCACTAGGAGGAACCAAGGGTCCACTGCACCACGGTAAGTTCTGACATTGGCTCTAAGGATTTCATCCGTGTACCTAACAGCAGTCAGGTTGCCGTTGGCTATCACATGGTGCCCATCATGCTGGGTGGCGGTGCAGACTGAATAACATTCTCCAGACTTTCACATCTATCACTTGCTCAATGTGAACCTGCTGTCACCTGTACAGAGAACGTAGGACCTGATAATTCTGGTGTTCTCAGGTGTATGCCAATTGAGATGCAAGGTGCTGAGCTGTGAGTAAGGTCCTATTACAGGACGTCGGGCCCTCATACCACCCTCATGGAGTCTGTTTCTGACAATTTTGGGTGTAACGTGCTTCTGGTTATGTTGTAGGGCCTTTGCAGTCCTCCTGTTCATCCTTACACAAAGGAGCAGATATTGGTCCTGATGTTCGGTTGATGCTCTTCTACAGTTCTGCTCCATAAATTTAGAAGCTGCTTAAGGAGTGCACGTGTGTGGGGTGCATGTGTGGCGCCTCTGAGGGTTCGGTCGCCACAGAGGTACTGCATCATGCGCTGCAATACATGCTGCCGGCCAATCAGAGGCGAGCTTGACTTCGGCCGGCCAATCAGCGGCTGCCGGCCAATCAGAGGCCAACATGACGTCAGCCGGCCAATTAGAGGTCAGCGGCTGCCGGCCAATCAGAGACCAGCGGCTTCCGGCCAATCAGAGGCCAGCATGACGTCGGACGGCCAATCAGAGGCCAGCGGCTTCCGGCCAATCAGAACCCAGAATGACGTCGGCCAGCCAATCAGAGGCCTTTGGCTGCCGGCCAATCAGAGGCCAGCATGACGTCAGCCGGCCAATCAGAGGCCAGCGGCTGCCTGGCAATCAGAGGCCAGCAAGACGTCGGCCGGCCAATCAGAGGCCAGTGGCTTCCGGCCAATTAGAGGCGAGCATGACGTCGGCCGGCCAATTAGAGGCCAGTGGTTGACGGCCAATCAGAAGCCAGCATGACGTCGGCTGGCCAACAGAGACCTGCGGCTTCTGGCCAATCAGAGACCAGCATGATGTTGGCCGGCCAATCAGAGGCTAGCGGCTTTCGGTCAATCAGAGGCCAGAATGACGTCGGCCGGCCTCAGAGGCCAGCAGCCGCTGGCCTCTGATTGGCCGGCAGCGTGTATTGCAGCGCACGGGTCTGGCAAGTTCGTGCGCTGCAATACACTTCAGCTAGATGTGTTTCCATCCGAGAGAGAACGCACATCTAGTTGCAGTAGCGAAGCTGGTGTCGGCACTCAGCGGGCTCAGAGTTCTCCCCCGCCGGGCCCGATCCAGTAGCGCTAATGCTGCGGCCATGGCGCGCGTGCCCACCAGGAGGGCTCTGCCTGCCCCCTCTGCACGCTGCCATAGGTTCGCCAGCACTGGTTTAAAGCATTTCTTCTTGTACAGCTGACGACCCAAAATTGGGGATTTTCTGAAAAAAAAAAAATGGCCAGTATGCATTATATATGGTGGAACTGAAAATCTATCATCTGGATAAGGGGGTGGTCTTCACAGAGGCGGTCTATGGAGAGATGGCACTTTATAAGAAGCACATAGCATGGAATACCGGGGGGAAGCCTTTTGGCTCCTTATGTTGTACCAATCCGGAATGATCCACTATAGTCTATCCTTCTATAGTTCTTCTTTTACAATTTCTGCTGGTCGATATATGGACGTATTAGCTCTATGCTAACAGGCACTCCCTTAGTATAGCTCATGTAATGCACAGCACCACAATTTTGTAGGTTCTGACTACTGTGTAAAAAAAAAAACACCCAGAGACAGGCCATAATCTTATAGTCTGGGTGTGAATACGCTGTAGGTATAGCTACACTTTTGTTGTGGAAATTTTGGTAATTTTATTTACCTTTTTGCATTTACCCGAATGAGGCTTGTGAGAAATCCTTAAATATGCTGCAGATTTCTCCTGTATGATGCTGACCAATCATAAGCAAGCAGCAACACTCAAAGAAAAGAAGAACACGCCCCCACCATAGCTCAAAGCGGGTTTCTTAGGGTATAAAGCTACGTTCTCACAATGAGTTTTTAGTGAGTTTTTACGCTGCATATTTTAGAAATAATGTAAGTAACCTATCTTAATGGGTGCAGAAATTCTGCAACATCAAAAACTCACCAAAAGCTCATCATGGGAACCTAGCCTAAGATGTATAATGATGGCGAGTCCTGATCTCCTGGTCTAACCTTCTGCATGATTAGAAAGCAGAGATAAGAGCTCTTAGACAAGGAAGGAGCCGCACAGCTGAGTTTCTCTGTGTCACATTACAAACCCTTTTATTGACTCTCCTGATTATGGAGTGTGTCAGTATCACACTTATGTCTTCTGTGCTCAAGCAACTTGTATTCTCTCTGCAGTGATATTAGGCTGTTATTACACCTCACACAGGAGCAGTGTGTTTTGGGTTACTTCTATGGTGAAATGTAATGACAGTCTCCTCTAATCTCACTGCAGAATGAGTACAAGTTGAGCACAACGGATCTAAGTGTGATACTGACGCTGTGCTCTCATTTCTGGACAGGTAGTATGGGAGAGGCGCAGTACAGCAGAGGTGAGAGTGCCATAAGAGGAGGAGAGCTGTTAGAAAGGTTTGTAATGTTGCACAACTAAACTCTCTTGTGCTGCCCCTTCACCCACAGAGACCTTAACTGAAAGGTATTAGTCAGTTGTGTGCTCTACTCATGCAGGAGGTTAGCCCAGGAGATCAGGTCTGTATCCTTACATCTCAGACACTGAGAAATCTGCTCTAAGCTATGGTGGGGATGTGATCATCTTTCTTTTCAGTGTTGTCGTCTGCTTATAATTGGTCAGCACCATGCAGGGAGAAGAATTTCGCACCCCCAGTGAAAACTCTGATAACATCTACTTGGACTTAATTTTTTTTAACTCATTAGGTGCCAAATACTTTCATTGCTAATATCTCCGCAAATGAAAGATAAAATAGAAAAAAAAAACATGAAAAATTTGGTGACAGGTCCTCTTTAGGATAAGACAACCCCTTTAAATGTAAGAATTGAATTTTAGTCGAAAAAATGTATGCAACAAAAATGCCACATGTGATTTGATCCAAAAACATGCTGCATTTCAGGATGAGAGAAGCAAGTATTTGCAAAAAAAAGTTAAAAGGGGTGTTGACTGTTATGATATTGATCACTTATACTTTGGATGGACCACCAAGATCAGATTGGTAGAGTTCCAACACTCTGCCACCCCATTGATTCCATGCTGGAGCTGGTAACAGCTGATTGGTGGTGTTAGGATTTGGACACCTATCAATCTGATACTACTGACTTATATTGATGCCTTCTCCTAATTGATAAGTGGTAGCATACCCCTTTAAAACAATACGTAGTTTTTATTTAGTTGTAAGATGAAAGTGACTCTACACATTAAGGCGTGTCATGGTCTGAGCACAAAATGATTCAAAGATTAGTTGCTGGCCTCTTGACCCGAACTTAAGAGCTTAAGGCCATATTCATACATTCAGTAATTTGGTCAGTATTTTACCTCAGTATTAGGAAGCCAAAACCAGGAGTGGAACAATTAGAGGAAAAGTATAATAGAAACACGTCACTGATGAAACTTACTGAACGTGTGAAGGTGCCTAATAGAGACGCTGTGGAGAAGGACAGGAGCGCACACAAAATAGGGCAATAGCGTCTGATAAGGGGTCGGGATAATTGATGGCAGCGCTCACCTAGAGGTGTTGTGTGCAGTCACCACAGCTATAATGGTGTAGAAAGCCGCTGCTGCCCTGTGGCTGGAGGAAAGGTTCTTCAAGAGGTGGAATGGCAAAAATGGAAGCTGGCACATTTAGGTGGGCTGTGCTGCGGGAGTGAAGAGCTTGTTTTTTTTATACCTTGAGAAAGGCCCTGGTCCATTGCAGAAACGCATTGATATTAATAAAAAACGTTTGGGAATCCCAAGGCTCTTCATTCCTACAGTGCAGCCCACCTAAACGTGCCAGCTTCCATTTCTGCCAATGTGGCCTAATAGACGTATATGAGGCTGTCAAAGTTCGGGACAGGAGACTCGCAAACAGCTTGTGCATCACGATCTATGACACACAGATGTGTGAATACGCCATTACTCTCATATAAGATTACCTGCATCAAGTTTCAAAGGAGCAATTGTAACCCTCTTTCAATTATTTAAAGGCATTTTCCCACAAACAAAATTCATTTTAATCAATAGATCTTGGAATAATAATAAGTTCCACAATTGGATGTGTTTAAATAAAATGTTCCTGTGCTGAGATAATCTTAGAAATATGCCCCTGCTGTGTACTGTGTAATGTCTGACCATACAGGAACATGGTCTGAACATACCTCATCTCCTGGATGGGGAGGATGCAAGAGAGTATACAGACATTACAGCCGGGGATCACAGCCGATTCTTTATGTGAGGTAAAACCAGTTTTTAAACAGGCAGGGAAATGTTTTACCTCACAGAATCAGCTGCCATCCTGTGGTGTCCTGTCTGTATACTCTTTTGCTTCCTCCCATGGCCAGCTGTGTTATGTGCAGACCATGTTCGCTCCAGTGGGAGTCTGTTTATGACACGACACAGTAAAAGTGCAGTCATCAGTAATGATGTCAGGTACAAAGCTATTATAGTAAGGCCCAGTGTAGTGTGGAAGTCCAATGTGACACTGAAGATGTCCGCCTAGAGATAGATGCTAGTTATTGAGCTGCAGCTGTTGATCCATGTAACGCATAGGTTCACCTTTATACACCATTTCACCCGTTTACCCAGATCATCAATCTTCAGAACGTCTTCAAATGTAGCATAAGTTTGTAAAAAATGATTCTGTACTTGTATCATAGCTCAAAGCTGGATTCACACTGAATTACTACTGAATGTAAAGGTGTGGGGTGACACATGATTAGCTACAGCTTAGTTCTGCTGTACTGCTTTTTGTAGGGTCCTGTCCTGTGCTCCGGCCCTCCGTCTGTAGCTCCATTATGCATTCATTTGCTTTTCATGGCAAAAAAGGTGCAGCATGCAGCGCTATTCCTTACCATCCAAACAATGCAGACCTCGAAGACCACTCAGCGGCTTGCGTCAATGGGATCCAGGGGTGCCATATGGCAATGGATCCGCAGGGATCCAGCATTGAATTTTATTTCCCCGAATAACTGACTTAATGATGCCCCTTCTAACACATCAGATGACTGTATGATGCCAAGAATACAAATAAAGTAAAGAGCATAATTGCTGTCCAGACACTGAACAAGCAGGCTATGCCGTAAAATTAAGAATGATCAATGGAGATATGGAAGAGAATAAGGTATAACTCAGGGCCAGTGCAAGACAAGCAATTCTATCTAGTAACAAAGTTGCTCAATTTATTATGTAGATTATAAATGGATGTAATATAAAATTGTTTTGCGGATGATTCGCTGCTCTGAGTGTTAGATTTTCAAAGTGGTAAAAGGGTTTATCTGCCAGTAATGATATTTACCTGGGGACATCCACCTATTGTAGACAGGCCATTAAAACTGGCCAAACTTTCTCCTTACTTTCTTGGCCACTGAGGGGCTTTTTGGACTGCAAATGGTTGATAAGTGTTGGTAAGAGTTTTCGAAGTATCTACTATATAATTGTCTTATCCCGTCTGTCTGTCTGTCTATCTGTCTGTCTGTCTGTCCAGGAAATCCTGCGTCGCTCATTGGTCCGGCAGCGGCCAATCAGCGCCGCGGGATTTCAGAAAACAGATGGCGGCCGTTAGCGGCTCTTCTGCGGGACGGAGCTCAGCGGCGTTGCAGCCGGGAGATGAGCGCTGCGAGGCGCTCATCTCCAGGCCGGTACCAGCAGGAGGACCCCGACCGCCGGACCTAGGTAGGAAGCTTAGGGCAAGGACCTCCAAGGTAGTTTTCTCAGAAATACTACCAATCCCGCGAGCCACACAGGAGCGCCAACGGGAAGTTAGGGAGGTGAATAAGTGGCTAAAGAGTTGGTGCAAGGCAGAAGGGTTTGGGTTCATGGAGAACTGGGCCGACTTCGCGGTCGGCTACAGGCTCTACCGTAGGGACGGGCTGCACCTCAATGGGGAGGGTGCAGCAGTGCTGGGGAAGAAGATGGCTAATAGGTTGGAGGAGTTTTTAAACTAGAGATGGGGGGGGGAACCAAGGAAATAGGTGGGATGTGAGGCAAGCAAGGGGGAAGGGGAGAAGTGAATATAATGAGGGTGGAGAGGGGGGTGGGGATAGTACAGTTAGATCGTTAGAGAAGAATAGGATGCTAAATAACCCCAAAGTTTTATCTTGCATGCTGACCAATGCAAGAAGCCTGACCAATAAGGCGGATGAGCTGCAGGCGCTTATATCGGAGGAGAGGTATGACATCGTAGGTATAACAGAGACTTGGCTAGACGATAGCTACGACTGGGCGGTAAATTTATTAGATTATAGTTTATTTAGAAGGGACCGGAAACAGGGGAAAGGTGGAGGAGTCTGCTTATATGTAAAGTCATGTCTAAAACCCAGACTAAGGGAAGATATAGGAGAGGGAGAAGAGGGGGTCGAGTCCATGTGGGTAGAGATAGAGGGAACTAAAAATAATAATAAAATATTACTGGGGGTCTGCTATAAGCCACCCAATATAACAGAGGAGAATGAGAATCTGCTATTAGGACAAATAGACAAAGTAGCAAAACATAATGAAGTGATTGTAATGGGGGATTTCAACTACCCGGATATTGACTGGGAAACAGAAACCTGTAGATCTCAGAAAGGAAAAAGGTTCTTGACAAATATTAAGGATAATTATCTCTCCCAACTAGTGCAGGAACCAACGAGAGGGAAGGCCGTGTTGGACTTAATATTGACTAATAGGCCTGATAGAATAACTGAGGTACAGATAGGGGGGCACCTAGGTAATAGCGACCATAATATTATCGACTTCAAAATGCCCTTCAGTAGGGTTATCAATAAGGGAACAACAAAAACATTAAACTTTAGGAGGGCGAAGTTTGATCAGCTGAAAGAAAGCCTTCAACTTATTGACTGGGACAAAGTTCTTAATCAAAGGAATACGAATAGTAAATGGGAAACCTTCAAAAGAATTCTGAATACTCAGTGCGAGAGATATATACCGTATGGGAATAAAAGGGCCAGAAATAAGAGGAAACCAATATGGTTGAACAAGAACGTAAAAGGGGCGTTAAATAGCAAAAAAGAGGCACTCAAGAGATTAAAACAGGAAAACAGCAAGGAGGCACTAATGTGTTACAAGGAAAAAACGAGAACCTGTAAAAAACAAATAAAAATAGCGAAGGAGGAAACAGAGAGACGTATTGCTAGGGAAAGTAGATCAAATCCCAAACTGTTCTTTACGTATATAAATAGTAAAAGGATTAAATCGGATAATATTGGACCGATAAAAAGTGAGGAAGGCAAAATCATAGAGAAAGATGAGGATAAAGCTAATCTATTAAATAATTTTTTTTCGACAACTTTCACAAAGGAAATCGAACTAACAGGAGAAATGAGAAGTGACAAACTTAATCCTCCACTAAGTATGACAAATCTAACCCAAGCTGGGGTACAGAAACGCCTCAGTAACATTAAAATAAACAAATCTCCAGGACCTGATGGCATACACCCACGGGTACTAAGGGAACTAAGTAATGTGATAGACAGACCATTATATCTTATATTTAAGGACTCTGTTGAGACTGGGTCTGTGCCACTTGATTGGCGACAGGCGAATGTAGTGCCAATATTCAAAAAGGGAGCGAAAAGTGACGCCGGAAACTATCGGCCGGTGAGTCTGACATCCGTTGTGGGCAAAATTTTTGAAAGCTTCATTAAAGAGGCAATTACGGAGCATCTTGATGCTAATAATCTTTTAATCCCGAACCAACATGGATTCATGAGGAATCGCTCCTGCCAAACAAACCTGATTGACTTCTACGAGGAGGTTAGCTCTCGAGTAGATCAGGGGGAACCAGTGGATGTCGTGTATCTCGACTTCTCAAAAGCGTTCGATAGCGTGCCACATAATAGGTTGGTATACAAAATGAGAATGATGCGGCTGGGGGAAAATGTCTGCAAGTGGGTAGCTAACTGGCTAAAGGATAGAAGGCAGAGGGTGGTTATAAATGGAATATACTCAGATTGGGTAAGAGTCACTAGTGGGGTACCACAGGGGTCTGTACTAGGCCCAATGTTATTTAATATCTTTATTAACGACATAGTCAACGGGATAAATAGTAAAATATCAATATTTGCAGATGACACAAAGTTATGTAAAACAATTAATACAAGAGAGGACAGTGCAGACCTACAGAGGGACTTGGATAAGCTGGGTAGGTGGAGCATTAAATGGCAAATGAGGTTTAACGAGGAGAAATGTAAGGTCATACATATGGGAAGGAAAAATGGAAGTCACCAGTACTCACTGAATGGGAAATCATTGGGGAATTCAGAGATGGAGAAGGACTTGGGCATCTTGATTGATAGCAAACTAAATTGGAGTGCCCAAAGTCAGGCCGCTGCTGTAAGGGCAAACAGGGTAATGGGATGTATCAGAAGAGGTATAGCTGCAAAGGATGAGAACATTGTTCTTCCACTGTACAAAGCACTGGTCAGACCACACTTGGAATACTGTGCTCAGTTATGGGCCCCAATATATAGAAAGGATATAAATGAGCTTGAAAAGGTACAAAGGAGGGCAACAAAATTAATAAAGGGAATGGAGGGACTGCAATACCCAGAGAGGTTGGCAAAACTAGGACTATTCAGCCTGGAAAAGAGAAGGTTGAGGGGGGGACATAATAAATGTGTACAAATATGTTAGGGGACAGTATAGAGATCTTGCCAAGGATTTGTTCAAAAGGAGGGATATTACGGTAACAAGAGGGCACTCACTAAGACTGGAAGAGAAAAGGTTTCAGCACCAGCATACGAAGGGGTTCTTTACGGTAAGAGCAGTGAGAATATGGAATTCACTGAGTGAGGAGACGGTAATGTCGGATTCACTACACCAGTTCAAGCGGGGACTGGATGCATTTCTAGATACCAGGCAGATTTCAGCATATACTTAAAAATAAAATAAAATAGTAGGTTGATACAGGGATTTATTCTGACTGCTGGTTTCAGAGTCGGGAGGGAATTTTTCCTCAGGTGAAGATTGGCTAAATCATTTGGGGTTTTTGCCCTCCTCTGGATCAACTTTAGCAATTACAGAACTAACAGGTCGAACTTAATGGACGCAAGTCTTTATTCGGCTTTACAAACTATGTTACTATGTAGAAACTCCATTTTCAGGACACGTGTTTAAGGATGTTTGTCCCTCATCAGTGCAAGACAGGAGAGAACTTGCTTGTATGGGTGAGTGACCTCTGACAGGGGATCCAAGGGATACATTTTCTCTTTGTGGAGAAGTTACCTACTTTGCTAAGTTAGCTACTTGGCAACCCCTTTTGAATTCCTATGTTTACCCTCAGTTAAAATAACAAAACTTATACTTACCACCGGCGCCGTTCCTACGGTGTCCCTTCCAGTGCTCCCTGCGATCCCTTCGGCCAATCAGCGGTGGCTTCATTTTCCTCTGCTATGGATAGAATTGACATCCAGGGGAAGTGAAAGAGCAGCAGCAACTCTCACTTACTCCGAATGTCTTGATTTGTATGAAGGAGGGAAAAGTGAAGCAGCGCTGATTGGCTGCAGGGATTGCGTGATATAACAATGTCACACAAGCCCCGGGAGAGCCAGTGCCTACACCGCTGGAACAGCGCCGGCACTGGAAGTGAGTGTTATTATTTTACTGGGAGAACACATAGGGACCGATATACTGTTGCAAGTAGCTCCTCCATAAATGGTTGTTCATTTTTTTCTTTTTTGATTTATTTAAGGATTTTTTTTGGAATTTTTTCCTAATGTTCGGATATCAGATGCATCAGAACTCTCCTAAACAACGATCAATTGAATATTTGTATACGTTATGGAGGAGCGACTTGCAACAGTATATCGGTTTATTTATCATGGTGTCGTTGTTATTATCTGTTTTGTTGTATGTGTCCTCATGTATTTATATGTATTTTTCCATTTTTTGTTTCCTCCCCCCTCTCTTCCATTTCATCTCCCTCCCATGTCTGTATACTCATTTCTTATCCCTCGTATATGTGGCCGGATCTATTCACATTCCCCTTTATTCTTGTACTGCATGACAGTCTTTATTAGTACGGAGCGGTACTTCTTTAGAGTGCTGTATGGGGAACCGTCCTCAGAGTCGTACTGTGCGCGTGCGCGGGCGATTCACTCCCCCTGCTCTCGCGTCGCCCATCTCTATGGCGCCGATGCGCTTCCCGGATGTAGTCTTTTGACACTTCCGGGTCACGCCGATGTCAATTAAGGCGGTGCGGGACCTCGGGGGGCGTTGACTCTCCCAGTGTACGCGCCGCTCGTACCTCTCCGCTGACGGTCATCCTGAACTGTCACATGACCACACATGTGATATATTGAAGGGGCGGAGTTATACATTTAAAAAGGTCCTTGTACCCTTGTTATCTACGCCTCTTGATAAAGCACCCGCGAAACGCGCGTCGAGGCAGCCTCTCTTGACAGACACTGGCCCTCCCTTGTCTCTAGTCACGTGTGATACCTTGGGGTGAGTTTACTTTTACCATGTACTTGATGTTATGCACACGCCCGGACTGACTGGCGTGTGCGGGAGTAGTGGTTCCACTGGACCATGAACCGGAGAGTGCCTGGAGGGGCGTGACTAAGTATCTGGCCGATCCGACCAAGGTGGCACGACGGCATACAACGCCAGTGCACCAGGGAGAAACCGGGCAGAGGGACCAGGTGCTACTCCAGGTCAAACTCCGGACACGGGGGTTGACCCACACAGGGATTACTGGAACAGGCAGGTTAGGCTGGCATAGACTGGTGGATATAAGCGAACACGGCAGGTATGCAGACGGGTGGATACAGGCGAGTATGCAGGCGGGGAGGTACTGGCCGAAAGGACGGGCTGGAGCACAGAGAGGGCAAGACCCAGTACAGACTGGGTCACAGAAACAGAACCGCAGATGTGGTAGCCAAACAGAGCAGAGAGGGAACGCCTGAAGCGGTGGGCAAGAGCAGAGCAGGACGGGACTGCCGGAGCAGCGAGCAGAAGCAGAGCAGGACAGGACTGCCGGAGCAGCGAGCAGATGCAGAGCAGGACGGGGCTGCCGGAGCAGCGAGCAGATGCAGAGCAGGACGGGGCTGCCGGAGCAGCGAGCAGAAGCAGAGCAGGACGGGGCTGCCGGAGCAGCGGGCAGATGCAGAGCAGAAACCGCAGGAGCGGCAAGCAGGGCAAGAGCAGAGCGGAAACCGCAGAGCGGTAAACAAGGCAGGAGCAGAGCGGAAACCGCAGAGCGGCTAAGAAGGCAGGAGCAGAGCGGAAACCGCAGAGCGGCAAACAAGGCAGGAGCAGAGCGGAAACCGCAGAGCGGCAAACAAGGCAGGAGCAGAGCAGAAACCGCAAGAGCGGCAAGCTAAGCAGGAGCAGAGCGGAAACTGCAGAGCGGTAAACAAGGCAGGAGCAGAGCGGAAACCGCAGAGCGGCTAAGAAGGCAGGAGCAGAGCGGAAACCGCAGAGCGGCAAACAAGGCAGGAGTAGAGCGGAAACCGCCCGAGCGGCAAGCAAGGCAGAGCAGGGGGGACAGGGCTCTGTTCACACGGAACAGACAGGAAGAGAAAGGCAGAGCCAGATACCCACAGGGTACTTGCAGTGAAGTAGCGAGTGGACCACAAACTCACAAACGGGAGTACAGAGACAACAAGCAGGAGTTAGGTATGAGTTCAGACTCTGCAGAAAAAGGAAGGGAACGGACATAGAGGCAAAACAGGTAAAGGATAGGAGAGAGTTCAGACTGGAACTGAGTGTACGGAGGAGACCGACACTGCAGCGGGATACAGGAGCGGGTCTGGGAATACGGCCCCCAGAGAGGCGGGACGAACAGGCAAGGAGCGTGTTCAGACAGGACAGACAAGATAGAGGAGCGGGTCTAGGTAATCGGCCCCTAGAAGGCGGGAGGAACAGGCTAGGAGCGTGTTCAGACAGGACAGACAAGATACAGGAGCGGGTCTAGGTAATCGGCCCCTAGAAGGCGGGAGGAACAGGCTAGGAGCGTGTTCAGACAGGCCTGGAAATACAGCCTCCAGGATAGGCAGACAAGAGAACACAGACAGGACTCAGTTCAGACACGGGAACTGATACCGCAAGGCAGGAGACATAGACAGGACTCAGTTCAGACACGGGAACTGATACCGCAAGGCAGGAGACAAAGAACGGGACCTGGCACCTTCAGAGTGCAAGCACACACTGAATGAAACACTATGCTCAGGCAGGGATAGATGGGAGCAGCTGAGCTATATACCAGGTGACAGACAGCAATAGGCTGAGGACGCACAAGGGGTGTGACCCACAGCAGGTACAAAAAGCAGGAAGTGATCGGGCGCCGCCCTTAAGCAGCAGAAACAGACACAAACAGACAGCATGGAGGGAAGCCAGAGAGACATTCTGGACTGGAGACCAAGTGCGCACTCTTGCACAGTGGGAGATGGACCACCATGCAAGGATGCCGCCAGGTATGTTACACATGATATTTATTGGAATAATGATGCAACTGTGCAGGACTATGGTATATGTACTCCCCATATAATAAGTGTCACACTCTTTGAGGCAGCCCTTTTCTGGTAGATATTGGCCCTCATCTGTCCCTAGCTAGGTGTGATACTTTGGGCTGAGTTACCCCTATTATGCATTTGATACACACTGCAGCAATAGAAACATTGTGCAGGATTATGGTATTTGTGCCCTCTATACATTAAGTGTCACATTATTATTTTTTATTTTGCTCTATCTCACGACTTATTATTTTTGCTTCTTGGATCTGTTTGTCAGCACCTTACTGTCTTATTTATATATGGACTTTTAATATGAAATTATAATAAACTTTTGTATGCCATTATACTTGTCTTTCTCCTGGTTTATTATTTTAATCCAATGTGTATGGGGACTGAATCTTTACTTTAAAGCTTTGCTTTTCTATTTTCTCACATAGATACTAATACAAATGGCGCCTGACCCAATACTTTATCATATTGTGCATTTTCGCTTTAGCTTTTTCTTCCTGTCCAACAACGAAATGCTAGAAATTCTCTCTGAGACTAAAGATCCTCTGCGGGTCCAACCACATCTAAAGAAGGGCTTTGAAGGCATCGCAAAGCTGGAGTTCCTTCCTAACCTGGACATCAAAGCCATGTACAGCACCGAGGGGGAACGCGTAGAGCTCATCCAGACCATCTCCACCTCCGAGGCTCGGGGGGCCGTGGAGAAGTGGCTCATCCAAGGGGAAGATGTCATGGTAAGGAGCGTGCATGATGTTATTGCTCGGTCACGAATGGTACGGATCTACCTACAGACCAAAAGCATTAATTGGAACTAATCTAGTACTTTTATATTTGTATAAGATTATTTGGCGGCAGTGAATGATTTGTGGATGATGTATCTCTTGCTATAGAGCCAGGTAGCAGATCTTCTACCTGCAATCGGTAGAAATGAATTTGCTAGATAATACTAGTAAGGTTGTCCCTCTCTTAAATGCTTCTGTCAACGTAATTTAACTTTGTTTTTTAAAAGGCATACCCTGAGACTGCAAGAAAAGACTGGGTGAGGGAATGGCCGGGACAGGTCGTGCTCTGTGTGTCTCAGATGTTCTGGACAAGTGAAGTGCATGAAGCTATCGGCAGTGGCCCAGAGGTACGGCATAAGCTCCTTTACTGATCAAGGTTGCTTCACTAGAAACAGTCATGGCTGGAAGTGTTGGCACCCTTGAAGTATTTTCCATAAAATTATTGCAATTGCATGTGTATTTTTTGTTATACACATGTTTATTTCCTTTGTGTGCATTGGAACAACACAAAAAAAACAGAGATAAAAAAGGCAAATTGGATATAATTTCACACAAAACCCCAAAAATGGGCCGGACAAAATTGTTGGCATCTTTCCAAAATTGTGGGTAAACAATTTTGTTTCAAGCATGTGATGCTCTTTCAAACTCACCTGTGGCAAGTAAAAGGTGTGGGCAATATGAAAATCACACCTGAAACCCGATACAAAGGGGAAAAGTTGACTCAATCTTTGCGTTGTTACATGCCACACTGAGCAGGGAGAACAGAAAGAGGAGAAGAGAACTGTCTGAGGACTTGAGAACCAAAATTGTTGACCAATATCTTCTTTTTGTGTTGTTCCAATACACACAAATGAAATAAACATGTGAACAACAAGATGTGTAATTGTAATAATTTTCTGGGAGAAATACATATATATACATTCATAGACAGACTTCATGAGTTCTCCTGCTAATAGACTGTCATACCTAGGGACGCAGCTTATAGGAGTTTCCAGGGGCGGATATACCACTGGTGCAACAGAGGTAAGGGAACCCACATTCACATCAAAAGATACAAGTAGCTTCTTTCACAGTACGTTATTAGACTGCAAAGAGTCCATGTACTGTTCTTGCCCAGGGGTCTTCTCCTGGGGGTTACAGTTGTACAGCGGCTCAATATCTTGAAGGTACCCAAAAGGCTCCATAGTATTGTTGGGATTTTGCATTGATTCATGCATCTTGTCTAGAGATGAGCAACTAAATTTGCAGGACCTTGGTCTAAGAGAGCAGGTTAGTAGTCTGTGGCTGTTGGATGGGAGCCTTGCTAACCGCCTCTTACATGCCGGCATCCCTGGCTCCTCTTTTGATTAGCCGGCCAGGCGTGATGTCATTTGTGCCTCACACCACAACTATGACATCGACATCAAAAGAGGAGCCGGAGATGCCGGTTCATGGAGCTCCGGTCCTGCGGCCGTGGAATACTGACCCGACTGTTGGACCAGAGTCCTGCAAATCCATTCGCTCATCTCTACTCTCGTCACATCTACCAATAAGGGAAGACATTGTATGGGATTTCCCATAATACCAGCATAAAATGAATCCATCTGCATTGAGTTTTCCATGCTGTTTGTGGCAGGGTTTTATAGAGGTACATCTGGGTATTTGGAGCTCTGGGTTCAATCCAGATCTCCAACTTCTATAAAGATATGTTGTAAAATTGTTGTGTACATTATAAAGTGCCTGCATATTGTGGAGTTCTCAATCTAGTCTGCAGCTTATAATCTGTATAGATTTCAGCCCCCTTGCAATATGTATGTTCTATGAATGTTTCTGCAGATGATTTCACCGTTACATCCTTCTTGTAGGGCCTGAAAAACTCCTATGATAATCTGCAGCTCCAGCTAAATGATATTGTGGAGCTTGTGCGAGGAGGCAAATTGTCCCAGCAGACTCGCAACACATTGGGGGCTCTCGTCACCATAGAGGGGCACGCTCGTGACGTGGTCATGGAAATGATCCAAACAGGTTTGTGCAAACATCATGGCTGGCACCAAACTTTCCAATACCATGTTCTATTTATTATACACTACATGGAGAAAGGTATTGTGCCCCCTCCACATTACACCTACAGGGGCTTTTATGGCCTCCTATTCTAAATCCATATCCAGGATGTTAATATGGAGTCTGTCCCTCTACAGATATCACAGCTCAATATGCAGAGCACCTTCATACATTTCACCACATTCCTATCTTCTTTCCATATCTATGTTATATTCCCCCCTCTTTTCTTTGAGTTTTCATAGGACACAATTGATCTTGTCACAGTAAAGCAATCTTGGGGTGCACTTACAATGACGTCTATGGGGCAGTAGTCATTTATGCATATTGAGATGGTGGTCCCTATATAGGAATGTTTTTGCATCTGTAGGTGTCGGCATCCCCTGTATATGACTCATTGCCACAATTGATATTCTTTATAGTCAGTGTTTTGGATGGCCTAGGTGCGGTGTGTAATATTTTCTATCAATGGTGTGTGTGCCCTCCTCTGTGCGGTGTCCTTCCATAACCATGGATGTACTAATAAAGTGTTTTTATGTCAATTCCTTTAATGACCTTTTGTTCGGTTTCTTTGTAGGTATTATGTAATTCTCCGAATGGTCAGCCATTCTAAGCCTGAGCAGACATATGGCAATGTAATTGATGTGTGACTGACATTGTTCTTCCCTATGTTGCGGTGACATATTTATGCTGCCATTGTGCAGTATTTTTTCTAATTAATCATCCTAAAGGTGTTTAGTGGGGTTGAGGTTGAGAACGTGTGTGAAACAGTTCTGCTCTTCTATTCCCTTAGGGTTGGAAGCTACAATTGTTTAAAATGTCTTGTGCTGAAGCATTAAGATATCTTTTCACTGGAACTAAGGGGTCTAGACCAACCCCTAAAAACAAGGCCATACCCCCACCACCAAACTGTACAGCGGGCACAATGCAGTTAATAGGGTAACGTTCTCCTGGCATTCACCAAATCCAGACTCGTCCATCAGATGCCAGATAGAGAAGTGTGATCCGTCACTGCACAGAACAGGTCTCCTCCAGAGTCCTGTGGTGGCGGCTTCACACCACTCCATCTGACGCTCGACATCGTGCTTGGTGATGTAAGGCTGCATGCAGCTGCTCGGCCATAAAGCTCCTGGCGGGGACGCAGTGTTTGTGGTGATGTTGTTACCAATGGAGTCAGGAGAGCGTTCTGCCCTCTGCTCCTCAGCACTCAGTGACCCCGCTCTGTAATGTTCCGGGGTCTCCTGAGTTGCTGCAGTTCCTTCTACTCCTTAATAATATCACTCACATGTGATGGGGGAAGATTTAGGAGGGAAGAAATTTAATATCCAGACTTGTTACCCCGGTGGCTCCTATTACAGGACCGCGCTGGTATCAGAGAGCTCTGCACCACCAGCCGTTCTGTCATATGTTAGTAACAGCACACAGCATGGGAGGGCGGATGTTATACACCGGGGGGCGTGGGGATTGATGTTATACACTGGTGGGGGGGCGAGAGTCTTAATGTTATACAAGGCCGAGGGGCCAGATGTTATACAGGGGGGGTACGAGGGGCTAGATGTTATACATATCCGAGGGCTGAATGTTATACACTGAGGGGCAAGGGGACGGATATTATACACCAGGGGCGAGGGGACGGATATTATACACCAGGGGCGAGGGGACGGATATTATACACCAGGGGTGAGGGGACGGATGTTATACACCAGGGGCGAGGGGATGGATATTATACACCAGGGGCGAGGGGACGGATATTATACACCGGGGGGCGAGGGGATTGATGTTATACACTGGTGGGGGGCGAGAGTCTTAATGTTATACAACAAGGCCGAGGGGCCAGATGTTATACACTGGGGGTACAAGGGGCTAGATGTTATACAAGTCCGAGGGCTGGATGTTATACACTGAGGGGCAAGGGGACGGATATTATACACCGGGGCGAGGGGACGGATATTATACGACAGGAGCGAGGGGACGGATATTATACACCAGGGGCGAGGGGATGGATATTATACACCAGGGGCGAGGGGACGGATATTATACACCAGGGGCGAGGGGACGGATATTATACACCAGGGGCGAGGGGACGGATATTATACACCGGGGCGAGGGGACGGATATTATACACCGGGGCGAGGGGACGCATATTATACACCGGGGCGAGGGGACGGATATTATACACCGGGGTGAGGGGACGGATATTATACACCAGGGGCGAGGGGACGGATATTATACACGAGGGGCGAGGGGACGGATATTATGCACCGGGGCAAGGGGACGGATATTATACACCGGGGCGAGGGGACGGATATTATACACCAGGGGCGAGGGGACGGATATTATACACCGTGGGCGAGGGGATGGTTGTTATACACTGGGAGTGAGGGGACGGATATTATACACCGGGGGGTGAGAGGCCGGATGTTATACACCAGGGGGAGGGAGCGAGGGGACAGATGTTATACACCGGGGCTGGGGGGCGGATGTTATACCCTGGGGGTCGGATGTTATGCAAAGGAGAGCTTGGGGTTGGATGTTATACAGTGGGGTTGAGGGGATGGATTTTATACACTGGCGGGGGGGGCAAGGGGACGGATGTTATACTAAACTAGGGGCAAGGGGCGGATGTTATACACCGGGGGAGGCGAGAGGCCGGATTTTATAAACTGGGGGCTGAGAGTCCGGATGTTATACACCGTGGGCAATGGGACTAAATGAAAAAAGCAGAATTCGGTGACTAGGAGTTTTGTCCTATAATGTATGTGCATTTGCCTTCCCTTTAGAAACTCTCCCTTGTGATTCTGCAGTGTCTTAGAGGTTGACTATCTTTTCCTACATTGCTCAGGAGTTTCTCATGAAACAGACTTCCAGTGGCTTGCCCAACTCCGCTATTACTGGGAGAATGAGAATGCGAGAGTGCGAATCATCAACTGCAATGTGAAGTCCGCCTATGAGTACCTGGGCAACTCCCCACGCCTGGTCATCACTCCGCTCACTGACAGATGCTAGCGGACTCTGCTATGATGTGATGGGTTATGCTCAGAAATCTTTTTGACTTTTGTATGATGCATGAAACTTCTTAGAAAGTTTATTGATATTTCATACCAGTTCTTTCATGTTTCATTGGTAGATCGGTGCTTTTTATCTAAATCTTGGTGGAGCTCCAGAAGGTCCGGCCGACACAGGAAAAACTGAGACCACCAAAGATTTGGCCAAGGCGCTGGCCGTGCAGTGTGTGGTCTTTAACTGCTCTGATGGTTTGGACTACATAGCAATGTCAAAGGTACATACAATGTTAAGCTGCTCCATTGCAGATAATAAACTGACTCCAACCGATGTTCTGCTGACATCTTTTGATTATATAGTACAGACCAAAAGTTTGGACACACCTTCTCATTTAAAGATTTTTCTGTATTTTCATGACAATGAAAATTGTACATTCGCACTGAAGGCATCAAAACTATGAATTAACACATGTGGAATTATATACTTAACAAAAAAGTGTGAAACAACAGAAAATATGTCTTATATTCTTGGTTCTTAAAAGTCGCAGGTTAACAGCAGCTCAGATTAGAGACCAGGTCAATGCCACACAGAGTTCTAGCAGCAGACACATCTCTACAACAACTGTTAAGAGGAGACTTTGTGCAGCAGGCCTTCATGGTAAAATAGCTGCTAGGAAACCACTGCTAAGGACAGGCAACAAGCAGAAGAGACTTGTTTGGGCTAAAGAACACAAGGAATGGACATTAGACCAGTGGAAATCTGTGCTTTGGTCTGATGAGTCCAAATTTGAGATCTTTGGTTCCAACCACCGTGTCTTTGTGCGACGCAGAAAAGGTGAACGGATGGACTCTACATGCCTGGTTCCCACCGTGAAGCATGGAGGAGGAGGTGTGATGGTGTGGGGGTGCTTTGCTGGTGACACTGTTGGGGATTTATTCAAAATTGAAGGCATACTGAACCAGCATGGATACCACAGCATCTTGCAGCGGCATGCTATTCTATCCGGTTTGCGCTTAGTTGGACAATCATTTATTTTTCAACAGGACAATGACCCCAAACACACCTCCAGGCTGTGTAAGGGCTATTTGACCAAGAAGGAGAGTGAAGGGGTGCTACGCCAGATGACCTGGCCTCCACAGTCACCAGACCTGAACCCAATCGAGATGGTTTGGGGTGAGCTGGACCGCAGAGTGAAGGCAAAAGGGCCAACAAGTGCTAAGCATCTCTGGGAACTCCTTCAAGATTGTTGGAAGACCATTTCCGGTGACTACCTCTTGAAGGTCATCAAGAGAATGCCAAGAGTGTGCAAAGCAGTCATCAAAGCAAAAGGTGGCTACTTTGAAGAACCTAGAATATAAGACATATTTTCAGTTGTTTCACACTTTTTTGTTACGTATATATTTTTCCACATGTGTTAATTAATAATTTGATGCCCTCAGTGTGAATGTACAGTTCTCATAGTCATGAAAATACAGAAAATCTTTAAATGATAAGGTGTGTCCAAACTTTTGGTCTGTACTGTATATACTTTTTTTTTGTTTTTCCAAGGGCTGGCATCATCGGGAGCATGGGCGTGTTTTGATGAGTTTAACCGTATTGAGCTGGAGGTGTTGTCCGTGGTGGCCCAACAGATTCTCCGCATCCAGAGAGCCATCCAGACGAAGATGGACATGTTCAACTTCGAAGGAACAGAACTGAAGCTTAACCCAAATTGCTTCGTAGCCATTACCATGAATCCTGGCTACGCGGGACGTTCTGAGCTGCCGGATAACCTCAAGGTAAAGCGTCCCAGTGCCTTGCATCGGGTCCTCCCACAACATTTCTATAGGATTCAGCTCAGGACTATGACTCGGCCATTCCAAAACTTTATGTTTATTCAACCATTCTTTTGTAGAACGACTTGTGTCTTTGGGCCATTGTCTTGCTGCATGACCCACGTTTTCTTGAGATTCAGTACATGAACTTGTAGCGCCCCGAGGGCTCGGCCGCTACAGGGGTATTGCACCTCTGCCAGAGGTGTGGTATTCCACTCCCGGGTAAGGATGGAGTATGGACCAGGGCTCAGTTAGCTGCATACAGCACACTCACCCCTTTTCCGAGGGACAGCTCAACGGTACTCCCATTAGACAGAAATGCAGGTACGACAGACCATGTCCCTGGCTGGAGTGGGGAGGAGGGAGGAATACCCGGTGATGTAGGAGCAGATAGGGGACGGTTCCTGAGCGTAGATAGGAGCTCATTGGTTGCTGGTCACCTGGGCTCATGGCTAGAGGGAGGTATAAAAGGTGGGCACCATCTTAGGTCAGGGTTCAGTCAGTCTGTGCAAAGAGAGGAGAAGACTGGGAGTAGAGGCTCTGTAGAAGCTCTGCTCCAGAGTGGGCCTAGGGAGAGGCCGAGGAAGAGAGTGGAGTGGAGAGAGAGAGGAGGTGAAGGGGAGCTGTGGTTTCCTCTCAGCCCAGCTCCACGAGAAAGGGGAAGAAGAAGGAACAGGAAAGAAGAAGAAGAGAGAGAGAGAAACAGAAGGGCTCAGGAACAAGAAGGTGGAAGGGACCCTAAGAACCCACGAGAATACAGGGTGAAGGGTCAGGCAGATTAAGGGTGCCGGATCCCAAGTTGGTGGAGGAGAAACAACCCTCAGCCAAAGACCGGAGGCTGTGACCATTTATTGGTGCAGCACCTCATCAAACCTGCTAGGAAGGCACCATAAAGGACAGCGGAGAGCGGGATCCACGTTTAACCGCACAAGTCCGCGGCAGCTGGACAAAAGTGGGTCACTGGTGAGACAGGCCAGAGGAAGGATTGAAGGGGGTGCTGAGCCATGCTTCTGAGCTGCCTGGGAGTTGACTGAGCCCCACACCTGGTGGACGCAGCACAGCTTGGGTGGTCACTACCTGTACAGAAGTGACCCGGAACAAATGAACTGTGAGTAAAGACCCTGGACTGTAACTTGTTGTCTGTGTGCTCCTTTGCGCCTCCAGCACTATTGGTACCGGAACTCTCACCACCATCACTCCCACCATCCACTACACTGCCCTGTGGCCGCACTCTTCCCGTGGGGAGTCACACAATCCCAGCTGCATACATCATCAGCCCCAGCGGTCTGCCTTGCAGTGGCGGTCCCTAATAACCGCAATCCACGGGTGGCGTAGTAGGACATCACTTAAAACTTACAAAGAGACTACCACTGGCCTGACCGCCCTGAGCCACGGACCGGGTCGCCACTACTACCCCCATCGTTCCCCTATTGCCCGGCTCCGAGTGCCCCACGGCCCAGGGGTCGTGTCAAACTGATATCCTGATATTTTCCTTTAGCATTTGCTGATAGATTTTAGAATTCATTGTTCCATCAATGATGGCAGCCGTCCTTGGCCAAGTGCAGCAAAACAGGCCCAAAGCATGTTACGATTACCATCTTTGTGTTTCATAGATGATAGGAGGTTCTTATGCTGTAATGCAGTATTTTCTTTCTGCAAACATATAGCTTCTAACTTAAAATCTCTATCTTGGCCTCATCCTTCCACAAAGCATTATTCCAGTTACCTATTGATGTGCCCAGGTGAGTTTTAGCAGTGACATTTTAAATCGCATTGCCTTTCTCCTTGCAATCCTGCCATGCTCGCCATTGTTGTTCATTGTCCTTCTGATGGTGGACTCATGAACAATTACATTAGCTAATGTGAGGAGAGGCCTTTAGTTGCTTAGAGGTTACCTTGAGTTCCTTTGTGACCTCACAGACTGATGTAGCTTTAAGTCAAATTTAGCAGTAATACAGAAATTTTTGAGGGGTTCACAAACTTTCAAGTAAATACTAGGTTTACAAAAGAAACATAAGATTTCATCAAAGGGATTATTCTCCCCCAAACCTATATGAGATTGTACATTTCCTATGTATAATCACAACACCTGATGCCCTCATTTCTGCAAGCTCCTTAATATTAATGTTCCATTCTCCTATTTTCCAAAATGGACACAGTAGAGGTGTGGAGAGAGATTTGGAAAATGTTAAAGGAGTATCCCCATCTCCAAGATTCTATCCCAATATGTAATAGATGTAATAATAATATTAATAGCAAATACCTCCAATTGGAAATGTAGTATAGTTCTTCTGATTAGCTATGTCGCTTAACCCATGTGCAGGGCATAGCAGTAGCTTAGGTATCCATGGTTACGACCACTAGCAAGTAACTAACTGTTACTATGAGTGGTCGTAACCATGGATACCTAAGCTACTGCAATGTCCTGCACATGGGGGTAAGCAACATAGCTAATCAGAAGAACTATACTACATTTCTAATTGGAGATATTTGCAAACATTATTATTATTATACCTATTACATATTGGGACAGGATCTTGGAGATGGGAATACCCCTTTAACCACACTTTGACTGACTTTCCTCTGATGTGGAATAGACACATCACTTTTAGGTCTGGGGTGGAGGATAATGTAAATGGACATAATGGGTTCCCCGGCTCTCTGCCTAGTTTACAGTAATTTAGTTTCATTTGTTGACTGACCCATCTGGTTTGCGCATTTCAGGTTCTTTTCCGGACTGTAGCAATGATGGCCCCCAACTATGCTCTGATTGCGGAGATCTGCCTTTATTCTTACGGTTTTCTGCACGCTAAACCTCTCTCGGTGAAGATGGTAATGACTTACCGGCTGTGCTCGGAGCCGCTCTCGTCCCAGTTCCATTATGATTATGGGATGCGTGCAGTAAAGGCTGTGCTGATCGCTGCTGGCAATCTGAAGCTGAAATTCCCCCATGAAAATGAAGAGATTCTTGTAAGTTCTGAACTGTTGGTCGCTTTACATCTCGTATAGGATAGCATTACCATCTTACCGAGAAGCATTTGGATCACAAAAATTAGAGCTGTATGATTTTATAGTAGCAGACAGAGACTTGCAAATAATTTCTGTACATTGCTGTTCCTGGCTTGTTAGATCTCATCTGTGCAAAAATGTCAAAACTATAGTTGTTAAAAACGTAGCTTGTTCATCTTATGGGACAGTTTTGATTTTTAACTTAAACACATGTATTTTAGGCTAAAAATCATTTTAACAATTGGGTTTTATTAAAAATTTTGCATCGCTTGGCTTTCACCGGCTTTTTGATTCCCTGCACATTCAATTTTGATAAGGTCTGTGGTCATAAATAAACTGAGAGGAGCTCAGAAAAAGACAGATAAAACATTTACAAACTCCCCGTCAGCCAGCAAAAGCGAGTTCACTGACAGTATCTCACTTAACTCATTCTGCAGCCGGCAATTAGCAGTAACACAGAGGCCACATGTATTCCCTATGGAAAAACAATTCTGCAGCATATTTTAGTGCAACTCAGCAGCGTTCCATTCCTCTTTTATCATTCCTGGAAATGTAGGAATTAATTGAAATCTGTCAATAACGAGTACCCTACACAGTCTGACAATGTCACCACTGTTTGGGCACAGTCAGAGTGTATAGGGTTGTCCCCTATATAGATTATATATACATTATATATGTTACTGTAAAAGTCAGAAGGCCGGTAAAACCTAGGATTTACCGGTCAATCTGGACATTTACCGAGGCCGTCGGTAAAAGCTCAAAATGAAAAGTAAAATTGGACTTTTACCGGTGAAGTCTTGGTAAATCTTAACATTTCTCAACAGCGTTGGTAAAAGTCAGATGTATTCCATATAAACGAACGATTTTGGACTTTTACCTGGGCGAATTGGTAAATCTTTACATTTACCAGCATGTGTTGGTAAAAGTAACTTTGAGTCACAGAATTCTGACTCTTACCAGCAATTTCCGACTCTGATGAAGGCCTTAATCGTTAGAAATATTTTTATTCTTCAAAATGCAAATGAACAAATACAAATAGGAAAATGCAAATAGAAAACATTTATGTAGGAAAATACTTCTCAAAAATGACAAATTACCGCAAATACAAGAATAACGCAACTTCAAAACTATGTAATTCTGTAATTGTGACTAGGGATAAGCGGATAGATCCGTCCAGACCCGTTATCCGAGTGGATAACGGGCTGTACGGATACGGATAATCCCGATATCTGTCGGATATATCCGTGCCTTCCGATAATGCATGTTTCATGCATCATCGGAAGGCATGGATGGTGCGAGTGTGCAGGGCAGACAGGTATAAAGCTAAATTGCTACTTACCGGAGGTTTCCCAGGTCTCGTCGTCCGTGTTCTCCTTCCGGGTCACATGACTGCATACGTCACCACGCAAGTGACGCATGCGTAAGTCATGTGACACTCGTGTCACATGACTTATGCACCTGTCACTTTCGTGGTGACATATGCAGTCATGTGACCCGGAAGAAGGAGGATGCGGCCGGCCGACGAGACCTGGGAAGCCTCTGGTAGCCTCCGGTAAGTAGTGATCTTTAAGTGGCGGAGAAGGGGGGTCTGGCCAGAGGGCGGGATGACCCTAGTGGGCGGGGAGTTCCTACTGCATTTAGGATCCCAGCGGTAGTCCCCACTTGGTAGAAGTCATCTTCTTTTTTTATAATAATCGCAATGATCGACTTAGGGTCCATTTTTGAACGGTCGACGTCTGGAATTCTGATTCTGATGTTCTGTCCAATGTTAGGTTCGGGTAATTTTTGACTGGAACATTTCAACATTTTCTTGGCCTGTGTTTCAAGTCCTTCTCTTGCAGCTTTCGAACTCTACTGACCGCACCAATTCTTCTATTGATTGTATGCGAAATCAAAACGTCAGGTTGCTGATCATCATGAAGTTCTCCATCTTTCTTAGAAGGCTTTGACTCGACACTTTTTTCTTTTAGGTCTTCATTATTCTTGGATGGCAAAATTGGTGGAGTTTCATATGCTGTTAAGGTGTGCGGACAGTTGGATAAGTCCAAAGCTTCTCCTTCCGTTGTGAACAGCTGATGACAGTTGGATTCATCCGAAGCTTCTGCTGCTGTCGGTGCTGACGTGTGATGAAAGTTAGATTCATCTGACCCTTCGGCTTCTGTTGGTGATGTCGGATCGCTAGGTTCCTCTTGCAAACCAACAAACATTTTTTCAAGATCTTCTTCTGAAGAGAGATTTCTGATCCCATCACTAGGAATTTTGGAGGTAGCTAGACCCATCTGCATTGGTACTCCGAACATAGCTTCATAGGGCGAGCATTTTATTCCCTCATGGTATGCTCTATTTTTCATTGCTTGTACAAAGCGAAGGCCCTCAGACCACTTGGGTGTCTTATTTGTTTCCATCCACGTTGACAACATGTTTTCAATGTCTTGATTTGCTCTTTCCACGGAGCCTTGGGACTGGCTGTGTCTTGGGATACCATGCACTATTTTCATATCAGGCCACATCGCTCACAAACTCTGTATGACCTTGTTACAAAATTCCCTCCCATTATCAGAATGCAGAATACACAGGACACCAAAAGTGGAAAAAATGTCAAGGAGGTGGTACGCAACCTCTTCTGCTCTTTTAGTGCATAAAGCTCGTAGAAGAACAAATTTAGTGACGTGGTCTTGATAGACGAATATGAACTTGAAATCATTATCACAATTGGATTGCATGTCAATGACATCGACTTGAGCACGAGAATTCATTTCACTGTGTAGGATGGGTTTCACAACAAGGCCTTTTTTGGTAATCTTCTGTTTTTTCTGGCATGGCTGGCAGAGTCGCAGATAAATAACTATTGACTCCGTTGTGACATTTTTGAACTTACGGTTCACCTCCTTTAGGATCCTGGTCCGCCCTCCGTGGCCGGTACTGATGTGCGCATTATGAATGACACTAAAGAGTTCTGCACACAGAGCAGACAACCGTATTATCAGTCCTAGTGTGATCCAACAAAACATAGGATCGCACTTAGATCATTATTATTGTATAGGGCAGTGCAAATGTCGGATTTGTTTCTCAGACAGAGCTGGTCCGAGGAAAACAATTGCAGCATGTCCTAGTTTGATCCAAAATTCGGAGCGCACTTGGCAATGCAAATCTATGAGTCGAAAGAAAATATTGGACTGCACTCAGATTACATTTGAGTGCAGTCCGATTTTCATGGACTGACATAATGGGGAAGATGGAGAAATTTTGTTCTCCATCTTCTCATCCAACAGAATCGGAACACACTATGATCATGCTCTGATAAAACTCTAATTAGAACACACTATGATCATGCTCTGATAAAACTCTAATTAGAACACACTATGATCATGCTCTGATAAAACTCTAATTAGAACACACTATGATCATGCTCTGATAAAACTCTAATTAGAGTTTTATCAGAGTGTGATTTGTCTAATTGACCCAATTCCCTTGGATGAGACATATATGCTTGTTTGACCCTAGCCTTAGGAAAGGTTATCTGTTTTACTACAGTGTAATACATTTAGGGATATAATGGTTATGTTATATAAATTGTTTCATTATTATTATTATTATTATTTCATAAGTCATCTGTTGATGGAGGAAATAATCATCCTTTGTTCGCATCACTTGTCTGTGCCTTTACTACTCTATACTTTCTATACTGTACCCACAGTTCAGATTGCCATTGCATTATGATAGACACATTCATAAATTCCAATACATCACATAATATAAACAAATTTGGTTCTTCTCACAACTATACCTAAGTGTGCAATACATGTCTGCATTTCTGCTCATTTTGCAATGATTTTGCAATATTCCCCATCCTGGCCGCTTTCTTTAATATTGTCCCCCATCTTGACCACCATCCTGTAATAATGTCCCTCTGTAGCGCCCTGCTGTGCACTGGTGCCACAGAACCCAGAAGGGTGCATGGATGGACTTCTCCACAAGAGGCCCTCACACATTCACACACCTCCACCCTACCACCTCAGACCACCAGAGGGAGCCCTTCAGGGATATATAAAGGGAGGGTGGAGCCAGGCAGCTCAGTCTAGTTAGTGAGTCTCTCAGACACAGAGAGGGACAGAGCTCAGAGTTGAGCAGAGAGCTGACGCTCAGAGAGCAGCGAAGAGGCAGCAAGCTGGCTGCTGTGCTTAGGCGAGCCAAGGCCTACAGCACGTGTGAAGGCCTAGTGAGGGCCTTGAGTGTGGCCGAAGGATAGAGGAGAAGGAAGAAGTAGCCAAGGGGGCAGAGGAGCTTACTAGGCTCACCCCGAGATATATACCGGACACCGGGTCCGCGCCTACAGGGACCCTCAATACCCAGTAGGAACCACCGGAACCCCTGGAGGACTACAGGTCCCAGGTTCACCAAATACTGATTGCAGTACCAGGGCTAGGAGTCACGGAGGCCCCAGCATCCAGGGAGAGTGATCTGCAAGTGTAGGCCCTACCACCAGGTCAGCAGGTGCAAAAGAGAGACAGCAACCAAGCTAGGCCTAGCTCTAGGCAGGTCAGAAGCTTAGCGAGTAAAGCCACGGATCAGGAGGCCCTATACCCGCTCACTAGGGAGAGTCCAAAAGTGCGCCCTTGTCCGGAGTACCCTGGACCGTGCCTGCAACATCACCAGTAAAGGTACAGAAGCTTACCCCGTGTGAGTGTCCTTTCCTCCGGGACCATCCTGCCATCTCTCCCCTGCACCACAATCCATTACACCCCATGCTGCCCTGGAGCTAGCTCTACCTGTGGAGAGCCACACCATCCCTGCTGCCGTAACACCAGCTCCAGAGGACGGCTCCAGAGCGGCGGCACCCCTTAGCATTCCACAGGTGGCATCACGAACTTTCCAAATCCCCTATACATATTCCCCCTTTTACTGACCACCCTGGGTCACGGACCGGGCCAGCCACCGTGATATCCCCCATACCGGCATCCATAGGCCCGGCACCTGGTACCCCACGGCCCAGGGGGCGCGTCACCTCCACCTACACCTCTTCCTGGTATAATTTCCTCCATCCTTTGCCTTTTCCTATTACAACCCCTGGAAAAAATTATGGAATCACCGGGCTCGGAGGATGTTCATTCAGTTGTTTAATGTTGTTGAAAAAAAGCAGATCACAGACATGGCACAAAACTAAAGTAATTTCAAATGGCAACTTTAGGGCTTTAAGAAACACTAAAAGAAATCAAGATTAAAAATGTGGTACTCAGTAAGGGTAATTTTTTTCAGACCAAGCATAATTTTTGCCAGGGGTTATATAATGTCTCCTGTCCTGTACTCTTTCTGGTAAAATGTCCTCCATCCTGAGCCCTTTCCAGTAATAATGTCCCCCATCCTGAGCCTCTTCCTGGTATAATGTCCCCTGTCCTTGACCCCTTATTGTAATAATGTTCCACATTCTGGTACCTTCGTGTAACAATGTCACCCATCCTGGTATAATGTCCCCCATCATGGGGGCTTCCTGGTGTAATGTCTCCTGTACTGGGCCCCTTACTGTAATAATGTACACCATCCTGACACCATCATGGACCCTTTCCTGTTATAATGTCCTCCATTGTATAACCATGTCACAGAATTCGCAGCCCCTTCCTAGTATAATTTCCCCCATCCTGGACCCCTTCCTGGTATACTGTGCCCCTTCCTGGTATAATGACCTCCATCTTGGTATAATAATCCCGATCCTTAACCCCTTCCTGGTGTAATGTCCCCCATCCTGGGCCCCTTGCTGGTATAATAACCCCCATCCTAGGCCCCTTCCTTGTATAATGTCCCCCATCCTGGGGTCCACTGTTTAATTTTTTTTTACATAGCGTAAACTGACCAGCCGTGCGTGTTTGAAATCCTCAACATGTCAATTTTCTTGTGGACATTCAGAGTTTAAAGTCAGAATTGCATTGCATTGCATAAAATGCTGAAAATCCTCAGGTAAAAATTAGAGATGAGTGAGCACTAAAATGCTCAGATGCTCGTTACTCGACCTAAACAATTTCTAATGCTTGGATGCTCATTTCAAGTAAAGAGTATAATGAGCGTCAATGAGAAATCAAAGCATTTTTCCAGAAGACCCTACAAGGAGGTCTGGGGGGCACTGAAAATGATGAAATGGATGGTAAAAGTGCTGAATGGAAGGAGAACAGCATGGAGAAGACCCCTGGAAGCATCTCTGACTCCCAGATCGCTACTGAGAACAAATTTCCATGTCTCAATGTTATAAAATTCTGTGAGGCATCCATGGGTTCAAAATCTCACTACACCCCTAGATGAATTCCTTAGGTAGTGGAGTTTCCAATATGGGGTCACCTGGGGGTGGGGGTTCTGCTGTTTTGGCACCTCAGGGGCTAAACTAATGGAGCCCATAATCTATTCAAAAGAAATCTTCCCATCTGATCCCTGCCGGGTGCTCAAACAGTAGTGTATATCCACATATAGAATGCTGCCACATGCGGGAGAAATTGCAGAACAAATTGTTGGGTCCAAATTTGGTGCTAAAACAGTGTTTTTGTAAAAAAAAAAAAAAATTTGTTCTCACATCTAAATGTGTTATTCCTTGAGGGGGCTAGTTTCCAAAATGCTGTCACTTGTGGGGGTTTCTGCTGTTTTTCATGTCAGGGGCTCTCCAAATGTGACATGGCATCCACTCTTGATTCAGTCTTTTTTGCGTTCAAAAAGTCAAAACGGTGCTCCTTCCCTTCCAAGCCTTGTTGTGTGCCCAAACAATAGTTTTCCCCCACATATGGGGAATCAACATGCTCAGTAGAAATTGCACAACAAATTTTGTGGTCCATTTTATCCTGTTACCCTTGTGAAAATAAAAAATTTGGGGCTATAGTAAAATTTTTATGAAAAAATTTTCATTTTTGCTTCCACATTGCTTTAGTTCCTGTGAAGCACCTGAAGGGTTAATAAACTTCTTGAATGCGGTTTTGAGGACTTGGAGGGGTGCAGGTTTTAGAATGGTGTCACTTTTGGGTATTTTCTGTCATATCGGCCTCCCAAAGTCACTTCAAATGTGATATGGTCCCTATAAAAATAGTTTTGTAAATTTTGTTGGAAAAATTAGAAATCACTGGTCAACATTTAAACCTTCTAACTTCCTAACAAAAAAAAAATATGTTTTAAAAATTGTGCTGTTGTAAAGTAAACATATGGGAAATGTTATTTATTAACTATTTTGTGTGACATAACTCTCTGGTTTAAAGGCATAGGAATTAAAAGTTTGAAAATTGCAAAATTTTCAATATTTTCACCAAATTGTCGTATCAAAATTTTTTACCACTATCATGAAATACAATATGTCACTAAAAACAGTCTCAGAATCAGCGGGATCCATTGAAGCGTTCCAGAGTTATTACCACATGAAGTGACACTGGTCAGAATTCAAAAATTTGGCCTGGTCATTAATGTCCAAATTGTCTCAGTCACTAAGGGGTTAATAGACAATTTACACAGGAATACTGCGCTTCAGATACACTCTGAATGATCTGTATTAGACGATTGTTCATTGGCTGTCATTGTTCTCGGCAGCACAAGTCTTGTGCCAAGAATGATAATGTTGTGTGCATTCCAAAAGATCATTTCACCTGACGATTGAGCAGTTTGTTTATTCGGAGGATTTTTCGCAGCCGATTTAGGCCGGTTTCACATGTCCGTATATTTCGGTATAAACCGGTACCAGAGATATCCGTGTCTCATGTTTCCCTGTGTGTCACATGTGGCAACCATGTGCCACCCCTGAGCAGCATCAAGATCACACGGAACGGTGCCTGGGAATCACTGTACAGTTAGCACTGTTCCCATGCGCGGGGTGCTGAACACTGCCCTCATCATGGTTCCTACCGGTGCTGCGATCAGCACCAGCAGGAGACAATGATGAGGGTAGTAGTGTCTGCTCCCGCAGTGTCCACCTGTAAAAATAAGAATAAAATAATAAAATCCTTATACTCACATGTCCTATGTGTCCCTAGCTTTAATTCTCTGACCGCTGATGCTGAGGAGCCAGGGATAATGAGCCGCACCAGCGAGCGGGCCCCGGAGCTGAGCTCAGGAGCGGTGTCCTGTCACTCAGTGAGCCCAGCTCCGGGGCCATGTGTCTATAAATTCTTAGTGGGGTTTTTCCTAAAATTGTCAGCCGTTGGACTCATTGCATACCCTATAACTGTATAGCAGACTCTCTCCTTTCTAATGGGAACATGTCGTACTTGTTACTGTGGCCCTGCTCCATGTGTCTTTAAATTCTTAGTGGGGTTTTTCCTAAAATTGTCAGCTGTTGGACTCACTGCATACCCTATAACTGTATAGCAGACTCTCTCCTTTCTAATGGGAACAAGTCGTACCTTGTTACTGTGGCCCTGCTCTGTGTGTCTTTAAATTCTTAGTGGGTTTTTTCCTAAAATTGTCAGCCATTGGACTCATTGCATACCCTATAACTGTATAGCAGACCCTCTCCTTTCTAATGGGAACATGTCGTACCTTGTTACTGTGGCCCTGCTCTATGTGTCTTTAAATTCTTAATGGGGTTTTTCCCAAATTTTGGCAGCCCTTGCAGTCACAGCATGGGCATTACCACTTATAGGAGACCCGATCCTTTATAATGGGAACATTTTTTTACTGAGACCCTCCTCTATGTCTCTTCAAAGGGGTATTGGGTTGCATCCAAATTTCTGGCAGCCCTTGCAGTCACTGGATAAGCTATAACAGTATAGGAGACCCACTTGTTAATAATGGGAACAACAAAGCATAGCCGGCTGATGGCTCTCTAACAATAGCTAGGGCCGACTGCTGGCCTTTTAAGAATAGTAAGGGCCGTCTGATGTCCCTATAAAAATAGGCTTTATGACTTTCAGAGTCCCTCCATCATAAATAAAACAGGAAGTGTCTGATGATGTGTCACACACCACATTACCAGCTAAGGTTGTAAAATGTTAAAATGACATTTCCCGGTGAATGCATTTGTCATAAAAAAAAATACATAAAAAAAAACAAAACAATAGGATCTTTCTTTAGTATAAAAAACAGCGTCACCAATTTAGCAACAATGTAATCACATTGTTCAGCTCATGCACCTCCTCCTCCATCTCCGAAATGACCACATCAGTCACAAGCTGACAGCACTGCAGCACTGTCTTGGCCAAGCAGCAACAGGCTGTGCTGAAGATAACATGCTTAATACTTAATTGACAAACCGCCCAGCGCTGCAGAGTTGTTGAAAGCTGTAACACAGCAGTCTGATCTGTGGCTCTCACCGCTGAACATACAGCCAGGCATGGTCGTGTGTGTCAATGTCCGGAACCTGGTGACGGAGAAATGACACCCAGAATAGATATGGTTTCCCTCTATGCCAGACCTTTCGCCGAGCTAAATACAACTCTCAGCAAAAAAAGCTGTGGAGTGGCTCCATACCGTCCCTGGCCACATTCTCCTGTCCACGTGTTTGTGGTTAGGCGGTCCTTCCCAGTAAGTGCACTGGGGAGGGCACTGGTAATGTTGTGGGACCCATGCTTGTGGAAGGCGGAGACGACACCGGGAGAAACAGTGGCAGCTGGGGACCGAGTATGGACACCCGGCCGCCGCAGGCATGAGGTTATGAAAAGCTTCCGCCTCCACGAGCCTAAAAGGCCACATTTCAAGTGCAAGCAGCTGTCAAAAATTTGGCAGTATAGTATTGCAGCCTGTGGGTGGGTGGCTGCCTGCATACTTGCGCTTGCATTCCAAGGAATGGGGTAGGGAAAACTGAATGCTGCACTGGGACAAGGACGTGGACGGTGATGTCTGCAACGACAGGTGCATGGCGGGAGGCATCTTCGCATGCGCCAAGAATCACTTATGATGGGCACACTTTTAGGCAGTGACCTGGGAGTCAGAAATGGTTCCAGAGGTCTTCCCCATGCTGGTCCCATGTCTTTTCAGCACTGTATGCATGTGTCTGATGATGTGTCACACACCACATGGCCAGATAAGGTTGTAAAATGTTAAAATGACATTTCCCAGTGTATGCATTTGTCTTTGCTGAAAGCAATGCAGAAGTGCAAAATCGCATCAAAAACTACGTGTGAACATAGCCCAAGGTGTGGAGGAGTATTTTTGGTTTTGGTTATTTATTTTGCCATATATACAAGTCATTACCCTGGAAAGGATGTTCCTTAATATATTTCCCAGGAAAATCCATTTTGGTTTTGTTTTTGTATGTTTTATTGTGAGTCCGTAAAAGTGGCGTAATACTCTGACAACGTTGTTGACAGCAGTGACTTGGGAGTCAGAAATGCTTCCAGGGGTCTTCCCCATGCTGTTCCCATGTCATTTGGGCACTGTTCCCATCGATTTGGGAAATTTTTAGGCCCTCTGCAGACCGCCGGGTGGAGCCGCCTGAAAAATGCTCGAGTTTCCCATAGACTTACATTGGGCTCGTTGCTCGGGTCGAGCACCCGAGTATTACAATGTGCTCGACCCGAGCAACGAGTACCCAAGCATTTTAGTGCTCGCTCATCACTAATAATAATGCCTACACACTGTAGTTCACTCCCAGAAGATTTAGGTCTGAGCCGAAAATACAACAAACAAGCGTTTTTAAATGAAAAAAAATTCTGTTGTTTACCCGAGAAACACTCAGGTAATCCTACCTTAAGTTCTTCATAGCATTCTGCAGGGTATTTACTCATGTACTGCTGAAGATCGGCAACCTCCAGAGTCAATCCTTTCAAGCATTGAGCAAGCTCCTGGATGGTACACATACTGAAGATAACCCAGGAAGAGGAGAGGAGAAAAAAAAAAAAAACTTTTTTTTTTTTTAAACAGGGCGGGACATACTGTTATGTACTGCAACTTAGAACTAAGGAATAGGAGGGAAAAGCTGTCCCTTCACTGAGACTCAGCTTAACCCTACGCTGGAGTGGGTGCCCTATTATGAATAGCCGCACCTAAACTCCTGCACTGAACTCAAACGAAGACATGAAGGAAGGGGAAAAGGGGTCCCTAAAAGATCTAAGGACTGGGAGCAAAACTGGAGACCTCCTAACAGAAAAGTTAGTTGCAGAAACGAAGATAAAAGGGAACAAAACTGGTGGAACAAGAAGTCCCAAGCAATCAATTGTCCAAAGCACAAAGAACTTAACAAGGCTACTTAGCCAGAGCACAAGCGTAACAACACTGATGTGCAGCATGGAATGGGAGACAGGTGCTAAGTAATAAAGAGTAAAGAGATCACGTGACCAAGACACCCAGCACCAGAGGAAAAGACTAGAAGCCAGCAAACCACAACAAGATGGCCGATAGTAAAACAACATAGATTCTAACAGCCAGACTGCCAACAGCCAAGACTTCCCTTTCCTGACAAAGAGGACGACTGTCCATGCTTTCCTCCTCCTCATCCTCCACCTTTCCACCTCTTCATTCTCCCTCTCCTCACGCCATCCACGCTGACCAGGCGGTATGAATGTTGTGTGGGTAGTAACATCTGTAGCGCATGAAACCAGCTCCTGTTCCTCCTCCTGTTCCTCCTTCTCCTCATTATCACCCAACCTGCATTGAGATGAGATGAGGCTAGGCTGTGTAGCATCAACCTGTATAGTTCCTTGCTCCATATCATGCTCCGCCTGCAATGCCTCCTCTTTAATTGTGAGCAACAAGCGTTTCATTAGACAGAGAAGAAGGATGGTGACGTCATCGCCGCTCACCATCTTGATGGAGTCCTCAATGTTTTGGAGGATGGCACAGATGTCAGACATTTATGCCCAATCATCAGCTCTTATGTGTGGAGGCTGACTTGAATACCGACAGGCGTATTGAAGCTGGTACTCAACGACTGCCCTCTGCTGCTCACAAATCCTCCCCAACATATGCAAGGTTGAGTTCTACTGTATGGTGACATCACACACCAGTTGATGAGCTGGAAGCTGCAAGCGCTGCTGAAGCACAGCGAGGGTGGTGGAAGCTGTAGCTGACTTTCCGAAATGGGCAGACTGACGGCGTACTTTGACAACCAGCTCCGGCAGATCCGGGTAAGTTTTGAAAAACCGCTGAATCACTAGGTTGAGCACATGGAACAGGCATGGTACTTGTGCGAGGTTGCCAAGCTTCAGAGCCACCACCAGGTTCTGGCCATTGTCACACACCACCATGCCTGGCTGTAGGTGCAGCGGTGACAGCCAGAGTTCTGCCTGCTCTGTTAAAGCTGTCAACAACACCATAGAGGTGTGCGGTTTGTCCCATAAGCATATCAGCTTCAGCACAGCCTGTTGCCACTTGGCCTAGGCAGTACTGCAGTGCTTCCAGCTTCCTACTGATGTGGTAATTTCGGAGATGGAGGCTGAAGAGGAGGAGGAGGTGCAGGAGCTTTATAATGTAGGGGCAACCCTGATTGACCCAGGGCCCACAATCCTTGGCGTCAGGAGGATGTGTTCCGTCCGACTGGGTCCCGGCTTCCCCTATTAACCCAGTGTGCCATCAGCGAGATGTATCGTCCCTGGCCACAAGCACTTGTCCATGTGTCCGTGGTTAGGTGGACCTTCCCTGTAACTGCATTGTTGAGGGCACGGCTAATGATCTGGGACACGTGCTTGTGTAAGGCAGGGACACCACACAGGGAGAAATAGTGGCAGCTGGAAACCGAGTACTGAGGGATGGCCGCCACCATGAGGTTGAAGAAAGATTGTGTCTCCACGAGCCTAAAAGACAGTATTTAAAGTGCAAGTATTTTAGAAATGTGGCAGTTTAGTGCTATGGCCTGTGGGTGGTTGGCTGCATATTTGCGCTTGCGTTCAAAGGACTGGGGCAGGGACAAATGAATGCAGCCCTGGGACAAGGATGTGCACGTGGTTGCTGATGGTGGTGGTTGTGAGTGTCAAACTACAGGTGCAGGGCGGGAGGCATCTTTGCCTGCACCATGGACAGAGGATTGGTGTGCACGCACAACAGCGGTACAGGCAGTATTGTCACCCTTAGACACTGTTTCTGGACTCTGACATTACTAGTCGGGTGCTTTGCTGTCATGTGCCTGAGCTTGCTGGTGGTGGTCAGGCTGGTAGTTTTGCTGCCCCTGATGATGCTGGCATGGCAGATTTTGCAAATAGCCTTTTTTTGGGTTAACTGGACAGTTTTTAAAAAAGAGCCAGACTCTGGAAGACCTAACAGTTGGACTGGCAACTTTCCTCGTGTTAATGTCCCACCTCGTCTTCCCCGTATGCACCCTGGGCCTCCTTCTGACTCGCTGGCAATTGTGTCTCATCATCATCATCCACCTCTTGCGACAGTAATTGCACTTTTCGACCGTCGCCTTTATGTAACCATGGCTGCTCAAATATTTGGGCATAGCTACATGTGATCTCTTCTTGCCCCACTTGAAACGGGCCAGGAGAGAGGCCCAAATCTATAAATGGGAAAGTAAACAGCTCTTCTGAGCGTTCAAGTGTGGGATCAGCTGTCTCTGGGCACTCGGCATAGTGGGAGTAAGGAGGATCAGGGTGAGGAATATGTGGTCCATACTCATGGCTACTGAGACTGGACAGTGTGAAAGACGGTGGTGGTGGTGGCAAAGTGACTGGAAGCATTATATGCTATCCAACCAACAACCTTTTCACACTGCTCTGGCTTTAAGAGTGGGGTTCCGCTGCCCCCTACAAAGTGGGACAGGAAGATAGGGTGACCATGATGTGGGTGCTTGTTGTGCTCACTCAGCAGACATAATTTCAGCTTGCCCACGGCATAGGCCTTTGCGTGCACCATCACCATTACGTCCACTTCACTGTCCCTTGCCAAGCGTTTTGCCCATTTTAAATGGAGTGTAATTTTTGGCCCGCTCCAAAAAATGTCACGATTATAACTGCAGTAATATCGGATCACGTCTGATGACCAGGGTTTTAGGCAATGGCCTTATAGATGTGGTATTGGTCAGCGATCAAGTGTGAATAGGATGAACAACACACAACTGGCAGACTTTAAATGGAGGGTAATATGTAGCTTGCTCCAAAAAATGTCACGATTATCTCCTCAGTAATATCGGATAACGTCTGATGACTACGGTTTTAGGCAGTGGCCTTATAAATGTGGTATTGGTCAGCGACGAAGTGTGAATAGGATGAACAACACACAACTGGCAGACTTTAAATGGAGGGTAATATTTGGCACGCTCCAAAAAATGTCATGATTACCGCAGTAATATCAGATAACGTCTGATGACCACGGTTTTAGGCCTTACAGATGTGGTATTGGTCATAAACCAAGTGTGAATAGCATGAATAACACACAGCTGGCAGACTTTAAATGGAGGGTAAAATTTGGCATGCTCCAAAAAATGTCATGATTATTACAGCAGTAATATCGGATAATGTCTGATGACCATGGTTTTAGGCAGTGGCCTTATAGATGTGGCATTGGTCAGCGACCAAGTGTGAATATGTTGAACAACACATAACTTGCAGACTTTAAATGGAGGGTAATATTTGGCATGCTCCAAAATATGTCACGATTATTACAGAAGTAATATCATATCACGTCTGACCACGGTTTTAAGCAGTGGCGTTATAGATATAAATAATCAGGATTAAGAGCAAAAAAAAATTTGGATGTGAATGTATTTTAATGCACATCTGAAACACACTTCTTTTTTGTGTAGCATCATGGGAAAGTGTAAAGAAATCAGCCAAGATATCAGGAAGAGAAATGTGGACTTTCAGAAGTCTGGCTCATCCTTGGGTACAATTTCAAGATACCTGAAGGTGCCTCGCTCATCTGTACAAACAATTATACATAAGTACAAACAAGATGGGAATGTCCAGCATTCATACTGCTCAGGAAGGTAATGGGTTCTGTGTCCCAGACATGAACGTGCTTTGGTCCAACATGTGCATATAAATCCAAGGACAAAAGCAAAAGACCTTGTGAAGATGATGGCAGAAGCTGATAAGATTGTGTCAATATCCACAGTGAAACGAGTACTGTATCAACATAGGCTGAAAGTCCATGCTGCCAGGAAGAAGTCATTACTCCAAAAGAAACATAAAGAAACCAGATTAATGTTTGTAAATGTACACAGGAACAAAGACCTTAATTTTTGGAAACTTGTCCTGTGGTCTGAAGAAACTAAAATTGAACTTTTTGGGCATAATGACCATCGTTAAGTTTGGAGGAAAAAGGGAGAAGATTGGAAGCCTAAGAATACCATCCCAACTGTGAAATACGTGGGTGGCATCATCATGTTGTGGGGTTGCTTTGACAACCAGCTCCGGCAGATCCGGGTAAGTTTTGAAAAACCGCTGAATCACTAGGTTGAGCACATGGAACAGGCATGGTACTTGTGCGAGGTTGCCAAGCTTCAGAGCCACCACCAGGTTCTGGCCATTGTCACACACCACCATGCCTGGCTGTAGGTGCAGCGGTGACAGCCAAAGTTCTGCCTGCTCTGTTAAAGCTGTCAACAACACCATAGAGGTGTGCGGTTTGTCCCATAAGCATATCAGCTTCAGCACAGCCTGTTGCCACTTGGCCGATGCAGTACTGCAGTGCTTCCAGCTTCCTACTGATGTGGTAATTTCGGAGATGGAGGCTGAAGAGGAGGAGGAGGTGCAGGAGCTTTATAATGTAGGGGCAACCCTGATTGACCCAGGGCCCACAATCCTTGGCGTCAGGAGGATGTGTTCCGTCCGACTGGGTCCCGGCTTCCCCTATTAACCCAGTGTGCCATCAGCGAGATGTATCGTCCCTGGCCACAAGCACTTGTCCATGTGTCCGTGGTTAGGTGGACCTTCCCTGTAACTGCATTGTTGAGGGCACGGCTAATGATCTGGGACACGTGCTTGTGTAAGGCAGGGACACCACACAGGGAGAAATAGTGGCAGCTGGAAACCGAGTACTGAGGGATGGCCGCCACCATGAGGTTGAAGAAAGATTGCGTCTCCACGAGCCTAAAAGACAATATTTAAAGTGCAAGCATTTTAGAAATGTGGCAGTTTAGTGCTATGGCCTGTGGTTGGTTGGCTGCATATTTGCGCTTGCGTTCAAAGGACTGGGGCAGGGACAAATGAATGCAGCCCTGGGACAAGGATGTGCACGTGGTTGCTGATGGTGGTGGTTGTGAGTGTCAAACTACAGGTGCAGGGCGGGAGGCATCTTCGCCTGCACCATGGACAGAGGATTGGCGTGCACGCACAACAGCGGTACAGGCAGTATTGTCACCCTTAGACACTGTTTCTGGACTCTGGCATTACTAGTCGGGTGCTTTGCTGTCATGTGCCTGAGCTTGCTGGTGGTGGTCAGGCTGGTAGTTTTGCTGCCCCTGATGATGCTGGTGACGCGCCCCCTGGGCCAGTGTTGTTTGGGGGATACCCGGAGCCGGATCGGATGGGGGTTGTAGTCTCCGAGTGGCGGTGACCCGGTCCGTGCCCAGGGTGTCAAGCTCAGTGTGTGGCAGTCCTTATAGATGTTACTAGATGTTCTTTTATGTCGACTACGCCACCCGTTGAATTGCGGTCAATACGGCCGCCGCTGCAGCAGGGTCCGCTGAGGCTGGTGATGTGTGTGCAGCTCAGATAGTATAACCCCCAACGGGAGGGGTATAGCCTCAGGGGGTCAGGTGTAGAGGATGGTGGTTGTGGAGGTGCAGGGAGGATGGTAATGAGACTCAGAGTCGGGCTGTGCAGTTCAGGGTCTTTACTTACTGCTGTTGTTCTGGTCACTCCGGCCTTGAGTGACCGCCCGAGCCGTGCTGCGTCCACCAGGTCCTGGACTCGGCCAACTCCCAAGTAATTCTGGAGCGTGATCCTGAGCTCCCTTTCTGACGTTCCTTCTCTCTGGCCTTCCCCACCAGGGATCCACCTAAGTCCGGCTCCCTCGGGCCTCTTGTTGGTAAACCCTTGTCTCTGGGTTCCCTGACCCTATTCCTGGTCTGCCTTCCGGGTGGATTTAGTGGGTGGTCGTGGCAGATCCTGCCCACGACCTCCGGTCTCTGGCTGAGGATTAGTGCCCTCCACCAGCTTGGGATCCGGTACCCTTGTGCCAACTCTTCACCCGCTGGTCTAATTTTGGGTTCTTGGAGTTCCCTCTTCTCCCCCTCTGGGTCCTTCTTTTCTCCTCTCTCTCTCTCTCTCTCTCTCTCTCTTGGCCTTGGAGCTGGCTGAGCTGCTCTGCTTGTCTGACCAAACCTCTACAAAAGACCCTGTTCTAAGATGGTTCCCACCTTATATACTCCCTCTATGTGTGAGCTCAGGTGACCAGCACCCAATGAGCTCCTAGCTTTACCCAGACTGCTCCCCCTATCTGCCCCTACACTACTGGGATGTTCCACCCCCCTCCCACTCCAGCCAGGGACAGACGCTGTCGTACCTGCACATTTCTCTAGTGGGAGTACCATTGGTCTGTCCCCCGGAAATGGGATGTATGTAGTGCATGCAGCCTACTGAGCTCAGTTCCACACTGCATCCTTACCCGGGAGTGGAATATCACACCTCTGGGTGAGGTGCAATACCCCTGTAGCAGCCGAATCCTCAGGGTGCTACATTCCCCCCTGGTAAATCACAGCACGTCCTCGGGCTGTTAAAGACAAAAACATCCAAAACATACAATTATTTTTCATAAACATAAACATATAAACATATAAAACATCATATATCTATCTGCATAAAACTTTTCATATAAAACTTTTCATAAATAACATTCTTGCTTCTGGTTCCTCCGGTCACAGTGCAACTTGTGACCGGGTAAAGTGCGACAGTCTTTTCTTGAAAAACTCGGCTTTCCTATAAAACCAGTAGGGGGCGCTTTAGGAAGCGCAACTATATACAAAGGGAGGTATGGCCGCTCTCAGTCCTCGGCCAGGTAATGGGAATAGGGACACACGGGTTAACAGTTCACTCTTGTCCCAACGGGGACATATTTAAATCAGCAACAGTTCTTGGTACCCCGACGGGCAACTTTATACAGTCTCTCTCTACCGTACTTCAACGACGGCGTCCTCCTGCTCTTTCTTGTTGGTTGGTTTCAGTTTCAGACCCATCCGGGTCCTCTTGCTCCTCCTCACACCGCAGCTCCTCCTCCGTCAGGCGATGCACATGGAGGGCGTAGGGTCCTTTGGCACACTTGTGCCGGGTGAAGGTGACCTCGTCCCCTACATACAGGTCACGACCTCTGTGTCCCTCCGGCAAATGGCTCTCTACGTCTCTGCGGGTTACAAAGACGTCGCCGGGGGTATGATGGTCTCTTATGAAGCCACACCCATGCTGCAGGTTGAATTTAATCACAGTCCCGGTGGTACGGGGACCATGAGCTGCACGGGGGTTCCTCCTGGTCCAGCTCTTCTGCCCTGCGCTCTGTTCCTGCAGCCGCTGCTCACGGATCCGCCTCTCTTTCCGCTCTTGCTCAAAGGCTGCCAACTGCTGGCGGCAGCACTCCACTCGCTCTGCTGCAGCTGCCCGCGTTTCTTGAGTGAACCCCATGAGGTCTCCTCCGGTGGGGTCCCACTCGAATTGTGTTTCTTCTAGCGGGAGTGGGGTTCTCCTGACGGGCTTCGGAGCCGGAATCAGGGGCTCGCACAGGGGCCTTGCTCTTTGGAGTTCCAGTTGGTAGTACTCCTGGGGCCATACAAAGGGCTGCCCATCCGGGCACGTGTGCTGGGCAAATAGATCTTCGCCCAGGTGCGGCACTCGAGATGTTGAGGGCGCGTTGATGGTAGCGGCGCCCGGGTTGACCAGGCCTTGCGACCAGGCTTGGGGCACCCTAAAGGTAAAGGGCACCGTAAGGACGGCGGCGCCCGGGGGTACTCGGCCCTGCGACCAGGCCGGTGGCTCCGCGGAGGTAGGGGGCGCTGTTGGAATTGCGGCGCCCGGAGGTACTAGACCTTGCGACCAGGCCGATGGTATTTCCTGTTTGGTCGCGCTCAGGGTCGAGGCGTGTGACGTCACAGGGGTCGCGGCCGCGGCTTCTACTTGAGGCCTAGTCTGGCACGGTGACGATGCAGCGACGGGCACGGCAGGGGGAAATTCGGGCTCTGCGACGGGGAGCTGGGGCAGGCTCACGGTTTCTCGGCTCGGGGTAGTGACGTCCCCTTTACCTGCCTCCGTCCGTTCAGCTCCCTTCTCGGCGCCGTCTCCGGCCTTCAGTCCTCCTGCACCATCCTCAGAGGCGGTCTGTCTCCTCGTCTCGGGTGGCGTGCTCCGCTGACGGGTTTCGGTCCGCTGGGCCATCTCTCGGCTCCACTCCGCCAACGTCTCTCGCTGCACCCGGGCCATCCTCCGTGCGAGGCCCTCCAGCGCAGTCTGTGCACACTCCCGGTCTCGGGGGAGCTGTGCCAGGACCTCCACTAGGCCTAGTGGGGTTGTGGCTTGTAGCAGGCTCCTGACCACTGGGTCGGTGCTGCCTGACTCTCCCTCCATCTCCGGGTAGGCTTTCTCTGGACTCCTCTCCAGACTTCTTGTCTCCGGGTGCGCTCTCTCCAGACTGCTCCAGGCGACACCCATCTTCGTTCTCTTCTTCAGTCTCCGCCCACATTGAAGGTGGTCCCGGGGCAACTTTGTGATTGTCAGTTCCAGGGGCAGTTCTCTTACGCTGATGGACACTTCCAGCATCACAGTCTCTGTTGGTGGGCGCGGTTTCTGCTTTTGGCGCCATTCTTCGACCTGGCCCACGATGGGAGGTGGCCTCTTGCCACCCTCTGGCACGCCCATAATGGCGTCCGCTCTTCCAAGGCGGGAAATCTTTGGAAATGGCGGGAATCGTCTCCCAGTGGCGGGAAACTCCATGGATGGCGGGAAAAAGCTGCAAATGGCGGACAACCGGCGGGAAACGACCTGTGATGGGGTCCGTTGGCGGGGACCCTCCGGAACCGGCGGGAGACTTCTTTTTAAGGTAACGGTGTACTTTTCTTCAGGCACGCAGTACCCGGTTGTTGCGGGCACGTTATCCTGCCGACTACGCCAAAGTTGACGCGCCCCCTGGGCCAGTGTTGTTTGGGGGATACCCGGAGCCGGATCGGATGGGGGTTGTAGTCTCCGAGTGGCGGTGACCCGGTCCGTGCCCAGGGTGTCAAGCTCAGTGTGTGGCAGTCCTTATAGATGTTACTAGATGTTCTTTTATGTCGACTACGCCACCCGTTGAATTGCGGTCAATACGGCCGCCGCTGCAGCAGGGTCCGCTGAGGCTGGTGATGTGTGTGCAGCTCAGATAGTATAACCCCCAACGGGAGGGGTATAGCCTCAGGGGGTCAGGTGTAGAGGATGGTGGTTGTGGAGGTGCAGGGAGGATGGTAATGAGACTCAGAGTTGGGCTGTGCAGTTCAGGGTCTTTACTTACTGCTGTTGTTCTGGTCACTCCGGCCTTGAGTGACCGCCCGAGCCGTGCTGCGTCCACCAGGTCCTGGACTCGGCCAACTCCCAAGTAATTCTGGAGCGTGATCCTGAGCTCCCTTTCTGACGTTCCTTCTCTCTGGCCTTCCCCACCAGGGATCCACCTAAGTCCGGCTCCCTCGGGCCTCTTGTTGGTAAACCCTTGTCTCTGGGTTCCCTGACCCTATTCCTGGTCTGCCTTCCGGGTGGATTTAGTGGGTGGTCGTGGCAGATCCTGCCCACGACCTCCGGTCTCTGGCTGAGGATTAGTGCCCTCCACCAGCTTGGGATCCGGTACCCTTGTGCCAACTCTTCACCCGCTGGTCTAATTTTGGGTTCTTGGAGTTCCCTCTTCTCCCCCTCTGGGTCCTTCTTTTCTCCTCTCTCTCTCTCTTGGCCTTGGAGCTGGCTGAGCTGCTCTGCTTGTCTGACCAAACCTCTACAAAAGACCCCGTTCTAAGATGGTTCCCACCTTATATACTCCCTCTATGTGTGAGCTCAGGTGACCAGCACCCAATGAGCTCCTAGCTTTACCCAGACTGCTCCCCCTATCTGCCCCTACACTACTGGGATGTTCCACCCCCCTCCCACTCCAGCCAGGGACAGACGCTGTCATACCTGCACATTTCTCTAGTGGGAGTACCATTGGTCTGTCCCCCGGAAATGGGATGTATGTAGTGCATGCAGCCTACTGAGCTCAGTTCCACACTCCATCCTTACCCGGGAGTGGAATATCACACCTCTGGGTGAGGTGCAATACCCCTGTAGCAGCCGAATCCTCAGGGTGCTACACTGGCATGGCAGATTTTGCAAATAGCCTTTTTTTGGGTTAACTGGACAGTTTTTAAAAAAGAGCCAGACTCTGGAAGACCTAACAGTTGGACTGGCAACTTTCCTCGTGATAAATGTCCCACCTCGTCTTCCCCGTATGCACCCTGGGCCTCCTTCTGACTCGCTGGCAATTGTGTCTCATCATCATCATCCACCTCTTGCGACAGTAATTGCACTTTTCGACCGTCGCCTTTATGTAACCATGGCTGCTCAAATATTTGGGCATAGCTACATGTGATCTCTTCTTGCCCCACTTGAAACGGGCCAGGAGAGAGGCCCAAATCTATAAATGGGAAAGTAAACAGCTCTTCTGAGCGTTCAAGTGTGGGATCAGTTGTCTCTGGGCACTCGGCATAGTGGGAGTAAGGAGGATCAGGGTGAGGAATATGTGGTCCATACTCATGGCTACTGAGACTGGACAGTGTGAAAGACGGTGGTGGTGGTGGCAAAGTGACTGGAAGCATTATATGCTATCCAACCAACAACCTTTTCACACTGCTCTGGCTTTAAGTGTGGGGTTCCGCTGCCCCCTACAAAGTGGGACAGGAAGATAGGGTGACCATGATGTGGGTGCTTGTTGTGCTCACTCAGCAGACATAATTTCAGCTTGCCCACGGCATAGGCCTTTGCGTGCACCATCACCATTACGTCCACTTCACTGTCCCTTGCCAAGCGTTTTGCCCATTTTAAATGGAGTGTAATTTTTGGCCCGCTCCAAAAAATGTCACGATTATAACTGCAGTAATATCGGATCACGTCTGATGACCAGGATTTTATGCAATGGCCTTATAGATGTGGTATTGGTCAGCGATCAAGTGTGAATAGGATGAACAACACACAACTGGCAGACTTTAAATGGAGGGTAATATGTAGCTTGCTCCAAAAAATGTCACGATTATCTCCTCAGTAATATCGGATAACGTCTGATGACTACGGTTTTAGGCAGTGGCCTTATAAATGTGGTATTGGTCAGCGACCAAGTGTGAATAGGATGAACAACACACAACTGGCAGACTTTAAATGGAGGGTAATATTTGGCACGCTCCAAAAAATGTCATGATTACTGCAGTAATATCAGATGACGTCTGATGACCACGGTTTTAGGCAGTGGCCTTATATATGTGGTATTGGTCAGCGATCAAGTGTGAATAGGATGAACAACACACAACTGGCAGACTTTAAATGGAGGGTAATATTTGGCACGCTCCAAAAAATGTCATGATTACTGCAGTAATATCAGATGACGTCTGATGACCATGGTTTTAGGCAGTGGCCTTATAGATGTGGTATTGGTCATAGACCAAGTGTGAATAGCATGAATAACACACAGCTGGCAGACTTTAAATGGAGGGTAAAATTTGGCATGCTCCAAAAAATGTCATGGTTATTACAGCAGTAATATCGGATAATGTCTGATGACCATGGTTTTAGGCAGTGGCCTTATAGATGTGGCATTGGTCAGTGACCAAGTGTGAATATGTTGAACAACACATAACTTGCAGACTTTAAATGGAGGGTAAAATTTGGCATGCTCCAAAAAATGTCACGATTATTACAGAAGTAATATCATATCACGTCTGACCACGGTTTTAAGCAGTGGCGTTATAGATATAAATAATCAGGATTAAGAGCAAAAACAATTTGGATGTGAATGTATTTTAATGCACACCTGAAACACACTTCTTTTTTGTGTAGCATCATGGGAAAGTGTAAAGAAATCAGCCAAGATATCAGGAAGAGAAATGTGGACTTTCACAAGTCTGGCTCATCCTTGGGTACAATTTCAAGATACCTGAAGGTGCCTCGCTCATCTGTACAAACAATTATACATAAGTACAAACAAGATGGGAATGTCCAGCATTCATACTGCTCAGGAAGGTAATGGGTTCTGTGTCCCAGAGATGAACGTGCTTTGGTCCAACATGTGAATATAAATCCAAGGACAAAAGCAAAAGACCTTGTGAAGATGATGGCAGAAGCTGATAAGTTTGTGTCAATATCCACAGTGAAACGAGTACTGTATCAACATAGGCTGAAAGTCCATGCTGCCAGGAAGAAGTCATTACTCCAAAAGAAACATAAAGAAACCAGATTAATGTTTGTAAATGTACACAGGAACAAAGACCTTAATTTTTGGAAACTTGTCCTGTGGTCTGAAGAAACTAAAATTGAACTTTTTGGGCATAATGACCATCGTTAAGTTTGGAGGAAAAAGGGAGAAGCTTGGAAGTCTAAGAATACCATCCCAACTGTGAAATACGGGGGTGGCATCATCATGTTGTGGGGTTGTTTTGCTGCAGGAGGGTCTGGTGCCCTTCACAAAATAGATGGCATCATGAGAAAAGAAGATCATGTGACAATACTGAAGCAACATCTCAAGACATCAGCCAGGAAGTTAAAGCTTGGTAAGAAATGGGTCTTCCAAATGGACAATGACCTGAAACTGTAATGCACACGCCCGGGCTGAGCGGCGTGTGCGTGCGATTCCACTGGACCATGCCGGAGAGTGAATGCCTGGAGGGGCGTAACTAGGTATTCACCCGATCCGACCAGGGTCGCACGACGGCATACGACGCCAGTGCACCAAGGAGGAACCGAGCAGAGGGACCAGGTGCTACTCCAGGACAGACCCCGGACACAGCTGTTGACCCACACAGGGGAATACAGGAACAGACAGGTTAGGCTGGCACACAGACTGGTGGGTATAGGCAGGCACGACTGGTATGCAGACAGGCGGTTATGCAGGCAGGGGGGTACAGGCAAGCACGGCTAGAGTGCAGACAAGGAGGCGCTAGCAGGTAGGAACACAGGCGGGATAGGACCCAGTACACAGTGGGACTCAGGAACAGAACCACAGATGTGGCGGACAAACACAGCAGAGTGAGGCCGCCCAGAGAGGCGAGCGAGAGCAGGGCAGGACAAGACCGCCTAAAGCGGTGAGCGAGAGCAGAGCAGGACGAGGCCGCCCGGAGCGGCGAGCAAGAGCAGAGCAGGACGAGGCCGCCTGGAGCGGCGAGCAAGATCAGAGCAGGACAAGGCCGCCCGGAGCAGCGAGCAAGAGCAGAGCAGGACAAGGCCGCCCGGAGCAAGAGCAGAGCAGGACGAGGCCGCCCGGAGCGGCGAGCAAGAACAGAGCAAGACAAGGCCGCCCGGAGCGGCGAGCAAGAGCAGAGCAAGACAAGGCCGCTCGGAGCAAGAGCAGAGCAGGACAAGGCCGCCTGGAGCGGCGAGCAAGAGCAGAGCAGGCTAGAACTGCCAGGAGCGGCGAGCAAGAGCAGAGCAGGCTAGAACCGCCGGAGCGGTGAGCAAGAGCAGAGCAGGCTAGAACCGCCAGAGCGGTGAGCAAAGGCAGAGCAGGCTAGAACCGCCAGAGCGGTGAGCAAAGGTAGAGCAGGCTAGAACCGCCGGAGCGGTGAGCAAAGGCAGAGCAGGCTAGAACCGCCGGAGCGGTGAGCAAAGGCAGAGCAGGCTAGAACCGCCAGAGCGGTGAGCAAAGGCAGAGCAGGCTAGAACCGCCAGAGCGGTGAGCAAAGGCAGAGCAGACTAGAACCGCCGGAGCGGTGAGCAAAGGCAGAGCAGGCTAGAACCGCCAGAGCGGTGAGCAAAGGCAGAGCAGGCTAGAACCGCTGGAGCGGTGAGCAAAGGCAGAGCAGGCTAGAACCGCCGGAGCGGTGAGCAAAGGCAGAGCAGGCTAGAACCGCCGGAGCGGTGAGCAAAGGCAGAGCAGGCTAGAACCGCCAGAGCAGTGAGCAAAGGCAGAGCAGGCTAGAACCGCCGGAGCGGTGAGCAAAGGCAGAGCAGGCTAGAACCGCCGGAGCGGTGAGCAAAGGCAGAGCAGGCTAGAACCGCCGGAGCAGTGAGCAAAGGCAGAGCAGGCTAGAACAGGGCTCTGTTCACACGGAACAGACAGGAAGGGAAAGGCAGAACCAGATACCCACAGGGTACTTGCAGTGAAGTAGCGAGTGGACCACAAACTCACAACCGGGAGTACAGTGACAACGAGCAGGAGTTAGGTACGAGTTCAGACTGTGCAGAAAAAGGAAAGGTACGGACGTTGAGAAACACGGGAAAACAGGCTAGAAGAGTATACAGACAAGAACAGACACAGTAGCAAGATACAGGAGCGGGTCTAGGAATGCAGCCCCTAGAAGGTGGGAGGAACAGGCCAGGAGCGTGTTCAGACAGGACAGACAAGATACAGGAGCGGGTCTAGGTATGCGGCCCCTAGAAGGCGAGACGAACAGGCAAGGAGCGTGTTCAGACAGGCCTGGAAATACAGCCTCCAGGATAAGCAGACAAGAGAACACAGAAGGGGACCTGGCACAATCAGAGTGAAAGACCACACTGAATGAAACACAATGCTCAGGCAGGGATTCAGTGGAGCAGCTGGGTTAAATAGCAGATGACAGACAGCAATAGGCTGAGAACACACAAGGGGTGTGCCTGCAGCAGGTACAAGAAACAGGAAGTGATCGGGCGCCGCCCTTAAGCAGCAGACACAGAGGCAAGCAAACAGCATGGAGGGAAGCCAGGCTAGCAGACTGGACTGGAGATCAAGTGCGCGCTCTTGCACAGTGGGAGATGGACCACTATGCAAGGACGCCGCCAGGTATGTTACAGAAACATACTGCCAAAATGCTAACAAAGTGGCTTAAGGATAACAAAGTCAATGTTTTGAAGTGGCCATTACAGAACCCTCATCTCAATCCTATTGAAAATTTATGGGCAAAGCTGAAAAGGCAGGTGTGAGCAAGGCGACCTACAAACCTGGATCAGTTACACCAGTTTTGTCAGGAGGAATGGGCCCGAATTCCGACCAACTATTGTGAGAAGCTTGTGGAAGTCAGACCCAAGTCATTCAGTTTAAGGGCAATGGCACCAAATACTAATGCAATGTATGTAAACTTTTGACTTTGTAGTAAGTAATAAAAATGCCTTAAAACATTCTCTCTCTCTCATTATTCTGGCATTTTGGCAAATATTAAAAATTATGGTAATCCTAATTGACCTAAAATGGGAAAGGTTTATTCTGATTTCAAGTTATATATTGAGAAAAACATGCATATGTGTCTTTTTATATAGTGTATGTAAACTTCTGGTATCAACTGTATATACAACTCCAATTTATAAGGAGGTTTTTCTCTAAAATTCTGCAGGAATCAGAGTGGAAAAGATTGCATTAATTCTAGGGGAGAAAATCAACTTAAATACAACACATAACATTCATAGTACAGCAGGTCCTATTTCACAACTTCAAACTTTTACAGTCAACTTTTTACAGACTGATGATGTCATAACAGTCATGACAAATCAAAGGCTGTCCTAGAGACTCCGAATGTAAGAGATCCGCAGGCCTCCCGTCTACCTGCCAGGTGCCACTGCCCTGGAACATGAACCGGAGTCTTGCAAATCGATCCGCTCATCTCAAATTGGGACTTGGATTTATTTTTGTCATTTTTAGTTGTATCTGAAGCGCCCCCTGGGCCGTGGGGTACTCGGTAGCCGGGTCGGTCGATGCTGGGGATGTCATGGTGGCGGTGACCCGGTCCGCGACCCAGAGCGGTCAATTAAAGGAAAAGTAAAACGGGAATAAAGTTTTTGGAGAATAATATTTTGTGACGCCACCTGTGGTATGCGGCTATATAGGGCTACCGCTGCGGTGCAGATCCACTGGAGCCGATGGTGACGCAGCAAAGTTGGTTCAGTTCTCCACAGGCAGAGCTTAGCTCCAGGGCAGTGTAGATGGTGATTTTATGAGGTAGATGTTGTCGGTGCAGTGTAGTGCAGGGCAGTTGATGGCGCATCAATTATTCAAGGACACAGTGGGTCTTCAGGTTTTACTCACAGTTGTTCAAGACTCCAGGTTACAGTTACCGGTGTGTAACATCGTCCTGTGTCCTCCGGGGTAGGGGTCCAGCAAACCCTCAGGTATCTCAGGAGCACTTACACGGGACCCCGTTCTATGTACCTTTTTCGGTCGTCTCACTGCGCTGGCTCTCACCCTCCTGCCCTGCACCTCACAATCAGTGTCCCAAGCTAGTGGCCTCGGGTCTTGTCGGGCGACGTGCTCTCAGTCCCCTGGACCCTATGCGGCCACCTTTTCGGCGATGTAATTGTGGATTTTGGCTGCAACACCTTGAAAATGCTGCTGCCTCCGGTTGGCTAGCTGAGAGTGGTTGTTCTCAACTAGTTTGGGGCCGGTCCCCTTCTGCAGCCTGATCCCTCCACGTCAGCGTGAATTCGGGGTCACGGGTTGCCTCTGCACTCACCGTGCCTCTGGGATCCCTTCTGTCTTCCTGGAACCCTCCTCACTGCTCCTCTCTTCTTTCCTCTCTCTCTCTCTCCTCCTTGCTCTCCTGAGCAGAGCTCCTCCTGAGCTCTCACAGACTCCTCTCCACTCAACTCTTTCTCCTGACTCCAAGTCTGTGCTCTACTGAACTTCTTCCTCCATCCACACAAACTACATGGTTCCCCCTCTCTTGGTTCCCCCCCTTCCAGCCAGGGACAGGGCTCCGCAGTGAACAAGTGCATATTGCACCGCCTGCTGGTCTGGCGTGGTGTAGTGTTGGATGTAGATGTGTGGGTCCTGGGTAGTACTCCATCCTTACCTAAGAGTGGGGTACCACACCTCTGGGTGAGATGCAGTACCTCTGTGGCAACTGGACCCGCAGGGACGCCACATTAGTCAGAACTCTTTCATTTTTACATAAGCATCACTATATGACATCTGGCTTTTTTGGTGTCTTTAAGGCCGAGTTCACACAGAGAGTAAATACTCATTATTGCATTTTCGCTGCCTTTTTTATGAATTTTCTCCCTTATTTGATGTGTTTTTGGTGCAGATGTTGAAGCTGTATTTTAAATGTGTTTTTATAATACAGGAAAGCTTTGATTCTGCACGTATTTGGCTGAGTGCAGGCGCCGGGCAGCATAATAACGCTGTTATCCTGCAGATTAACCCCATATGTGCAGGCTAATAGCGTTATTTCTGGTCACGGTTTCCCTTTAAGCTGTGTATCTAATCCTATCATGTGTAGTTCAATCAAATAATACAGTCTGCTGAGCTGTGTATCTCATCCTATCATGTTTAGTCCAATCAAATAATGGAGACTGCGTTCCCCTTCATCTGGTATTAACCAGAATGCCCTGGGCACATTGCCATTAGGGTGGAAAAGCTCCTTGAAAATAATAAAAACATATGAAAAAGATGACAGCACCGGGGTCTTTGAAAAATTGATACAATGTGGATTTGTTACCACCACAAAGTGCCCATATACAGATATAAATATAGGTCAAGACTACATTGATTATAGTATTTATTAGGAAAAAAGTGAACGAAGAATGAATTAATAAAGATCACAAAAAAATTATCAAACATGATTCATAATAAGGGCTGGTTCGACAGGTAGGCAGGGTAGGCACTAGCCTAGGGCGCTACCCCTTGTCTCCCCGAGGGGGCTCAGTTTAAAAAAAAAAAAGACATTGTTTCGGCCCCTTCCTCCAGTCACAGGCATTCAGTGAGTCACTAACACCGCTCACCGCCTGTCGCTCCCTCTCTGCACTGAATTGTATTTGCCTCTTTAAGACAATCTGAGCGCTGCCCAGGACAGGAGCAAAAGAGCTGTAATCAGCTCCCTCCCCTGCCGGTAACTCCAACAAGACGCAGGCTACTTCCGGTGTGTTCTCTGTTACAGGATGGCGCCACACAGGAATACGGCACTAGAAACGCCATCAGTTTTGTTACAAGTTGCATCTGTCACATGACCTTAACTGAAACCCACGGCCTCCATTATACTAACAGCTATATTAGTTTCCATCACTATCCTTGGGTAGGACATTTAAAATATAGAATGTCAGGGATGAATAACGCTATTTGTCCCTTGTAATGTGTAATTGGTCCACAAACAATGAACGATTCTATATAGAACTTTGACATTGCGCTCCCTTTTAAGCCTCATCCCTAAAGTACGCCACATTTTTTTTACTTGTGCTGGTATTTTTTTGGTGAGAAAAGTAATAATTTGAGTGGAAGTGGTCGTCAGAGATTATTATCGGACTGATCGGAGGGAGGAGGTGCAGTATTAGGGGTCCTGTTACCTCAGTTTCTTGCCTATTCCTTTGGTGGGGGTCACCATAAGCTTCATTTGCCTAAGGCACCAAAATACCTTGTCCTTATCATGATATTAATAAAAATAACAAAAAGCAGGTCTGTATATGAGAAGAATTTAACCAAACGCACAAAAGACACTTAGATGTTTTATATATACATATATATATATTTGTGCAATAAAGTTGTTACAAATTTGCAATGATGATAAAAGAAAGTGTGTAGATACAGTGACTTTCTATAGAAAGGAGCAGATGATTCTGCTCCTCAGGCCTCGGCTTACACTTTTGCCGCTTTTGGACATCCAGGTCTGGATCACACATGAGAGAGGAGAAGAGCAGGAATGTGTGACTTGTGATCTGTATAGTTGGAGTTTTCCTGGATTCCTTCAGCATCGCGATTAGCCATATGGCCTTCTGTCTGACCATGGTCAGGAAGGTGAAGGAGCAGCCGCTTCCTTCTGTCTGACCATGGCCTGGTAGAGGAAGGAGCAGCCGCTTCCTTCTGTCTGTACATGGCCAAGTAGGAGAAGGAGCAGCCGCTTCCTTGTGTCTGTACATGGCCAAGTAGGAGAAGGAGCAGCCGCTTCCTTCTTTATGTCCATATCTTGTAGTCGTCTCCTTACCACCACATTGTAGATGAGTCGTCCAGATGGTAACATAGCAAGTATGGCTGAAAGAAGTCCTTCAATTTCAGCCTTTAATTACTTGCTATGTTGATCCAGAGGAAGGCGAAAAATAACCCTGAGGACTCGTTGCTGGATCATCCTCATATCAAGGGAAAAAAATTCCTTCCTGACCCCAAATATGGCGATCGGAATAAATCCCTGGATGTTTGGTGCTCAAATCTACTTGGATGTTATGTGGTGGAAGCTTGGTAGGTTTGTCACAGTCCGGTAAATAAGAAAGTCCAGTGTAATTGTCTCATCCGATTAATGTAAATCTTCATTCCTGGATGTTGCTGGAATGGGGCTGATTTTTATCAGCCTAATACTCCTGCTGTAAGAAGAGAAATATACACGTCTGAGAATCAGCCCCTCACATACAGTATATACAGTACTAGGGGGATATAGCGATAAGGTGTATAGTGGGTAAGTGTGTTACTGGGTAGTGATAACACTATGGATGTCTGTATGTGTTGTACTTACATAGCAATATGGGAATGGTGGGTCGGCTCTGCCGGACTCCACATCGCTCCAGTCTATAGAATAGAAAAACGGATGCGATCTGATGGATGATGTAATGGCAGATCGGGCAGATGGAGATTTGCAGAGAAGCTAGAAAATGATAGAGACCATTAGTCATTATATTATGTATTATTACTGACAAGTTTTTACACAATGTCTATGGACTATTCCCATCTTATCTTCTATCTCATTTAGTAATCCCCCCATCATACTTATCCATCTGATCTTACTCACCCCTTTTATGATGTCCATGGTATGACAGCAGATCCCAGGTGGAAAATAAGGGATGTCATCAAGCAGAGACTGGTGGTATTCATCCATTGTGCCTTTGCAATAGAATGGCTGGTCACCTACAGTCATTATATATAAGATGACGCCGAAGGAAAAGGAGTCTGCCAGATGGTTGTAGCCTTTACTGTCCATTATCTGTGGAAACATGAGATTGGAGAGGAGCTTAATATACCGGGAAGGGGATTTACACACAGAGACTATGAGGACCGGTCTGTGATTAGATATCAGCAGGATACATTGGGATCAGATTATCCCTCAATCCTACTATTGGCATCAATCACACAGAGATGTTCCTTACCTCGGGCGCTATGTAACCCTTAGTGCCAACCTTGTTCTTCACTATGCCATCCTCAAATACATTCATGGCTGCTAAGCCAAAGTCGGAGATTTTGATGTGTCCGGTGTCTTGGAGGAGGATATTATCTGGCTTCAGGTCACTGCAGGGAGAAGGAGCAGATACTGATTGTGAGGACAATTCATGGAAAGAACTTTCTACAATAGATATGTAAGGAGACAACAGAGAGTCACAGGTGACAGATTTATGAAGGTGAAATGATTACCGATGTATGATGCCGCGTTCATGCAGGAACTGGAGTCCGCACACCATCTCTGCCGCAAAGAGTCTGTGGAGTAGAAAGGATGGATCAGTGGTTACATGCACAATCATACAGAGAACATGAGGAGATCACACACGTGTCCTTTTCATGTCATTATTTTCTCCTGTTGTCGTTGTCCATTGCTCTAGGACTACAGTGTGAGGGCAACGGATTATTAATATTCAGTATAAGACATTTACCTTGTTGTCCTTGTGTTAAACAGCATTGAATCTGCCATGTGGTCAAACAGGTCTCCTCCGGCCATATAGTCCATGGCTATCACATACTCCAATGGTGATTCCATAAACGCCCGCATAGTCATTAGGTAGGGGCATCCGGCAGCCATTCTCAGGACTTCTAGCTCTGTAGAGAATATGTCCTCTCTACAATAACTTCTGTCCATGATTTTAATGGCCTGAAGTCCTTCATTGACCAGATCCAATGCCAAGATGACCTGGAGAAAAATCACAACAGATCAGACCAAACTCCCATCTATTAGTGTGTAGTAGTTCTCTAGTTTATCTCATATATCATTACATATGAGCATCCTGTAATGAATATGTACAACCCTCCTGTGCATCTGGTGCAGGATACATTGATGAACATGGTGGAGGATAAATTCACACTTACATTTCCGAAGCCTCCCTTTCCAAGAACTTTCTGGAAGTCAAGGCTGTCAAAGTCAATAGTATTATTAGTGTTGACCACTTCTCTCAGGGGTGAAATACAGATTCTAGCATCACCGTGGTCTTCTGCTGGCATGTCTGCTATGTCAGGGGGTATCATAAGGCCTCCATCTGCTGAGAAAATACAAGATTTATTAAACCCTTTGCGAACACATAATGGAAATGTTTGTCATGTTGTGCATAAAATGTATGAAGCGGGCTCATTAGCTGAGCATGCACCATATCAGGCAGATGCTGGCTGTATTACATAGCTGACACTTGCCTATAACTGCAGCGACTGGAGCACACTCCAATTACTGTAGTTTAACCATTTCAATGCTGACAGTGATATTTAAATGAAGCTATTGCCGATTTGTGTGCACCAGCACCTATTAACCCCCCAGGACACTATTGCAGGGGGTCAATTGTTTAAAATGACTACCTGGGCCTACTGCTGAAAGCCCCAGTCTGTCACTTTTGGCCTAGTGTTAAGACCAGCCTGGCTTAATTTCATACGAGAATGTCAATTTATCTATATACAGTTCTACCACAGTATACAGTACAAGCGATCAGAAAATCACAGGTTTAAGTCCCCCAAGGAAACTAAAAAGTGAAGTAAATAAAAAAAAATAGTTTAAAAAAGGGAAAATGTAAAAAATATTTGAATCACCAAATTGACATAATTATAATCATATTTATAAGCACATCTTGTATCCGCATAAGTCCGATTTTGCAAAAATATAAAATTAAATATTGCCTACAGTAAACACTAACATGATAAAAAAATGAAACATTAGAATTGCATTTTTGGGGGACGCTGTATCCACCTAAAAAATTGCAATAAAAAGATATCACAATGTCCTGTCTACCCAGGAAAGGTATCATTAAAAGCTACAGTTCACCACGCAAAAAATCATCAAGCCCTCACACATCTCCATCCAGCGATCACAATCACACAGTTCCAATGTCTCAGAACATGGCCACACAAAGCATTTGTTTAAAATAAAATTCTTAAGTATTTTTTAGAAACCCCTATGCAAGTTCAGCAGTATCATAGCTGTAACTGACATGGAGAATCATTTTGTCAGGTCATTTTTACCACTCAATGAACATGTAGAAAAAAACAATGTTGGAATCACTTTTTTTCCACAATTTTACCACAGATTAAATCTTTTTCCTCGTGCTCCAGAACATTGAATGGTAAAATAAATAATGTTCAAAACTACAACTCGGCCACTGAAAAAACAAGTCCACATACAGCTACATTGCCAGAAAAATTAATAAATAAATAGTTATGAGTTTTCAAAGGAGGGGGAGAAAAAAAAAGGTTGCCTGGTCAATAAGGGGTTAACAAATGTAGCTCCAGAGAAAATATTATAATTTTAAATGGCATTATGTAAATGAGCAGGAAATGTCTAATATTTGGGCTCTCATTTATCAAAACTGTCCAATAGCAAAACTGTCCCTGTTGTCCATAGCAACGAATCACAACATAGATTCCATCTCTTAACATTCTATGGAACAATGAAAGCTGCATTGTGATTGGTTGCTATGGGCAACAAGGACAGTTTTTCTGCACTTTTGATAATTGATGCCAGTACATAATATTAGGAGTATAATCCTCCTCACCCCCAGTCTTATTACACTGAGCAGATCCATCTTACCTGGTCCATCTGTATCCAGTGATGTGTTTGGTGGAGAAACACTCAGCTGTTTGTTCTCTGGGATGGAGATGTTTTCAGCTGATGACCTCGACCTCCGTAATGCACCATTCCCATTTATAATGGGTTTAGCGTAGATGAGACGTCTTCTACATTGGACAACCCAGTCTCTGCTGTTCCTGATCCTCTTCTGGGCTGCCGCTCTTTGTAGTTTCGGTGCCTCCAGACTTTCAGATCTGGAGGATGTCACTTGTCTCGGTGTCTCTTGGAGAACCTCTTCCAGCTCTAACTCTGCGCTGATGTTTCTCCTCTTATTGAGGATGGCTTCTTTGTTCCTCCTCCGTATTTCAGGGACCAGATCTCCGAGTTTTTTCAAGGCGATAAGTATGGCCCTCTGAAGCTCAGCGGAGGTTGCAGAGTGAGACTCCATGAGGGTCTCCATTTTCCTTCTCTCTGTAAGGATCTCATGTCTTTTGGTCTTTCTCATTTTGTCCAGAGTTTGACGTTTGGACGCCATTTCTGAGGCGTCAGTGTCCACGTCCGGTAGTATAAAGCCTTTTCGCCCAATAGCGAACAATGGTACCTGCTCTTCATTTAATCCTCTCCTCTCACTGAGAACCCGATCTCTATGGGCTCTTCTTCTCTCTTTATCCATTTTATAATCAATTTTTGCTTCGTTCGTGACGAAAAACAAAAGGGGCTGCCTCACCCTTGGGAGTCTGTAAGGCAGTGATTTCCCTTAGGCCGGAACACTGGGATATAGAATGCGGTGATGTCATCACATCACTTGTGACATCATTTTCATTCTGATCTCACCTCACAATGAGATAGATGGATAGATAGATAGATAGATAGATAGATAGATAAGAAAAAAGATAAAAAACAGCACAAGCAAAAAGTTTAGGTGAAAAGCCCCCTGTTATATACCAGTCCTCTTATATAATCCAAAAATATGGAGGCAGCACACAGATGAAGTAGAAAAATTTATATTATGTAATAGCCCATGTAGCTTCAGAAAGGTGCACAATACTGGACCGAAACGTCGCCACATGGGCTATTAAATAATAAAAAAAAAAATTGTCTTCAACTGTGTGCTGCCTCCATATTTTTGGATTAGATAGATAGATAGATATCAAATTTGGAGGATGCTGAACCAAACTTTTGCTTATAAATAAATAAATATATATATATATGCACTGTGTGCTCAATTTGCATTTTTGATTATTCATTTTAATATTGAACAACTCCAGTGCAGTCGGTCAATTTAAAACGTTAATAAACCTGAACCCTGAATATTTAGGAAAATAAAAGTGAGGTTTTGTCTTTCTTATGAGAATATCTATGTGTGCAGAATTATTATTGTTTTTTTAAACTCGTTTCTTGAAGAATTCTTTATAATAAATGTTACAAACATACAGCAATAAGATAGAAATCCGAATCCTGTTATAAACATCAGTAAATATCCATTTTAAAACAATGTTGCAGGTATTGTATCACACGTTTAACAATAGATAACTGCAATACAGTAAAATATTTAATATATATAATCGTCTTATCCTGTCTGTCTGTCCAGGAAATCCCGCGTCGCTGATTGGGCCAATCAGCGACGCGGGATTTCAGAAAAAGATGGCGGCCGTTAGCGGCTCATCTGCCGGACGGAAGTCAGCGGCGATGCAGCCGGGAGATGAGCGGCGCTAGCTGCTCATCTCCCCGCTGCTGGCAGCACAAGTACCCCGACGGGCGGCGCCGCTGACCTCCATGCGGCTACTGTCGGGAGATCAGCGGCTTGGGCCGCTGATCTCCCGACGGCAAGTGTGAAGGGAGGGACGGCGACGCTGCCCGGTCCTCAGTAATACGGTTCGCTGATTTAAACACCGCTCTGCTGATTGGTCGCGGCCGCTACCAATCAGCGAGATTGGCGCCAAATTTAAACAACGCTCTGCTGATTGGTCGCGGCCGCCAGCAGCGAACAATCAGGGAGATTGGCGCCAAATTTAAACACCGCTCTGCTGATTGGTCGCAGCCGCCACCAATCAGCATTATTGGCGCCAAATCTAAACCCCGCTCTGCTGATTGGTCGCGACCGCTGGCCGCGACCAGTCAGCGATATTGGCGCCAAATTTAAACACCGTTTTGCTGATTGGTCTCGGTCGCGACTAATCAGCGATTTTAGCGCCAAATTTAAACAAGCTCTCCGGTCCTCACTAACACAGTTCGCTGAATGGTCGCGGCCGCCACCCGCAACCAATCACCGATATTGCCGCCAAATTTAAACACCGTTTTGCTGATTGGTCGCGGTTGCCGGCCGCGACCAATCAGCGATTTTGGCGCCAAATTTAAACAACGCTCTGCTGAATGCACCCGGTCGGCCGCGTACATATTGTAGAATACCCGATGCGTTAGAATCGGGCCACCATCTAGTATTAATATATAGGACATTGAAGTATCGGAATTATGTGAATATTACAGAGATCAAAGTATTTATTATTCAAGACAGGAGGACAGTCTTCTTGATCCATTTTATATCAGGAATCTCATCATCCCATGAATTTAGGAACCTGGAGCACATCGGGCTGCTACATATTTTTTAATTTCTTTGATTATTATTATTTATTCTTTCTGAATAACCTATTATTTTTTATTCCTTATAGTTCATTTTTCATTATTTTTCTTTATTTTTCATCTTTTATCTTTATTTTTCCCCTTTTTTATCTTTATTTTTTTATTTTATTTTATTTTTTATTAATTTTATTTTTTCCTTTATTTTTTTTCATTTTCATTTTTATTTTATTTTTCTTTCCTCTTATTCAGTCTTTTCCTATGTTTTTTTCCCTTCCTCTACACTTTTTATCTGCTCCTAGCATGGTTTCATTTTCCACCTCTTTCTCTCTTCTGTTTTTTTATGACAATAAAACTACCCCTCCTGCTTTCCCACCCATTCCTCATGTTCTGCTCCATCCGTTAGTGGCCTGACATACAGTACAGACCAAAAGTTTGGACACACCTTCTCATTTAAAGATTTTTCTGTATTTTCATGACTATGAAAATTGTACATTCACACTGAAGGCATCAAAACTTTGAATTAACACATGTGGAATTATATACTTAACAAAAAAATGTGAAACAACTGAAAATATGTCTTATATTCTAGGTTCTTCAAAGTAGCCACCTTTTGCTTTGATGACTGCTTTGCACACTCTTGGCATTCTCTTGATGAGCTTCAAGAGGTAGTCACCGGAAATGGTTTTCACTTCACAGGTGTGCCCTGTCAGGTTTAATAAGTGGGATTTCTTGCCTTTTAAATGGCGTTGGTACCATCAGTTGTGTTGTGCAGAAGTCTGGTGGATACACAGCTGATAGTCCTACTGAATAGACTGTTAGAATTTGTATTATGGCAAGAAAAAAGCAGCTAAGCAAAGAAAAACGAGTGGCCATCATTGCTTTAAGAAATGAAGGTCAGTCAGTGCGAAAAATTGGGAAAACTTTGAAAGTGTCCCCAAGTGCAGTTGCAAAAACCATCAAACGCTACAAAGAAACTGGCTCACATGAGGACCGCCCCAGGAAAGGAAGACCAAGAGTCACCTCTGCTTCTGAGGATAAGTTTATCCGAGTCACCAGCCTCAGAAATCGCAGGTTAACAGCAGCTCAGATTAGAGACCAGGTCAATGCCACACAGAGTTCTAGCAGCAGACACATCTCTTCAACAACTGTTAAGAGGAGACTTTGTGCAGCAGGCCTTCATGGTAAAATAGCTGCTAGGAAACCACTGCTAAGAACAGGCAACAAGCAGAAGAGACTTGTTTGGGCTAAAGAACACAAGGAACGGACATTAGACCAGTGGAAATCTGTGCTTTGGTCTGATGAGTCCAAATTTGAGATCTTTGGTTCCAACCACCGTGTCTTTGTGCGACGCAGAAAAGGTGAACGGATGGACTCTACATGCCTGGTTCCCACCGTGAAGCATGGAGGAGGAGGTGTGATGGTGTGGGGGTGCTTTGCTGGTGACACTGTTGGGGATTTATTCAAAATTGAAGGCATACTGAACCAGCATGGATACCACAGCATCTTGCAGCGGCATGCTATTCTATCCGGTTTGCGCTTAGTTGGACAATCATTTATTTTTCAACAGGACAATGACCCCAAACACACCTCCAGGCTGTGTAAGGGCTATTTGACCAAGAAGGAGAGTGAAGGGGTGCTACGCCAGATGACCTGGCCTCCACAGTCACCAGACCTGAACCCAATCGAGATGGTTTGGGGTGAGCTGGACCGCAGAGTGAAGGCAAAAGGGCCAACAAGTGCTAAGCATCTCTGGGAACTCCTTCAAGATTGTTCTAAGACCATTTCCGGTGACTACCTCTTGAAGCTCATCAAGAGAATGCCAAGAATGTGCAAAGCAGTCATCAAAGCAAAAGGTGGCTACTTTGAAGAACCTAGAATATAAGACATATTTTCAGTGGTTTCACACTGTTTTGTTAAGTATATAATTCCACATGTGTTAATTCATAGTTTTGATGCCTTCAGTGTGAATGTAAAATTTTCATAGTCATGAAAATACAGAAAAATCTTTCAATGAGAAGGTGTGTCCAAACTTTTGGTCTGTACTGTATATGATAAGGTTCCGCTTTGTATCTTATTTTACAGTTTGGGATAAATTAGTTCTAGATCAGGACTCTCCAGTGGACTTTGGACTTGGGGCTTCTTTGTGACCACCATTCAATCCCCCCACCTTCTATGTACCATCTGTTTCATTTTTTATAGTCCCATGTTAAGTATTGCTTATTTCTATTTTGCGTTGTACCCTGCATATTTATTTCCCCATAGAGACATAGTATCTTCTACACTATATATATTTTGGAGTTAGGGACCTGCCTACCTCCAACCCTGGTCTTCATGTATATTGTTTGGTGGCTCTTACAAACTGCAATACATATATATTTTTCACCATTGCTCATAGACTTGGTGTCTGTATCTGCCAGATCTTGTGGTCCTCACTTAAGCATTACGTCATATCTATCTTTATAGTTTCATGTTCTGTATTATATTTCTCATGTTAAGTCTTTTGTTTTTTTATTTGTTGTGTGGCGCCCCTGAGGGTTCAGTCGCCACAGGGGTACTGCACGTCAGATAGAGATGTGGTATCTCCTCTCCCAGGTAAGGATGGAGCATCACTCAGAACCCCACTTCGCACTCAACACTACACCACTCCTGTCCTGTAGGGGGCCTAAATGGACCAGGGTGCTGCCCTGGCCCGGGATAGAGGAGATGGGGGGTAACCAAAGATAGGGGGAACCAAGTAGTGGGTGAGGGTGGAGGAAACACTTACAGGAAGCACTTATAGAACCATATATAATAAATGGCCATCTTTAGTTCAAGGTCTTTTGATTGTGGTCTTCTGTCAGGGTCCAGCAAGAGTCTGCAGCTGGCTGAAGATTCACGGTCCTCGTTCTCTGGCCTTGAGACGAGGAGCGGGTCAGGGTTAACCAGTTTCTCTGCCCGGTCAGGGTCCTGTTCTAAGAAGGCCTTGGAGGGGAGCAGAGGAGATAGGCTCCACAGGCAAAAGGATCCCAGGGGAATACGGATGGAGCGGAGTCGCCACCTGTATTCTTCACTCTGGCTTAGCCAGAGGGATTCCTTCTGCAAGAGGGGTGACCGGCTCCCGATATCTGACTGTGTACTTCACGTCACTGTTGGAAAAGCCCGGCGGCTTAGTGGATCCCAGGGAGGAACACAAGCGGGAGGAGAGAAAAAGGAGAGGAACACACCAGCGGGGTCTTGACAGGTGCCCTTGATCTACCTGGGAAGTGCTGAACCCCCTACCCGGTGGCCGCAGTACGCCGTGTGTAGCAGAGAGAAGCTTTGCGGCTGAAAGTACATCTAAAGTGAGTAAAGACCAGGATGACTTCATCCACCGCCTCCGCTTGTTTATTCCTGCGCGGCACTGCACCCACCATACCTCCACACAGATCGTTCATTGATCACTGCCCTGAGGCCTACTCCGCCTGTGGGGAGTAGTACCAAACCGAGCTGCCATAACATCAGCCTCAGAGGACTGTTGCAGCGCTCGTGGCCTTCACCAGAAACCACAGGTGGCGAAGTCAAACAACCACTCATCCAATTGCCCATATTTTTCATGTGACAGCCCTGGGCACGGAACGGGCCAAGGCCACGACTGCATCCCCGCGACATCTGCAAGGCCCGGCTCCGAGTATCCCCCATAGCCCAGGGAGGGCGATTCAGTTGCCTCTACAGTATATGTTTGACAAAGGTCTTTGATGATGGAAACGTTACATGTAATACACACTGTCCATATGGACCACTGCAATAAAAGATTCACGTTTTTCACTCTACTCACCTCAGAGTGACGGATTCTTTCTACTATTTGATTGATACGGATTGGGATCCTATCCGGGGACCTACAATTACCAGGAGTGCTGTATTTTATTGCTACTACTTAATAACATCACTGTTTTATCTGCGGCAGATCTAGCGGTTCTCTGAATGCTGAGCTCTGTATATCACCACCCACACCACTGATTGGCAGCTTCCTGTCTACACTGTGCATAGGCAGAAAGCTGCCAATCAGTGGTGGGGGCTATGTTGGATTACCTGGCAACAGGTTTACTAGTCATCTAATGATAATTTCCTGCTGATACTATTGTAAAAAACTGGCAAGTCCTTCGGTCGACAAAATGGACCAAGGAAATAGAGGTAGAAACCACTGTAGCACATTCTATTATTATTATGATGATGATTCAAACGTGAATAACTGCATTTATAATTCTGCTGGTAAGTTTTGGAAACAATCAGAAAGCTGGATGGATTGATGGCTCCCAATCAGATGAGCTCTTGTAACGCAGAAAGGTATTTTGTTATTCCTATATCAGATGAATGTACAGAGGCTGATGACATCTCATTAATGCAAATGATCAGAGTAAGCTCCGCACAGACACTGAAGTGGCAGGGAATGCTGGGGGATTTCAGCTTTACAGAAAGACTTCAGCTTTATCTACTGTCATGTAAAGCCCTTTCCTCATTAACCTGAACACATAAGTGAACAGAGTCACAGCCTCCAGTATCCCTGAGTGCAATTTTTCTAGTCTAATTTTCTAGTCTGTTTTGCTTCAATTTCCTATAAAATGAAGGTCCTCTATGATCCTAACCCTATAAAAACAACCCCAATAAGGTCATAGGATTAGACCACATCCATTTTGCTGGGATATCCCAGAGTGAATACTCATTGTTGGTCTGATGTATTGACCAAGCTCTCAATATGGCTAATTTATCCTTCACCCCTGGTGAGCGGGTTCTTCAGACCTGGGTGGTGTCAAGGTGATTTGGAGATCTACGCAGAGTGATGTGGATCCAAGGAGGCGTTTCAACCTATGGGTTTATCCTCTGCTTAGCCAACAGGTCTCTAAAGGCCACTTCTTACTGGCTGTATGGGGAGCTACAGCGCAACCCTGACAGATTGTTCTCATTTTGCCGCATGCACCTTGTAACCATTGATCGCCTGTTGGAGGAGCTTCATCCTGGCCTTTAGTTCCTAAACACAACAATTAGGCGTTGTATTTCGGTAGAGGAACATCTTTTTATCGCCCTCAGGTAAGTTTAAACTGTGCCATTTGATTTGATTCTAGTGGTGCTTAATTTATAAGGAGGTGCTGCCGCCCTTCCTTTGCGGAGTGCTATGGCTCCTCACAAGCTTGCCTCTGTCTTTAGGTAAAACGTTCCTGTAAGCAAACCAAGAGATTTGTGCACAATCAGCTCTGCTAGGCCACATAAATGGAGCCAGTATGGTGGGCCTTCATCTCATTTTATATATGATGGGTTCTGGCGTCCATGTCACTTGTAGATACATAAATGTGTTTTTTACATTTTAATAGCTTGTGCAAATACAGAATGATTTGACTCACATTATGAGATGTCCTTCCCCTCCTATTAATTATATACTGTGGTTACCAGGCTCCATATAATTGCCATCAGTCCACATAACAATTGTTCCACTAAACCACCCAAAAAGCAATATAATGTTCAAGCACCTTGTGATTTATAGTTGATGCCAGTGTGGCCCTAAACAGTGGTGTGATTGGAGGCAGTTGGGCCCCGGTGCAAGATTTGGATGGCCCACCATCCTGATTTTTAATATAGGTGTATATATATATATACAGTATATACTGTACATATATATACAGTATAGTGAAAAGGCAACGTTTCGTTCCAAGTGTGGAACTTTCTCAAGCAGTGCAATGGTATACATTGATATATTAAATAGGTGCAGCAATGATATCAATAAATAAACATTCCAACACATCATAAAAATTACATATATAAAGAGCTTACATAAGATCCTTCCATTTTTGTCCCAATTCCACAAAATGCTTTCACATAGGTAAATCTAATTTCTTTTTCCTAATTGTATATCGATGGTGGTTTATTCTAGTTTTAAAATCCCAAGTTGTTTTCCCCACATATAACAGTTTACATGGGCATTGTAAAACATAGATAACATATTCAGTATCACATGCCATATAGAACTTAGTATTAAATATTGTTTGAGACATGGGATTGTTGGAAATTCTCACCCTTTAACATATACATGTTACACGCACGCCTCTAGGTTCAGGTAGGGGCGAAACAGGTTACATCCTGGGGGAACAGTTACTCAGGGAGACAATAGACCATGTGCTGCAGCTTCTCTCAGGCACACAGGGGTATTGACCCTCAGGCACAAACACGTAGGTTGTTTCACTTGGTGACCAGACACACTTGACAAGAGTCCTTATAAACGGTAGAACAGTAGCTTTTAATAAGAAACCGCACAGCCAGTGCAAGTTAAGTCTTATGAGCAACAGACTCCAGTAACAAACAATACAGTTTCCTTAGCAGCACAGCAGTGCACAGTCTTCCCAGTAGTACAGAACAGCACAGTTCTAATGCAAAGGCACATTAATGAACACAGCATTCTTTACAGCAGAGGGAGATGGAGGAGGGGGGATGGGTTTGCTAAGGGAGATGATCCCTGTGACACCATTTCTTACAGTCCTTATCTGTCTGCCTGACAATACTCTGCACTGTTAGTTCAGGAACTCTTCCTGACCTGTGCTTAGCTTCACTCCTGACTTGAATCCTTTTCACTTGCAGTGGTGCTTCTGTGAGATACAGAACACACACACCACCTTTCTCTTTGGCTCCAGCCAGACAGTACACAACTTCCCCACAATCCCCCTGGGGCTCTGCTAAAACACTCCCCTTCTCCTGTGACTGTGTTAAACCCTCTAGTTGCTGGATGCTTCTGGAGCACAACACTTCCTGTCTCATGTACCTGTGTTACTTCTAATAGTTGCTGAATGCTTTTAAAGCAACAGCCCTACTTCTGCATGCCACACATTTCCCTCCTTTTTGAATGTCGTCCTCGACATTCGTCTTAATTGATCAATCTAACCAATTCTGAGACAGTGGTGAAAGTTGAATAACTTTATATGCAAATTGGCATTGTGAAATTAGTATAACGTTCATAAACATTGATAACAACCTAATCTTATAACCTTTTTCTTGTAGGATGCCTATAAGAAATAAACAATTAACACAATTAAAACACTCAGCATCTCTTCAGCTGGAGCTTTTCGTACGTCTTCAACCAGCTCTCTCTCTCTATGCTTTAACAGTTCTTTGTTTCTACAAAGTCTTTTAAGGAAAATCAAAGCATGAAAACAAGTCTTTCCACCAGGCAACATCTTCAATACTGCCTCACGTTGGTGAATACCACTCAAGTGGGCTTACCTAGTCCACAGGCAGAGATACCTGTTTCCAGTCGACAGTCCTTGACACTTGACTCGGTTCAGCAAGTGTCTCATACGTCAGCATCATGGGCTTCCTCACTTCTCGCGTCGACATCCTCCTGGTGGGTTGTTCCTCAGAGACCACGGGTTCTTCGGTCACAGAAGTTTCTTCCGCCGCACTCATTTCCCGTGCATCCTCATGGAGCTGCCTCTGTAAGTTCCTGTACTTCTCCTGAGTCGCTTGTTTCCGCACAGTCTGGTAATTTTGCTCCTCCTGAGTCTCTATCGGTCTCTTCAGGAGCCAGTGTGCGATCATCAGATCTGAATTGTACTTCATCTATACTCTTTGGTACGAACTCTGGAGCCTCAGGGTTTAGTTAACTCTCCTGAGGATGGTACAGCCCTCTCCTTGCTGGTCCGAGAGATACAATGGTGTGTTCTTCTCCATCGGAACTTTCAAGGTCACTATTCACCTCCGGAGCTTCAGTCTGTGGTGGTCTTTTAGTCAATCTCGGACGATGTCAGTCTACTTCTGGGAAGTCTTGTTGTGGTGGGAGATAGTCACAGGGTAGTAGTAAATTCCGATGGACTATTCTGGTTTTCTTGTCTCCCATTTCCAATCGGATTTCATACACTGGGCTGTCATCAGCTTTTCTTCTTACGACCACATACACCTCGTCTTCCCAGTACGAACGTTTTCCTGGACCGCCTTTCTCACGTACTTTCTTGACTAGCACCTGGCTTCCTGGTGCCAATTCTGCTCCATAACATTTTCGATCATAGTACTCATTACTCTTGCTCAGTCCTTGCGTAACTACTTTGGGCGCTATATTGTATGCCCCTGCCATCCGTTCCTTCCATTTCCGAACGTACTCCTGATACAATCTGTAAGTCTCTGACACCGGAGTATGGAACATGATGTCGATTGGCAGTCTTGGCGACCGTCCATACAATAGGAAAAAGGGTGAGCAACCCGTTGGACTTTGCACAGTTATAGGCATGTACCACTTTTGACAGAGAACTCTTCCAGTCTTTCTTCTCATCAGCAGTTAAAGTGCGCAACATTGACAATAATGTTTGGTTAAAACATTCCACTTGTCCATTACCTTCTGAGTGATAGGGCGTTTTGTGGGATCTCTGAATTCTACAGTACTTTCCGAGCTTGGCAAAGAGCTGGTTCTCAAATTCTCTTTCTTGGCCGTGGCGTAACCTTGTAGTGAACCCAAACCTCACAGCAAAATCATTGAAGATCTTCTCTGCCGCTGTTCGACCCGATGTATTGGTGGTGGCATATGCTTGAGCAAATCGTGTAAAATGGTCCATCACCACCAAGATGTATTAGTAACCACCCTTGCACGTCTCGAGATGTAGAAAGTCTATTGAGACCATCTCAAATGGATATGTAGTTTAGATGTTTCCCATAGGTGCCCGGGTTGATGTGTTGATGTGTTTCAGACACGCACACTCCCTGGTCACGTACCTCTCAATACCTCTCTGTATGTACGGCCAGAAGAAACGTTCATGGATCAAGTTGGTTGTCCTTTCCACTCCCAGGTGTCCCATGTTTTCATGGAGTGCTTTGAAGACCAAGCTATGGAATACTCTGGGTAGTACCAACTGCCGTTTTTGTCCTCCTTTACGATACAGGATACCGTCTTCAGTGAGGTAGAGCTTCGTCCACTCTTTAATTAAAACAGATACTGCTAATGACTCATTGGCTCTCTCTCGTTTACTTGGAAACCGATTTTGGTCCACATAAAGTAGTATTCTACCAATTATCTAATCTTCCCGTTGTGCTGCTGTTTTGGTAATTGTTGAATAGACCGGGGGTGATCTTGTGCTCTCGTTTTTATGGTGTTTTCCACCATCAACGGATACCATAATTGTGTGTCTTCCTCCTGATAAGCTTGTACTGCTTGGGTACTGATCTCAATTGCTTCCAGACTGACTTCCTCCGAGCATTCTTGCATGAACTCCTCAGGCTCTAGTGGCATTCTTGACAATCCGTCAGCATCCACATTGCATTTTCTTGGCCTGTACTTGATGCTGAAATTGAAGTCAGCTAGTTCAGCAACCCATTTCTGACCCGTTGCAATCAGTTTGGCTGTAGTAAGGACATAGGTCAAAGGGTTTTTGTCAGTGCATACCTCAAACTCTTTCCTCTAGTAGAACTAATCTCTAAATCGTTCTCAGATAGCCCATTTCAATGCCAGGAACTCCAATTTTCTGGAATGTAGATGGTATTTCTTCTCGACATCTGTCAACGTTCTAGAACCGTAACCGATCACTCTCATTTTTCCATCTTGATGCTGATACAGGGCAGCTCCCAGTCCAACTTGAGAAGCGTTACAATGAAGAACAAATGGTAAATTGAAATCAGGATATCCCAAGGTTTTACCAGGTAGTCTACTAGTTTTTCCAATACCTCCTGGTGGTCGGCTGTCCAGAGAATGGGCTGATGGGATGACACAGCGTTCTTTCTTTTAAGCCATGTCCTACCCGCGTTCTTCTTTTTCTCCGTGAGTGTTGTTGTCTCTGTTATCCCCCCCAAGAGGAGGTATAGTACGGCGACAATCCTGGAGAAGTTCCGAACGTAAGTATGATAGTAGGAGAGGAATCCTAATATCTGCATCAACTCCCCAACGGTCGAGGGCTGCCTGTCTTTTAAGGTTAGTACAGGAGCGATTTCTGCTGGGTCCATGGTATATCCTTCTCTGGACACAATTTTCCCTAGAAAGCGGACTTGTCTTTTGAACAGTTCACACTTCTTTGGGGTCAACTTAACTCCATGTTGTTGATATCGTTGAAATACGGTCCTCACGTGTTCAACATGCTCCCGGAAGGTTTTGCTGTGTACCACATTGTCATCCAAGTACGGCTGGCAGATATCGTCCCTCAATCCTTCTAAACATGACTCCATGCTCATCTGAAATTATGCTGGAGCTGAACTGAGTCCAAACGGTATGCAGATCCACTCATATAATCTCCACGGTGTGATGAATGCTGTCAAAGGTCTACTGGACTCTTCGACAAACCTTTGGTGGTATGCCTTACTCTGATCGAGGACAGAGAACCAGGTGCTTCTTGATTGGCTATCCAGCATATCTTGGATCTTTGGTATCGGGTGTCGATCAGGTACTGACTTTCGGTTTAGCTCCCAGTAATCACAACAGAGTCACAACGTACCATCCTTCTTCCTAACACAGAAAATTGGAGAGGAATAAGATGACTTCGACTTTTGGACCCAACCTCTCTTGATGAGATCTTGTGAATATTCTTTCACTTCACAATGTAATGGTTTTAGCACAGACATGTCACTTCTAGTTACTGGGGTCGTGTCTTTCAAAATGATTTTCAAATGCAATGACGGGATACTGCCTATATCAGAGTCATATCAGAGTCATCTTTGGAGAACACATGACACTATTCTCTCAGCATTTGTTTTGCTACCGCTATATCTTCAGCACACAAGTGTTCCAGGGGTACTGGGGGATCCCAGGACCCCGAGGTGGGTTGCACAATTTCCTCCCCTGGGCAATATATGGGGCCATTATACTGTATGGAGCAATATATGGGGCCCATTATATACTATATGAGGCCCTTATACTGTATTGAGCAATTTATGGTGCCCAGTATATACAGTATGGAGCAAAATATGTGGCACATTATATACTATATGGGGCCATTTTACTGTGCAGCAATATATGGGACCATTATACTGTATGGAGCAATATATGGGGCCTATTATACTGAATGAAGCAATATATGGGACCATTATACTGTATGGAGCAATATATGGGGCCTATTATACTGTATGAAGCAATATATGGGACCATTATACTGTATGGAGCAATATATGGGGGCCTATTATACTGTATGAAGTAATACATGGGACCATTATACTGTATGGAGCAATATATGGGGCCTATTATATACTATATGGGGCCATTATACTGTATGGAGCAATATATGGGGCCCAGTATATACTGTATGGAGCAATATATGAGGCCCAGTATATACAGTATTGAGCAAAAAAAAGGGCCATTTATATATTATAAGGGGCCATTATACTGTGGAGCAATATCTGGGGCTCAGTATATACTGTATGGAGCAATATATGGGGCCCATAATATACTATATGGGGCCATTATACTGTATGGAGCAATATATGGGGTCCAGTATATACTGTATGGAGCACTATGTGGGGCCTATTATATACTATATGTGGTCCAGTATATACTGTATGGAGCAATATATGGGGCCCAGTATATACTGTATGGAGCACTATATGGGACCTATTATATACTATATGTGGTCATTATACTGTTTGGAGCACTATATGGGTCCATTATGCTGTATGGAGCAATGTATGGGGTCCATTATATACTGTATGGAGCAATATATGGGGCCCATTATATACTATATGTGGTCATTATACTGTATGGAGCAATATATGGGGCCTATAATATACTATATGTGGTCATTATACCGTATGGAACACTATATGGGGCTATTATGCTGTAAGGAGCAATATATGGGGCCCATTATATAATATATGGGGCCATTATACTGTATTTTACAATTTATGGAGCCCATTAAATACTATATGGGGCCATTATACTGTGCAGCAATATATGGGGACCAGTAAGTACTGTATGGAGCAATATATGGGGCCCAGTATATACAGTATGGAGCAATATATGAGGCCAAGTATATACTGTATGGAGCAAAATATGGGACCAGTATATACAGTATGGAGTCAAAAATGTGTCCCTTTATATATTGTAAGGGGAAATTATACTGTGCAGCAATAAATGGGGCTCAGTATATACTGTATGGAGCAATATATGGGGCCCATTATATACTGTGTGGAGCAATATATGGGGCCTATTATATGCTATATGGGGCCATAATACTGTATGGAGCAATATATGTCGGCCATTATATACTATATGGGGCCATTGTACTGTATGAAGCAATATATGGGACACAGTATATACTGTATGGAGCATTATATGAGGCCCATTATATACTCTATGGGGCCATTATACTGTATGGAGCAATACTGTATATGGGGCCCAGTATATACTATATGGAGCCATTATACTGTATGGAGCAATATATGGGGCCCATTATATACTATATGGAGATAATATACTGTATGGAACAATTTATGGGGCCCAGTATATACAGTATGGAGCCAAAAATGTGTCCCTTTATATATTATAAGGGGAAATTATACTGTGCAGCAATATATGGGGCCCAGTATATACTGTATGGAGCAATATATGGGGCCCATTATATACTGTGTGGAGCAATATATGGGCCTATTATATGCTATATGGGGCCATAATACTGTATGGAGCAATATATGTCAGCCATTATATACTATATATGGGGCCATTGTACTGTATGAAGCAATATATGGGACACAGTATATACTGTATGGAGCATTATATGAGGCCCATTATATACTCTATGGGGCCATTATACTGTATGGAGCAATACTGTGTATGGGGCCCAGTATATACTATATGGAGCCATTATACTGTATGGAGCAATATATGGGGCCCATTATATACTATATGGAGATAATATACTGTATGGAACAATTTATGGGGCCCAGTATATACTGTATAGAGCAATACATGGAGCCCATTATATACTATATGGGGCAATTATATTGTATGGAACAATTTATTGGGCCCAGTATATACTGTGAGGAGCAATACATTGGGCCCATTATATACTACATGGGGCCTTTATATTGTTTGGAGCTATTTAGAGGACCCAGTATATACTGTGTGGAACAATATATAGGGCCCATTATATACTATATGGGGCCATTATACTGTATGGAGCAATATATGGGACCATTATACTGTATGGAGCAATACATGGGGCCAATTCTATACTATATGGGGCCATTATACTGTATGGAGCAATACATGGGGCCCATTATATACTATATAGGGCCCATTATATACTATATGGGGCCAATATACTGTATGGACAAGATATAGGGCCAATTATATACTGTATGGAGCAATATAAGGGGCCTATTATATACTATATGGGGCCATTATAGTGTATGGAGCAATAAATGGGGCTCAGTATATACTGTATGGAGCAATATATGGGGCCCATTATATACTGTATGGAGCAATATATGGGGCCCATTATATACTATATGTGGTCATTATACCGTATGGAACACTATATGGGGCTATTATGCTGTAAGGAGCAATATATGGGGCCCATTATATATTATATGGGGCCATTATACTGTATTTTACAATTTATGGAGCCCATTAAATACTATATGGGGCCATTATACTGTGCAGCAATATATGGGGACCAGTAAGTACTGTATGGAGCAATATATGGGGCCCAGTATATACAGTATGGAGCAATATATGGGGCCAAGTATATACTGTATGGAGCAAAATATGGGACCCAGTATATACAGTATGGAGCCAAAAATGTGTCCCTTTATATATTATAAGTGGAAATTATACTGTGCAGCAATAAATGGGGCTCAGTATATACTGTATGGAGCAATATATGGGGCCCATTATATACTATGTGGAGCAATATATGGGGCCTATTATATGCTATATGGGGCCATAATACTGTATGGAGCAATATATGTCGGCCATTATATACTATATGGGGCCATTGTACTGTATGAAGCAATATATGGGACACAGTATATACTGTATGGAGCATTATATGAGGCCCATTATATACTCTATGGGGCCATTATACTGTATGGAGCAATATATGGGGCCCATTATATACTATATGGAGATAATATACTGTATGGAACAATTTATGGGGCCCAGTATATACAGTATGGAGGCAAAAATGTGTCCCTTTATATATTATAAGGGGAAATTATACTGTGCAGCAATAAATGGGGCTCAGTATATTCTGTATGGAGCAATATATGGGGCACATTATATACTGTGTGGAGCAATATATGGGGCCTATTATATGCTATATGGGGCCATAATACTGTATGGAGCAATATATGTCGGCCATTATATACTATATATGGGGCCATTGTACTGTATGAAGCAATATATGGGACACAGTATATACTGTATGGAGCATTATATGAGGCCCATTATATACTTTATGGGGCCATTATACTGTATGGAGCAATACTGTATATGAGGCCCAGTATATACTATATGGAACCATTATACTGTATGGAGCAATATATGGGGCCCATTATATACTATATGGAGATAATATACTGTATGGAACAATTTATGGGGCCCAGTATATACTGTATAGAGCAATACATGGAGCCCATTATATACTATATGGGGCAATTATATTGTATGGAACAATTTATTGGGCCCAGTATATACTGTGAGGAGCAATACATTGGGCCCATTATATACTACATGGGGCCTTTATATTGTTTGGAGCTATTTAGAGGACCCAGTATATACTGTGTGGAACAATATATAGGGCCCATTATATACTATATGGGGCCATTATACTGTATGGAGCAATATATGGGGCCATTATACTGTATGGAGCAATACATGGGGCCAATTATATACTATATGGGGCCATTATACTGTATAGAGCAATACATGGGGCCCATTATATACTATATAGGGCCCATTATATACTATATGGGGCCAATATACTGTATGGACAAGATATGGGGCCAATTATATACTGTATGGAGCAATATAAGGGGCCTATTATATACTATATGGGGCCATTATAGTGTATGGAGCAATAAATGGGGCTCAGTATATACTGTATGGAGCAATATATGGGGCCCATTATATACTGTATGGAGCAATATATGGGGCCCATTATATACTGTATGTAGCAATATATGAGGCCATTATACTGTATGGAGCAATATGTGGGGCCTATTATGTACTATAAGGGGCTATTATACTGTATGGAGAGATATATGTGGCCATTATACTGTATGGAACAATATATGGGGATCATTATATACTATATGGGGCCATTATACTTTATGGAGCAATATATGGATCCAGTATATACTGTATGGAGCACTATATGGGGTCCATTATATACTATATGGCACCATTATACTTTATGGAGCAATATATTAGGTCCAGTGTATGCTGTATGGAGCAATATATGGGGCCCATTATACTGTATGGAGCATTATATGGGGCCTATTATATACTATATGTGGTCATTATACTGTATGGAGCACTATATTGGGCCATTATACTGTATTTAGTAATTTATGGTGCCCAGGATATACAGTATGGAGCAAAATATGTGGCACATTATACACTATATGGGGCCATTACACTGTATGGAGCAATATATGTGGCCATTATTTACTATATGGGGCATTATACTGTGCAGCAATATATAGGGCTCAGTATATAATGTATGGAGCAATATATGGGGCCCATTATATACTATATGGGGCCATTATACTGTATGGAGCAATAAATGGGGCCTATTATATACTATATGTGGCCATTTTACTGTATGGAGCAATATATCGGGCCCATTATATAATATATGGAGCCATTATACTGTATGCATCAATATATGGGGCCCATTATATTCTATATGGGGCCATTATACTGTGGATTAATATCTGGGCCCAGTATATACTGTATGGAGCAATATATGGGGCCCAGTATATACTGTTTGGAGCAATATATGGGGCCTATTATATACTATATGTGGTCATTATACTGTATGGAGCACTATATGTGGCCATTATGCTGTATGGAGCAATATATGGGGCCCATTATATACTGTATGGAGCAATATATGGGGCCCAATATATACTATATGTGGCCATTATACTGTATGGAGCAATATATGGGGCCTATTATATACTATATGTGGTCATTATACTATATGGAGCACTATATGGGGCCATTATGCTGTATGGAGCAATATATGGGGCCCATTATATATTATATGGGGCCATTTTACTGTATTTAGCAATTTATGGAGCCTATTATATACTATATGGGGCCATTATACTGTGCAGCAATATATGGGGCCCAGTATATACTATATGGAGCAATATATGGGGCCCATTATATACTATAAGTGGCCATTATACTATATGGAACAATATATCGGGCTTATTTTATACTATATGGGGCCATAATACTGTGCAGCAATATAAGGGGCACAGTAAGAAGTGTATGGAGCAATATATTGGGCCCAGTATATACATTATGGAGCAATATATGGGGCCCAGTATATACTGTATGGAGCAATATATTGGGCCCATTGTATAATATATGGGTCCATTATACTGTATGGAGCAATTTATGGAGCCCATTATATACTATATGGAGCAATTATATTGTATATGGGGCCCAGTATATACTGTATTTAGCAATATATTGGGGCCCAGTATATACAGTATTGAGCAAAAAATGTGGCCCTTTATATATTACATGGGGCCATTATACTTTGCAGCAATATATGGGGCCCAGTATATACTGTATGGAGCAATATTTGGGGCCTATTATATACTATATGTGGCCATTACACTGTATGGAGCAATATATGGGGCCTATTATATACTATATATGGCCATTACACTGTATGGAGCAATATATGGGACCTATTATATACTATATGTGACCATTATACTGTATGGAACAGTATCTAGGGCCCAGTATATACTGTATGGAGCAATATATTGGGCCCATTATATAATATATGGGGCCATTATACTGTATGGAGCAATATATGGGCCTAGTATATACTCTATGGAGCAATATATTGGGCCCATTATATAATATATGGGGCCATTATACTGTATGGAGCAATATATGGGGCCCAGTATATACTCTATGGAGCAATATATGGAGCCTATCATATACTATATGAGGGGGTTATACTGTATGGAGAAATATATGTGGCCATTATACTGTATGGAACAATATATGGGGCTCATTATATACTATATGCGGCCTTTATACTTTATAGAGCAATATATGGGGTCCAGTATATACTGTATAGAGCACTATATGGGGCCATTATACTGTATGGAGCAATATGTGGGGCCCAATTATATACTATAAGGGGCTATTATACCGTATGGAGCAATATATGGGGTCCATTATATACTATATGGGGCCATTATGCTTTATGGAGCAATATATGGGGTCCAGTATATACTGTATGGAGCAATATATGGGCCCATTATACTGTATGGAGCACTATATGGGGCCATTATACTATATTGAGCAATTTATGGTACCCAGTATATACAGTTTGGAGCAAAATATGTGGCACAGTATACACTATATGGGGCCATTATACTGTATGGAGCAATATATGGGGCCATTATACTGTGCAGCAATATATGGGGCCCAGTAAGTACTGTATGGAGCAATATATGGGGCCCAGTATATACAGTATAGAGCAATATATGGGGCCCAGTTTGTACTGTATGGAGCAATATATGGGGCCCAGTATATACTGTATGGAGCAATATATGGGGCCCATTATATACAGTATGGAGCAAAAAATGTGGCCCTTATATATTATAAGGGGAAATTATACTGTGCAGCAATATATGGGGCTCAGTATATACTGTATGGAGCAATATATGGGGCCCTTTATATACTGTGTGGAGCAATATATGGGGCCTCTTATATGGTATATGGGGCCATGATACTGTATGGAGCAATATATGTAGGCCATTATATACTATATGGGGCCATTATACTGTATGAAGCAATATATGGGGTCCAGTATGTACTGTATGGAGCAATATATGGGGCCCATTATATACAGTATGGAGCAAAAAATGTGGCCCTTATATATTATAAGGGGAAATTATACTGTGCAGCAATATATGGGGCTCAGTATATACTGTATGGAGCAATATATGGGGCCTCTTATATGGTATATGGGGCCATGATACTGTATGGAGCAATATATGTAGGCCATTATATACTATATGGGGCTATTATACTGTATGGAACAATTTATGGGGCCCAGAATATTCCGCATAGAGCAAAACATGGAGCCCATTATATACTATATGGGGCAATTAAATTGTATGGAACAATTTATGGGGCCCAGTATATAATGTGTGGAGCAGTACATTGGGCCCATTATATACTACATGGGGCCTTTATATTGTTTGGAGTAATTTAGAGGACCCAGTATATACTGTATGGAACAATATATAGGGCCCATTATATACTATATGGGGCCATTATACTGTATGGAGCAATATATGGGCCCATTATATACTATATGAGGTCATTATACTGTATGGAGCAATACATGGGGCCAATTATATACTATATGGGGCCATTATACTGTATGGAGCAATATAAGGGGCCTATTATATACTATATGGGGCCATTATACTGTATAGAGCAATATATGGTGCGTATTATATACTATATGAGGCCATTATAGTGTATGGATCATTAAATGGGGCTCAGTATATACTTTATGGAGCAATATATGGGGCCCATTATATACTCTATGGAGAAATATATGGGTCCCATCATATACTGTATGTAGCAATATATGGGGCTATTATACTGTATGGAGTAATATGTGGGGCCTATTATATACTATAAGGGGCTATTATACTGTATGGAGAAATATATGTGGCCAGTATACTGTATGGAACAATATATGGGGCTCATTATATACTATATGGGGCCATTATACTTTATGTAGCAATATATGGGGTCCAGTATATACTGTATGGAGCACTATATTGGGCCATTATACTGTATGGAGCAATATGTGGGGCCCATTATATACTATATGGGGCCATTATACTTAATGGAGCATTATATGGGGTCCAGTATATACTGTGTGGAGCAATATATGGGGCCCATTCTACTGTTTGGAGCACTATATGGGGCCTATTATATACCATATGGGGCCATTATATTGTATTGAGCAATTTATGGTGCCTAGTATATACAGTATGGAGCAAAATATGTGGCACATTATACACTATATGGGGCCATTATACTGTATGGAGCAATATATGGGGCCCATTATATGCTATATGGGGCCATTATACTGTGCAGCAATACAGTTATATGAAAAAGTTTGGGCACCCCTATTAATCTTAAGCTTAATGTTTTATAAAAATTGGTGTTTTTGAAACAGCTATTTCAGTTTGATATATGTAATAACTGTTGGACACAGTAATGTTTCTACCTTGAAATGAGATTTATTATACTAACAGAAAATGTGCAATCTGCATTCAAACAAAATTTGACAGGTGCATAAGTATGGACACCCTTATCATTTTCTTGGTTTAAATACTCCTACCTACTTTTTACTGACTTACTAAAGCACTTTTATTGGTTTTGTAACCTTATTGAGCTTTGAACTTCATAGCCAGGTGTTTGCAATCATGAGAAAAGCTACTTAAAGTGGCCACTTGCAAGTTGTTCTCCTGTTTGAATCTCCTCTGAAGAGTGGCATCATGGGCTCCTCAAAACAACTGTCAAATGATCTGAAAACAAAGATTATTCAACATAGTTGTTCAGGGGAAGGATACAAAAAGCTGTCTCAGAGATTTAACCTGTCAGTTTCCACTGTGAGGAACATAGTAAGGAAATGGAGGAACACAGGGACAGTTCTTGTTAAGGCCAGAAGTGGCAGGCCAAGAAAAACATCAGAAAGGCAGAGAAGAAGAATGGTGAGATCAGTCAAGGACAATCCTCAGACCACCTCCAGAGAGCTGCAGCATCAACTTGCTGCAGATGGTGTCACTGTGCATCGGTCAACTATACAACGCACTTTGCACAAGGAGAAGCTGTATGGGAGAGTGATGCGAAAGAAGCCATTTCTGCAAGCACACCACAAACAGTCGGCTGAGGTATGCAAAAGCACATTTGGAGAAGCCAATTTCTTTTTGGAAGAAGGTCCTTTGGACTGATGAAACCAAGATTGAGTTGTTTGGTCATACAAAAAGGCGTTATGCATGGCGGCAAAAAAACATAGCATTCCAAGAAAAACACTTGCTACCCACAGTAAAATTTGGTGGAGGTTCCATCATGCTTTGGGGCTGTGTGGCCAATGCCGGCACCGGCAATCTTGTTAAAGTTGAGGGACGCATGAATTTCACTCAGTATCAGCAGATTCTTGACAATAATGTTCAAGAATCAGTGATAAAGTTGAAGTTACGCAGGGGATGGATCTTTCAGCAAGACAATGATCCAAAACACCGCTCCAAATCTACTCAGGCATTCATGCAGAGGAACAATTACAATGTTCTGGAATGGTCATCCCAGTCCCCAGACCTGAATATCATTGAACATCTGTGGGGTCATTTGAAGAGGGCTGTCCATGCTCGGCGACCATCAAACTTAACTGAACTGGAATTGTTTTGTAAAGAGGAATGGTCAAAAATACCTTCATCCAGGATCCAGGAACTCATTAAAAGCTACAGGAAGCGACTAGAGGCTGTTATTTTTGCAAAAGGAGGATCTACTAAATATTAATGTCACTTTTCTGGTGAGGTGCCCATACTTATGCATCGGTCAAATTTTGTTTGAATGCAGATTGCACATTTTCTGTTAGTACAATAAACCTCATTTCAAGGCAGAAACATTACTGTGTCCAACAGTTATTACATATATCAAACTGAAATAGCTGTTGCAAAAACACCAATTTTTATAAAACATTAAGCTTAAGATTAATAGGGGTGCCCAAACTTTTTCATATAACTGTATATGGGGTTCAGTATATACTGTATGGGAGCAATATATGGGGCACATTATATACTATATGGGGCCATTATACTGTATGGAGCAATATATGGGGCCTATTATATACTATACGTGGCCATTTTACTGTATGGAGCAATATATGGGGCTCAGTATATACTGTATGGAGCAATATATGGGGCCCATTATATAATATATGGAGCCATTATACTGTATGCATCAATATATGGGGCCCGTTATATTCTATATGGGGCCATTATACTGTGGATCAATATCTGGGGCCCAGTATATACTGTATGGAGCAATATATGGGGCCCAGTATATACTGTATGGAGCAATATATGGGGACCATTATACTGTATGGAGCACTATATGGGGCCTATTAGATACTATATGTGGTCATTATACTGTATGGAGCACTATATGGGGCCATTATGCTGTATGGAGCAATATATGGGGCTCATTATATACTGTATGGAGCAATATATGGGGCCCATTATACACTATATGTGGCCATTATACTGTATGGAGCAATATATGGGGCCTATTATATACTATATGTGGTCATTATACTACATGGGGCCATTATGCTGTATGGAGCAATATATGGGGCCCCTTATATATTATATTGGGGCCATTATACTGTTTAGCAATTTATGGAGCCCATTATATACTATATGGGGCCATTATACTGTGCAGCAATATATGGGGCCCAGTATATACTGTATGGAGCAAAATATAGGGCCCATTATATACTATATGTGGCCATTATACTATATGGAGCAATATATCGGGCCTATTTTATACTATATGGGGCCATTATACTGTGCAGCAATTTATGGGGCCCAGTAAGTACTGTATGGAGCAATATATGGGGCCCAGTATATACAGTATGAAGCAAAAAATGTGGCCCTTTATATATTATAAGGGGAAATTATACTGTGCAGCAATATATGGGGCTCAGTATATACTGTATGGAGCAATATATGGGGCCCATGATACACTGTGTGGAGCAATATATGGGGCCTATTATATACTGTATGGAGCAATATATGGGTCCCATTATATACTGTGTGGAGCAATATATGGGGCCTATTATACACTGTGTGGAGCAATATATGGGGCCTATTATATACTGTATGGAGCAATATATGGGTCCCATTATATACTGTGTGGAGCAATATATGGGGCCTATTATATACTGTATGGAGCAATATATGGGGCCTATTATATACTGTATGGAGCAATATATGGGTCCCATTATATACTGTGTGGAGCAATATATGGGGCCTATTATATACTGTGTGGAGCAATATATGGGGCCTATTATATACTGTATGGAGCAATATATGGGGCCTATTATATACTATATGGGGCCATGATACTGTATGGAGCAATATATGTCTGCCATTATATACTATATGGGGCCATTATACTGTATGAAGCAATATATAGGGCCCAGTATATACTGTATGGAGCAATATATGGGGCCCAGTATATACAGTATGGAGCTAACGGCCGCCATCTTGTTCTGAAATCCCGCTTCGCTGATTGGTCCGGCCGGCAATTCCTGGACGGACAGACAGACGGGATAAGCCAATTATATAGTAGATGGGGCCATGATACTATATTGAGCAATATATGTCGGCCATTATATACTACAGTGGTGGCCAGAAGTATTGGCACCCCTGTAATTCTGTCAGATAATACTCAGTTTCTTCCTGAAAATGATTGCAATCACAAATTCTTTGGCATTATTATCTTCATTTAATTTGTCTTCAATGAAAAAACACAAAAAGAATTGTCCTAAAGCCAAATTGGATATAATTCCACACCAAACCTAAAAAAGGGGGTGGACAAAAGTATTGGCACTGTTTCAAAAATCATGTGATGCTTCTCTAATTCGTGTAATTAACAGCACCTGTAACTTACCTGTGGCACCTAACAGGTGTTGGCAATAACTAAATCACACTTGCAGCCAGTTAACATGGATTAAAGTTGACTCAACCTCTGTCCTGTGTCCTTGTGTGTACCACATTGAGCATGGAGAAAAGAAAGAAGACCAAAGAACTGTCTGAGGACTTGAGAAACCAAATTGTGAGGAAGCATGAACATTCTCAAGGCTACAAGTCCATCTCTAAAGACCTGAATGTTCCTGTGTCTTCCGTGCGCAGTGTCATCAAGAAGTTTAAAGCCCATGGCACTGTGGCTAACCTCCCTAGATGTGGACGGAAAAGAAAAATTGACGAGAGATTTCAACGCAAGATTGTGCGGATGGTGAATAAAGAACCTCGACTGACATCCAAACAAGTTCAAGCTGCCCTGCAGTCCGAGGGTACAACAGTGTCAACACGTACTATCCGTCGGCGTCTGAATGAAAAGGGACTGTATGGTAGGATACCCAGGAAGACCCCACTTCTTACCCCGAGACATAAAAAAGCCAGGCTGGAGTTTGCCAAAACTTACCTGAGAAAGCCTAAAACGTTTTGGAAGAATGTTCTCTGGTCAGATGAGACAAAAGTAGAGCTTTTTGGCAAAAAGCATCAACATAGAGTGTACAGGAAAAAAAAGAGGTATTCAAAGAAAAGAACACGGTCCCTACAGTCAAACATGGCGGAGGTTCCCTGATGTTTTGGGGTTGCTTTGCTGCCTCTGGCACTGGACTGCTTGACCGTGTGCATGTCATTATGAAGTCTGAAGACTACCAACAAATTTTGCAGCATAATGTAGCGCCCAGTGTGAGAAAGCTGGGTCTCCCTCACAGGTCATGGGTCTTCCAGCAGGACAATGACCCAAAACACACTTCCAAAAGCACTATAAAATGGTTTGAGAGAAAGCACTGGAGACTTCTAAGGTGGCCAGCAATGAGTCCAGACCTGAATCCCATAGAACACCTGTGGAGAGATCTCAAAATGGCAGTTTGGAGAAGGCACCCTTCAAATATCAGGGACCTGGAGCAGTTTGCCAAAGAAGAATGGTCTACAATTCCAGCAGAGCATTGTAAGCAACTCATTGATGGTTACCGGAAGCGGTTGTTCGCAGTTATTTTGGCTAAAGGTTGTGCAACCAAGTATTAGGCTGAGGGTGCTAATACTTTTGTCTGGCCCATTTTTGGAGTTTTGTGTGAAATGATCAATGATTTGATTTTTGCTTCATTCTCTTTTGTGTTTTTTCCTTGCAAGCAAATTAAATGAAGAGAATAATAACAAAGAATTTGTGATTGCAATCATTTTCAGGAAGAAACTGAGTATTATCTGACAGAATTGCAGGGGTGCCAATACTTTTGGCCACCACTGTATAACCTGTAATATTATACTTTTCAAGAAAGGTATCCATGCCCTTCTTAAATTTTAATAGTGAATCACTCATTACAACATCATGCGGCAGAGAGTTCCATAGTCTCTCTGCTCTTACAGTAAAGAATCCGCGTCTGTGATTATTATTAAACCTTCTTTCCTCCAGACGTAGAAGATGCCCCCTTGTCCCGTCTCTGGTCTCAGAGTAAAAAGATCAGTAGAAAGGTCTTTGTACTGTCCCCTCATATACTTGTACATAGTAATAAGATCACCCCTAAGCCTTAGTTTTTCCTCAGTAAATAACCCCAAGTGTAATAACCTGTCTTGGTATAGCAGACCCCCCAGTCCTCTAATAACCTTGGTCGCTCTTCTCTGCACCCGCTCTAGTTCAGCTATGTCTTTCTTATACACCGGAGACCAGAACTGTACACAGTATTCTAAGTGTGGTCGCACTAGTGACTTGTATAGAGGTAAAATTATGTTCTCCTCATGAGCAGCTGCCTGACACTGGCCACTAAACGTGAGCTTGTCGTCCACCAATACACCCAGGTCTTTTTCAGTTCCAGTTTTGCACAGTGTTTTTCAATTAAGCATATAATTATACAATTTATTTCCTCTGTCCCAGTGCATTACCTTACATTTATCCCCATTAAATCTCATTTGCCATTTATCAGCCCAAGGTTCTAGTTTACACAGATCCTCCTGTAATATAAAATTACCCTCCTCTGTATTGATTACCCTGCAGAGTTTAGTGTCATCTGCAAATATTGAAATATTACTCTGTATGCCCTCTAAAAAGTCATTAATAAATATGTTAAAAAGAAGGGGGCCCAATACTGACCCCTGTGGTACCCCACTGTTAACTGAGACCCAGTCTGAGTGCGTTCCATTAATAACCACCCTTTGTTTCCTATCACTGAGCCAATTCTTAACCCACTTACATATATTTTCCCCTATCCCCATTGTTCTCATTTTATGTATCAATCTTTTGTGTGGAACTGTATCAAAAGCTTTTGAAAAGTCCATATACACAACATTCACTTCATTTCCTTGGTCCAGTCCGGAACTTGCCTCCTCATAAAAACTGATCAAATTAGTTTGACAGGAACGGTCCCTCGTAAACCCATGTTGATATTGGGTCATGAAGTTATTCCTCCTCAGATACTCTAGTATAGCATCTCTTAGGAAACCCTCCAGGATTTTACACACAGTAGAGGTTAAGCTTACTGGCCTATAACTTCCAAGTTCAGTTTTTGTCCCCTTTTTGAATATTGGCACCACATTTGCTATACACCAGTCCTGTGGTACAGACCCTGTTATTATGGAATCTTTAAAGATTAAAAATAATGGTCTATCTATGACGTTACTTAATTCCTGCAGTTCTCGTGGGTGTATCCCGGGGATTTGTCAACTTTAGTGATTTTTAGACGCCGCCGTACTTCCTGCTGGGTTAAGCAAGTGACATTTAATGGAGAATTTTTGTTATCACTGACTTATCATGTTTTCTGTCATGCGATTTTCTTGTGTAAATACGGTTGAAAAAAATCATTTAGCATATTGGCTTTTTCCTCATCCTCATCCACCATTTCACCCAGACTATTTTTAGGGGGACCAACACTATCATTTTTTAGTTTTTTACTATTTGTGTAGTTAAAGAATATTTTGGGATTATTTTTACTTTATCTGGCAATGATTCTCTCTGTCTCAATCTTTGCTGCCTTGATTTGGTTTTTACAGAATTTATTTAATTTTCTATATTTATTTAATGCCTCATCACTACCTACTAGCTTTAGTTCTCTAAATGCTTTCTTTTTGTCACTTATTGCGCCCCTTACAGCTCTACTTAGCCATAGTGGTTTCCTCCTATTTCTAGCATGTTTATTCCCATAGGGTATACATTGTGCAACGGTCCTATTCAGGATGCTAATAAATGTCTCCCATTTGCTTTGTGTAGCTTTATGTCTCAGGATATCGTCCCAGTATATTGCACTAAGATCATCTCTCAACCGTTGGAAATTTGCCTTCCTGAAGTTTAGTGTCCTTGTAACCCCTCTACTACCCATCTTATTAAAGGTTACATGAAAACTTATTATTTTGTAATCACTATTACCCAAGTGACCCCCAACTCGTATATTTGATATGCGGTCTGGCTTGTTGGTAAATATTAGGTCTAGCAGTGCCCCCCTTCTTGTTTGTTCCTTAACCAGTTGTGAAAGGTAATTGTCTCTCATAGTAGTCAAAAACCTATTACCTTTGCTTGAACTACAGGTTTCTGTCCCCCAATGTATTTCAGGGTAGTTGAAGTCCCCCATAATAATGAGTTCTCCTTGAGTCGCTACTTCATCTATTTGCTTTACAAGGATATTCTCCACTGCTTCCATTATTTTTGGAGATTATAAGAAACCCCTATCAGTAATTTATTATTTTTTCCCCTTCCCCTTATCTCCACCCACAGGGACTCTACATTTTCATTATATTCTCCCGCAAGATGGGTTTTAAGGATGATTTTACATATAAACACACACCCCCCTCGCTTGTTTGTACGGTCATTTCAGAACAGACTATAGCCCTGTAAGTTAACTGCCCAGTCATGGCTCTCGTCCAGCCATGTCTCAGATATCCCCACCATGCCATAATTATTTTCCAACAAAATTAATTCTAATTCCTCCATTTTGTTGGTGAGGCTTCTGGCATTAGTGTACATGCATTTTATGTATCTCTCTGTACCTCTATTCCTTCTTACTTTATTGACTGTTCTAACCCCACCCCCAATTTCTTTATTTGTGCCCAGGTCATTCTCTGCACTATCTTCCCCAGCTATAAAATGAACACCCTCCCCCCAATCCCTAGTTTAATCACTCCTCCAACCTTCTAGCCATTTTCTCCCCAGCACAGCTGCACCCTCCCCATTGAGGTGCAGCCGTTCCCTAGCGTAGTCAGCCCAGTTCTCCAGGAACCCAAATCCCTCCTTCCTACACCAGTTCTTGAGCCACTTATTTTTCTCCCTAATCTCCCGTTGCCTCTCTGGCGTGGCACATGGTACAGGTAGTATTTCCGAGAATACCACCTTGGAGGTCCTTGCTCTAAGCTTGCAGCCTAATTCCCTGAAATCATCTTTAAGGACCTCCACCTACCTCTAACTTTGTCATTTGTGCCAATGTGCACCATGACCGCTGGGTCCTCACCAGCCCCTCCCAGTAATCTGTCAACCCGATCAGCGATGTGCCGGACTCGAGCGCCAGGTAGGCAGCACACTGTTCGACGATCCCTGTCTTTGTGACAGATTGCCCTATCTGTTCCCCTAATAATTGAGTCCCCCACTACCAGCACCTGCCTGATTTGCCCTGCTCTCCTATTTGCCCCCTTACTGGAGCTGACACTCCTCCGGCTTTCAGGGGACATGCCTTGCTGCAGCAGTGCTACCCCTGTACCGACACCCCTCTCATCTGCCTTCAGTCTTCTCTTCAATCCTGTTTAGTTGCCTTCTGTCAGATACACACCACCTCTCTCTTCGGCTTGAGCCAGACTACAATAACAAGTTCACCACAGTCCCCCTGGGGCTCTGCTAAAACACTCCCTGTCTCCTGTGACCGTGTTAAGCCCTCTAGTTGCTGGATGCTTCTGAAGCACAACACTTCCTGTCTCCTGTGCTTGTGTTATTTGTAACAGTTGCTGGATGCTTTGGAAGCAACAGCACTGCTTCTGCATGTCACAATTATCTTTCCACCATCTCATTCAACCCCTTCAGCTGACCTATCCATCAAAGTCAATGGCTACCCACTCTCCCCAGTCCTACAAACTTGACTCTGATCTTACATAGTTACATAGTTACATAGTTACATAGTTTATAAGGCCGAAAAAAGACAAGCGTCCATCCAGTTCAGCCTATTTCTTGTGCACTGCAGCTATTCCGCAGCGTTGATCCAGGGGAAGGCAACAAAAAACCATGAGGTATAGGCCAATTTACATCACTGAGGAAAAATTCACTTCCCGACACCAATCTGGCAGTAAGATTAAATCCCTGGATTAATTAACTAAGCATAAGATGTAATTTTATTGTTCTCAAGAAAGGCGTCCAGGCCTCTCTTGAACTCTTTAAGTGAGTTGGACATCACCACTTCCTCTCCCAGAGAGTTCCAGAGTCTCACGGCTCTGACCGTAAAGAATCCCCTTCTATGCTGGTGCAGGAACCTCCTTTCCTCCAGACGCATAGTGTGCCCCCTCGTCTTTGTCACCATCATTGGTATAAACAGGTCATGGGAGAGATCTCTGTACTGCCCCCTGATGTATTTATACATGTTTATGAGGTCTCCCCTAAGCCTTCTCTTTTCCAATGTAAATAGGCCTAATTTTGACAACCTCTCTGGGTATTCTAGTCCCTCCATTCCCTTTATTACCTTAGTCGCCCTCCTTTGTACCCTCTCTAGCTCCAATATGTCTTTCCTGAGCACCGGAGCCCAGAACTGTGCACAATATTCTAAGTGCGGCCTTACCAGCGCTTTATACAGAGGAAGAACAATGTTCTCATCATATGCCCCTATTCCTCTTCTGATGCATGCCATGACTCTATTTGCCTTCGCAGCTGCTGCCTGACACTGGGCACTCCAATTTAATTTGCTGTTAACCAAGACTCCATGTCAGATTTCCCCAACGGTTTCCCATTTAATATGTATGGGTGACTGCTGTTTTTCTTTCCCATGTGCATGACCTTACATTTATCGGCATTGAACCCCATTTGCCATTTTTTGGCCCAACTCCCCAATTTATCTAAATCCTCCTGTAGCTGTGCCCTGTCCTCATCTGTATTAACTACTTTACAAAGTTTAGTATCATCTGCAAATATTGCTATTTTACTATGCAACCCTTCCACTAGATCATTAATAAATATATTAAATAATATAGGGCCCAAGACAGACCCTTGAGGCACCCCGCTAGTAACCCTGACACACCCTGAGCTTACTCCATTGATAACCACCCTCTGCTTTCTATCACTCAGCCAGCTATTTACCCACTTGCACACATTATCCCCCAGACCAAGCATTCTCATTTTATATACCAACCTTTTGTGTGGCACGGTATCAAACGCTTTGGAGAAGTCAAGGTATACAACATCCACTGACTCTCCCCGGTCCAGCTGTGAGCTCACCTCCTCGTAGAAGGCCATCAGGTTTGTTTGGCAGGAGCGATCCCTCATGAATCCATGTTGATATGGAGTTAGACAGTTATTATCATTAAGATATTCTACAATAGCATCTCTAAGAAATCCTTCAAACAATTTACCCACAACAGACGTTAAGCTGACTGGTCTATAGTTCCCAGGGTCACTTTTAGACCCCTTTTTGAATATTGGTACCACATTTGCTTGGCGCCAGTCTAGTGGGACAGTCCCTGTCCATAAAGAGTGCTTGAATATAAGATACAGCGGCCTGTCTATCACATTACTTAATTCTTTTAGTACCTGGGGGTGTATGTCATCTGGGCCTGGTGACTTGTCTATTTTGATATTATTTAGGCGTTTCTGAACTTCCCCCTGGGTTAGGTGGGTGATATTTAGCGGAGGATTTACTTTATCACTCTGCATTTCCTCCGATAAATTGTTTTCTTTTGTGAAAACAGTGGAGAAGAAGCTATTGAGTAGGTTTGCTTTACCCTCATCGCCCTCTATGATTTTACCCAGGTTATTTTTCAATGGGCCAACGCCATCAGTTTTAATCCTTTTACTGTTTATATAGTTAAAGAACAGTTTGGGATTCGTTTTACTTTCCTTGGCAATTAGTCTCTCTGTCTCCTCTTTTGCTATTCTTATTTGTTTCTTACAGATTTTGTTTTTTTCCCTATAAGATATTAGCGCTTCCTCGCTGCCTTCTTGTTTAAGTTTACCGAAAGCCCTTTTTTTGTTTTTCATTGCCCTCTTGACTTCCTTATTTAGCCACATTGGCTTCCTCCTATTCCTAGCCCTGTTATTCCCATAAGGTATGTACCTTCTACAGTGACTATGTAGAACTGTTTTGAAAATGTCCCATTTTCTATCCGTGCTCCTATTACTAAAGATACTATCCCAGTCTATAAGGTGAAGGGCATCTCTTAGCTGATCAAACTTTGCCCTCCTGAAGTTCAGTGTTTTTGTGACTCCCTTGCTGGGCACCTACTGAAGCACATGTGGAATTGTATAATGTTGTGGTCACTATTTCCCAGGTGCCCCCCGACCTGCACCTCAGTTATTCTGTCTGGCCTGTTAGTTAATATTAAGTCTAAAAGGGCCGTCCCTCTAGTTGGTTCCTGCACAAGTTGTGACAAATAATTGTCTTTGATAATTGACAGAAACCTGTTTCCTTTCTGAGATCTACAGCTTTCGGTTTCCCAGTCTATATCGGGGTAGTTGAAGTCCCCCATAATAAGCACCTCATTATTTTTTGCTACTTCGTCTATTTGTCTCATTAATAGACTTTCCGTGGCTTCTGCTATATTTGGTGGTTTATAACAGACTCCTATGATAATTTTATTATTGTTTTTAGCCCCATGTATCTCCACCCATAAGGACTCGACCTCCTCATTTCCCTCCCATACATCCTCCCGTATTGTAGGCTTTAGACACGTCTTTACATATAGACAGACTCCACCCCCTTTCCGACTTCTTCGATCCCTTCTAAACAGACTGTAACCCTGTAAGTTAACTGCCCAGTCATAGCTTTCATCTAACCATGTCTCGGTTATTCCCACTATGTCATAGTTACCTGTAGATATTTCTGCTTCCAGTTCATCCATCTTGTTTGTCAGGCTCCTGGCATTTGCTAGCACGCAGTTTACACGATTTTGTTTTGTTCCAATCTTCTCCCTGTGGATTGTATTAGAAATTTTCTTACCTCCCTTCCAAGTATCTTGTCTTGGACCTTCTTTGTCGCACTTCATATCTTTCATTAGTATGTTCTCTGGTTGCATGATCGTGTCCGGCGTTTTTCTTCCCATCCCCTCTTCTTCTAGTTTAACCTGAGATCTAGTTTCAAACCTGAGATCCAAGCACTTTCCACTTCCTGCCGACTCCAACTCCAAAATATCTCTCTGATCTGCACATTTCTCAACCATGAATCTGCAAAAGCACTAGTGCACGCCCTCATTATCTCCCGCCTCGACTACTACAAGCTCCTGCTCTGTGGCCTCACTTCTAAAACTCTTGCACCCCTCCAATCTATCCTAAACTCTGCTGGCCGACTTATCCACCTGTCAATCCCTGTACTGGCTCCCTGTTGCCCAAAGACTCCAGTTCAAAACCCTAACTTTGGCTTACAAAGCCATCCAAAATCTGTCTCTTCCATACATCTCTGACCTAGTCTCCCAGTGCTTACCTGCACACAACCTCCGTTCCTCACAGGATCTCCTTCTCTGCTCCCCTCTTATCTCCTCTTCCCACAATCGCATACAAGATTTCTCCTGTGCATCTCCGCTACTCTGGAACTCTCAACCCCAACATACATGAGACTCTCGCCTACCGTGAACACCTTCAAAAGGAACCTGAAGACTTACCTCTTCGGACAAGCGTACAACTTGCAGTAATCCTCGCTCCACCATATCGCTGCACGACCATCTCTACCCTCACCTTCTGTATCCTCACCCATTCCTAGTAGATTGTTTGTGAGCCTTCGCTTGCATGGTCCGCTCTCCTCTTGTACCAGTCGGTGACTCTTTTTTTTGTTCAAGATTATTGTACTTGTTGTTTGCTATGTATAGCCCTTTTCACATGTAAAGCGCCATGGAATAAATGGCGCTGTAATAATAAATAATAATAATTATACTATTTGTACTGTGGGTCAATTGATGCCACTTTTCCTGGTGTCTGCAGCTAATTTGAGCTGTTTTGGCAGCTTTTGGGTCCCTTTGAAGGTGTTGTGTATGCTTTTGGTTTTACCTTTCATTGAATGCAATGGGATTCGGATTTGCTCGGCGAACCGTTCAGCGAACATCGGGAAGTTCGCCAAGCAGAACCGAACTTTGAAAGTTTCCTCATCTCTAGTGTCCATCTGGTGTGTTTCCTGTAGTGCAAGGGGAGTAGGTCCCCATTATACTATTTCTACTTTGGTGAAATTGATGTCACTTTGTTGGTGTCTGCCCCTATTTTTTCAAAACATGGAGACTCCAAGTTGGGTTTCCATCTGCTGGGTTTCCTGTAGTGGAAGAGGTGTCGGTCCCCATTATACTATTTTTACTCTGGTGAAATTGATGCCACTTTGGTGGTGTCTGCCTTTAATTTTTTTAAATCTGGAGACTCCTCTTTGGATCTCCTTCATGTGTGTTGCCTGTAGCGCTAGGGCTCTCAGATCGGAAGGCGTGCACTTACTTTCAGTCAACTACCTGTGTTACTATCCTTACATTTTTCTATCAATAGTAGTCTATGAAACTGATGTTTGTGCCACCTGAGTGTGGCTGACCAGAAAAGCAGGTTGAACTGTTCCATGTGGTATCAGGGCTCCCAGCACAGCAGGCCTACACCGATCCCTCACCCACCCCGTCTTAATTTGAAGTTAAATTCAAAGCTATAAATGCTGGCCCATACCCTGATACCTCATGCATGGCCCATGGCTGACTGCTGCTGTGCCATTATAAAATTTGTACTGTGGGTCAATTGATGCCACTTTTCCTGGTGTCTGCCCATAATTTGAGCTGTTTTGGCAGCTTTTCGGTCCCTTTGAACGTGTTGTGTATGCGTTTGGTTTTGCCTCCCATTGAATGCAATGGGATTCGGATATGTTCGTCGAACCGTTCGACGAACATCGGTAAGTTCGCCGAGCAGAACCAAACCAACCCTTGAAAGGTTCGCTCAATTATGATATTATTAAACATACCAACAAGCAGTTCTATATATAAGAATAATCTAACCAGAAACACCATAGATGTTCAATATATATATTTGTGCATATAAGTTGTTAATAATATGCAAAGATGAAAAAGAAAGTCTGTAGATACAGTCACTTTCTATAGAAAGGAGCAGATGATGATTCCGCTCTTCAGGCCTTTGGTTGCACTTGAGCTGTTTTTGGACATTCAGGTCTGGATCACACATGACGGAGAGGAGAAGAGCAGGAATGTGTGATCTATGCAGTTGGAGTTTTCCTGGATTCCTACAGCACTGCGATCAACCATACGGCCTTCTGTTTCACCATGGCTAGGTAGATGAAGGAGCAGCCGCTTCTTCTCTCTGTCCACAGCCAGGTAGTAGAAGAAGCAGCCGCTTCATTCTGTCGCTACATGGCCAAGTATGAGAAGGAGCAGCCGCTTCTTCTCTCTGTCCACAGCCAGGTAGTAGAAGAAGCAGCCGCTTCATTCTGTTGCTACATGGCCAAGTATGAGAAGGAGCAGCCGCTTCCATCTCTCTTTACTTGGCCAATTATAAGAAGGAGCAGCCGCTTTCTTCTGTCTGTCCATATCCGGTAGGTGAAGGAGCAGCCGCTACCTTCTTTTTTTCCTGTCTGGTAGGAGAAGGAGCAGCGGCTGCCTTCTGTCTGTCCATATCTGATAGTCGTCTCCTTACCACCACATTGTAGATGAGTCGTCCAGATGGTGACATAGCAAGTATGGCTGAAAGAAATCCTTCAATTTCAGCCTTTAATTACTTGCTATGTTGATCCAGAGGAAGGCGAAAAATAACCCTGAGGACTCGTTGTTGGATCATCCTCATATCAAGGGAAAAAAATTCCTTCATGACCCCAAATATGGCGATCGGAATAAATCCCTGTATGTTTGGTGCTCGAATCTACGTTGATGTTATGTGGTGGAAGATCGGTAAGTTTGTCACAGTCCGGTAAATAAGAAAGTCCAGTGTAATTGTCTCATCCGATTAATGGAAAGCTTCATTCCTAGATGTTACTGGAATGGGGCTGATTTATATCAGCCTAATCCTCCTGTAAGGAGAGAAATATATTCAAAATAAAGAAAGTTAGGCGATTCTGCACTATCATAAAGTCTGAGTACAATGTTGCGAGTTGCACAATTAAGAAAGGGTTCGTGGACCACAGTAGTGCTCAGCTAAATACACCCCAGACTGGGGAAACAATTGCTGTCCAAAAATAGAGAAAAGCGTCACTCACCGTATAAAATTACTTTTTCATTAATGTGCTTTAAAACATATTGTCGGGTCTGTCTGACCAGCCACACCTGCTCCTTCTCTCTCTCCCTGCTGATATGTTTTAAAGGACATTAATAAAGAAGTAATTTGATATGGTGTGCGCCGCTATTTTCCATTTTAAGACGAGAAATATACACATCTGAGAATCGTCTCCTCACATATATAATGTATACCGGGGGGATATAATGATAAGGTGTATAGTGGATATGTGTGTTACTGAGCATTGATAACACTATGGATGTCCCTATGTGCTATACTTACATCATCGCCCCATCGGAATGGTGGGTCGGCTTCGCCGGACTCCACGTCGAACCAGTATATAGGGTAGAAGAATGGGCGCTCTCGGATGAAGGATGATATAGCATACCGGGCAGATGGAGATTTGCAAAGAAGCTGGAAAATGAGAGAGACCATTAATCATTATATTACGGATTATTACTGATACGTTATTACACAATGTCCATGGACTCTCCACATCATATCTTATAGCTTTCCTTATAGTCCTTCATCTTCCTTCTTTCTCTGATCCTACTTACGCCTTCTAGGATGTCAAGGGCATCGTTGGGCATCCAGTCTGGAATATCTGGGACGTCCTCCTGCAGAGACCGGTGGTATTCCTCCAGTGTGCCGCTGCCATAGAACGGTTGGCTCCCCACAATCATCATGTACAGGATGACACCAAATGAAAAGGAATCTGCCAGATGATTGAAGGCTTCTCCATCCATTATCTGTGGGAACATAATATAGGAGATGAGGTGAATATACCGGGGAGGGGATTTACACACAGAGGCCATGAGGACCGGTCTGTGATTAGATATGAGCAGGATACTCAGATTAATACTCAGTCCTACTATCGCCATCAATCACACTGGGATGTTTTTTACCTCAGGTGCGATGTAACCCTGAGTGCCAACTTGTTCTTCTAATAGGTCATCCTCGCCCATATTCATGACTGATAAGCCAAAGTCAGAGATTTTTATATGTCCCATGTCATCGATGAGAATGTTCTGTGGCTTCAGGTCACTGAAGGGAGAAGGAGCAGATACTGATTGTGAGGATAATTCATGAAAATAACTTTATACAATAGATATGTAAGGAGACAACAGAGATTTATGAAGATGAACTGATTACCAATGTATCACGCCATGTTCATGGAGGAACTGGAGTCCGCAAACCATTTCTGCCGCAAAGAGTCTGTGGAGTAGAAAGTAGAGGATGGATCAGTGGTTACATACACTCTAGGACTACAATGTACGGGCAGCAGATTATTAGGATTTGGCTGTTAGAAGTTTACCTTGATGTTTCCATATCAAATGAATTAGATGGAGCCAGGTGGTGAAACAGATCTCCTCCGGCCATATACTCCATGGCTAATATATATTCTAATGGTGTTTCCATAAACCCCCGCAGAGATGTTAGGAAGCGGCAGCCAGTGGCCATACAGAGGATGTCTAATTCTGTAGAGATTGTGTCCTCATCAATACGACTCTTGTCCATCATTTTAATAGCCAGCAGTTCTCCGCTGACCGGATCTGATGCCAAGAGGACCTGGAGAAAAATCAAAGGAGATCAGACCAAACTCCCATCTATTATAGGGATCTGTGTAATGGATCACTGGTTTATCCCAATCACCATTACATATGAACATCCTGTAATGAATATGTATATCCTCCTGTGTATCTGGTGCAGGATACATTGAGGAACACAGAGAAGGAGAAATTCACACTTACCTTTCCAAAGCCTCCCACTCCAAGATCTTTGTGGAATTCAAGGCTGCACAGGTCAACAGGATTTTCCATTTTAACCAGTTCTCTATGGGGTAAAAGAAGGGATCTGGCATCAGCATGTGCTGGCATGTCTGCTATGTCAGAGGGCATCATAAGGCTTCCACCTGCTGAGATGATACAAGATTTGTTAGTCTCTTTGAGAAGACATAATGGAAATGTTTGTCATGTTGTGTGGTAAGTGTATGGAGCGGGCTCAGTCGCTGAGCCTGCATTTTACCAGGCTGATACCGGCTGTATTACATAGCTGCCACGTGCCAATAAATACAGCGACTGGAGCACACTCTGATTACTGCGGTTTAACCGTTTCAATGCTGACAGTGGTATTTAAATGAAGTGATTGCCAATTTGCTACCAGCACCCATTAGCCCCCACCAGGTCACAATTGCAAGAGGTTAATTAACTGTAATGACTATCTGGACCTACTGAAAACCCATATCTTTCACTTTTGTCCTCCTGTTTAGACCAGCCTGGTTTAATTTCTTATGATAACATATAATATAGCCATATACAGCGATACAGTTCCATTACAGCACATACAGGTGCTTCTCACTAAATTAGAATATCATCAAAAAGTTAATTTATTTCAGTTCTTCAATGCAAAAATAATACCTGGTTTAAAAACAACACTATCACTGTGCTTGATTGGCCAGCAAACTTGCCTGACCTTAACCCCATAGAGAATCTATAGGGTATTGTCAAGAGGAAGATAAGAGACACCAGACCCAACAATGCAGACGAGCTGAAGGCTGCTATCAAAGCAACCTGGGCTTCCATAACACCACAGCAGTGCCACAGGCTGATCGCCTCCATGCCACGCGGCATTGATGCAGTAATTGATGCAAAAGGCGCCCCGACCAAGTATTGAGTTCATTTACTGAACATACATTTCAGATTTTAAAATCATTTTTCAAACTGATGTTATAAAGTATTCTAATTTACTGAGATAATGACTTTTGTGTTTTCATTGGCTGTAAGCCATAATCATCAACATTAACAGAAATAAACACTTGAAATAGATCACTCTGTTTGTAATGACTCTATATAATATACGAGTTTCACTTTTTGTATTGAAGAACTAAAAATAAATTTACTTTTTGATGATATTCTAATTTAGTGAGAAGCACTTGTAGTACAAGCGATCAAAAAATTGCAGGTTCAAGTCTTCTAAGGAGACTAAAAAATTAAATAAATTAAAAAAAATTAATAAACCCAAAAAATTATTTAAAAATATAATTTGAATGAAACAACTTTCCTAATGAATAATAATAATAATAATAAAAAATGAAAAATAAGCATAACTGGGATCACGGCATTAGTATAAGTCCGTTATACAAAAATATAAAAATAATTTTCCCAAACAGTAAATACTAAAATGAGAAAAAAAAAAATCTAACAATAGCAATAAAAAGATATCGTAATGTCCTGTCTACCCAAGAAAGGATCATTAAAAGCTACAGCTTCATACACAATAAAGAAGCCTTTACACTGCGCCATTGAGGTATCACAATCACAAAGTTACAATGTCTCAGAATATGGAGACACAAATCAATGTTTTTTATTACATTTTTAATTTTCTTCCACCACTTATGTAAAAAGGAAACCCATGCATGTTCAGCATTACCACACTTGTCACTGACATGGAGAATTACTTTATGAGGTCATTTTTACCACACAATGAACACAATAGAAAAGAACAATGTCGGAATCCCTCCCCCCGTCCCACAATTTTACCACTCTTTGATTTTTTCCCCTCTTTTCTAAATAATTGAAAGACAAAATAAATAGTGTTCTTCAAAACTGCAGCTCGGTCCACTAAAAAAGCAAGCTCACATGCAAATAAAAGAAAAGTTATGGCTTTTCGAAGAAGGAAGAAAAAAAGCGAAAGTTTTTCCGGTCAAAGGGGGGTTAATAGATATAGCTCCAGCGCATATATTATAATTTTAAACAAAACTATGTAAATGAGCAGGAAATGTCTAATATTTGGTCCTTCATTTATCAAAACTCTCTAATAGCAAAACTGACCCTGTTGCCCATAGCAACGATTCACAGCACAGATTCTATTTCTCAACATTCTATAGAACACTGAAAGGTGACTGGTTGCTATGGGCAACAAGGACAGTTCTTCCATTAGTCAGCATTTATAATTGAGGCCTGTACATAATATTAGGAGTATAATCCCCCTCACCCCCAGTCTTATTATACTGAGTAAGTTTATTTCTTACCTGGTTCATCTTTATCAATTGATCTGTCTGGTGAAGAAACACTCAGATGGAACAGAAAATCCGGGATGGAGATGGTTTTGGTTGATGAGTGGGATCTCCATAGGGCACCATTCCCATTAATGATGGGTGTAGCATATCTCAGATGTCTCCTGCATTGGACAACCCAGTCTCTGCTGTTCCTCATTCTTTTCTGGGCTGCAGCTCTTTGCAGGTTCAGGGTGTCTTGGCTTTCAGCCTTGGATGAGACCTGTCTTGGAGTTTCTTGGAGAACTTCCTCCAGCTCTATCTCTGCGCTGATGTTTCTCTGCTTATTGAGGATGGCTTCTTTATTCCTCCTCCTTATTTCAGGGACCAGATGTCCGATTTTTTTCAAGGAGATAATAAAGGCCCTCTGAAGCTCAGCGGAGGCAGCAGAGTCAGACGCCATGAGGTTCTCCATGTTCCTTCTCTGTGTAAGGATCTCTTGTCTTTTGGACTTTCTCATTTTCTCTAAATGTTGTCGTTTGGACGCCATTTCTGAGGCGTCAGGGTCCATGTCCGGTAGATTAATGTCTTTTCGCCCTAAAGCGAACAACAATACCTGCTCTTCATTTATTCCTCTCCTTTCTCTCAGAACCCGATCTCTTTGGGCTCGTCTTCTCTCCATTTTAGAATAAATTTTTGCTTCGTTCGTCACGAAAAACAAAAGGTACTCCCTCACCCTTGTAAGTCTGTGAGGCAGTGATTTCCCTTGGGCTGTAACACTGGGATATAGAATGTGATGATGTCATCACATCACTGTGACATACTGTAGATTTTACCCTGATGTCATAATGAGAGAGTGATAGGTAGATAGACAGACAGACAGGTGTGAGCCTCTCAAGTATTAACAAAGTGAACATAGTGAACCTTATATAGTATAACAATTACAAATAGTGTTAACAGTAATTATACAAATAGGAGCATATCATATAATGGAGATACGATATACAAGGAGTGAATGGCAATTCAAGTATATACAATCAAGTTAAAGTTCATTCTAGTGCCTGTGCTGTGAAGATAACATACAAAATACATGAAAAGAGTCATTATTATTATTTAAGAACAGCTTTATATGATTGATCACTTGATGACTCACCCCATACAATTTGTGAAAAAAGCGCCAACATCGGCGTCCTGCTGGGTACAATGCGCATGTCAAAACAGAAAGGTAGTGGAAAACAAACACTTTGCGCATGCGCGAGCATGCTATGAAGCTTCCCAGCGTTTTCTTCGTAAGGGAAACATCTTAGAATCATCAGCGCATGCGCAAAACAGCGGTATAGCGCTATTAAATCACCGTCAAAGATGCAGGGAAAGTAGCCTAATTGCATACAGCAATCCTTCAAACTTCACCAGCTTTTTTTTCACCAGGTTTTATTTTATTTTTGCCTGTACATTTATTCTATATGCATTCTAATAAAGGACAATTCTTATTTTCTTCCAATCCTCATATATAATGCTTAACCCCTTTACAACCTAAGGTGGTTTACACATTAATGACCGGGCCAATTTTTACAAATCTGACCACTGTCACTTTATGAGGTAATTACTCTGGATCGCTTCAATGGATCCCCCTGATTCTGAGATTCTTTTTTCTTGACATATTGTACTTCATGATTGTGGTTAAACTTCTTCGATAACACTTGCGTTTATTTGTGAAAAAAAAGGAAATCTGCAAAAATTTTGAAACTTTAGCAATTTTCAAAATATGAATTTTTATGCCCTTAAATCAGAGAGATGTCACACAAAATAGTTAATAAATAACATTTCCACATGTCTACTTTTTTTTTATTAGAGAGCTATAAGGGTTAAAATTTGACCAGCGATTTCTAATTTTTCCAACAAAATTTACAAAACCATTTTTTTAGGGACCGCATCACATTTTAAGTGACTTTAAAAGGCCTTTATGACAGAAAATACCCAAAAGTGACACCATTCTAAAAACTGCACCCCTCAAGGTACTCAAACCACATTCAAGAAGTTTATTAACCCTTCAGGTGCTTCACAGGTAGTATATAGAGGATCTGCCCGCTCTCCTGTGTGGTGTAGTATATAGAGGATCTGTCAGCTCTCCTGTGTGGTGTAGTATATAGAGTATCTGTCAGCTCTCCTGTGTGGGGTAGTATATAGAGGATCTGTCAGCTCTCCTGTGTGGTGTAGTATATAGTGGATCTGTCAGCTCTCCTGTGTGGTGTAGTATATAGTGGATCTGTCAGCTCTCCTGTGTGGTGTAGTATATAGAGGCTCTGTCAGCTCTCCTGTGTGGTGTAGTATATAGAGGATCTGTCAGCTCTCCTGTGTGGTGTAGTATATAGAGGATCTGTCAGCTCTCCTGTGTGGTGTAGTATATAGTGGATCTGTCAGCTCTCCTGTGTGGTGTAGTATATAGAGGCTCTGTCAGCTCTCCTGTGTGGTGTAGTATATAGAGGATCTGTCAGCTCTCCTTTGTGGTGTAGTGTATAGAGGATCTGTCAGCCCTCCTGTGTGCTGTAGTATATAGAGGATCTGTCAGCTTTCCCGTGTGGTGTAGTATATAGAGGATCTGTCGGCTCTCCTGTGTGGTGTAGTATATAGAGGATCTGTCAGCTCTCCTGTGTGGTGTAGTATATAGAGGATCTGTCAGCTCTCCTGTGTGGTGTAGTATATAGTGGATCTGTCAGCTCTACTGTGTGGTGTACTATATAGAGGATCTGTCAGCTCTCCTGTGTGGTGTAGTATATAGAGGATCTGTCAGCTCTCCTGTGTGGTGTAGTATAAAGAGGATCTGTTGGCTCTCCTGTGTGGTGTAGTATATAGAGGATCTGTCAGCTCTCCTGTGTGGTGTAGTATATAGAGGATCTGTCAGCTCTCCTGTGTGGTGTAGTATATAGTGGATCTGTCAGCTCTCCTGTGTGGTGTAGTATATAGAGGATCTGTCAGCTCTCCTTTGTGGTGTAGTGTATAGAGGATCTGTCAGCCCTCCTGTATGCTGTAGTATATAGAGGATCTGTCAGCTCTCCTGTGTGGTGTAGTATATAGAGGATCTGTCAGCTCTCCTGTGTGGTGTAGTATATAGAGGATCTGTCAGCTCTCCTGTGTGGTGTAGTATATAGAGGATCTGTCAGCTCTCCTTTGTGGTGTAGTGTATAGAGGATCTGTCAGCCCTCCTCTCTGCTGTAGTATATAGAGGATCTGTCAGCTCTCCTGTGTGGTGTAGTATATAGAGGATCTGTCAGCTCTACTGTGTGGTGTAGTATATAGAGGATCTGTCAGCTCTCCTGTGTGGTGTAGTATATAGAGGATCTGTCGGCTCTCCTGTGTGGTGTAGTATATAGAGGATCTGTCAGCTCTCCTGTGTGGTGTAGTATATAGAGGATCTGTCAGCTCTCCTGTGTGGTGTAGTATATAGAGGATCTGTCAGCTCTCCAGTGTGGTGTAGTATATAGAGGATCTGTCAGCTCTCCTGTGTGGTGTAGTATATAGTGGATCTGTCAGCTCTACTGTGTGGTGTAGTATATAGAGGATCTGTCAGCTCTCCTGTGTGGTGTAGTATATAGAGGATCTGTCGGCTCTCCTGTGTGTTGTAGTATATAGAGGATCTGTCAGCTCTCCTGTGTGGTGTAATATATAGAGGATCTGCCAGAACTCCTATGTGGTGTAGTGTATAGAGGATCTGTCGGCTCTCCTGTGTGGTGTAGCATATAGAGGATCTGTCAGCTCTCCTGTGTGGTGTAGTATATAGTGGATCTGTCAGCTCTCCTGTGTGGTGTAGTTTATAGAGTATCTGTCAGCTCTCCTGTGTGGTGTAGTATATAGAGGATCTGTCAGCTCTCCTGTATGGTGTAGTATATAGAGGATCTGTCAGCTCTCCTGTGTGGTGTAGTATATAGAGGATGTGTCAGCTCTCCTGTGTAGTGTAGTATATAGAGGATCTGTCAGCTCTCCTGTGTGGTGTAGTATATAGATGATCTGTCAGCTCTCCTGTGTGGTGTAGTATATAGAGGATCTGTCAGCTCTCCTGTGTGGTGTAGTATATAGAGGATCTGTCAGCTCTCCTGTATTGTGTAGTATATAGAGGATCTGTCAGCTCTCCTGTGTGGTGTAGTATATAGTGGATCTGTCAGCTCTCCTGTGTGGTGTAGTATATAGTGGATCTGTCAGCTCTCCTGTGTGGTGTAGTATATAGAGGATCTGTCAGCTCTCCTGTGGGGTGTAGTATACAGATGATCTGTCAGCTCTCCTGTGTGGTGTAGTATATAGAGGATCTGTCAGCTCTCCTGTGTGGTGTAGTATATAGAGGATCTGTCAGCTCTCCTGTGTGGTGTAGTATATAGAGGATCTGTCAGCTCTCCTGTGTGGTGTAGTATATAGAGGATCTGTCAGCTGTCCTGTGTGGTGTAGTATATAGTGGCTCTGTCGGCTCTCCTGTGTGGTGTAATATATAGAGGATCTGCCAGTTCTCTTATGTGGTGTAGTGTATAGAGGATCTGTCAGCTCTCCTGTGTGGTGTAATATATAGAGGATCTGTCAGCTCTCCTGTGTGGTGTAGTATATAGAGGATCTGTCAGCTCTACTGTGTGGTGTAATATATAGAGGATCTGTCAGCTCTCCTGTGTGGTGTAGTTTATAGAGTATCTGTCAGCTCTCCTGTGTGGTGTAGTATATAGAGGATCTGTCAGCTCTCCTGTGTGGTGTAGTATATAGATTATCTGTCGGCTCTCCTGTGAGGTGTAGTATATAGAGGATCTGTCAGCTCTCCTGTGTGGTGTAGTAAATAGTGGATCTGTCAGCTCTCCTGTGTGGTGTAGTATATAGAGGATCTGACGGCTCTCCTGTGTGGTGTAGTATATAGAGGATCTGTCAGCTCTCCTGTGTGGTGAAGTATATAGAGGATCTGTCAGCTCTCCTGTGTGGTGTAGTATATAGTGGATCTGTGAGCTCTCCTGTGTGGTATAGTACAGGGTTCCCCAACTCCAGTCCTCAAGGCCCACCAACAGGTCATGTTTTCAGGATTTCCTTAGTATTGCACAGGTGATGGAATTATTGCCTGTGCAGGTGATGCAATTATCACCTGTGTAATACTAAGGAAATCCTGAAAACATGACCTGTTGGTGGGCCTTGAGGACTGGAGTTGGGGAACCCTGGTATAGTATATAGAGGATCTGTCAGCTCTCCTGTGTGGTGTAGTATATAGAGGATCTGTCAGCTCTCCTGTGTGGTGTAGTATATAGAGGATCTGTCAGCTCTCTTGTATGGTGTAGTATATAGAGTATCTGTCGGCTCTCCTGTGTGGTGTAGTATATAGAGGATCTGTCAGCTCTCCTGTGTGGTGTAGTATATAGTGGATCTGTCAGTTCTCCTGTATTGTGTAGTATATAGAGGATCTGTCGGCTCTCCTGTGTGGTGTAGTATATAGAGGATCTGTCGGCTCTCCTGTGAGGTGTAGTAAATAGTGGATCTGTCAGCTCTCCTGTGTGGTGTAGTATATAGAGGATCCGACGGCTCTCCTGTGTGGTGTAGTATATATAGGATCTGTCAGCTCTCCTGTGTGGTGAAGTATATAGAGGATCTGTCAGCTCTCCTGTGTGGTGTAGTATATAGAGGATCTGTCAGCTCTCCTGTGTGGTATAGTATATAGAGGATCTGTCAGCTCTCCTGTGTGGTGTAGTATATAGAGGATCTGTCAGCTCTCCTGTGTGGTGTAGTATATAGAGGATCTGTCGGCTCTCCTGTGTGGTGTAGTATATAGAGGATCTGTCATCTCTCTTGTATGGTGTAGTATATAGAGTATCTGTCGGCTCTCCTGTGTGATGTAATATATAGATGATCTATCAGCTCTCCTGTGTGGTGTAGTATATGGAGGATCTGTAAGCTCTCCTGTGTGGTGTAGTATATAGAGGATCTGTCAGCTCTCCTGTGTGGTGTAGTATATAGAGGATCTGTCAGCTCTCCTGTGTGGTGTAGTATATAGAGGATCTGTCGGCTCTCCTGTGTGGTGTAGTATATAGAGGATGTGTCAGCTCTCCTGTGTGGTGTAGTATATAGAGGATCTGTCAGCTCTCCTGTGTGGTGTAGTATATAGAGTATCTGTCAGCTCTCCTGTGTGGTGTAGTATAAAGAGGATATGTCAGCTCTCCTGTGTGGTGTAGTATATAGAGGATCTGTCAGCTCTCCTGTGTGGTGTAGTATATAGAGGATCTGTCAGCTCTCCTGGGTGGTGTAGTATATAGAGTATCTGTCAGCTCTCCTGTGTGGTGTAGTATATAGAGGATCTGTCAGCTCTCCTGTGTGGTGTAGTGTATAGAGGATCTGCCGGCTCTCCTGTGTGGTGTAGCATATAGAGGATCTGTCAGCTCTCCTGTGTGGTGTAGTATATAGTGGATCTGTCAGCTCTCCCGTGTGGTGTAGTTTATAGAGTATCTGTCAGCTCTCCTGTGTGGTGTAGTATATAGAGGATCTGTCAGCTCTCCTGTATGGTGTAGTATATAGAGGATCTGTCAGCTCTCCTGTGTGGTGTAGTATATATTGGATCTGTCAGCTCTCCTGTGTGGTGTAGTATATAGAGGATCTGTCAGCTCTCCTGTGTGGTGTAGTATATAGAGGATGTGTCAGCTCTCCTGTGTAGTGTAGTATATAGAGGATCTTTCAGCTCTCCTGTGTGGTGTAGTATATAGATGATCTGTCAGCTCTCCTGTGTGGTGTAGTATATAGAGGATCTGTCAGCTCTCCTGTGTGGTGTAGTATATAGTGGATCTGTCAGCTCTCCTGTGTGGTGTAGTATATAGAGGATCTGTCAGCTCTCCTGTGGGGTGTAGTATACAGATGATCTGTCAGCTCTCCTGTGTGGTGTAGTATATAGAGGATCTGTCAGCTCTCCTGTGTGGTGTAGTATATAGAGGATCTGTCAGCTCTCCTGTGTGGTGTAGTATATAGAGGATCTGTCAGCTCTCCTGTGTGGTGTAGTATAGAGAGGATCTGTCAGCTCTCCTGTGTGGTGTAGTATATAGAGGATCTGTCCTGTGTGGTGTAATATATAGAGGATCTGTCAGCTCTCCTGTATGGTGTAATATATAGAGGATCTGTCGGCTCTCCTGTGTGGTGTAGTATATTGAGGATCTGTCAGCTCTCCTGTGTGGTGTAGTATATAGAGGATCTGTCAGCTCTCCTGTGTGGTGTAGTATATAGAGGATTTGTCCTGTGTGGTGTAATATATAGAGTATCAGTCAGCTCTCCTGTGTGGTGTAGTATATAGAGGATCTGTCGGCTCTCCTGTGTGGTGTAGTATATAGAGTATCTGTCAGCTCTCCTGTGTGGTGTAGTATATAGAGGATCTGTCAGCTCTCCTGTGTGGTGTAGTATATAGAGGATGTGTCAGCTCTCCTGTGTGGTGTAGTATATAGAGGATCTGTCAGCTCTCCTGTGTGGTGTAGTATATAGAGGATCTGTCAGCTCTCCTGTGTGGTGTAGTATATAGAGTATCTGTCAGCTCTCCTGTGTGGTGTAATATATAGAGGATCTGTCAGCTCTCCTGTGTGGTGTAGTATATAGAGGATCTGACAGTTCTCCTTTGTGGTGTAGTATATAGTGGATCTGTCAGCTCTCCTGTGTGGTGTAGTATATAGAGGATCTGTCAGCTCTCCTGTGTGGTGTAGTATATAGAGTATCTGTTGGCTCTCCTGTGTGATGTAATATATAGATGATCTATTAGCTTTCCTGTGTGGTGTAGTGTATAGAGGATCTGTCAGCTCTCCTGTGTGGTGTAGTATATAGAGGATCTGTCAGCTCTCCTGTGTGGTGTAGCATATAGAGGATCTGTCAGCTGTCCTGTGTGGTGTAGTATATAGTGGCTCTGTCGGCTCTCCTGTGTGGTGTAATATATAGAGGATCTGCCAGCTCTCTTATGTGGTGTAGTGTATAGAGGATCTGTCAGCTCTCCTGTGTGGTGTAATATATAGAGGATCTGTCAGCTCTCCTGTGTGGTGTAGTTTATAGAGTATCTGTCAGCTCTCCTGTGTGGTGTAGTATAGAGAGGATCTGTCAGCTCTCCTGTGTGGTGAAGTATATAGATTATCTGTCGGCTCTCCTGTGAGGTGTAGTATATAGAGGATCTGTCAGCTCTCCTGTGTGGTGTAGTAAATAGTGGATCTGTCAGCTCTCCTGTGTGGTGTAGTATATAGAGGATCTGACGGCTCTCCTGTGTGGTGTAGTATATAGAGAATCTGTCAGCTCTCCTGTGTGGTGAAGTATATAGAGGATCTGTCAGCTCTCCTGTGTGGTGTAGTATATAGAGGATCTAACGGCTCTCCTGTGTGGTGTAGTATATAGAGAATCTGTCAGCTCTCCTGTGTGGTGAAGTTTTTAGAGGATCTGTCAGCTCTCCTGTGTGGTGTAGTATATAGTGGATCTGTCAGCTTTCCTGTGTGGTATAATATATAGAGGATCTGTCAGCTCTCCTGTGTGGTGTAGTATATAGAGGATTTGTCAGCTCTCCTGTGTGGTGTAGTATATAGAGGATCTGTCGGCTCTCCTGTGTGGTGTAGTATATAGAGGCTCTGTCAGCTCTCCTGTGTGGTGTAGTATATAGTGGATCTGTCAGCTCTCCTGTATTGTGTAGTATATAGAGGATCTGTCGGCTCTCCTGTGTGGTGTAGTATATAGAGGATCTGTCGGCTCTCCTGTGAGGTGTAGTATATAGAGGATCTGTCATCTCTCTTGTATGGTGTAGTATATAGAGTATCTGTCGGCTCTCCTGTGTGGTGTAGTATATAGAGGATCTGTCAGCTCTCCTGTGTGGTGTAGTATATAGTGGATCTGTCAGCTCTCCTGTATTGTGTAGTATATAGAGGATCTGTCGGCTCTCCTGTGTGGTGTAGTATATAGAGGATCTGTCGGCTCTCCTGTGAGGTGTAGTATATAGAGGATCTGTCAGCTCTCCTGTGTGGTGTAGTAAATAGTGGATCTGTCAGCTCTCCTGTGTGGTGTAGTATATAGAGGATCTGACAGCTCTCCTGTGTGGTGTAGCATATAGAGGATCTGTCAGCTCTCCTGTGTGGTGAAGTATATAGAGGATCTGTCAGCTCTCCTGTGTGGTGTAGTATATAGAGGATCTGTCAGCTCTCCTGTGTGGTATAGTATATAGAGGATCTGTCAGCTCTCCTGTGTGGTGTAGTATAGAGAGGATCTGTCAGCTCTCCTGTGTGGTGTAGTATATAGAGGATCTGTCGGCTCTCCTGTGTGGTGTAGTATATAGAGGATCTGTCATCTCTCTTGTATGGTGTAGTATATAGAGTATCTTTCGGCTCTCCTGTGTGATGTAATATATAGATGATCTATCAGCTCTCCTGTGTGGTGTAGTATATGGAGGATCTGTAAGCTCTCCTGTGTGGTGTAGTATATAGAGGATCTGTCAGCTCTCCTGTGTGGTGTAGTATATAGAGGATCTGTCAGCTCTCCTGGGTGGTGTAGTATATAGAGTATCTGTCAGCTCTCCTGTGTGGTGTAGTATATAGAGGATCTGTCAGCTCTCCTGTGTGGTGTAGTATATAGTGGATCTGTCAGCTCTCCTGTGTAGTGTAGTATATGGAGGATTTGTCAGCTCTCCTGTCTGGTGTAGTATATTGAGGATCTGTCAGCTCTACTGTGTGGTGTAGTATATAGAGGATCTGTCAGCTCTCCTGTGTGGTGTAGTATATAGAGGATGTGTCAGCTCTCCTGTGTGGTGTAGTATATAGAGGATGTGTCAGCTCTCCTGTGTGGTGTAGTATATAGAGGATCTGTCAGCTCTCCTGTGTGGTGTAGTATATAGAGGATGTGTCAGCTCTCCTGTGTGGTGTAGTATATAGAGGATCTGTCAGCTCTCCTGTGTGGTGTAGTATATAGAGGATCTGACAGTTCTCCTTTGTGGTGTAGTATATAGTGGATCTGTCAGCTCTCCTGTGTGGTGTAGTATATAGTGGATCTGTCAGCTCTCCTGTATTGTGTAGTATATAGAGGATGTGTCAGCTCTCCTGTGTGGTGTAGTATATAGAGGATTTGTCGGCTCTCCTGTGTGGTGTAGTATATAGAGGATCTGTCAGCTCTCCTGTATGGTGTAGTATATAGAGGATCTGTCATCTCTACTGTGTGGTGTAGTATATAGAGGATCTGTCATCTCTCCTGTGTGGTGTAGTATATAGAGGATCTGTCAGCTCTCCTGTGTGGTGTAGTATATAGAGGATCTGTCAGCTGTCCTGTGTGGTGTAGAATATAGTGGATCTGTCGGTTCTCCTGTGTGGTGTAATATATAGAGGATCTGCCAGCTCTCCTATGTGGTGTAGTGTGTAGAGGATCTGTCGGCTCTCCTGTGTGGTGTAGTATATAGAGGATCTGTCAGCTCTCCTGTGTGGTGTAGTATATAGAGGATCTGTCAGCTCTCCTGTGTGGTGTAGTATATAGAGGATCTGTCAGCTCTCCTGTGTGGTGTAGTATATACAGGATCTGTCGGCTCTCCTGTGTGGTGTAGTATATAGAGGTTCTGTCAGCTCTCCTGTGTGTTGTAGTATATAGTGGATCTGTCAGATCTCCTGCGTGGTGTAGTATATAGAGGATCTGTCAGCTCTCCTGTGTGGTGTAGTATATAGTGGATCTGTCAGCTCTCCTGTGTGGTGTAATATATAGATGATCTGTCAGCTCTCCTGTGTGGTGTAGTATATAGAGTATCTGCCCGCTCTCCTGTGCGGTGTAGCATATAGAGGATCTGTCAGCTCTCCGTTGTGGTGTACTATATAGTGGATCTGTCAGCTCTCCTGTGTGGTGTAGTATATAGAGGATCTGTCAGCTCTCCTGTGTGGTGTAGTATATAGAGGATCTGTAAGCTCTCCTGTGTGGTGTATTATATAGAGGATCTGTCAGCTCTCCTGTGTGGTGTAGTATATAGAGGATCTGTCAGCTCTCCTGTGTGGTGCAGTATATACAGGATCTGTCGGCTCTCCTGTGTGGTGTAGTATATAGAGGTTCTGTCAGCTCTCCTGTGTGTTGTAGTATATAGTGGATCTGTCAGCTCTCCTGCGTGGTGTAGTATATAGAGGATCTGTCAGCTCTCCTGTGTGGTATAGTATATAGTGGATCTGTCAGCTCTCCTGTGTGGTGTAATATATAGATGATCTGTCAGCTCTCCTGTGTGGTGTAGTATATAGAGTATCTGCCCGCTCTCCTGTGTGGTGTAGTATATAGAGGATCTGTCAGCTCTCCGTTGTGGTGTACTATATAGTGGATCTGTCAGCTCTCCTGTGTGGTGTAGTATATAGAGGATCTGTCAGCTCTCCTGTGTGGTGTAGTATATAGAGGATCTGTAAGCTCTCCTGTGTGGTGTAGTATATAGAGGATCTGTCAGCTCTCCTGTGTGGTGTATTATATAGAGGATCTGTCAGCTCTCCTGTGTGTTGTAGTATATAGAGGATCTGTCAGCTCTCCTGTGTGGTGTAGTATATAGAGGATCTGTCAGCTCTCCTCTGTGGTGTAATATATAGAGGATCTGTCAGCTCTCCTGTGTGTTGTAGTATATAGAGGATCTGTCAGCTCTCCTGTGTGGTGTAGTATATAGAGGATCTGACAGTTCTCCTTTGTGGTGTAGTATATAGAGGATCTGACATTTCTCCTTTGTGGTGTAGTATATAGTGGATCTGTCAGCTCTCCTGTGTGGTGTAGTATATAGAGGATCTGTCATCTCTACTGTGTGCTGTAGTATATAGAGTATCTGTTGGCTCTCCTGTGTGATGTAATATATAGATGATCTATTAGCTCTCCTGTGTGGTGTAGTATATAGAGTATCTGCCTGCTCTCCTGTGTGGTGTAGTATATTGAGGATCTGTCAGCTCTCCTGTGTGGTGTAGTATATAGTGGATCTGTCGGCTCTCCCGTGTAATGTAGTGTATAGAGGATCTGTCAGCTCTCCTGTGTGGTGTAGTATATAGAGGATCTGTCAGCTCTCCTGTGTGGTGTAGTATATAGAGGATCTGTCAGCTCTCCTGTGTGGTTTAGTATATACAGGATCTATCAGCTCTCCTGTGTGGTGTAGTATATACAGGATCTATCAGCTCTCCTGTGTGGTTTAGTGTATAGAGGATCTGTCAGCTCTCCTGTGTGGTGTAGTATATAGAGGATCTGTCAGCTCTCTTGTGTGGTGTAGTATATACAGGATCTATCAGCTCTCCTGTGTGGTGTAGTATTTAGAGGATCTGTCAGCTTTCCTGTGTGGTGTAGTATATAGAGGATCTGTCAGCTCTGCTGTGTGGTGTAGTATATAGAGGATCTGTCAGATCTCCTGTGCGGTGTAATATATAGAGGATCTGTCAGCTCTCCTGTGTGGTGTAGTATATAGAGGATCTGTCAGCTCTCCTGTGTGGTGTAGTATATAGAGGATCTGTCAGCTCTCCTGTGTGGTGTAGTATATAGTGTATCTGTCGACTCTCCTGTGTGGTGCAATATATAGAGGATCTGCCAGCTCTCCTATGTGGTGTAGTGTATAGAGGATCTGTCGGCTCTACTGTGTGGTGTAATATATAGATGATCTGTCAGCTCTCCTGTGTGGTGTAGTATATAGAGGATCTGTCAGCTCTCCTGTGTGGTGTAATATATAGAGGATCTGTCAGCTCTCCTGTGTGGTGTAGTATATAGAGGATCTGTCAGCTTTCCTGTGTGGTGTAGTATATAGAGGATCTGTCAGCTCTCCTGTGTGGTGTAGTATATAGAGGATCTGTCACCTCTCCTGTGTGGTGTAGTACATAGAGGATCTGTCAGCTCTCCTGTGTGATGTAGTATATAGAGGATCTGTCAGTTCTCCTGTGTGATGTAGTATATAGAGGATCTGTCAGCTCTCCTGTGTGGTGTAGTATATAGAGGTTCTGTCAGCTCTCCTGTGTGGTGTAGTGTATAGAGGATCTGTCAGCTCTCCTGTGTGGTGTAGTATATAGAGGATCTGTCAGCTCTCCTGTGTGGTGTAATATATAGAGGATCTGTCACCTCTCCTGTCTGGTGTAGTATATAGAGGATCTGTCAGCTCTCCTGTGTGGTGTAGTATATAGAGGATCTGTCAGCTCTCCTGTGTGATGTAGTATATTGAGGATCTGTCAGCTCTCCTATGTGATGTAGCATATAGAGGATCTGTCAGCTTTCCTGTGTGGTGTAGTGTATAGAGGATCTGTCAGCTCTCCTGTGTGGTGTAGTATATAGAGGATCTGTCAGCTCTCCTGTGTGGTGTAGTATATAGAGGATCTGTCACCTCTCCTGTCTGGTGTAGTATATAGAGGATCTGTCAGCTCTCCTGTGTGGTGTAGTATATAGAGGATCTGTCAGCTCTCCTGTGTGGTGTAGTATATAGAGGATCTGTCAGCTCTCCTGTGTGATGTAGTATATAGAGGATCTGTCAGCTCTCCTATGTGATGTAGTATATAGTGGATCTGTCAGCTTTCCTGTGTGGTGTAGTATATAGTGGATCTCTCGGCTCTCCTGTGTGGTGTAGTATATGGATGATCTGTCAGCTCTCCTGTGTGGTGTAGTATATAGTGGATCTGTTAGCTCTCCTGTGTGGTGTAGTATATAGAGGATCTCTCAGCTCTCCTGTGTGGTGTAGTATATAGTGGATCTCTCAGCTCTCCTGTGTGGTGTAGTATATAGATGATCTGTCAGCTCTCCTGTGTTGTGTAGTATATAGTGGATCTGTCAGCTCTCCTGTGTTGTGTAGTATATAGAGGATCTGTCAGCTCTCCTGTGTGGTGTAGTATATAGTGGATCTGTCAGCTCTCCTGTGTTGTGTAGTATATAGAGGATCTGTCAGCTCTCCTGTGTGGTGTAGTATATAGTCGATCTGTCAGCTCTCCTGTGTTGTGTAGTATATAGAGGATCTGTCAGCTCTCCTGTATGGTGTAGTATGTAGAGGATCTCTCGGCTCTCCTGTGTGGTGTAGTATATAGTGGATCTGTCAGCTCTCCTGTGTTGTGTAGTATATAGTGGATCTGTCAGCTCTCCTGTGTTGTGTAGTATATAGAGGATCTGTCAGCTCTCCTGTGTGGTGTAGTATATAGTGGATCTGTCAGCTTTCCTGTGTGGTGTAGTATATAGAGGATCTGTCAGCTCTCCTGTGTGGTGTAGTATATAGAGGATCTGTCAGCTCTCCTGTGTGGTGTAGTACATAGAGGATCTGTCTGCTCTCCTGTGTGGTGTAGTATATAGACGATCTGTCGGCTCTCCTGTGTGGTGTAGTATATAGAGGATCTGTCAGCTCTCCTGTGTGGTGTAGTATATAGAGGATCTGTCAGCTCTCCTGTGTAGTGTAGAATATAGAGGATCTGTCAGCTCTCCTGTGTGGTGTAGTGTATAGAGGATGTGTCCTGTGTGGTGTAGTATATAGAGGATCTGTCCTGTGTGGTGTAGTATATAGAGGATCTGTCAGCTCTCCTGTGTGGTGTAGTATATAGAGGACCTGTCAGCTCTCCTGTGTGGTGTAGTATATAGAGGATCTGTCAGCTCTCCTGTGTGGTGTAGTATATAGAGGATCTGTCAGCTCTTCTGTGTGGTGTAGTATATAGAGGATCTGTCAGCTCTCCTGTGTGGTGTAGTGTATAGAGGATGTGTCCTGTGTGGTGTAGTATATAGAGGATCTGTCAGCTCTCCTGTGTGGTGTAGTATATAGAGGATCTGTCAGCTCTCCTGTGTGGTCTAGTACATAGAGGATCTGTCAGCTCTCCTGTGTGGTGTAGTATATAGTGGATCTGTCAGCTCTCCTGTATTGTGTAGTATATAGAGGATGTGTCAGCTCTCCTGTGTGGTGTAGTATATAGAGGATCTGTCGGCTCTCCTGTGTGGTATAGTATATAGAGGATGTGTCAGCTCTCCTGTGTGGTGTAGTATATAGAGGATCTGTCAGCTCTCCTGTGTGGTGTAGTATATAGAGGATGTGTCAGCTCTCCTGTGTGGTGTAGTATATAGTGGATCTGTCAGCTCTCCTGTGTGGTGTAGTATATAGAGCATCTGTCAGCTCTCCTGTGTGCTGTAGTATATAAAGGATCTGTCGGATCTACTGTGTGGTATAGTATATAGAGGATCTGTCAGCCCTCCTGTGTGCTATAGTATATAGAGGATCTGTCGGATCTCCTGTGTGGTGTAGTATATAGAGGATCTGTCAGCTCTCCTGTGTGGTGTAGTATATAGAGGATCTGTCAGCTCTCCTGTATTGTGTAGTATATAGAGGATGTGTCAGCTCTCCTGTGTGGTGTAGTATATAGACGATCTGTCAGCTCTCCTGTGTGGTGTAGTATATAGAGGATGTGTCAGCTCTCCTGTATTGTGTAGTATATAGAGGATGTGTCAGCTCTCCTGTGTGGTGTAGTATATAGAGGATGTGTCAGCTCTCCTGTGTGGTGTAGTATATAGAGGATCTGTCAGCTCTCCTGTGTGGTGTAGTATATAGAGGATCTGTCGGTTCTCCTGTGTGGTGTAGTATATAGTGGATCTGTCAGCTCTCCTGTGTGGTGTAGTATATAGAGGATCTGTCAGCTCTCCTGTATGGTGTAGTATATAGAGTATCTGTCAGCTCTCCTGTGTGGTGTAGTATATAGAGGATCTGTCAGCTCTCCTGTGTGGTGTAGTATATAGAGGATCTGTCAGCTCTCCCGTGTGGTGTAGTATATAGAGGATCTGTCAGCTCTCCTGTGTGGTGTAGTATATAGAGTATCTGACGGCTCTCCTGTGTGGTGTAGTATATAGAGGATCTGTCAGCTCTCCCGTGTGGTGTAGTATATAGAGGATCTGTCAGCTCTCCTGTGTGGTGTAGTATATAGAGGATGTGTCAGCTCTCCTGTGTGGTGTAGTATATAGAGGATCTGTCAGCTCTCCTGTGTGGTGTAGTATATAGAGGATGTGTCAGCTCTCCTGTGTGGTGTAGTATATAGAGGATCTGTCAGCTCTCCCGTGTGGTGTAGTATATAGAGGATCTGTCAGCTCTCCTGTGTGGTGTAGTATATAGAGGATCTGTCAGCTCTCCCGTGTGGTGTAGTATATAGAGGATCTGTCAGCTCTCCTGTGTGGTGTAGTATATAGAGGATGTGTCAGCTCTCCTGTGTGGTGTAGTATATAGAGGATCTGTCAGCTCTCCTGTGTGGTGTAGTATATAGAGGATGTGTCAGCTCTCCTGTGTGGTGTAGTATATAGATGATCTGTCAGCTCTCCTGTGTGGTGTAGTATATAGAGGATGTGTCAGCTCTCCTGTGTGGTGTAGTATATAGAGGATCTGTCAGCTCTCCTGTGTGGTGTAGTATATAGAGGATCTGTCAGCTCTCCCGTGTGGTGTAGTATATAGAGGATCTGTCAGCTCTCCTGTGTGGTGTAGTATATAGAGGATGTGTCAGCTCTCCTGTGTGGTGTAGTATATAGAGGATGTGTCAGCTCTCCTGTGTGGTGTAGTATATAGAGGATCTGTCAGCTCTCCTGTGTGGTGTAGTATATAGAGGATCTGTCAGCTCTCCTGTGTGGTGTAGTATATAGAGGATCTGTCAGCTCTCCTGTGTGGTGTAGTATATAGAGGATCTGTCAGCTCTCCCGTGTGGTGTAGTTTATAGAGGATCTGTCAGCTCTCCTGTGTGGTGTAGTATATAGAGGATGTGTCAGCTCTCCTGTGTGGTGTAGTATATAGAGGATCTGTCAGCTCTCCTGGGTGGTGTAGTATATAGAGTATCTGTCAGCTCTCCTGTGTGGTGTAGTATATAGAGGATCTGTCAGCTCTCCTGTGTGGTGTAGTATATAGAGGATGTGTCAGCTCTCCTGTGTGGTGTAGTATATAGATGATCTGTCAGCTCTCCTGTGTGGTGTAGTATATAGAGGATGTGTCAGCTCTCCTGTGTGGTGTAGTATATAGAGGATCTGTCAGCTCTCCTGTGTGGTGTAGTATATAGAGGATCTGTCAGCTCTCCCGTGTGGTGTAGTATATACAGGATCTGTCAGCTCTCCTGTGTGGTGTAGTATATAGAGGATGTGTCAGCTCTCCTGTGTGGTGTAGTATATAGAGGATCTGTCAGCTCTCCTGTGTGGTGTAGTATATAGAGGATCTGTCAGCTCTCCTGTGTGGTGTAGTATATAGAGGATCTGTCAGCTCTCCTGTGTGGTGTAGTATATAGAGGATCTGTCAGCTCTCCCGTGTGGTGTAGTTTATAGAGGATCTGTCAGCTCTCCTGTGTGGTGTAGTATATAGAGGATGTGTCAGCTCTCCTGTGTGGTGTAGTATATAGAGGATCTGTCAGCTCTCCTGGGTGGTGTAGTATATAGAGTATCTGTCAGCTCTCCTGTGTGGTGTAGTATATAGAGGATCTGTCAGCTCTCCTGTGTGGTGTAGTATATAGAGGATGTGTCAGCTCTCCTGTGTGGTGTAGTATATAGAGGATCTGTCAGCTCTCCTGTGTGGTGTAGTATATAGAGGATGTGTCAGCTCTCCTGTGTGGTGTAGTATATAGAGGATCTGTCAGCTCTCCTGTGTGGTGTAGTATATAGAGGATCTGTCAGCTCTCCTGTGTGGTGTAGTATATAGAGGATCTGTCAACTCTCCCGTGTGGTGTAGTATATAGAGGATCTGTCAGCTCTCCTGTGTGGTGTACTATATAGAGGATGTGTCAGCTCTCCTGTGTGGTGTAGTATATAGAGGATCTGTCAGCTCTCCTGTGTGGTGTAGTATATAGAGTATGTGTCAGCTCTCCTGTGTGGTGTAGTATATAGAGGATCTCTTGGCTCTCCTGTGTGGTGTAGTATATGGATGATCTGTCAGCTCTCCTGTGTGGTGTAGTATATAGTGGATCTGTCAGCTCTCCTGTGTGGTGTAGTATATAGAGGATCTGTCAGCTCTCCTGTGTGGTGTAGTATATAGAGGATCTGTCAGCTCTCCTGTGTGGTGTAGTATATAGAGGATCTGTTAGCTCTCCTGTGTGGTGTAGTATATAGAGGATGTGTCAGCTCTCCTGTGTGGTTTAGTATATAGAGGATGTGTCAGCTCTCCTGTGTGGTGTAGTATATAGACGATCTGTCAGCTCTCCTGTGTGGTGTAGTATATAGAGGATCTGTCAGCTCTCCTGTGTGGTGTAGTATATAGAGGATCTGTCAGCTCTCCTGTGTGGTGTAGTATATAGAGGATCTGTCAGCTCTCCTGTGTGGTGTAGTATATAGAGGATCTGTCAGCTCTCCTGTGTGATGTAGTATATAGAGGATGTGTCAGCTCTCCTGTGTGGTGTAGTATATAGAGGATCTGTCAGCTCTTCTGTGTGGTGTAGTATATAGAGGATCTGTCAGCTCTCCTGTGTGGTGTAGTATATAGAGGATCTGTCAGCTCTCCTGTGAGGTGTAGTATATAGAGGATCTGTCAGCTCTCCTGTGTGATGTAGTATATAGAGGATGTGTCAGCTCTCCTGTGTGGTGTAGTATATAGAGGATCTGTCAGCTCTCCTGTGTGGTGTAGTATATAGAGGATCTGTCAGCTCTCCTGTGTGGTGTAGTATATAGAGGATCTGTCAGCTCTCCTGTGTGGTGTAGTATATAGAGGATGTGTCAGCTCTCCTGTGTGGTGTAGTATATAGAGGATGTGTCAGCTCTCCTGTGTGGTGTAGTGTATAGAGGATCTGTCAGCTCTCCTGGGTGGTGTAGTATATAGAGGATCTGTCAGCTCTCCTTTGTGGTGTAGTATATAGAGGATCTGTCAGTTCTCCTGTGTGGTGTAGTACATAGAGGATGTGTCAGCTCTCCTGTGTGGTATAGTATATAGAGGATCTGTCGGCTCTCCTGTGTGGTGTAGTATATAGAGGATCTGTCAGCTCTCCTGTGTGGTGTAGTATATAGTGGATCTGTCAGCTCTCCTGTGTGGTGTAGTATATAGAGGATCTGTCGGCTCTCCTGTGTGGTGTAGTATATAGAGGATCTGTCAGCTCTCCTGTGTGGTGTAGTATATAGAGGATCTGTCGGCTCTCCTGTGTGGTGTAGTATATAGAGGATGTGTCTGCTCTCCTGTGTGGTGTAGTATATAGTGGATCTGTCAGCTCTCCTGTATTGTGTAGTATATAGAGGATGTGTCGGCTCTCCTGTGTGGTGTAGTATATAGAGGATGTGTCAGCTCTCCTGTGTGGTGTAGTATATAGAGGATCTGTCGGCTCTCCTGTGTGGTGTAGTATATAGAGGATCTGTCAGCTCTCCTGTGTGGTGTAGTATATAGTGGATCTGTCAGCTCTCCTGTGTGGTGTAGTATATAGAGGATCTGTCGGCTCTCCTGTGTGGTGTAGTATATAGAGGATGTGTCGGCTCTCCTGTGTGGTGTAGTATATAGAGGATGTGTCAGCTCTCCTGTGTGGTGTAGTATATAGAGGATCTGTCAGCTCTCCTGTGTGGTGTAGTATATAGAGGATCTGTCAGCTCTCCTGTGTGGTGTAGTATATAGAGGGTGTGTCAGCTCTCCTGTGTGGTGTAGTATATAGAGGATCTGTCAGCTCTCCTGTATTGTGTAGTATATAGAGGATGTGTCAGCTCTCCCGTGTGGTGTAGTGTATAGAGGATGTGTCCTGTGTGGTGTAGTATATAGAGGATCTGTCCTGTGTGGTGTAGTATATAGAGGGTGTGTCGGCTCTCCTGTGTGGTGTAGTATATAGAGGATGTGTCAGCTCTCCTGTATGGTGTAGTATATAGAGGATCTGTCCTGTGTGGTGTAGTATATAGAGGATCTGTCAGCTCTCCTGTGTGGTGTAGTATATAGAGGATCTGTCAGCTCTCCTGTATTGTGTAGTATATAGAGGATGTGTCAGCTCTCCCGTGTGGTGTAGTATATAGAGGATCTGTCAGCTCTCCTGTGTGGTGTAGTATATAGAGGATCTGTCAGCTCTCCTGTGTGGTGTAGTATATAGAGGATGTGTCAGCTCTCCTGTGTGGTGTAGTATATAGAGGATCTCTCGGCTCTCCTGTGTGGTGTAGTATATGGATGATCTGTCAGCTCTCCTGTGTGGTGTAGTATATAGTGGATCTGTCAGCTCTCCTGTGTGGTGTAGTATATAGAGGATCTGTCAGCTCTCCTGTGTGGTGTAGTATATAGAGGATCTGTCAGCTCTCCTGTGTGGTGTAGTATATAGAGGATCTGTTAGCTCTCCTGTGTGGTGTAGTATATAGAGGATGTGTCAGCTCTCCTGTGTGGTTTAGTATATAGAGGATGTGTCAGCTCTCCTGTGTGGTATAGTATATAGAGGATCTGTTGGCTCTCCTGTGTGGTGTAGTATATAGAGGATCTGTCAGCTCTCCTGTGTGGTGTAGTGTATAGAGGATCTGTCAGCTCTCCTGTGTGGTGTAGTATATAGAGGATCTGTCAGCTCTCCTGTATTGTGTAGTATATAGAGGATGTGTCAGCTCTCCTGTGTGGTGTAGTATATAGAGGATCTGTCAGCTCTCCTGTGTGGTGTAGTATATAGAGGATGTGTCAGCTCTCCTGTGTGGTGTAGTATATAGAGGATCTGTCAGCTCTCCTGTGTGGTGTAGTATATAGAGGATGTGTCAGCTCTCCTGTGTGGTGTAGTATATAGAGGATCTGTCAGCTCTCCTGTGTGGTGTAGTATATAGAGGATCTGTCAGCTCTCCTGTGTGGTGTAGTATATAGAGGATCTGTCAGCTCTCCTGTGTGGTGTAGTATATAGAGGATGTGTCAGCTCTCCTGTGTGGTGTAGTATATAGAGGATGTGTCAGCTCTCCTGTGTGGTGTAGTGTATAGAGGATCTGTCAGCTCTCCTGGGTGGTGTAGTATATAGAGGATCTGTCAGCTCTCCTTTGTGGTGTAGTATATAGAGGATCTGTCAGTTCTCCTGTGTGGTGTAGTACATAGAGGATGTGTCAGCTCTCCTGTGTGGTATAGTATATAGAGGATCTGTCGGCTCTCCTGTGTGGTGTAGTATATAGAGGATCTGTCAGCTCTCCTGTGTGGTGTAGTATATAGTGGATCTGTCAGCTCTCCTGTGTGGTGTAGTATATAGAGGATCTGTCGGCTCTCCTGTGTGGTGTAGTATATAGAGGATCTGTCAGCTCTCCTGTGTGGTGTAGTATATAGAGGATCTGTCGGCTCTCCTGTGTGGTGTAGTATATAGAGGATGTGTCTGCTCTCCTGTGTGGTGTAGTATATAGTGGATCTGTCAGCTCTCCTGTATTGTGTAGTATATAGAGGATGTGTCGGCTCTCCTGTGTGGTGTAGTATATAGAGGATGTGTCAGCTCTCCTGTGTGGTGTAGTATATAGAGGATCTGTCGGCTCTCCTGTGTGGTGTAGTATATAGAGGATCTGTCAGCTCTCCTGTGTGGTGTAGTATATAGTGGATCTGTCAGCTCTCCTGTGTGGTGTAGTATATAGAGGATCTGTCGGCTCTCCTGTGTGGTGTAGTATATAGAGGATGTGTCGGCTCTCCTGTGTGGTGTAGTATATAGAGGATGTGTCAGCTCTCCTGTGTGGTGTAGTATATAGAGGATCTGTCAGCTCTCCTGTGTGGTGTAGTATATAGAGGATCTGTCAGCTCTCCTGTGTGGTGTAGTATATAGAGGGTGTGTCAGCTCTCCTGTGTGGTGTAGTATATAGAGGATCTGTCAGCTCTCCTGTATTGTGTAGTATATAGAGGATGTGTCAGCTCTCCCGTGTGGTGTAGTGTATAGAGGATGTGTCCTGTGTGGTGTAGTATATAGAGGATCTGTCCTGTGTGGTGTAGTATATAGAGGGTGTGTCGGCTCTCCTGTGTGGTGTAGTATATAGAGGATGTGTCAGCTCTCCTGTATGGTGTAGTATATAGAGGATCTGTCCTGTGTGGTGTAGTATATAGAGGATCTGTCAGCTCTCCTGTGTGGTGTAGTATATAGAGGATCTGTCAGCTCTCCTGTATTGTGTAGTATATAGAGGATGTGTCAGCTCTCCCGTGTGGTGTAGTATATAGAGGATCTGTCAGCTCTCCTGTGTGGTGTAGTATATAGAGGATCTGTCAGCTCTCCTGTGTGGTGTAGTATATAGAGGATGTGTCAGCTCTCCTGTGTGGTGTAGTATATAGAGGATCTCTCGGCTCTCCTGTGTGGTGTAGTATATGGATGATCTGTCAGCTCTCCTGTGTGGTGTAGTATATAGTGGATCTGTCAGCTCTCCTGTGTGGTGTAGTATATAGAGGATCTGTCAGCTCTCCTGTGTGGTGTAGTATATAGAGGATCTGTCAGCTCTCCTGTGTGGTGTAGTATATAGAGGATCTGTTAGCTCTCCTGTGTGGTGTAGTATATAGAGGATGTGTCAGCTCTCCTGTGTGGTTTAGTATATAGAGGATGTGTCAGCTCTCCTGTGTGGTATAGTATATAGAGGATCTGTTGGCTCTCCTGTGTGGTGTAGTATATAGAGGATCTGTCAGCTCTCCTGTGTGGTGTAGTGTATAGAGGATCTGTCAGCTCTCCTGTGTGGTGTAGTATATAGAGGATCTGTCAGCTCTCCTGTATTGTGTAGTATATAGAGGATGTGTCAGCTCTCCTGTGTGGTGTAGTATATAGAGGATCTGTCAGCTCTCCTGTGTGGTGTAGTATATAGAGGATGTGTCAGCTCTCCTGTGTGGTGTAGTATATAGAGGATCTGTCAGCTCTCCTGTGTGGTGTAGTATATAGAGGATCTGTCAGCTCTCCTGTGTGGTGTAGTATATAGAGGATGTGTCAGCTCTCCTGTGTGGTGTAGTATATAGAGGATCTCTCGGCTCTCCTGTGTGGTGTAGTATATGGATGATCTGTCAGCTCTCCTGTGTGGTGTAGTATATAGTGGATCTGTCAGCTCTCCTGTGTGGTGTAGTATATAGAGGATCTGTCAGCTCTCCTGTGTGGTGTAGTATATAGAGGATCTGTCAGCTCTCCTGTGTGGTGTAGTATATAGAGGATGTGTCAGCTCTCCTGTGTGGTGTAGTATATAGAGGATGTGTCAGCTCTCCTGTGTGGTGTAGTATATAGAGGATGTGTCAGCTCTCCTGTGTGGTGTAGTATATAGAGGATCTGTCAGCTCTCCTGTGTGGTGTAGTATATAGAGGATGTGTCAGCTCTCCTGTATGGTGTAGTATATAGAGGATCTGTCCTGTGTGGTGTAGTATATAGAGGATCTGTCAGCTCTCCTGTGTGGTGTAGTATATAGAGGATCTGTCAGCTCTCCTGTGTGGTGTAGTATATAGAGGATCTGTCAGCTCTCCTGTGTGGTGTAGTATATAGAGGATGTGTCAGCTCTCCTGTATGGTGTAGTATATAGAGGATCTGTCCTGTGTGGTGTAGTATATAGAGGATCTGTCAGCTCTCCTGTGTGCTGTAGTATATAGAGGATCTGTCAGCTCTCCTGTGTGGTGTAGTATATAGAGGATGTGTCAGCTCTCCTGTGTGGTGTAGTATATAGAGGATGTGTCAGCTCTCCTGTGGGGTGTAGTATACAGATGATCTGTCAGCTCTCCTGTGTGGTGTAGTATATAGTGGATCTGTCAGCTCTCCTGTGTGGTGTAGTATATAGAGGATCTGTCAGCTCTCCTGTATTGTGTAGTATATAGAGGATCTGTCAGCTCTCCTGTGTGGTGTAGTATATAGAGGATCTGTCGGCTCTCCTGTGTGGTGTAGTATATAGAGGATCTGTCCTGTGTGGTGTAGTATATAGAGGATGTGTCGGCTCTCCTGTGTGCTGTAGTATATAGAGGATCTGTCAGCTCTCCTGTGTGGTGTAGTATATAGAGGATGTGTCAGCTCTCCTGTGTGGTGTAGTATATAGAGGATGTGTCAGCTCTCCTGTGGGGTGTAGTATACAGATGATCTGTCAGCTCTCCTGTGTGGTGTAGTATATAGTGGATCTGTCAGCTCTCCTGTGTGGTGTAGTATATAGAGGATCTGTCAGCTCTCCTGTATTGTGTAGTATATAGAGGATCTGTCAGCTCTCCTGTGTGGTGTAGTATATAGAGGATCTGTCGGCTCTCCTGTGTGGTGTAGTATGACTCGCCCAGGGGGAATATGGGTGACTCGGTACCCGGGCCTTTACCTTCTTCGGATGTCACGGGCCCGTACCCTGGGGTCACTCTTTAAAAAAAAAGGGTTTGTTAACAGTTTTGTCTCGTGACGCCACCTGTGGTTCCCGGTAATGAGTACCGGCGCTGCTGCAGACCTCTGAAGCAGATGTTAGGGCAGCTGGGTTGGCATGGCTCTCCACAGGCAGAGCACAGCTCCAGGGCAGTGTAGATGCAGATGGTGATGCTGGGCGTTGTAGTGCAGGAGCGATTGCGTTGTAGAAATAACTGACAGAAACAGTGGGGTGCAGTCATCCGAGTTTACTCACAGTTCTTTAGCTTCCTCAGGTGCACTGTACAGGTGTCAGCCTCCCATGTCGCGCTGCGTTTACCAGGCAGGGGCTCAGCACTCTCCCACGTACTTCAAGAGCACTTAACGGGACCCCCTTTCTGTATGTTCCTTTCTTAGCTGACTTCCCGCGGTGGGTCTTCTCCCTCCTACCATGCGCCCCGCCACACAAAGTGCCGATCTGTTACCTTGAGATCCCTCTGGGCAACTTGAAGTTCCCGGACCTTGCTTGGTGCCCTTCACGGCGGCTTAGGTGAGGTTGTGGCAACTGCACAATGAAAGTTTTCCAGCGGAGACCTGAAGTAACTCGGCTAGTCCAGGGACCGGTTCCCTTCTTGCAGCCTGATCCCTCTGACACCTGGCAGATTCGGGCGTACGGGTGCCGTCCTGCACTCACCGTACCCCCTGGGATCCCTTAAGTTACTGGAGCCTTCCTCCCTAGCTCCCACTCCTCTCTCCTTCTTGGGCATGACAGGCCGAGCCTGCCTGCCGAGCAGAGCTCCTGCAGAGCCCCTGCTCCTCTCACTTCTCCTCACTGAATCCACCCCTACACATGGTGATGTGACGCTCTCAGCCCTGCCCTGGGAAGATGGGGGTACTCGAAGTCGGGTCAGATGTTGAGAACGGGGGTGCAGTCGTGGCCTGGACCCGTTCCTTGCCCAGGGCCGTCACATTGAAAATGATGCTAGGGCTTTCCGGGTTGAGTGGTAATTGTCGACTACGCCACCTGTGGTGTCTGGTGATGCGCCACCAGCGCAACTACAGTCCGCTGAGGCCTGGAGTCATGGCGGCTAAAGTTCTCGCCGCTCCCTACAGGCGGAGCGCGGCCTCAGGGCCGGTAAAGCAGGATAAAGGGGGGGTAGTAGTGCGGCAGTAGGGACACGGCGTCGCACGGAATGGCGCGTAATGAACAGTCCGGAGGCCATAGGGATGAATTTCCAAGGCTTTACTCACATTAGAGATGGCAGAAGGAAGGCGACTCCCTGCTCCCCACGGAGTCCTGCGGTCACCAGGGACCGGGGTCCGACAACCTCCGAGCAAGTCCAGCATTCAATCGGGACCCCGCACCTGAGTGTTCCTGAACTACAGACCGTATCCTCTCCTGTCTGTGTGTGTGTAGATAGGCCGGATCTCCCTCTGAACTCCTCTCAGAACAAGGGCACGGGTGGCAGTTCTGCTCCTTCCGATACCCGATGGGATCCTCTGGGCCTACCGGGCTTTACCAACCCAACCAAGATGTCCTTATCACCCCGGTCAGTAAAATCTTTATAGTGGTGGCAGGATGAGCCTAACCTATCTCGAGGGGTTCCCTGGGTACTTAGGGTCACTAGAACAATTACCACAGATGCGAGTCCGAGAGGGTGGGGAGCCCATCTGGGAGATATGGTAGCCCAGGGGACCTGGTCAGATATTGAAAAGGGTCTCTCCTCCAATGCAAAAGAACTTCTGGCAGTAGACAAGGCGGTGAATAATTTCTTACCTTTCCTTCAGGGCCAGAATGTAAAGATCCTCTTGGATAATCTAGTTGCGGTAGCATATGTGAACCACCAGGGGGATACATGGTCAAGATCGCTGATGAGAGTGACAGATCATCTCTTCCAGATTACAGAAAGTCACCTCCTTTCCCTGATGGCCCTCTATATAAGGGAAAAAGAAAACATGAGAGCAGATTTCGAAAGCTGCTATCCTCTGATGCAAGGGGAATGGGAACTAAATCAAGGAATTTTTACCCAAATAGCCGAAGATGGGGGGGGGCCTCCGGTCAGGTAGATCCGTTTGCCACAAAACTAAATCGGAAGACAAAGATCTTGTGTTCCCTAAATCCCCTAGCTGTGGACGCTTTCCTGATTCGTTGGTATTTCAGCCTGGCGTATGACTCCTCCCCCCCTGGTTGGCTGTTCTTCTCATGGTAATAAGAAAGATCAGGGAGGACAAGGCCAGGGTTCTGCTGATCGCACCCTTTTGGCCCAGGAGGGTGTCCATCTACGATCCTTGGGTTCTTCCAGAGATTCCATATCTCCTTCTCCGGGGTCCGATATTCCATCCTCAAGCAACTGGCCTCCACTTGACGGTGTGGAACTTGAAAGGACACTGCCAAATCAGAAAGTTTTTTCCAAAGGTCTAGTAACCATCCTGCACAGGAGAAAACCTGTTACAACCCAGATTTATGCCACAAGTTGGAGAAAGTTTTTGTCTTTCTCTGGTTCTGGGGTTCATGGGGAGGGGGTGCCAATAGGACAAATCTTTGGAGTTTTTACAAAAAAGTCTTGAACTAGGGTTATCCACCAGCACCCTTAAAGTACAGATTTCTGCCTTGGGTGCCCTATATAGCTGTGATGTAGCTTGTAACTACTGGGTTTCTCGGTTCATTAAGGCAGCTTTTAGATCTAGACTCATTATTAAAAGCAGCTTGGTTCCCTGGTATTTAAATTTGGTTCTAAAGGCCTTGACTATCTCGCTGTTTGAGCTAATAGTCAGCAACCCTTAAATCCCTCTCTCTTAAGACCGCTTTAATATCTTTAACCTCGGCCAGGAGCATTAGTGACATCCAGGCCCTGTCTATGGCCTCGCCGTTTACTCAAATTCTGGATGATAGGCAGGATCTGGTCTAAAAATCACTCTCTCTCCCTAAGGTAGCTACTCGTTTCAACAGACTTCAGGAAGTCCTCCTACCCTCCTTTTGTCCACATCCTAGTAACCAGAAAGAGGTGGAGTTACATACGTTAGAAGTGAGGAGATGTCTGGTTAGGTAACATTCAGTTACCAAATGCTTTAGGAAAGATAACTCGTTGTTTATATCCTACCAAGGGACTAGGAACGGTCTAAGGTCACGAAGTCCACCATAGCTAGATGGAATTGGGAGGCCATTTCTCTATCATATACAGTATAGACCAAAAGTTTGGACACACCTTCGCATTTAAAGATTTTTCTGTATTTTCTTGACTATGGAAATTGTACATTCACACTGAAGGCATCAAAACTATGAATTAACACATGTGGAATTATATACTTAACAAAAAAGTGTGAAACAACTGAAAATATGTCTTATATTCTAGGTTCTTCAAAGTAGCCACCTTTTGCTTTAATGATTGCTTTGCACACTCTTGGCATTCTCTTGATGAGCTTCAAGAGGTAGTCACCGGAAATGGTCTTCCAACAATCTTGAAGGAGTTCCCAGAGATGCTTAGCACTTGTTGGCCCTTTTGCCTTCACTCTGCGGTCCAGCTCACCCCAAACCATCTCGATTGGGTTCAGGTCTGGTGACTGTGGAGGCCAGGTTATCTGGCGTAGTCCCCCATCACTCTCCTTCTTGGTCAAATAGCCCTTACACAGCCTGGAGGTGTGTTTGGGGTCATTGTCCTGTTGAAAAATAAATGATGGTCCAACTAAACGCAAAGCGGATGGAATAGCATGCTGCTGCAAGATGCTGTGGTAGCCATGCTGGTTCAGTATGCCTTCAATTTTGAATAAATCCCCAACAGTGTCACCAGCAAAGCACCCCCACACCATCACACCTCCTCCTCCATGCTTCACGGTGGGAACCAGGCATGTAGAGTCCATCCGTTCACCTTTTCTGCGTCGCACAAAGACACGGTGGTTGGAACCAAAGATCTCAAATTTGGACTCATCAGACCAAAGCACAGATTTCCACTGGTCTAATGTCCATTCCTTGTGTTCTTTACCCCAAACAAGTCTCTTCTGCTTGTTGCCTGTCCTTAGCAGTGGTTTCCTAGCAGCTATTTTACCATGAAGGCCTGCTGTACAAAGTCTCCTCTTAACAGTTGTTGAAGAGATGTGTCTGCTGCTAGAACTCTGTGTGGCATTGACCTGGTCTCTAATCTGAGCTGCTGTTAAACTGCGATTTCTGAGGCTGGTGACACGGATAAACTTATCCTCAGAAGCAGAGGTGACTCTTGGTCTTCCTTTCCTGGGGCGGTCCTGATGTGAGCCAGTTTCTTTGTAGCGCTTGATGGTTTTTGCAACTGCACTTGGAGACACTTTCAAAGTTTTCCCAATTTTTCGGACTGACTGACCTTCATTTCTTAAAGTAATGATGGACACTCGTTTTTCTTTACTTAGCTGCTTTTTTCTTGCCATAATACACATTCTAACAGTCTGTTCAGTAGGACTATCAGCTGTGTATCCACCAGACTTCTGCACAACACAACTGATGGTCCCAACCCCATTTATAAGGCAAGAAATCCCACTTATTAAACCTGACAAGACATACCTGTGAAGTGAAAACCATTTCCAGTGACTATCTCTTGAAGCTCATCAAGAGAATGCCAAGAGTGTGCAAAGCAGTCATCAAAGCAAAAGGTGGCTATTTTGAAGAACCTAGAATATAAGACATATTTTCAGCTGTTTCACACTTTTTTGTTAAGTATATAATTCCACATGTGTTAATTCATAGTTTTGATGCCTTCAGTGTGAATGTACAATTTTCATAGTCATGAAAATACAGAAAAATCTTTAAATGAGAAGGTGTGTCCAAACTTTTGGTCTGTACATCTAGCGGCGAGGAAGGGCCAGAAGGGCTGAAGGCTCATTCCACCCGGGCTGTGGCGACCTCCTGGGCTGAGAAGACAGGTGTCTCGATAGAAGACATATTTAAGGCTGCTACCTGGTCCTGTCCCTCTACATTCCATAGACACGATAGGTTAGATATAGGTGTATCGGCTGACCTCACCTTTGGGAGAAGAGTGTTCCAGGCTGTGATCCTTCAATAGATTACTTCATCTCTGTAATTCTCTCGTGGTGCTGTCATGGTCGACCGATAAAATATTAAATTACATACCGGTAATGGGATTTTTCGGAGACCATGACAGCACCCTTATATTCCCTCCTTTCACGTTTGTGGGAACACTCCCGTTTTATTAATTATAATCTCACACTCAGTAGGTTTCGTCTGGTATGGCAATTTTGTGATTGTTTGCTGTGTTTATTAACCTGGCGGTCCTCTCAATGCTCTGTAATCCAAACTGAGGCGGGAGAGAGGTGGCGCCCTTTTAAGCCTGTATGTTTCCTCTCCTTGGTGGGCGGATCCCCTCTCTCGTGGTGCTGTCATGGTCTCTGAAAAATCCCGTTACCGGTAAGTAACTTACGACTATTCATTTGATGGAGCAATCAAAAAGTTGTACCCCAAAATGGTATTAAAAACGGTCTTAGAAAATTGGAACACAAGCCAAACAATTTGTTTGCAAAGTTTAGAATTTTTTAAAAGCAGTAAAATGTTTTTGTTTTCTTCTGCACCATTTCACTTTATTTGGAATTCATTGCCCTTTTTTTTCTATATGTTGCACAGTAAAGTGAATGGCGTCTTTCAAAAATGCTGTAATTTTGTCCCACAAAGTACACCTCAACCCTGCTGTATTGAATAGTGTCTGTGTTATTCACTATGTGATATGTGTTTTTTTATTGTATACTAATGTATAGTGACTAGTGATGATCGAGCGTGTTCTATGAACCCATTCAGCGAGCACGCTAACAGCCGTGACACTTGCAGGCACGGCGACCTTAAAAGAAATGCCGAGCATGCCAAAATACTCGGCGAGCACCCGAGCGTGCTTGCCGAAGGGGTTGATAGAACACGCTCGATCATCACTAATAGTGACCAGATGCCTCTAAGGAATCTTTTTTGGCCTCTGTTTTACTGGTGCTTGAAGTGCAATTTTTTGTAGCTCTAATGATTAAGCAATATGCAACTATGTGAACTGCAATTGCCAATTAACAATTTAAGGGAATCCATCAGATATACCCCTCCCTCCAATTCCCATTCATGACCATGCAGGATTTGGAAAGCTAAATCCATAGACACCTCTATATCTTTTATCTGTTGCTGCATTTCTGAGTGCTCTGGGTGTAACGGAGCACTAACCAAGCCTCAGCCTTCCAAGGTTGCTTCCCTGCCCAGCACCAGCCTCTGTATCTTGATTGATAGCTCACTGTCAGTTTTTTGGGACGTCAGGCACCAAGCAAGGAAAATCAGTGAGCTAGACACTAGCACTGGGAACTTTCCCTCCGTACACGCAAAACATAAACCAAAAAAAAAGCAATTTGGCACGTTACTTAATTTATGTAGATTTATAGAATGAAATGTTGGATTTCGCATGAGCTCGATCCTTGTTTTTCACAGAACTCATATCTATTATAGTCTAGGGCTGTTCACATATTTCTGCGGACCGCGTATTTTTCACTGAAACACGTTGACCTGTCGAATTTTGATCCAAATCAAAGTTTAGAGCTTCTCGGATGCAAAACAAAGCTGATGAAAGTCTGAATGAGGCCTTACTCTATTATTTATTTTTTAAGCAGCGTTCATTCCAGGCTGCTGTACACATGAAGAGGGTTTACACACCTAAAATACATATATAAAACACAGAAACAAGCTACCATTGACAGACTAGTATGGAGGGAGACACTGCCACTACGAGCTAACAGTGTGGATTCTGGTGTCTCGCTCCTTCCCTCAGGGTGTATTCCAAAAGCCTCCTCCAACAAGCAAGTTCTGGACAAGCTGCAGGTGGAGAGGGAGCGCGGGATTACGGTGAAGGCCCTGACTGCGTCTCTGTTTTACACTTACGAGGGAAAGAAGTATCTCCTGAACCTGATCAACACTGCGGTGAGTGTGACGTTTCTTCTTGATTTGTTTCTCTGTGCTCTTGTTGCGGATGTTCAACAGGTCACGGCAGTCTCGTCTCCTGTCCAATGACTAAATGACGTCATGGAAGATCCTTTCACTCCACCGCGAGCCATACAAGAGACCAGACGCAGTGGAGAAAAGACCGGGGGCCATCAGAAGGTAAGTATAATGTTATTTTCTCCAATCCCCTCCATGACAGCACACCTGGAGGTAGCATCCCCATCCTAATTAGGGACAGGAAAACAAGAGGTTAAATAGCCCCTTCCCCCAACAATCCCCAGTGTTTTCCTGTCCCTATGGGATGAAGAGGTTACCTGGGGTGCCTGCGGCCGGCAAGCAGGGCCCTATTAAATTTACCTGCCGGGCTGCAGGGAGCGATCGCCTCCGACCTTCCTTCCTTTGCAGCTCCCGTGTCTCCTTGAGAGCGGGACCCCCCCCACACACACTCGCCTGCGTGTAAAGCCGAGTAGGGTTTTGGGGGCTGGGGGCCTCCTGTTGCTCCCCGGCCGGAGTCTCCTCTGTCCTCCATGGCAGCGTGCCGGAAGTCAGGCTTTTGGCCAGCGGGACGTCACTTCTGGTGCGTTCCACCGTGGAACGCATGGGGCTGCGGCGGGAAATTCAAAAGGAGAAGCCGCGGTTTGCCCTGAAAATGAGGATCCTTCACTAGATAGGTGAAAATTTGGCACTGGATCTCGGTCTCCCCTATAAAAGACCCAGATGAGAAGACTTCATTAAGGTAGGACAGAATATTCTGCTACTATGGAGGGTGCTGTTCCAAAGCCTGCGTCTGCAGAGCCCAGCACTAACCCGGCCCCAGTAAGTACTAGTAAGGGGTCCTAAGTGAAGATCATGAGGAAGATAGGAAATATTACTTTTCGTCTGAGAATATGGAGGAATTGTTGTCGCAGGTGAGAGACACGATGCAGGTGGAAGAGGAGAAGGAAATCCGTACAGTTCAGGATGAAATGTTTGGCGGTCTGAAATTCAAGAAGAAGGTAGTGTTCCCTGTGCATGACAACATTTGGAGTCTTATTTTGGATGAATGGGAGTCACCTGAGAAAAGGCTTAGTATGGCAGGAGAAATGAAGGATAGATTCCCTCTAGATGAAAAGGCGGCTAAGCTATGGATGGAAGTCCCGAAGGTTGATGTACAGGTGGCAAGGGTTGCGAAGAAAACAACCCTTCCCTTTGAAGACTCGTCACAGCTCAAAGATCCTATGGATAGGAAGATGGAAAGCCTTCTAAGGAAGGCATGGGAAACATCGGCGGCTTCACTGAAGACTAATATCGCTTCAACTTGTGTAGCTCGTTCCATGTTCCTCTGGCTCCAACAACTAGAGGAACATCTCTGGAAAGGTACCACTCAAGAGGACCTCCTAGCATCTCTTCCTTTTCTGCAGAAGGCCACTGGATTCCTAGCGGATGCCTTGGCGGAGTCGGTCAAGATTGCGCAAGATTGGCAGCATTATCAAATTCTACGAGAAGAGCTTTGTGGTTGAAGATGTGGAGTGGGGACAACGCATCAAAATCTAAGCTTTGTTCCATTCCATTTAAAGGAGAGTATATGTTTGGGGCGGTCCTAGACGAGTTGTTGGAGAAAGCATCCGACAAGAAGAAGTCTCTGCCAGAGCCAAAGAATCCAAAAAGTTTCAGAAAGAGACCATTTCTTCTCCCTCAACAACAACAGCAGCAAGCATTTCAGTACAGAGGCAAGGGTAAAACTGGTCGCTGGAGTTACACAAAAGGGGGAAGAGGTAGGAATATCTTTCAAGGTTCTAGGCAGGACAGACAATGACGCCAAGAAGGTAGGAGGCAGAATTGCGAGCTTCCTTCCTCAATGGCAGCTTATTGATTGCAAAAGGATTTGTCGTGGCAACAGTAGACCAGCCAGAGGCTTACTACCACGTGCCAATTCATCCGGATTACAGAAAATTTCTCAGATTTGCTGTAACTCAGAACCGAGAGGTACTTCATTTTCAATTCAATGTACTCCCCTTCGGCATTTCGTCAGCACCCCGCCTGTTTACAAAGATCATGGCAGAGGTAGTAGGTTTATCTAAGGAAACTGAATATCTGCATCGTCCCATATTTAGACAATTTTTTGGTGATGGTTCCCTCGGTTTCAAGTTTGGAAAGAGACCTCCAGATGACCCTCCAGATCCTGGAATCCTTGGGATGGTTGATAAACAACCAAAAGTCAGGTCTGATTCCCTCCACCAGGAAGACCTCCTTGGGAATTCTCCTGGATTCTCAGCAACAAGCCTCTTTTCTGCCAAAAGAGAAGCAGATTCAGTTGAGGTCGAAAGTTTATGCACTAAAGAACCAGAGCGGAGTGTCATTAAGATTCGCCATGTCCGTCCTCGGGTCCATGACCTCATCTATTCAGGCGGTACCTTGGGCTCAAGCGCATTCAAGGGTCCTTCAAAACTACATCCTTTCCTGTTGGGACAGATCTCCAAGTTCCCTCTCCAACAGAATTCATCTGCCAGAGAAGGTGAAAGCATCTTTAAATTGGTGGCTCTGTCCAGGAAATCTGGAGAAAAGTTCAGCATGGATTCAACTTCCCTTGTTATCCGTCAAAACAGACGCAAGCAAAAGGGGATGGGAGCAGTAGTCTCCCACGTGGCCTTCCAAGGGGTCTGGTCGCAAGAAATAGCAGAGCAGTACTCAAACTTAAGAGAAATGAAAGTGGTGGAAGAAACCCTATGGGCAGCCACTACTGTGCTTCAGGGGTCGCATGTCAGAGTCTACTCGGACAATATGACAACTGTAGCCCACTTGAGACATCAGGAAAGTACAAGAAACAGGAGGTTACAGATGATCTCCGAAAGGATCTTCCACTGGGCGGAGCATAATCTACTATCCTTATCGGCTCTGCATCTGAGGGGCTCCGACAACTATCATGCAGATCTTCTGAGCAGAAAAGACATTCATCCAGGGGAGTGGAGCATGAACTCGAAGATATTTCAGATGATTGTTCAAAAGTGGGAATACCCAGATGTGGACCTGTTTGCGAACCAGGAAAACGCAAAAGTAAGAGCCTTTTTCTCTTTGAAACCCGAGGATTCAGCAACAGGGATAGATGCATTCGCTCACCCTTGGAAAGTTGGGCTCGCTAATGCTTTTCCCCTGATTCTGTTAATACCAAGGACTTTACAAAAAATCAGGTCGGAAGGGGTCAAGACTATCCTAATAGCTCCAATGTGGCCAAAAAGAGCATGGTTCGGAACATTGAGCAGTCTAAAAATGGATGATCCATTGATGCTTCCTCGAATCCACGATCTGCTGCATTAGGGCCAGATTTTCCATCCGGCCCCTCAGAATTTGGCTCTAGCTGCTTGGCTTCTGAGACCGCCCTCTGAAAAGCCAGAGGCTTCTCAGTACAGGTGATCCAAATGTGGCGCCCTGCTGTGCATTGGTGCCACAGAACCCAGAAGGGTGCATGGATGGATTTCTCCACAAGAGGCCCTCACTACATACAAACACCTCTACCTTCCAACTCATACCAGCAGAGGGAGCCCAGATAGAGAGAGAGCCTGAGAACGTGCCGACGCTCAGATAGCGGTGAAGACGCAGCACGTCAGCTGCCTAGTAGTGAGGGCCCCGAGTGTGGCCGACGGCAAGGAGAAAAAGGGGAGTGAAACCAAGGGGGCAGAGGAGCACAATAAGCTCACCCCGTTATATCTACCGGACACCGGGTCCGCACCTACAGGGACCCTTTACACCCAGTGGGGATAACCGGAATCCCAGGAGGACTACAAGTCCCTGGCAAACCTGAAGGCTAGACACCCACAGGATCAGGAACCACGAAGGCCCCGACGTCCAGGGAAAGTGGTTACCAACCAGAGGTCCTGTTTCTGAGCATCTGGTGAAGTAAAAGCAGGACACATAAGCTATGCCCAGTTGCAGGCTGGCCAGGAGCATACATAGGGACAGACACGGATCAGGAGGCCCTATACCCGCTCCCTGGGGAGAAGTCCAAAAGTGCGCCCTTCATCTGGAGTACCCTGGACCGTACCTAACAGCTGTACCAGTAAAGGTAATGAAGCAAATCCCCTGTCTCTGTCCGTTACTCCTGCTGTGCCATCGCTTTCCCTGCACCACAACGCTCAGCGCAACCTGCATCATTTATACTGCCCTGAGGCCTGCTGCACCTGTGGGGAGCCGTTCCATCTCAAGCTGTCCTGACATCTGCCTCGGAGGACTGTTGCAGCGCTGGTGATCCTCACCAGACACCACAGGTGGCGTCACGACAAATTCCCTACAAATAATTCCTTTTGGCACTGACCGCCCTGGGCCAGCCACCGCGATAATCCCCGCAGGCAGTCTTAGGCCCGGCTGCCGGGTGCCCCGCGACACCCCTGGGGGCGAGTCACATACACTGCAGAAAAGCAGAAAACCAGTCACAAATTCCATCTATGGAAAAATCTAGAAAGCTTTCAAGCTATGGTATGAGCCTCGTCCATTAGATCCCTTTCGGCCTGACGTGGCCAGAATCTTGGATTTCCTACAGAACGGTCTGTCTAAAGGATTAAGACCAAGCACGCTGAAGGTCCAAGTCTCGCCTTTATGTTCCTATTTTGATGCTGATTTGGCCCAAAACAGATGGATTAAGAGGTTCATGATAGCTGCTTCTCGGATTAATCCAACAAGAGCTAAAATAGTTCCACCTTGGGATCTCAACGTAGTTCTTAGAGGTCTAACTATGCATCCTTTCGAGCCAATAGCCGAGGCACACATAGACAAATTGTCTTGGAAAGCGGCATTGCTTGTAGCTCTGACTACAGCCAGAAGAGTGAGTGAAATCCAAGCCCTGTCTATCAGAGAGACTTATTGTCGTATTTTGGAGGACAGGATCATCCTCCAGTTGGATCCTTCTTTTCTACCTAAAGTGTCGTCTAATTTTCATATGTCTCAGCCCATAATTCTTCCGTCATTCTGTCAAAATCCATCAAATAGCAAGGAAGAAGAATTCCACGCGTTGGATGTAAGAAGGACTATAATCCGCTATTTGAGGCAGACTGAAACCTGGAGGAAGGATCAGAACCTATTTGTCCAATATGGAGGCCCCAATAAAGGAAAGCAAATTGCAAAAATACGCTAGCAAATTGGATTAAGAAAGCAATTTGTGAAACATACATAGTTCAAGATTTGCCTCCTCTGGAATCCTTGAAAGCTCTTTCTACTAGTGCTATGTCGGTCTCCTGGGCGGAAAAAGCTAGTGCATCCATTGAGCAGATTTGCCGGGCAGCTACATGGTCGTCTGTCCATACCTTTGCTAAGCATTATAGACTAGATGTAATATCTAATAGAGACTTAGCATTTGGAAGGAAAGTCCTTCAGGCTGTTGTCGCTCCCTAAAATTCATTCTTTGGTATTACTCCAGGTGTGCTGTCATGGAGGGGATTGGAGAAAATAGAATTAGACTTACCAGTAATTCGGTTTCTAAGACCCTCCACAACAGCATGGGTAGTTCCCTCCATCTCTTTATTGATTGGAAAAATCCTTAGTGTTAATAAATATTTAGAGCATTCATACTGTGTGGTCCTTTGAAAACACTGGGGATTGTAACAGAGAGGGGCTATTTAACATCTTGTTTTCCTGTCCCTAATTAGGATGGGGAGGCTACCTCCAGGTGTGCTGTCGTGGAGGGTCTTAGAAACAGAATTACCGGTAAGTCTAATTCTATTTTTCTTTTTTTACCATTTTAATTCTTTTTTTCAACTATTAACTTGGTCACACTATATAAATACATGCCGGTTGCAAGGATTTATATAGCGTGACCAAGTTGTCAAGCACTTTCCAAGTGATGCTAAAATCGCTTGGAAAGCAGTTGACAACCCGCATGTGGACATGCATGTGAAAAATGCTTCACTTACGTTTACCAGGGAGATGCAGAAACACTCAGGAAAAATCCGGAGCATTTCTGCATCGTGGGCATGTGGCGCCCCTGAGGGTTCAGTCGCCACAGAGGTATTGCACCTCACCCAGAGGTGTGGTGTCTCCCTTCACTCAGGTAAGATGGGAGTGCTGCAGAGAACCCCCCAAAACACCTGCATCCAACATTACACTGCTTCAGACCGGCTGGAAGGGCAACATGCAGAGCGCAGCTGCTGAGCCCTGTCCCTGGCTGGAGTGGGGGAAACCCAAAGGTAGGGGGAACCAGTAGTGGGTGTGGGTGGAGGAAGCAGTTAGAAGGAGCACACAGTAGGTATATAATGGGAAGCAATCTTAGGGTGGCAGTTCAGAACAGAATGGTCAGTCAGTACAGTACAGACGGTCAGTGAGGACTGTCTGGGAGCAGAGGCTCAGCAGGAGCTCTGCTCCACAAGAAGGGCCCGGGATAGAGGCCCCGGAGGGGAGCAGGGAGTAGACTCCATTCTAAGAAGGGATCCCAGGGGTACGGCGCGTGGAGGACAGCACCCGTACACCCCGCATCTGTCAGAAGACAGAGGGATCGGTTGCTGCATTCTAATCTCCAGGGGGTGAGGTTGGTCCCGGATCCGACGTATAGGAAGGACTTCAGCATACCCGAGCGGGATTGAGAGTGGGCAGCGCAGGGCAGCAGGGAGAAGGACCTAGTGTGAAGATGGTCAAAGTAGGAACACGAGAAAGTGGGGTTCTGCCAAGCATTCCTAAACTTCCTGAGGAAGGATTGAACCCCTGCCAGGGTGACCACGGCGCAACGTGGGAGGTCTTCACCTGTAACGTGCACTTGTGTGTTTCCTGAAGAACTGTGAATAAAAATCTTGGACGACTGCACTGAGTTGCCTCCGTCTATTCCTTCACTGGTGCCATTTCCCTCCCTGCACTATAACGCCCAGCGCACCCTCCATCAATTTACACTGCCCTGAGGCCCGCTCCACCTGTGGGGAGCCGTTCCATCTCTAGCTGCCCTAACATCTGCCTCAGAGGACTGTTGCAGCACTGGTGATCCTCACCAGACACCACAGGTGGCTTCACGACAAATCCTATAAATAATCCCTTTTGAGCTGACCGCCCCGGGCCAGCCACCGTGATATTCCCCAAAGCAGCCATAAGGCCCGGCTGCCGTGTGCCCCACGGCCCAGGGGGCAGCGAGTCACCACTTGGCGTCACGAACAGGATATGTGACCAGCCCGCCATCTGCGGGTAATGTGCGCCTAAAGAAGTGTTTTCTGCCTTGAATGTGGCGCCCGCCCCAGAAGAACGGGTACCATTATGTGCGTGCTAAAGAACAACAGAATGGAACCTCCCGTCGTGGGCCGAGTCCCAGAATGGCGCCAAAAGCAGGCCCTGCCCCTTGCAACAGTGACTGTCCGCATAGATGTGTCCGTCAAAGCGGGGAGGCCGACACAGGGAGTGACCGACAGCAAAGTGCCATGGGACCGCCCCCGAAAGAGGAGAGGAGGTGGAGAGAAGCTGCGTAAAGACCGGGAGGTGTCAGGCCGAGCTGACGCAGTCGCGGGAGCAGGTAGGAGTGATGTCCCTTTCCCAAATGCGGCTGGCGCTGCTTCATCCCTGGTCCCCCTGCAGCCTGAGGCTGATGACCAGGCTGGGTCAGCCTGCAGAAACCAGGGGTTCCCCCGGAGGGGGCCCCACTGTTAAACTGTTTTAGTTAACTGGACTGTACATAAGTTGCCCGGAAGGGTGCAGTTGACTTCATGTTTGCTACCCAGTTACCCGTCAGGGTACAGAGACTGACAGGCTGAGGACTGTGAGAAGCCGGACGTTGACATTGTACATAGTTTAGCACTTCTTAAAGTGCATCCTATTGGTTTTATAATTACAAATATACCTCAGAACAAAAACCCGTTTGGCGTGGCGGAAGACGAGGTCCAGGATTGGATCGTCTATGCCCTGCAGCCATGCCCAGGGCCTACGTTGAGGGTTTGTGGACGGGTCCCTCATGCTGCTACTGTTGCACCCTGGTGCTGGAACTGTCTTGAAAATTGTTTTATATGACAATGCTCTTATGATGTTTTATAATGTAACCAGTAACATTAAAAGAAATGTGCCTCCCATAAAGGGAAGAAATGTTGTTTTATGGTCTTATATGCGGATGCATCTTAAAAATTTTGCATGTCAGTTATGCCTGGTTTTGCTCTGTTCCAGCCCGCGGACGTGCTGTGTTTTACCGGGGGGGGGAATGTGGCGCCCCTGAGTGTTCAGTCGCCACAGCGGTACTGCACCTCTCCCAGAGGTGTGGTGTCTCCCTTCACTCAGGTAAGATGGGAGTGCTGCACGGAACCCCCCAAAACACCTGCATCCAAAATTACACTGCTTCAGACCGGCTGGAAGGGCAACATGCAGAGCGCAGCTGCTGAGCCCTGTCCCTGGCTGGAGTGGGGGAAACCCAAAGGTAGGGGGAACCAGTAGTGGGTGTGGGTGGAGGAAGCAGTTAGAAGGAGCACACAGTAGGTATATAATGGGAAGCAATCTTAGGGTGGCAGTTCAGAACAGAATGGTCAGTCAGTCTACCATTGGGCCATATAAGATGTTCTTCATCTCCCGTTGCAGTGGGATTTTTATTTGTCAAAAAAAAAGACTGGGGGTTGCGCCCCCGCCTTGATTTTCGCGAGTTTAATCGGATCACGGTCTGGGATGCATATCCTCTCCCTCTCATCCCCGACCTCTTTAGAAAAAAAATTGGCTCCTACGATTTGATTAAACTAGACCTCAGGGGGGCTTATAATCTCATTCACATTGAGGAGATGAGTGGAAGATGGCCTTCAATACTCCTGAGGGGCACTATGAAAAGCTTGTGATGACATTTGGGTTGACTAATGCTCCCGCTTTCTTTCAACACTGTTAGTGACATTTTTAGTCATCTGGCAGGTAGATCACAACAAACCAATCTTGATTACATATTAATTTATTTACCTCCAGTCACATCAGGTACATGTCAGGCAGGTCTTACAGATACTCAAAGATAATAAATTATTTGTCAAACCAGAGAAATGTATGTTCTCCATTCAGGGTTAGTTCTTATCATTCACCGTTTTTGCATGGATCTGGCCAAAGTCCGGACGGTACTGGATTGGTATTATATTCAAGACTTAAAGGCGTTACAAAGTTTTTTGGGTTTCGCCAGCTACTACTGTAAGTTCATCAAAAACTTTTCGGTAGTGGCCAAACCTCTGATGAACGATTTTGCCAAATAGAAAAAAAAAATAAAGATTTTATTATTTTACTTTCCATTCTTGTAGCTAAACACAATCCAGCTAAGTTTAAAATTGAAATGAAGCCCCTATACCCCCCTCTCTAGGTGCTTCTGTACCAACTCCTCCCTGGTCCAGGATGGTCTCTATATCACGGCCTCCAGCAATAACCTATTGACACATGATTGTGGCAGCCCTCACGTGCTGATATATCACACTGCCAATAGAAGTGGGAAGCGGCACAGAAATCACAAAATAAAGGCAGTGTTTGTGGTAATGCAAGAATCCAACAAGCAGAGTAATCCACACGTCATACAACAGCCCAACATGGATGATGAAAAGCTGCGTCTTCAGGCGTCTGTGTAAGAACATCACATTTTTGTTTTCCTTCCAGAATAAGCACCAAATGGAATAGCTGAATGCCAGGATACAGAGACCGGCGGGGGGCAGGGAAGCGCAGTCCGCTGGATTTTGTGCTGGTTTCACAAGTGGTCACCCTGCAGTTTTCTCCGGATAATGCTGTGGAGACTATTCACAACACATCTAATAATTGTGAACCTTCCACTCACATGTTTATTATCTTGTCCGCTGGTCAGACTGGGGGGGATGAAAGCTGGACAAGGGATGAAGAATGATCCTTATTACATATAATGGGTGCACTGAGCGATTGTGAAAAGTCGCAGAGGACTGAGAGCAGAAGGGCAGAGGGTTTCCTCTTCCTCACAGGGACCAGCACAGAAGCCGGAGCAGAAGGGCAGAGGGTTTCCTCTTCCTCACAGGGACCAGCACAGAAGCCGGAGCAGAAGGGCAGAGGGTTTCCTCTTCCTCACAAGGACCAGCACAGAAGCCGGAGCAGAAGGGGAGACAAGGGCTGAGCCACTTACACAGACAGAAAGCTGAGGAGAGGAGGACATGTTATTACTCCAGGATCCGCTCCATTCATTCCCTATGTGGCATTCAAGCGCTGAGCTCGGCTTTTCCGGAGCCCCATAGAGAATGAATGGAGCTGCAGTTGATGCCTGACTTTCCACTCCTTCCCGATCAGACGATGGCTCGCAGCGGTCAGACCCCACGATCAGTAAGTGATCACCGAGCCTGTGGATAAGTGATAACTTGTTTTCTTCAGACATCCCCTTTAAGTAATGGAGCATGCCAGCAGAGAAGGTGGGAGGAGGCGCTGGTTACAGGGGAGACTTTACCTCTGGAGGCCGCATATAGGGCATGTGAGGGGCGGACACTTCCCATATTCATCATTACTGAACCCCCGCTCTGTGCGGCTCTTATCTGAGCTGCAGGAGATGCAGCAATTACTAATCAGCCGCTCTCCGTTCACTTGCAGCCGTCCGAGCTCTGCTGTGCCTGTTAGGGGTGAAGTTCGGGTCCTTCGAGGCATCTACTATGCAGCCTGCACAGCAGATCACAGCCCGAGCAGAGCGTCTCCGGGTAAATCTCCACCTTGTGAGTTGCTTCTTGTGCAGCAGCCCCATGCAAGTTGCTCTGCTCTCCTCGGCCAGCTCCTGCTGAATACTGAGCTCCTCTGCCCAATCTAGGAGCTCAATAGCCCTGATCACGTCAGTGGTAGCCCAGCGCTGCTGGATCAGATTTACAAATGGCAAACTAATCAGCCCTAGGTATTTCTAATATGTGCAGAGCAGGCGACATAAGTCTGACCGGTGTCCTCATAGACCTTTCCTCAGCCGGGGTCTAATAGGAGCAGTAAGATGGCCGTCATGGGGTCCATTGTTAGATCTCAGCTGCCATAGAAACTCATTGGCACCATGATCATGCCTACCTCTCCTGTCTAAAGTGCCTAAATGCTGTGGAAGCCCCCTACTGTGTCATACAATGGATTAAGCTGCCAGGATCAAGGTTGGCTCCACTGTGGGCAGCTGAGGCAGGAGCAGGACTGTGTTACACAGCCACACTTCTGCCGCAGATCTTGTAAGGACCTGCCTGATGATAATGTGTCCTATAGAGCAGGTCTTGGTACCGGACTGCCCTGTACATATTTACCACTAGCTGGGAACCAGTTACTTACAAGGTCTAGTTTCGGATGTGTTTCCAGGATCTGTAGTTATCAGCATTTTATCCTTAAGGCCGAGTTATAATATCACTGTAACACTCTCGCCCTGTACCTGTATGCCTGCCCTGTGTGCTGCACAAAAGTATATAACAAAATGAGTGTACACAGATATCTATCTCCTGAATGGTATTACTGCTAGATCTCCTGTACATAGAAATATGAGGTTCTTAGCGCACATTTTGAGCAAATTGTGCGAGCCCATCTGCCAACGTCAAGGCGACCTCTTCAGATGGGTCCCTACACTAACATTACACTAACTTACTAACTGGGACTAGTTTTTTGTATTATTATTATTACCACCATTTTTACTATTTATTATTATTGCATTAATGCAATTAATTGTAACTGTTATAAAACTAATTAAAAAAATGTAATTCTAATTTTTTTTTATTAATCTTGTGATTCTAATAATGGTATTACTAAAATCCCTATGCCTAAAGCTGTTGATCCAGAAGAAGGCAAAAACCCCAGGACACCTTCAGCCAATTTGTGTCATAGGAGAAAAATTCCTTCTTGACCCCGGCAAAAGGCGATCAGTCCTAGGACCCTGGATCAAACCTAATAATGTTATTACAAGTTATATAATATTACACTAATTATTGTACTACTGGAGTTATTTTAATTTGTTTTTATAAATCTATTTGATATGGTTATTATTACATTGTGCTATCTTATTACAGTATTATTCTTCTTTCCTTTCACTACTAATACTGCCCTAAACCTACAGTGTTGATCCAGAAGAAGGCAAAAACCCCAGGACACCTTCAGCCAATTTGTGTCACGGGAAAAATTCCTTCTTGACCCCGGCAAAAGGGGATCAGTCCTAGGACCCTGGATCAAACCTAATAATGTTATTAGAAGTTATATAATATTACACTAATTATTGTACTACTGGAGTTATTTTAATTTGTTTTTATAAATCTATTTGATATGGTTATTATTACATTGTGCTATCTTATTACAGTATTATTCTTCTTTCCTATCACTACTAATACTGCCCTATACCTACAGTGTTGATCCAGAAGAAGGCAAAAACCCCAGGACACCTTCAGCCAATTTGTGTCACAGGGGAAAAATTCCTTCTTGACCCCGAGAAAAGGCGATCAGTCCTAGGACCCTGGATCACACTGCTATTCTACCTACTACTATTACTACTGTTATTTTATTACTTTCTTACTATTATCACTAGTATTATTACTCATATTACACTAATATGGATATACTACCACTATATTACTACCATCCCTTTCCCCCTAGGGATCTTAAGGTGCAGTTCTGTCCTCCTCCTCCTATTCTGTCCTCCTCCTCTTCCATCCTCCTCCACTTCCGTCCTCCTCCTCTTCCGTCCTCTTCCTCTTACGTCCTCCTCCTCTTCCGTCCTCCTCCTCTTCCATCCTCCTCCTCTTCCGTCCTCCTTCTCTTCCGTCCTCCTCCTCTTCTGTCCTCCGCCTCTTCCGTCCTCCGCCTCTTCTGTCCTCCGCCTCTTCCTTCCTCCGCCTTTTCTGTCCTCCGCCTCTTCCGTCCTCCTCCTCTTCCGTCCTCTTCCTCTTACGTCCTCCTCCTCTTCCGTCCTCCTCATCTTCCGTCCTCCTCCTCTTCGGTCCTCCTTCTCTTCCGTCCTCCCCCTCTTCCATCCTCCGCCTCTTTTGTCCTCCGCCTCTTCCATCCTCCGCCTCTTCCATCCTCCGCCTCTTCCGTCCTCCTTCTCTTCCATCCTCCTCCTCTTCCGTCCTCCTCCTTTTCCGTCCTCCTCCTCTTCTGTCCTCCTCCTCTTCCATCCTCCGCCTCTTCCGTCCTCCATCTCTTCCGTCCTCCGCCTCTTCCGTCCTCTTCCTCTTCCGTCCTCCTCCTGAGACGTAATAAATAGCATTAAAGCTGCAGTAATTGTTTATATTATATATACACACTGCTCAAAAAAATAAAGGGAACACTCAAATAACACATCCTAGATCTGAATGAATGAAATATTCTCATTGAATACTTTGTTCTGTACAAAGTTGAATGTGCTGACAGCAAAATCACACAAAAATCATCAATAGAAATCAAATGTATTAACCAATGGAGGCCTGGATTTGGAGTCACCCCCAAAATTAAAGTGGAAAAACACACTACAGGCTGATCCAATTTTGATGTAATGTCCTTAAAACAAGTCAAAATGAGGCTCAGTATTGTGTGTGGCCTCCACGTGCCTGTATAACCTCCCTACAATGCCTGGACATGCTTCTGATGAGGTTGCGGATGGTCTCCTGTGGGATCTCCTCCCAGACCTGGACTAAAGCATCCACCAACTCCTGGACAGTCTGTGGTGCAACGTGACATTGGTGGATGGAGTGAGACATGATGTCCCAGATGTGCTCAATGGGATTCAGGTCTGGGGAACGGGCGGGCCAGTCCATAGCTTCAATGCCTTCATCTTGCAGGAACTGCTGACACTCTCCAGCCACATGAGGTCTGGCATTGGGCACAACCCCCATCTGTGGACGTCTGGCCCTCATCCCACTCTCATGGAGTCGGTTTCTAACAGTTTATGCAGACACATGCACATTTGTGGCCTGCTGTAGGTCATTTTGCATGGCTCTGGAAGTGCTCCTCCTGTTCCTCCTTGCACAAAGGCGGAGGTAGGGGTCCTGCTGCTGGGTTGTTGCCCTCTTATGGCTCCCTCCACGTCTCCTGGTGTACTGGCATGTCTACTGGTAGCGCCTCCAGCCTCTGGAACTACGCTGACAGACGCAGCAAACCTTCTTGCCACAGCTCGCATTGATGTGCCATCCTGGATGAGCTGCACTACCTGAGCAACTTCTGTGGGTTGTAGAGTCCGTTTCATGCTACCATGAGTGTGAAAGCACAACCAACATTCAAAAGTGACCAAAACATCAGCCAGAAAGCATTGGTACTGAGATATGGTCTGTGGTCTCCACCTGCAGAACCACTCCTTTATTGAGTGTGTCTTGATAATTGGCAATAATTTCCCTCTATTGTCTTCCATTTGCACAACAGCATGTGAAATTGATTGTCAATTTGTGTTGCTTCCTAAGTGGACAGTTTGATTTCACAGAAGTTTGATTTACTTGGAGTTATATTCTGTTGTTTAAGTGCTCCCTTTATTTTTTTGAGCAGTGTATATTTTCTCATGTCATGTATTTACTACTAAAAGTAATTTTTTACATTTAGGTTTCATTAAGTGTTTTTCACCGGCTATTACAGACTTATTGTTTCCCTGCACATTCAAGTTTTGTGTTTTCTTTGGGCATAGATCAGCTAATAGGCACTCAGGAAAAAAAAACAGATTAAAGATCTACAAACTCTCCCTTAAGACTAAGGAGCTCACTGATAGATTCTCAGTTAGCTAATTTTGCAGCCAGCAATAGACAGTGCAGCACAGATGCTACAGAAGGCAACATTTTTAATGAAACTCAATTACAGAAATCAATTTTAGCCCCAAATACTTGCATTAAAGTAAAAAAAAATGGCCCCAAAGCTGGACAACCGCTTTAACTCCTTACCAACATCTGCCGTACATGTATGGTATAAGTCAGTAGCGGGTGTATGGAGCAGGGTCAGCTCGCCCCGTACATGGCAGATAATGGCTGTGACAAACAACCAGGACCTGCCTCTAACAGCTGCGAGTGGAGCGAAGATCTGCCCACCACTGTTAACCTGTTCAGTGCTGCTGTCAATCTCTAACAGCAGCATTAACAGCGCGCCAGCATTGGGACGCGTCGTTCCATACGCCCACCGGCGCTCCTGTGACGCGATCATAGGGCGCCGATGGACTGCTATGACATCCGGGGGTCTGCTGAAGCCTCCGTGTCTGTCATCATAACGCTTCATTTGGGCTGTAAAGAAGACCGTGGTTTTGCTATATGGAGCATTACTGTGGTATCTCTGTATATAGCACAAGCAATCAGATGATGTATACAAATACAGTGAAAAAAAGTATATATATATTTATTAAAACCCCACACGTTCAACTAACCTCCCACTAAAAATAAAGATAATAAAAATATACACATTTTGTGGTATGGTCTCTTTCAGAGAAATACAATCTATCAAAATATAAAAAAAAAAACGATCAGTGAACACAGAAAAAAATTCAAAAAGACAAAATTGCATTTTTTTGTTCGCCTCAATACTGCAGAAAATCCTGTAAGAAGCGATAACCATGACATATGTGTCCCAAAATGTTATCAATAAAGTCCTCTTGCCCTTCAAAAAATAAGCCCCCACACAGCTCCATCAACCCGGAAACTGAAAATGTTACGGGTCTCAGAAAAAATGGTGACAGCATCAAAAAAAAGTTTTTTTCTTTTGCCAAAACTATTGGAGAAGTTTGGTCTTGCTGTAATCACACTGAGGAGTAGGATCCTATTACCAGGTCATTTTTACCACACAATGTGCGCCGTTAAAACCGTTCCCAGGAAAACAATGTCAGGCTTTTTTTTCCGCACTTTTACTGCACTTGGAATGTTTTTCGCGTTTTCTAGCACTATGTGGTAAATGAATGGTGTCATTTATAAGGACAGCTCATCCTACAAAATAACAAGACCTCACACTATGTGGACAGATATCAAAAAGTTAGAAAAGTTGGAAAAAGCGGAGGAAAAAACAGAAAAAAAACATAAATTGGTTATGTCGGGAAGGGGTAAAGCTGAAGAAACGCATGTAAGAGCAGAATATGGAGGAAGGTCAGATATCACAGACTGGTGGATACTACCTGCTCCATCGCTGGCAGAATACTCCACCCCCATGGTGTCCGCTGATATCTTCTCTTGTAGCAACGTCTCCAAACTCTATAAAACATCGGGAACAGTCAGCAGAGGGTTTGATGATTGGCTCATATTGGCGATATACTCAGGGGCATTACTGGGGCCAGGGAAGATTGGGAATGAATAGCGTATTGACTGTTAGAGATGTGATCTCTTCCATTAAAGGGGATGTCTAGTTGGAACAAGTTATCACTGATCTCTGGATAGGTGATGACCTGTCCCAGTGGGAGCACCCCTTTATTATGTGGTATATATGGAGGATGTGATATCATGCAGAGTTCTAGCAGTATTACACTTCGGTCCGTTCTGCGTGCATCTGGGCCATTCCCTATGGAGGAGCGGAGCTGGGGGGAAATATCAGGATCTCGTCGCTGGATCCATCCAGATGGGAGATGTAACGAGTGCGGCGCCCCCCACTGGTGTCTCAGCGTATCATGTGTTGGGGAATAATAACTTATTGTCTGGTAAATGTGCTGTTTCCTGTCAGTTGTGGTCGCTGAGTGCGTGTGATGGGATGTGGCTCCGTCCGTTATATTATATCACGTCTTATACCTATAATCTCTCGCTGATCGCAGGTGTCTGTCTTCACACTCAGATGAGAAGGAACAAACTGACGATATAGGACTCTTTTTTTTTCCCAAATTCAAACCGAGCAATCCTATTGGCTGAGTATGAATGCAGTTACCATGGTGACAGAAGTAGCAGCAGATTTAAAGGGACAAAACACTAATATTGTACTAAAGTGTATTTTATTATATATTTCACATAACTGACTGGGTACACCTTGGTGCGGGTGGGATGGCTTTTTTTAAATCAAAAACCATGTTTACTAAGTACCCTATATTATATATATTCACTATTGCTTTTTACTTACTTATAGCAGGGTATATGCTCATATTGTTTCTATCCTAAGTTTATCTATTTTCTAATAGAGACATGACCAGTCCTCTTTAGAATTTTATAGTGACCCCATTGAGGTCATGGACTGATATTGGGGATTGCAGAGTTGGGGCAAGGTGACAGGTGACAGTAAGTGACATCAAATGAAGGCTATGGTGCATATGACGCGCCCCTGGGCCTGTGTCGCGCTGCGTTGCGCACGCGGGAGCTTACCCGGAGCCGGATCTCTTGAGGGTTGTAGTCTCATGGCGGTGACCCGGTCCGTGCCCAGGGAGTCAAACTGAGCGGCGATGTAACAGCGGTAGATGTAGGACGACTACGCCACCCGTTGAATGCAGCTATGGAGCTGCCGCTGCAAGACAGTCCGCTGAGGCCGGTGGATGGATGGTGCAGCGTAGATGGTATAATCCCCAACGGGAGGGGTATGGCCTCAGGGCAGCAGATGTGGATGATGGGGGTAGCAGGAACCACTCAGAGACGGTGCGGTGTAATTCAGGGTCTTTACTGGTAACAACGATAGACCCTCCCGGAGTACTTGCTAGTGAACGGGGCCTGGTCAGTCCTTGAGCAGATGGGATCTCCCTTGGCCAGGCGGAGTTGTAGGCCTCCCCAACTGACTGTACTCTTCTGGCTACCTTGCTAGAAGCAGATATAAGTAGCCCACGTCCCTGAGTGTACCGTGTGGTGCTCACCCGTATGGCCGGTGACTCGGGGCCTTCTAATGGCTTCCGCTCCACGATGGCGGTGCTGGTCCCACGCGTGTGACCGTGCCTTCGGGTTTCTGGGCCTGAGGACCTGAAATCCCCTGCCGGTCGGCTTCTGCTGCTGGGTAAGAGTTAGTCCCCACAGCCTCGGACGCCGGGTCCGGTAAGAAAGCTTCTCAGTCAGGGCGAGCTCTGCAGCTGCCAGCCCCTGACTTGTAGTAGTATTGCTCCCACTGAGCTTCTGCTGTTTCTTCCTGTGACTGTTTCTTGTCTCTACTCTCCTTGACTGACTAACCCTGCCTCAGCCCAGGGTTTATACAGGGGAAGTTCTTCCCCTCCCAAGACTGGGCAGGAGGTGTGGCATGCACAGGATCCCTGACCAAAGGACCTCCCACCTGCTCTCAGACATAATATCTCTATCACTGTGGCAACCAGACCCCTGGGGTGTCACATTCCCCCCTAGTGAAATTTAGTACTCCGGGACTAAACATATTTTAGAAAAACATAACAAGATATAACAATAACAATACAATAAAGAAACACATAAAGGTGGTCACGGCATGTCCGTAACCGGGTGCAGTCTTTGAAGAAAACAAAGGTGTCCATTTCACCAAAACAGGGAGACGTAACCAGGTAGGGGTCTGTCCTACCCCGAGTCCTTAACAGTCTCTAGTCCATCCTGGGTTACGCTCCAACTATGTACAAGGATTCCCGGTAAATCCACCAAGGACTCCTAAAAATAACTGGAAACACAAAATTATACACAAGCAACAATACACAGATAAACATAAATAAAACAATTTATACACTTCAAATCCTCCAGCGTGCGGGTAACTGGCCTCTAGTGGCCCTAGTGGACCTACGGAGCTGACTGTCTGGCCCTGAACTACAGGGTGTAGGAGCTGTCAAGGGTAAACTGGGCAGCTGTCTACCGGCTCTTTGTCTCACTAGGGGTACGGCAGGCTCACTACAAGCAGAGGGTTGATCCTCCTGTTCTGCTTGTGTGGAGTCTTCTGCCTCCTGGACCGGCTGTTCTTCCAGCTCTACCTGTTGCTCCGTAGGTGCTTGGGATGCTGGTTGGAGGAAGGTGAGTACAGGTACCACAACTGCACCATTGACTTGAGTCCAAGACCGAGGGAAGTCCCCGAGCACAGTACTAACCATATCTTCCCTTTCCTCTACGGGTCGATGGTCTTCTTGTTCCTCTTCAGGGTTCCTCAGTTGTTCGGGACACTTCTTCAGGTGGTCCCGGGATACAATGGCTGTGGTTTCCCCTCCGTCTTTACTGATGGTACAAACCTTCGGGTTCTCGTGGCTTGAGGGCAGTACGGTGTACGGGTCCTTCTCCCACTGGTCATCCAACTTGTGGAGCCATCTCTTCCTCTTCAAGACCTGCTCTCCGGGTACCAGGGGAACAGCGGGAGCATACTGGTTGTAAGTTTTCTCTTGTCTTTCCCTAGCCTGACAGAGACTTCGCTCCACGCTCTCCTGTACTCTCCGGTACTGCTGCTGCCTCTCTGTGTCCCAGTCTGTTTCTGGTGAAGTGTCCTCGGGTGTCAGGACTCCCATTTCCAGGTCAACAGGTAACTTACCAGGTCTTGCCCTCATTAGGTAAGCCGGGGTACAGTTGGTGGAACCTACCGGGATGTGGTTGTATAGGTCCACCAGATCGGGCAACTTCTCAGGCCACAGACTGCGTTCTTCCAGGGGCAACGTTTTTAGAAGATCCATTACCACCTGGTTCATTTTCTCACAAAGTCCATTAGTTTGCGGATGGTAGGGTGTCGTCCTTATCTTCCGGCAGCCATACAGATTGCAGAATTCCTGGAAGACCTCCGCTTCAAAGGCAGGTCCCTGGTCCGTCAGCACTTGGTCCGGGTACCCGTGTGGACGGCAAAAGTGCTGCTGGAAGGCTCTAGCTGCTGTTTGAGCCGTTAAGTCCTTGACGGGGACGACAACCAGAAACCGGGAGTAATGATCCACGATGGTTAACGCGTAGACGTAGCCACTTCTGCTTGGGGTCAGTTTTACATGATCCAAGGCTACCAGTTCCAACGGTTGCCGGGTGACGATGGACTGCAGGGGAGTCTTCTGGCTGGCACGGTCCTTCCTTCTCAGATTGCACGGGCCACAGTCTCTGCACCACTTCTCGATGGTTCCCCTCATGCCTACCCAGTGGAACCGCTCGCGCAGCAGGAACTCCAGCTTCTTCCACCCGAAGTGTCCAGCTCCGTCGTAGTATGCCTCCATCACCATGGCTGCGTCTCTTCGTGGCACCACTACTTGCCAGAGTAATTCATGCGTCCGGGAGTTAACCATTCTGCGGCACAACTTCCCTTTGTAAAGGAACAGTCGACTCTTCTCTGCCCATAGTTGTTTGGCTTCCTCCGGAGCGTCTGGTTCAAGGCGAGCCTCCGGCCGAGTCAGCATCTCCTTCACCAGTCGGACGGCAGGGTCGCTGTCTTGCGTTTCCGCCCAGTTGTAGTGGGGTAAGGGGTTCAACGTAGCAGCCTGCTTACTCCTTACCCGGTGGGAATACTGGATAGTCCCATGACGGTGGAACGCAGGGAGTTCAACTTCTTCCAGTCCCTCCGGATCTTCTCCTCCGTCCGGCAGGTTGGGCATCCTGGACAGGGCGTCCGCGTTGGTATTGGAGCGTCCTGCCCGGTATTTGATTGTGAACTCGTAGTTGGACAGACGGGCCATCCACCTCTGCTCCAGGGCACCGAGTCTTGCCGTGTCCAGGTGTGTCAACGGGTTGTTATCCGTGTACACGGTGAACCGGGAAGAAGCGAGGTAATGCTTAAAGCGCTCGGTGACTGCCCATACTACGGCCAGGAACTCTAACTTAAATGAGCTGTAATTCTCGGGGTTCCTTTCGGTGGGTCGCAGTTTTCGGCTGGCGTAGGCGATTACTCGTTCCTTCCCCTGCTGGATCTGGGACAGTACGGCTCCTAGCCCGATGTTACTGGCGTCGGTGTAGAGGATAAAGGGCTGGCTATAATCCGGGTACGCCAGGATTTCGTCCCCCGTGAGGGCCATCTTCAGCTGGCGGAAGGACTCTTCTTCCAGCTCCTCCCATTTGAAGGGCGGCTTCTGGTTCTTGGCCTTCCGGGACTGGCCTATCAGGAGGTCCTGCATAGGTGCTGCCTTTTTGGTGAAACCGGGAATAAACCTTCGGTAGTAGCCTACCAACCCGAGGAACTGCCGCACTTCTTTTACGCTGGAGGGGCTTGGCCATTCCTTAATTGCGGTGATCTTATCAGGGTCGGGAGCCACTCCGTCAGCGCTCACCACGTGTCCCAGGTACTGCACCTTTGGTTTCAGGAGGTGACACTTGGAGGGTTTCACCTTTAGGCCGTAACTTGCCAGAGCTTCGAACACTTCCGCCAGGTGTTTCAGGTGGTCCTCATACGTCTTGGAATATACGATGACATCGTCCAGGTACAACAGGACCGTCTCGAAGTTTCTGTGGCCCAGACAACACTCCATTAGTCGTTGGAAGGTTCCCGGTGCGTTGCAGAGTCCGAACGGCATGCAGGTGAACTCGCTAAGTCCCATCGGGGTGGTGAATGCGGTCTTCTCCCGGTCCGCCTCTGCTACAGGAACCTGCCAGTACCCGCTAGTGAGATCCAAGGTAGAGAAGAAGTTAGCAGATCTTAAAGCAGCCAACGACTCCTCTATCCTTGGTAAGGGGTACGCATCCTTGTGTGTGATACGATTGATTTTCCGGTAATCTACACACATCCTCATGGTGTTGTCTTTCTTTCGGACTAAAACTAGTGGAGCTGCCCAGGGGCTACAGCTATCCCTGATCACCCCAGCCTCCTTCATGTCTCTAAGCATCCCCTTGGCGTGTTGGTAGTGGGCAGGGGGTACGGGTCGATACCTCTCTTTTATAGGAGGATGGTCTCCCGTGGGGATGTGGTGTTCTACCCCCTTGACTCGCCCGAAGTCTAACGGGTGTTTACTGAACACTCTCTCGTACTCCTGAACCACCCGACAGACTCCTTGTTTCTGGTGTGCGGGAGTGGAGTCAGTACCCAGATGTAGTTGCTGACACCAGTCCTCCATGTTTTTCTTAGAGCCGTTACCTTCCTCCGGGTGAGATGGAGGCAAGGGTTCCACAGATTGTATAGAATTTTGGTTAATGGTATATAATTTGGCTAGCGTGGCATACCGGGGCAGGTACACTTCCCTCTCCCCGATATTTACTATGCGAATGGGCACCCTCCCATGGCGTACATCAACCACCCCCCGTGCTGTCAAAATGGTGGGCCTACTGTCCGAGTAAACTGGTTCTACCATTGCCTGGTAATCTCTACCTCTCAGACCAATAGCTGCCCGGCACCAAATCATCATTTCACTTTTTGGGGGCATGGCAATAGGAAAAGGGTCACACATTCTTACGCTACCAATCTCACCGCCGGAGAGTTCCACCTGTTGCCGTCGCATCAGTGCCCGGATCTCTTTCTGGAGCACCCGCTGCTCGCCGGAGCTGGCGTTCTTGGCAACCTGCTGTAAAAGGAAAATCACCTCTGCAAGACAATTTTCAATTACATTAGTTCCTAGAGTTATTTTTGGGTGACTCTCATGTTTGTCAATATCTACAATGATCAGTCCCTGTGCTGCCAGTTCGACTCTACCGATTTTGATGGTCACCTCTTTAAATCCGATCTGTGGCACGGGCTGGCCATTGCTGGCGATGATACTCAAGTCGTCGTCAGGGTAGCGGGTAATATCCGAGTCATTCCAGTACTGCTTAAAGAGCACGTACGGGATGGTGGTGACCTGTGACCCGGTGTCCAGTAGGGCACTCATGGGAATGCCATCGAGTACCACAGGCAAGACTGGACGTCCTCCCACATATCTGTCGCGCCAGTTCGATGGGCCTGGTGATCTTTTTCCTGGGGGTTGGCCCTCTACCCCAGGTTGTGCCCGTTTAAAGAACAGTACCTTGCCATATGTCCAGGTTGATTGCAGCGGCGGCAGATGGGTCGTCCGTCCTCGCTGTATCGGTCACTGGGTCTTCCTCTGGCCGGTGGGGTCCTCCTTGGTCGACGCCACGGGATGTCCTCCGGTCCGGATGCCAGCTGGATCTTCCCTGGGGTGGAAGCCTGTAAAGACTGCACAGTTCGGGTTAGCGCAGCAACGCTCTTAGCTAGCTCTTGGACCTGATGGTGTAGGTCTGGAGCCGGGTCATTGTCCAAAGCCTGCGCATCAGCTCCCACAGGCCCTGCCGACAAGGGCGCCGCCTCCTGGTGGTAAGTGATAGCAGGGCGCTTGTGGGTCACAACGCCACCCGGTGCCGGTTCTCGGAGCACCCGGATGGCTCTGTCCTTGAACTGTGCAAAGCCCAGATGGGGATCCTGTAAGGCCATTGCCCGCAACTGGGTTCGGTGGGTATTACAATACAGTCCCTCTATAAACTGTTCGGTCAACAGCCTGTCCTCGTTTCCCACTCCATCAGGGTCGGTCTGCTTAATGGCCCTCAGGGCCTCTTGTAGGTTTAGTGCATAGTCCCTTATACTCTCATGCGCTCGCTGCTTGCACCCGTAGAATCTAAGCTTAATCTCGACTGAGGTGCGGGTATCAAAGGTGTCCTTCAGCCGGGTTAGTATCCCTGCGACAGTCTTCCTCCCAGGTGGCCAGGATTTTACTTCCCTTTTGGCTGCCCCGGTTAGTTGGGCCACCAGGATGCTCACTTTTTGCTCTTCTGTGAGGGGGTACACCTGGAAGAGGCTATCCAGCTTTTCTCTAAAGTCATGCAGGGTATGGGACTCCCCTGAGTACTGGGGTAGCCAAGCTGCTCCCGGGATATAGGGCATGGTGAAGGGCATAACTGCAGCAGCGGTAGCGCTGGCGGGGGTTGAGGCAGTGAAGCTCTCCTCCGTATCCGACATCTTCCTCCCCCCTAGTGGACCGTGGCCTACCTTGCGATGATCCTGTTCCGTAGGCCGCGGCTCCGCAGTGGATCGTCAGGGTTGAGGACCTTCCGTCGCGCTCCTGTGACGTCGGCGTCTGCTGGGCTCCTTCCAGGACCTTACGCAACGTCCGGACGTGAGGCGGGGCTTCAGTTCTCGCGCGCTTTCGGAGTCCACGCCCCTCTTCTTCCCGCGCGGCGTCCTCAAGATGGCGTCCAATGGCGGGAAAACTCCACGGATGGCGGGAAGAAGGCAGAGGATGGCGCCGGATGGCGGGAAACTTCACCGATGGCGGGAAGAAGGCTGAAGATGGCGCCGGATGGCGGGAATCTTCACCACAGGTAAGTTTGAAAAGTCTCTTTTTCAGGCATGCAGTACCCGGTGGTTGCGGGCACGAAATACTGCCGACTACGCCAAAGTTGACGCGCCCCTGGGCCTGTGTCGCGCTGCGTTGCGCACGCGGGAGCTTACCCGGAGCCGGATCTCTTGAGGGTTGTAGTCTCGTGGCGGTGACCCGGTCCGTGCCCAGGGAGACAAACTGAGCGGCGATGTAACAGCGGTAGATGTAGGACGACTACGCCACCCGTTGAATGCAGCTATGGAGCTGCCGCTGCAAGACAGTCCGCTGAGGCCGGTGGATGGATGGTGCAGCGTAGATGGTATAACCCCCAACGGGAGGGGTATGGCCTCAGGGCAGCAGATGTGGATGATGGGGGTAGCAGGAACCACTCAGAGACGGTGCGGTGTAATTCAGGGTCTTTACTGGTAACAACGATAGACCCTCCCGGAGTACTTGCTAGTGAACGGGGCCTGGTCAGTCCTTGAGCAGATGGGATCTCCCCTGGCCAGGCGGAGTTGTAGGCCTCCCCAACTGACTGTACTCTTCTGGCTACCTTGCTAGAAGCGGATATAAGTAGCCCACGTCCCTGAGTGTACCGTGTGGTGCTCACCCGTATGGCCGGTGACTCGGGGCCTTCTAATGGCTTCCGCTCCACGATGGCGGTGCTGGTCCCACGCGTGTGACCGTGCCTTCGGGTTTCTGGGCCTGAGGACCTGAAATCCCCTGCCGGTCGGCTTCTGCTGCTGGGTAAGAGTTAGTCCCCACAGCCTCGGACGCCGGGTCCGGTAAGAAAGCTTCTCAGTCAGGGCGAGCTCTGCAGCTGCCAGCCCCTGACTTGTAGTAGTATTGCTCCCACTGAGCTTCTGCTGTTTCTTCCTGTGACTGTTTCTTGTCTCTACTCTCCTTGACTGACTAACCCTGCCTCAGCCCCGGGTTTATACAGGGGAAGTTCTTCCCCTCCCAAGACTGGGCAGGAGGTGTGGCATGCACAGGATCCCTGACCAAAGGACCTCCCACCTGCTCTCAGACATAATATCTCTATCACTGTGGCAACCAGACCCCTGGGGTGTCACACATACACAGTAAATCAGTCGTGTTATTCCACAGAAATGCTGTTCTATAAAACACAAAATATCTTCATATGGTGAGGAGTTGTGTTGTGTTTTCATCATTTACATTCTAGCGTGGTGATCACATAAAATGTAAAATTCCTATTAAATAATTACTGAATGACAGTAGCCTGTATCCCTGGAGGACAAGTCATTTACCGCTTCACCAGGTTTGATGTTCTAATGCATTTAGATGTTTCAGTATTTGTATATATGTATATATATATTTTTTTCCCCCCTTAAGGGTATTCAAGCGCAGACGGTGACCAACTTCTTCCTCGCCTTTGAAGCACAGCTTTCAATTATTCCTGTCGTAAACAAGGTAAAAAGCTTAGAGCCGAACACTATCAGACTCCTTCAGTCCCGCAGCAGGTAAATCTGTGAACATCGCCGGCACTCCTGCTGTTCCTAGTACCGATCCCTCTATGAGCGGCTGTGCAGTAATGAAGGCAGGATTCACCCAAACTTGCTCGTCTTTTTTTTCGATTTCCAGTTCTGGTAATTAGTTATACACATGTGTATATCCAGTGGTCAACTCACAACCTGTGTATGGAAAATGAATTGTTTGCTGTATGCATCGCATTTGTAGGATGCACACTGTTCATTTCATTATGGAGCGGAGTAGGAGGAGACTTTCATTACTGTTCCCTTTACTTCCTCCCTGCTGATAGGAAATGCCATGCTGTTTGCTTGTGTCCTGTGATTACAGCAGCCTGCAACAGTTTTCAAGCGTGCACTTCCCGGCTCAGGCATCAAGCAGTAAATGATAAAATTAAAACGCTGCTATCCCTTTGTTAGTCACTTTTTTATCTTCTTCCCCTTCTACGAATGCTGTAGTCCGTTATTCTAGAACTGCTCTAAAATGGTTCTCTCTGGAGTGTTGGGATTTGGGTTTAGGGTGGGTTAGGGAATTGAAGTTCAGATACTTTGTTCATGTTTTATACTATGGAATTACTATGTCATGTATGTTATTTGAAAGATGGAAAATTTGTATTTGGAGTTTTTCAATAAAAATGATTTGATTAAAAAAAATTATGAAATTAAAATTCCTCCTGTTCTTGAGAAAGAATAGGATTTTTACTAAGAGGTAAATTGCACGTTCCTTGTTTTACAGGCACTTTACATTTTTGCTAGTTTTGTGCGATTACACAATCCCTTTTAAAGGCCAGTGCCAGTTGTACATCTCTCCCTAAACTCTTGTTCAGCACTATATTTTATGCCAGTTTTATTATATGGTTTCTAGATGTTGTCCAGCTTTGATAAATAATTAGTATTTATACTTTTGATTTTAGATAGACTTGAAGAATGCAGATCCGGAGAGGGTGGAGAAACAAATTGAGAAGATGGTTGACATTCCCGCTAGTGACTGTATCCGGGTACAATGCGCTCCAGATCAAAATCATTCCTGTAGGCAAATTTAACTTCGCTGTCTGTACCTTGTCTTTTTTTTTTTTTCTACAAAATTTGGCTGGAAAAGGGGCAATGTAGCGAGGAATTTACATCAATTTTTGGTGTTAAAAAAACACGAAACTATTTTGTGACGCATCATTTTTGAGCAAAAATGTGCAGTTTCCTATTTTACAGCACTCTTGCAACTTTTAGAAATTGGGCTTGGAAAGCTACACAGGTCTAAGAACGACGGGTGACGTTAAAAGTGGATAAAGATACACGGTGGCTCAGTGGATAAAGATACACGGTGACTCAGTGGATAAAGATACACGGTGGCTCAGTGGATAAAGATACACGGTGGCTCAGTGGATAAAGATACACGGTGGCTCAGTGGATAAAGATACACGGTGGCTCAGTGGTTAGCATTGGTGCTTTGCAGCACTGGGATCCTGGTTTCAAATCCCACCAAGGATAACATCTGCAAGAAGTTTGTATGTTCTCCCCGTGTTTGCGTCGGTTTCCTCCCACACTCCAAAGACATACTGATAGGGAATGTAGATTGTGAGCCCCAATGGGGACAACAATGATAATGTCTGTAAAGCGCTGCGGAATAGGTTGATGCTATATAAGTGAGTAAAATGAATAAATAAAGATGGAAGTGCTGCATAAACATTTATCAAACATCGTGCAACTCTTTGATACATTTGGCACAAATAATGGTAACACAACCACAAGCAAAACTGACCTGAGGAAGTCGCTTTATGATACATTTTTCGGAAAGAATTTGAAAGATTTAAAGCGTTAGAAATGAACAAGATTATCCAATATCACAGAAAAAGGAAAAGTCTCCAGATGTTTTTATGCCGGATGCCGGTATGTGTCCATACCTAAAGAAGAGCTGTCAGAAGAATGGGTAAGGAATCCTTTAGTAAACAGAAATATCCATAGGGGATTTGAGTGTTAAAAAAAAAAGATCATCTGAAAGATTTTGTGATTTGCGTTTACATGTGTTTACATGTGTAGTCCTCCTGCTAGGCAGGGACGCTGTTCCCCTCACCTCTCCGCTCCGTGCCCGGCGTCTTCCTCCAGCTCTGCTGGCAGCGCGCGCTGCTTCCTGGCCACGGTGCTTAGGGCGCGCGCGGGCGCGCTCCCCCTCTCTTAAAGGGGCCGCGTGCGTCGTCCTAAGGAGTCCCCGGCCAATGGCCGGAGGACTTCACCATATATAAGGTACCTCCTCCAAAATGGAGGTGCCCGAGCAATGTTGTTGCAAAGCCTTCACTCTGCTTCAGCCCTCAGGTCCCGTTACCAGTTACCTGCCAGTCACCTGCGAGATTCCTGCTTGTTACCTGCCAGTCACCTGCCAGATTCCTGCTTGTTACCTGCCAGTCACCTGCCAGATTCCTGCTTGATACCTGCCTGATATCCGCTTACCTGCTTGCAAGACTGCGGTCCGACGGTCTGCCTTCCGACACCTGTCAGTCTGTCTATGGACCAGCCTGCCCGCTCACCTGGGAGCGCTCACCTGCTACCTGCCTGCTAGCCTACCTGGAGGCTCTGCCATCACTTGCGTGACCACCTGCCTGTCCAGAGATTCTTGCCCGCTCACTTGGGAGCGCTCACCTGCTACCTGCCTGCTAGCCTACCTGGAGGCTCTGCCGTCACTTGCCGTGACCACCTGCCGGTCCAGAGACTCTTGCCCGCTCAACTGGGAGCGTCCACCTGCTACCTGTCTGCTAGTCTACCTGGAGGCTCTGCCGTCACTTGCCGTGACCACCTGCCCGTCCAGAGACTCTTGCCCGCTCACCTGGGAGCATCCAACTGCTACCTGTCTGCTAGTTTACCTGGAGGTTCTGCCGTCACTTGCCGTGACCACCTGCCTGTCCAGAGACTCTCGCCTGCTCACCTGTGAGCGCTCACCAGCCACCTGCCTGCTGTCCTTCTACCCAGAGACTGTCCCTGTCACTTGCCGTGACTACCTGCCCTTCTACCCAGAGACTGTCCCTGTCACTTGCCGTGACTACCTGCCCTTCTACCCAGAGACTGTCCCTGTCACTTGCCGTGACTACCTGCCCTTCTACCCAGAGACTGTCCCTGTCACTTGCTGTGACTACCTGCCCGTCTTCCCTGGGAGCCACCCGCTTCCTTACAAGGAATAGTAATAGTATAGTTGCTCAGAGGTTCCACCTCCCAGACCCGTTACAGTTTGCTCGGGCCATGGAACCCGGTGGCACCCAAGCTCCCTCGCTCTCGGACCTATGTCATGAACTTTCCCGTCAGAGGTCCCAACAGGAGTCCATCCTGAGTCACCTGCGTGGTGTTAACTCCCGCCTGGACACATTGACTACCTCTTCCGGAGCTGCCTCCACTCGCACACTTACTACCCCGGCACCGCCGCAGCCCATCAACACCATGGCATCTCTTCCCGGTCCCCGCCTCTCCGCCCCTCCTCGTTTTGGCGGAGATCCCAGCCAGGCACAGGGCTTCATTAACCAGTGCACTCTGCACTTCGAACTGTTGACACACCAGTTTTCCAGCGACCGAGCCAGAGTAGCCTTCATCATGTCCCATCTCACGGGAGAGGCACTGGCTTGGCTAAATCCTCTATGGGAGAGAGGAGACCCCCTGGTGTCCAACCTGCCAGCCTTTCTCACGGCCTTCCGGAAAGTCTTCGACGAACCAGGACGGAAGACCTCATCCGCATCATCTCTGCTACTCCTCCGTCAAGGAAATCTCTCCGTGGGCCAATACGCCATACGGTTCCGTACCCTTGCTTCGGAGCTGGCCTGGGATAACGACGCCCTGGTGTCTGTCTTTTGGGAGGGTCTGTCCGGCCGTATTAAAGATGAACTCGCCGGTCGGGACATTCCTACCACTCTCGACGACTTAATAACACTTGCCACCCGGATTGACATCCGGTTCCAGGAGCGCGCCAAAGAGGTCACCCGTGAGAGGAGGTTTCCACGTCTAGCCCCTACCTTCCAGAAACCTGTCACTTCTCCCGTTACTACCCAGGCGCACTCACCTGAGCCTATGCAGGTCGACCAGACCAAGATGGTCAAAACCCCTCAAGAGTTACGCCGAGCCGAGGGGAGCTGCTTCTACTGTGGCAGTAAGGAGCACCGGATCCGTTCCTGCCCGGAGAGGTCGGGAAACGCCTGTGTCTAGGATCGCTCAGAGAGGTCGTCCTAGACAAGAGTAAATCCTCTCCATCTCTGTTGCTGTCGGTCTCTATCATCTGCGGGGAGAACCGTTATTTTGAACTAGCCCAACTTGACTCTGGAGCTGCCGGAAATCTCATTTCTCAGTCTCTGGTAGAGAAATACCGCATTCCCACCAAACCTCTAGCTGTACCCTTATCTGTCGCTGCCGTGGATGGGGGCCTCTTACCACATCCCATCCAACTCATCACCGAATCCATAACCCTGCAGGTGGGAATGCTGCACTCTGAGAGCATCTTCTTTCATGTTCTGCCTGGACTCTCTCACGCCTTCTTATTAGGCCTACCTTGGCTTCAGAGACATGCACCCGTGCTTGATTGGCAGACCGGAGAAGTCCTTCGCTGGGGACAGGACTGCCATAAGACTTGCTTAGTTCCCGTCCATCCTGTCCGTCCTACTCCTACTCCAGCCAATCTACCTGGTCTTCCGGCTCCTTATTGGTCGTATGCGGACGTCTTTAATAAAAAGGAGGCAGAGACATTACCCCCTCATAGACCATACGACTGCCCAATCGACCTGATGCCCGGCGCTACTCCTCCCCGTGGGCGCATTTACCCTTTGTCCGCTGCTGAGACCCGATCCATGTCAGAATATATTGAGGAGAATCTGGCCCGGGGATTCATCCGGAAATCTACTTCCCCGGCGGGAGCAGGCTTCTTCTTCATCAAAAAGGACGGCTCACTCCGTCCCTGTATAGACTATAGAGGCCTTAACCAGATCACGGTGAAGAATAAATACCCCCTTCCGCTCATTCCGGAATTATTTGACCGTCTGAGGGGGGCTAGAATCTTCACCAAGCTGGACCTCCGTGGGGCGTATAACCTGGTCCGTATCCGTCAGGGGGATGAATGGAAGACGGCATTCAACACCCGGGACGGCCACTATGAATACCTGGTAATGCCCTTCGGTTTCTGTAACGCTCCCGCCGTCTTTCAAGAGTTGGTCAATGACATCTTCCGGGACCTTCTCTACTCCTGCGTAGTGGTGTACCTGGACGACATCTTGGTCTTCTCTCTGGATCTCCCCACACACCGGAGGGATGTTCGTCAGGTTCTGCTCAGGCTCAGGCAGAACCACCTCTACGCTAAATATGAGAAGTGCCTCTTTGAGCAGACCTCGCTTCCGTTTCTGGGCTACATAATCTCTCAGACCGGCCTACGAATGGATCCTGAGAAACTGTCTGCCATCCAGAAGTAGCCCCGACCAGAGGGGTTGAAAGCTATTCAGCGGTTCCTGGGTTTCGCCAACTACTACCGCCTCTTCATACCGCACTTCTCTTCCCGGACTGCCCCAATCTCTGCGCTCACCAGTAAGGGCACTAATTACAGAAAATGGCCGCCCGAAGCAGAGGAAGCCTTTCTTTCCTTAAAACAGGCTTTCTCTTCCGCCCCGGTGCTGCATCGTCCGGACGGCAACAAACAATTCTTCCTGGAAGTTGACGCCTCCTCCTCTGGAGCCGGAGCGGTACTTACCCAAAAGTCGCCTTCCGGAAGAATGGTAACTTGCGGCTTCTTCTCCAAACTCTTCTCCTCTTCTGAGCGCAATTATTCTATAGGAGATCGAGAGTTATTGGCCATTAAGCTGGCACTGGAGGAGTGGCGTTACCTGCTCGAGGGGGCTCTTCACCCGTTAATTATTTACACGGACCACAAGAACTTGGCTTACCTCCAGAGTGCCCAGAGACTTAACCCGCGCTAAGCCCGGTGGTCCTTGTTTTTTGCCCGCTTTGATTTCGTTCTTCATTTTCGCCCGGCAGACAAAAACATCAAAGCTGACGCCTTGTCCCGATCCTTCCTGGTGTCTGACCTAGAGGAGGAACCGAAGCACATCATTGATCCCGCCAGAGTAATGCAGGTGGCTCCCGTGAATCTAAATCGTCTCCGTCCCGGTAAGACGTTCGTAACAGTACCTGATCGGAAGAAGGTCCTACTCTGGGGTCACTCATCTAAGCTAGCTGGCCACGCCGGTCAGAAAAAGACCCTCCAGCTTATTACCCGGCATTACTGGTGGCCTACCCTGCACAAGGATGTAATAGACTTTGTTTCAGCCTGTGTGTCCTGCGCCCGCAACAAAGTTCCGAGACACCTGCCAGCCGGTCGCCTCCTTCCTCTTCCAGTACCTGCTGCCTGGTGGCAGCATATAGCTATGGCCTTTATAACGGATCTCCCTGTCTCTGCCGGTTGTACGGTCATTTGGGTGGTCGCTGACCGCTTTTCCAAGATGGCGCACTTCATTCCCCTGCCGGGTCTCCCGTCTGCACCCGAACTGGCTAAAGACTTTATCCGCCACATCTTCCGTCTCCATGGCCTGCCCCTCCACATCGTGTCGGATCGTGGGGTTCAGTTCACCTCACGCTTCTGGAGAGCCACATGTAAGCTGCTTGACGTTACCCTGGACTTCTCCTCCACTTACCACCCACTGTCCAATGGGCAAGTGGAGCGGATCAATCAGATCCTGACCAGTTACCTCCGGCACTTCGTTAATGCCCACCATTCGGACTGGGTGGATCTCCTACCATGGGCTGAATTCTCTTACAATAATCACGAGAGCGAATCTTCCTCCAAATCCCCGCTTTTTGTAGTCTTCGGTCAGCATCCTCGGATCCCATTTCCCGTCTCCACCTCGGTGGACAATCCGGCTGCGGAATCTCTCATTAGCAAATTCTCCTCCATTTGGGAGAGTACCCGATCCGCACTCCTTCAGTCGTCCGAGCGGATGAAAAAACACGCTGACAAAAAACGACTGGATCCTCCACAATTCCGTCCTGGAGATAAAGTCTGGCTCTCGTCCAAGTATGTCCGGCTCAAGATTCCCTCCTACAAGTTAGGGCCTCGGTTCATCGGCCCACTGGAAGTTATCAAACAAATCAATCCGGTGGCCTATAAGTTGAAACTCCCGGCCAACTTACGGATCCCTAACTCCTTCCATGTATCTCTCCTCAAACCCGTGGTACTTAACTCTTTTTCCAAGTCTACAGGTACGCCCCCTGCTCCGGTTTCCGCTGAGAACGAGTTTGAGGTAGAGAACATTCTGGTCACCAAATGGGTAAGAGGAAAAACCTTTTTTCTGGTAGATTGGAAGGGGTTTAGTCCTGAGGAGAGAACGTGGGAGCCCCGGGAGAACATCCATGCCCCTCTCATCCTTGATAAATTTCTCTCTGGCTTAAAAAAGGGGGGGCCTAAAGGGGGGGGTACTGTAGCGTCGGCGTCCCTGCCTCCTGCTAGGCAGGGATGCTGTTCCCCTCACCTCTCCGCTCCGTGCCCGGCGTCTTCCTCCCGCTCTGCTGGCAGCGCGCGCTGCTTCCCGGCCACGGTGCTTAGGGCGCGCGCGGGCGCGCTCCCCCTCTCTTAAAGGGGCCGCGCGCGCCGTCCTAAGGAGTCCCCGGCCAATGGCCGGAGGACTTCACCATATATAAGGCACCTCCTCCAAAATGGAGGTGCCCGAGCAATGTTGTTGCAAAGCCTTCACTCTGCTTCAGCCCTCAGGTCCCGTTACCAGTTACCTGCCAGTCACCTGCCAGATTCCTGCTTGTTACCTGCCAGTCACCTGCCAGATTCCTGCTTGTTACCTGCCAGTCACCTGCCAGATTCCTGCTTGTTACCTGCCAGATTCCTGCTTGATACCTGCCTGATATCCGCTTACCTGCTTGCAAGCCTGCGGTCCGACGGTCTGCCTTCCGACACCTGTCAGTCTGTCTATGGACCAGCCTGCCCGCTCACCTGGGAGCGCTCACCTGCTACCTGCCTGCTAGCCTACCTGGAGGCTCTGCCGTCACTTGCCGTGACCACCTGCCTGTCCAGAGACTCTTGCCCGCTCACCTGGGAGCGCTCACCTGCTACCTGCCTGCTAGCCTACCTGGAGGCTCTGCCGTCACTTGCCGTGACCACCTGCCCATCCAGAGACTCTTGCCCGTTCAACTGGGAGCGTCCACCTGCTACCTGTCTGCTAGTCTACCTGGAGGCTCTGCCGTCACTTGCCGTGACCACCTGTCTGTCCAGAAACTCTTGCCCGCTCAACTGGGAGCGTCCACCTGCTACCTGTCTGCTAGTCTACCTGGAGGCTCTGCCGTCACTTGCCGTGACCACATGCCTGTCCAGAGACTCTCGCCTGCTCACCTGGGAGCATCCACCTGCTACCTGTCTGCTAGTCTACCTGGAGGTTCTGCCGTCACTTGCCGTGACCACCTGCCTGTCCAGAGACTCTCGCCTGCTCACCTGGGAGCGCTCACCAGCCACCTGCCTGCTGTCCTTCTACCCAGAGACTGTCCCTGTCACTTGCCGTGACTACCTGCCCTTCTACCCAGAGACTGTCCCTGTCACTTGCCGTGACTACCTGCCCTTCTACCCAGAGACTGTCCCTGTCACTTGCCGTGACTACCTGCCCTTCTACCCAGAGACTGTCCCTGTCACTTGCCGTGACTACCTGCCCTTCTACCCAGAGACTGTCCCTGTCACTTGCCGTGACTACCTGCCCTTCTACCCAGAGACTGTCCCTGTCACTTGCCGTGACTACCTGCCCTTCTACCCAGAGACTGTCCCTGTCACTTGCCGTGACTACCTGCCCTTCTACCCAGAGACTGTCCCTGTCACTTGCTGTGACTACCTGCCCTTCTTCCCTGGGAGCCACCCGCTTCCTTACAAGGACCGCCCCCTTGTATAGTTGCTCAGAGGTTCCACCTCCCAAACCCCATTACAACAGGATTGTAATAACATTACAGCCCCATTCAGACTTACAGGTTTTACCCATGAGAAACTGAGCAGAACGATATATAGGTTTGTGGGAGAAGATTCAGTATAAATTGTAATTCATTCATTAGATTTGAGAGTCCTCAGTGGTTGATACCTTTAATGGCTAACTGAAAAGATGGTAACAAATTGCAAGCTTTCCAAACTGCTCAGGCCTCTTCATCAGGCAGACCTGAGACCTGAGTAGTCTGGAAAGCTTGCAATTTGTTACCATCTTTTCCGTTAGCCATTAAAGGTATCAACCACTGAGGACTCTCAAATCTAAATACTCTTCTATCTACTGGCTAACACAGTACAAAGATAGATATTTTTCCTGTATCAATTTATTCAGTGGAATCCTGCTGTTTGTATAGATGAGTCCAGTGGGCGGTCATGCTAGTGATTGACAGCTATCTTTGCCTGCATGGTCATACAGGGAACTGTCAATCACTTAGGACCGCCCACTGGACTAGTGTACTTACGGCAGGACTTTCTCTGCATAAAATGCAAGTCTTACTGACTCTCTTCCCACAGATATGTCTATCAGTCTGATCAACTTCTCTGCTCTACAACATCCCCCTACAGATCTTATATCATTTCAACATGACAGGTTCCTTTAATCACCTGCAGATGACATAAGTAGCCATGTTCTGTGTGGCTTACGGAGGGGCTTGATTGCTTGTCAGCTTCAAACAGGTTTCATTTCTTGTGATTCATTGGAGCCGAGTTCTAAACTGTATTAAGAAATTAATTTCTCTGTTTATTTCTATTAGATCTCGGCAAAGCTTGGAACAAATGTGGAAAGTGTTCTTCAAGAAGTTGTCAGGAGGCTTCCACTGTGAGTATGGACTAATGCGGCTCTATCCATCTTCTCTTTATTAAAGGGAACCTGTCACCTTGAAAAATGCTATGTACCTGCAGGTATAGGGTTAATCTGCAGATAAATATTGTTACAATGTTGCCCGGCCGCCTTATTGATAATGCAGGTACCGGGAGAAAATGAACTTCTTTCCTCCCTGCAGCCGCCGGCCTTCACTCATCGTTGTGCACGGAGCGGCTACAGTCTTGGATCACAGCACCGCTCACTATATCGGAGGTGACGGCTGTAAACCTGGCCCGGATTTTGATTGACAGCTTGCTCTGCACAGATGCGCTGCAGAACCACTTACAATCTGAGTGAAGGAGAGTAGTATGTTCACAGATAGAGAATATGGCTCATCCACGTGCGGATCTGCTCCACGTCCGATTACATATTTGTGGGAGAAACCCTAGTGGCAGCCTCATATTTCTGACATGGATCCTCTAGCACTATTTGTGAAACTGCGACTCCCAGCATAACTTGATGAGAGACCGTCAGCCTGCTGGGATCTGTAGTTTCACTACAGCAGGATTGTCACAAGCTGCGGACCTCCACTCACTCCAGCACTGGTCGGCATTTTCAGCACGTGAACGTACGCCATGCTTTCCGGAGACACAAGGGTGTAGATAACTTTATCAAACCCTTGACTGTAAGTTTGCTGAACCCTAAGTGGATTCGATTGTTCCCACAGTTTCAGTTTTGGACCATTTAAGGGGAATTTACAGGGTTCTGGCCACTGACCAGGGGGATCAGTATCCCTGTATGTCTTTGTATATACTTGATAAAGACCTATAACAGGTCGAAACGTTATGTGATGGCAGAATAAACTTTGTCTTTTGGAATTCATCACCCCGGACTGAACGCGGTTTACTTACCTTTATACCCCTTAACAGGATGTCTTATTTTTGTGTTTTAGTCCCAAGATTGAAAAGGGCAGCCCTCTTAAAGCCCTGCTGTTTGACTCAACGTTTGATCACTACAGAGGCGTCGTAGCCAGCATCGCCCTGTGTGGAGGTGACGTGTGTAAAGGCAATAAATCGTGTCTGCCCACTCTGGCAAGTGCTATGAAGTCAATGAGGTTGGCATACTGACCCCAGAGGAAGTACCAGCTGAAAAACTAAGTTTTTTTTAATAATCTTATTTAGCCTTTCCCTCTGTCTTCACCAATCAGCCCTCTGTATTGATGATCAGATCAAAGATCTAGACAGGGATTGTCTCACGCTGCATCTCCTTCCTGATTGTATCACTGATAAGACAGAAGCTGCCCCATCCCATTCTCCAAGAAATGCAGAACCCAATGCATCTGCTGTCCGTGATCCGCTTATTGTCAGAGGACATCATTAGGGACTGCATTTTCTCATTGCTTAAGAAATTGTTGGGGGATCCTGCTAATCGCTGAATAATAAAACTGCAGCACCGCTCCATTTAAGGCAGTGTTTCCAGTCCTCATGGCCCCCAACAGGTCAGGATTTCCCCCCAACAGGTCAGGTTTTCAGGATTTTCTCAGTATTACACATGTGATGAAAGTATCATCAAGGAATCAGGAATTCTCTCACCTGTGCAATACTATAGAAATCCTGAAGACATGACCTGTGGGGGGCCGTGGGGACTGGAGTTTGGGAAACACTGATTTTAAAGGGACTGTCAGCACAGAATGACTGTTGAAACCAAGTACAAGCGCTCCATGGATCACGGCGTGGGCCAATCATTTATATACACCTTCCAACCTGCTTGTTTTACCTCTGTCTCCTTCCTTCTCTGGTTCTATGAAGCCAGAGCTGTCAATCAAAGAAGAGGAGGGTGTGGATAGAGGGAAAACAAGCAGGTGGGAAGGTGTATATAAATGATTGGCCCCGAAGCACCGAGAGTTGGGACTTAGTTTGAACAGTCATTCTGTGCTGACAGTCCCTTTAGGTGGACGAGATCCAGATGCAGCTCATTTCACCGCGTAAGGTTGTTTACCCACTATGCGCTCTCCACGGCGTCTCCAGACTCTGTCTCGTCTGTCGCATGAGCTCAGTGTGAACCTGCTTTCATCTATGAAGAGCACAGGGCGCCAGTGGCGACTTTGCCAATCCTGGTGTTCTGTGGAAAATGCCAAGTGTCCTTCACGGTGTTGGGCTGTGAGCACCACCCCCATCTGTGGACGTCAGGCCCTCATACCACCCTCATGGAGTCTGTTTCAAACCGTTGGTGCAGACACATGCACATTTGTGGCCTGCTGGAGGTCATTTTGAAGGACTCTGGCAGTGCTCCTCCTGTTCCTCCTTGCACAAAGGCGGAGGTAGCGGTCCTGCTGCTGGGTTGTTGCCCTCCTACGGCCCCCTCCACGTCTCCTGGTGTACTGGCCTGTCTCCTGGCAGCGCCTCCAGCCTCTGGACACTACGCTGACAGATGCAGCAAACCTTCTTGCCACAGCTTGCATTGATGTGCCATGTTGGATGAGCTGCACTACCTGAGCAACTTCTGTGGGTTGTAGAGTCCGTCTCATGCTACCACGAGTGTGAAAGCACAACCAACATTCAAAAGTGACCAAAACATCAGCCAGAAAGCATTGGTACTGAGATGTGATCTGTGGTCCCCACCTGCAGAACCACTCCTTTATTGAGGGTGTCTTAATAATTGCCAATAATTTCCATCTATTGTGTATTCCATTTGCACAACAGCATGTGAAATTGATTGTCAATCAGTGTTGCTTCCTAAGTGGACAGTTTGATTTCACAGAAATTTGATTTACTTGGAGTTATATTCTGTTGTTTAAGTGCTCCCTTTATTTTTTTGAGCAGTTTACTTTTTTCCCCACTGTATATAGAGAAGATGCACAGCCCAAAAAGGGTGTTCTGTGTACCTATGTTCCCTGGAACTTGTAGGGTCTTATTTGTGGACCTAGGAAGGGGAAAATATTAAAAAATCCCCAAATCACCTCCCAAACCAGTGCCCTCTTATACTCATTGTTGTGTATCCCGCCATTATTCTGACATCAACATCTGGCAGGGGTGTCATGTGAGCACTACTTCTTCTGGCTTAGATGAAATATGAATGCTGCAACCAATCAGAAGCTGCAACACTCATGCATTGCCCCCACTGGTTGTTAACCTCATGTAACCAGTGGGGTATGCAGCGCTGGTCTGGAGATATCAATTTCTTTTCGTTTTCTCACCTCCCTTGGCCCATCAATAGATGGTGTCTAGTAGTGGATAACCCAATTAAAGAGTTATTTCCCTCTCAGATATATCCACCGAAGAAGCCATAAATGGCTAATAGATGTTGGCTCCACCTCTGTAGCCCCCCGCAGCTATCGAGATAAGGCTGTATCTCTAGGTAATATGAACATAGAAGTGGCTGTGCATGATAGGCTTTCTCCATTCACTTCTATGGAGGTTCAGAATAATACAAAGGGTTGTAGATGTGTTAATAAAGACTACAATGGAAGTCTACTAACAATACACGGGCACTGATTCCCTGTGGGCACCGGAGATCAGCCACTGAAGCTGTAGGGGGCAGTGTTAGCTTATATATGCACATTTATATGGAGGGTGTTTGTACATATCCCTATGGACCTGTCCCACATCTATGGATTATTATACATAAATGAACACTGTCCCATTGTGCAGCAAAGGTCTATACAATAAACTGTGTACACCGCAGTCTAATGAGGTGTAACGGGTCTGGGAGGCGGAACCTCTGAGCTACTATACAAGGGGGCGGTCCTTGTAAGGGAGCGGGTGGCGACCAGGCAGGCAGTCACAGCAGGTGACCGGGACAGTCTCTAGAAGAACGGGCAGGAGGTCACGGCAAGTGACCGGGGCAGTCTCTGGGGGAACGGGCAGATGGTCACGGCAAGTGACCGGGGCAGTCTCTGGGGGAACGGGCAGATGGTCACGGCAAGTGACCGGGGCAGTCTCTGGGTAAAGGGTTGGTACGACCTGTGGCGGCTGATGGTAGACGTGAGCTCCCAGGTGAGCAGGCGAGAGTCTCTGGATAAACGGGTGGTCACAGCATGTGACGGCGGAGCCTCCAGGAAGACCAACAGACAGGCGGCAGATGAGCGCTCCCAGGTGAGCGGGCAGAAGTCTCTGGACAGGCGGGTGGTCACAGCACGTGACGGCGGAGCCTCCAGGTAGACTAGCAGGCAGGTAGCAGATGTGCGCTCCCAGGTGAGCGGGCAAGCTGGTCCTTAGACAGACTGACAGGAGTTGCAAGGCAGACCGTCGGACCACAGGCTAGCAGGCAGGTAGCAGAATATCAGGCAGGAATAAGACAGCAAGCTGGCAGGAATCTGGCAGGTAACTGGCAACGGGACCTGAGGGCTGAAGCAGAGTAGTGAACAGTGCAACAACATTGCTCGGGCACCTCCATTTTGGAGGAGGTGCCTTATATATGGTGAAGTCCTCCGGCCATTGGCCGGGGACTCCTTAGGACGGCGCGCGCGGCCCCTTTAAGAGGGAGGGAGAGCGCGCGTGCGCGCCCTAAGCACAGTGGCCGGGAAGGAGCGCGCGCTGCCAGCAGAGCGGGAGGAGGACGCCGGGCACGGAGCAGAGAGGTGAGGGGAACAGCGTCCCTGCCTAGCAGAGGGCAGGGACGCCGGCGCTACAGTACCCCCCCCTTTAGGCCCCCCCTTTTTTAGGCCAGACAGAAATTTAGCAAGGATGAGCGGGGCATGGATGTTCTCCCGGGGCTCCCACGTTCTCTCCTCAGGACCAAACCCCTTCCAATCTACTAGAAAAAAGGTCTTTCCTCTTACCCTTTTGGTGGCAAGAATGTTCTCTACCTCAAACTCGTCCTCAGCAGAAACCGGAGCAGGAGGCGTACCTGTAGACTTGGAAAAAGAGTTAAGTACCACAGGTTTGAGGAGAGATACATGGAAGGAGTTAGGGATCCGTAAGTTGGCCGGGAGTTTCAATTTATAGGCCACCGGGTTGATCTGACTGATGACCTCCAGAGGACCGATGAACCGAGGCCCTAACTTGTAAGAAGGTATCTTGAGTCGGACATATTTAGATGAGAGCCAGACTTTATCTCCAGGACGAAATTGTGGAGGATCCAGGCGTTTTTTGTCAGCGTGTCTTTTCATCCGTTCGGACGACTGAAGGAGTGCGGATCGGGTACTCTCCCAAATGGAGGAAAATTTGCTAACGAGAGATTCCGCAGCCGGGTTGTCCACAGAGGTGGAGACAGGAAAAGGAATCCGAGGATGCTGACCGAAGACTACAAAAAACGGGGATTTGGAGGAGGATTCGCTCTCGTGATTGTTATAAGAGAACTCGGCCCATGGTAGGAGATCCACCCAGTCTGAATGATGGGCATTAACGAAGTGCCGGAGGTAACTGGTCAGGTTCTGATTGATCCGCTCCACTTGACCATTGGACTGTGGGTGGTAAGCGGAAGAGAAGTCCAGGGTGACGTCTAGCAGTTTACAAGTGGCTCTCCAGAAGCGTGAGGTGAACTGTACCCCACGATCCGACACGATGTGGAGGGGCAGGCCATGAAGACGAAAGATGTGACGAATAAAGTCTTTAGCTAGCTCGGGTGCAGACGGGAGGCCTGGCAGGGGAACGAAATGAGCCATCTTGGAGAAGCGGTCAGCGACCACCCAAATGACCGTACAACCGGCAGAGACTGGGAGGTCAGTTATAAAGTCCATTGCTATATGCTGCCAGGGGGCAGCAGGTACAGAAAGCGGAAGGAGGCGACCGGCTGGCAGATGTCTCGGAACCTTGTTGCGGGCGCAGGACTCACAGGCAGAAACAAAGTCTATTACGTCCTTGTGCAGGGTAGGCCACCAGTAGTGCCGGGTAATAAGCTGGAGGGTCTTTTTCTGACCGGCATGGCCAGCCAGTTTAGACGAGTGACCCCAGTGAAGGATCTTCTCCCGATCAGGTACGGATACGAACGTCTTTCCGGGAGGGAGACGATTTAGACTCACGGGAGCCACCTGCATTACTCTGGCGGGATCGATGATGTGTTTCGGATCTTCCTCGAGATCAGACACCAGAAAGGATCGAGACAAGGCGTCCGCCTTGACGTTTTTGTCAGCCGGGCGAAAATGAAGAACAAAATCAAAGCGAGCAAAAAACAAGGACCACCGGGCTTGGCGCGGGTTAAGTCTCTGGGCATGCTGGAGGTAAGCCAAGTTCTTGTGGTCAGTGTAAATTATTACCTGGTGAAGAGCCCCCTCGAGCAGGTAACGCCACTCCTCCAATGCCAGTTTGATGGCCAATAACTCTCGGTCTCCTATGGAATAATTGCGCTCTGAGGAGGAGAAGAGTTTAGAGAAGAAGCCGCAAGTTACCATCCTCCCGGAAGATGATTTTTGAGTAAGTACCGCTCCGGCTCCAGAGGAGGAGGCGTCAACTTCCAGGAAGAACTGCTTGTTGCCGTCCGGGCGATGCAGCACCGGGGCGGAAGAGAAGGCCTGTTTTAAGGAAAGAAAGGCCTCCTCTGCTTCGGGCGGCCACTCTTTGGGATTAGTACCCTTACGGGTGAGCGCGGAAATTGGGGCAGTCCGGGAAGAGAAGTGCGGTATGAAGAGGCGGTAGTAGTTGGCGAAGCCCAGGAACCGCTGAATGGCCTTCAACCCCTCCGGTCGAGGCCATTTCTCGATGGCAGACAGTTTCTCTGGATCCATTCGTAGGCCGGTCTGAGAAATAATGTAGCCCAAAAATGGAAGCGAGGTCTGCTCAAAGAGGCACTTCTCGTATTTAGCGAAGAGGTGATTCTGCCTGAGCCTGAGCAGGACCTGACGAACGTCCCTCCGGTGAGTCTGGAGATCCGGAGAGAAGACCAAGATGTCATCCAGGTACACCACTACGCAGGAGTAGAGAAGGTCCCGGAAGATGTCATTGACCAACTCTTGAAAGACGGCAGGAGCGTTACAGAGACCAAAGGGCATTACCAGATATTCATAGTGGCCGTCCCGGGTGTTGAATGCCGTCTTCCATTCATCCCCCTGACGGATACGAACCAGGTTGTACGCCCCACGGAGGTCCAGTTTGGTGAAGATTCTAGCCCCCCTCAGACGATCAAATAACTCCGGAATGAGCGGAAGGGGGTGCTTATTCTTCACCGTGATCTGGTTAAGGCCTCTATAGTCTATACAGGGACGGAGAGATCCGTCCTTCTTTTTGACGAAAAAGAAGCCTGCTCCCGCCGGGGAGGTAGATTTCCGGATGAATCCCCTGGCCAGATTCTCCTCAATATATTCGGACAACGACCAGGTCTCAGCAGCGGATAATGGATAAATACGCCCACGGGGAGGAGTAGTACCGGGTAACAGGTCGATAGGGCAGTCGTATGGTCTATGAGGGGGTAGTGTCTCTGCCTCCTTTTTATTAAAGACATCAGCATAAGACCAATAAGGAATCGGAAGTCCAGGTAGATTAGCTGGGGTAGGAGAAGGACGGACGGGATGGACGGGAACCAGACAGGTCTTATGGCAGTCCTGTCCCCAGCGAAGGACTTCTCCGGTCTGCCAGTCAAGCACAGGTGCATGTCTCTGGAGCCAAGGTAGACCTAGCAAGAGGGCGTGAGAGAGTCCAGGCAGAACATGAAAGGAGATACTCTCAGAATGCAGCATTCCCACCTGCAGAGTAATGGATTCGGTGATGAGTTGGATGGGGCGTGGTAAGAGACCCCCATCCACGGCAGCAACAGACAAGGGTACAGCCAGAGGTTTGGTGGGGATGCGGTATTTCTCTACCAGGGACTGTGAAATAAGATTCCCGGCTGCTCCAGAGTCAAGTTGGGCTAGTTCGAAATAACGGTTCTCCCCGCAGACGATTGAGACTGACAGCAGCAGAGATGGAGAGGATTTATTCTTGTCTAGGTCGACCTCTCTGAGCGAACCTAGACACAGGCGTTTCCCGACCTCTCCGGGCAGGCACGGATCCGGTGCTCCTTACTGCCACAGTAGAAGCAGCTCCCCTCGGCACGGCGTAAGTCCTGACGGGTTTTGACCATCTTGGTCTGGTCGACCTGCATAGGCTCAGGAGAGTGTACCTGGGGAGAGACGGATTTCTGAAAAGTAGGAGCTAGACGTGGAAACCTCCTCTCACGGGTGACCTCTTTGGCACGCTCCTGGAACCGTAGGTCAATCCGGGTGGCAAGAGTTATTAGGTCATCGAGAGTGGTAGGAATGTCCCGACCGGCAAATTCATCTTTAATACGGCCGGACAGACCCTCCCAGAAGACGGATACCAGAGCGTCGTTATCCCAGGCCAGCTCCGAGGCAAGGGTACGGAACCGTATGGCATATTGGCCCACGGTGAGACTTCCCTGACAGAGGCGTAGCAGTGATGATGCGGATGAGGTCTTCCGTCCGGGTTCGTCGAAGACTTTCCGGAAAGCCATGAGAAAGGCAGGCAAGTCGGACACCAGGGGGTCTCCTCTCTCCCATAGAGGATTTAGCCAGGCCAGGGCCTCCCCGGTGAGATGGGACATGATGAAGGCAATTTTGGCCCGGTCGGAGTTAAACTGGTGGGACAGGAGTTCAAAGTGCAGGGTGCACTGATTTATGAAGCCCCGAGCCTGGGCGGAGTCGCCTCCGAACCGAGGAGGTGCAGAAAGCCGGGGTCCGGGGTAGAATACCATGGTATTAGTGGGCAGCGGAGCTGCCGGATTGCGAGTCATGGCACTGGCGGAGGTTGCTGGCGGAGCAGTCAGAGTGTCCAGGCGAGAATTGACATTCCGCAGGTGACCCAGGATGGACTCCTGTTGGGACCTCTGACGGGACAGTTCATGACACAGGTCCGAGAGCGAGGGAGCTTGGGTGCCACCGGGTTCCATGGCCCGAGCAAACTGTAACGGGTCTGGGAGGCGGAACCTCTGAGCTACTATACAAGGGGGCGGTCCTTGTAAGGGAGCGGGTGGCGACCAGGCAGGCAGTCACAGCAGGTGACCGGGACAGTCTCTAGAAGAACGGGCAGGAGGTCACGGCAAGTGACCGGGGCAGTCTCTGGATGAACGGGCAGATGGTCACGGCAAGTGACCGGGGCAGTCTCTGGGGGAACGGGCAGATGGTCACGGCAAGTGACCGGGGCAGTCTCTGGATGAACGGGCAGATGGTCACGGCAAGTGACCGGGGCAGTCTCTGGGGGAACGGGCAGATGGTCACGGCAAGTGACCGGGGCAGTCTCTGAGTAAAGGGTTGGTACGACCTGTGGCGGCTGATGGTAGACGTGAGCTCCCAGGTGAGTAGGCGAGAGTCTCTGGATAAACGGGTGGTCACAGCATGTGACGGCGGAGCCTCCAGGAAGACCAACAGACAGGCGGCAGATGAGCGCTCCCAGGTGAGCGGGCAGAAGTCTCTGGACAGGCGGGTGGTCACAGCACGTGACGGCGGAGCCTCCAGGTAGGCTAGCAGGCAGGTAGCAGATGTGCGCTCCCAGGTGAGCGGGCAAGCTGGTCCATAGACAGACTGACAAGAGTTGGAAGGCAGACCGTCGGACCTCAGGCAAGCAGGCAGGTAGTTGATGTGCGCTCCCAGGTGAGCGGGCAAGCTGGTCCTTAGACAGACTGACAGGAGTTGCAAGGCAGACCGTCGGACCACAGGCTAGCAGGCAGGTAGCAGAATATCAGGCAGGAATAAGACAGCAAGCTGGCAGGAATCTGGCAGGTAACTGGCAACGGGACCTGAGGGCTGAAGCAGAGTAGTGAACAGTGCAACAACATTGCTCGGGCACCTCCATTTTGGAGGAGGTGCCTTATATATGGTGAAGTCCTCCGGCCATTGGCCGGGGACTCCTTAGGACGGCGCGCGCGGCCCCTTTAAGAGGGAGGGAGAGCGCGCGCGCCCTAAGCACAGTGGCCGGGAAGGAGCGCGCGCTGCCAGCAGAGCGGGAGGAGGACGCCGGGCACGGAGCAGAGAGGTGAGGGGAACAGCGTCCCTGCCTAGCAGAGGGCAGGGACGCCGGCGCTACATGAGGATAATAGAACTGTACTGGTTATTGTATCATTATGGGATCTAATTGATGGCTGTCGTAGCGCAGTGTTTTAATAATTAATTTACTACATCTTTTTACAGAAAACCACATTGGCAGCACGGAATATACAGTAAAATGTTACATGCATATCACATCAAGTGAAAAATCCCCATGGAAATGCCTCTACTAAAGCACGCTGCTATAAAAAACACTCTGTAAAGTAAGTCCACGCTGCAGCATGAATATAACGTGCCAACTAGAAAACAGGTTTGGCAAAAAAATATATCCATCAGATAGATGTCAACTGTATACTTTTATAATATAGATCTGGACAGGGGTATATATAGCATAGACAGGATTGGGTTTATTAAGGATTGCATTCATACGACAACCCTACAAGGGAACCAGTCACGTGAAAGAAAGGCTATTAACCTGCAGATATGCAGTTAATCTGCAGGTTATTGGTCAAATGTATATAGAGGTCTCAAAAAGTCAGAAATCATAAAGGGATCTAATAATAAAATGTAACCTTTATTTATACAATGCTAAAAAGTCATAAATATGATCTAGGACATAAACAAAAACTGCACCCAAAACGTGAAAATATATGAAAGAAAAATATTATTTTTAAAACCAATTCAAATAGCTGTATGTGAACCTCTCTGATGACCCTCAAATGCTCCCATGAAGGGAGGAAAAAAAGCCCCATGTTTAGGAAGTTGGTGAAATGACGTTGAAGGGAAAGGATCTAGGCTGAGGTCCTGGACCCATGGATGAATGGCCTATGGAGTTTGAAGATCGGTTGATCACTGGGCTGGATAAATATGCTACAGTTGTGGAATCTGTCGTCTGGATTTGATGAACTTTTTTTAAGGACTGTTGCTACTGGATACCTGTGTCTCTATTGTTTTATCTTGTCGTCTGGAGGAGCGAGGAATGTGAATACAAACTATACTGGTTGGCGATACGAAATCTGTGAGCCAACCAAAAGTTGGGAAACAGTGAGTATCGCCTGGTACAAAGGCAGTTGAACTACCGCCCCAGGAAGGGTATCTTGTGCACTGGGGGCAATGTATTTTGGCCATTTACCTAGAGTTGTAGTAAAACCTTGGATGTAAGAGATAAACTATTGTTGCATCATTAACTTGTCTAGGTGATTATTGCAACGCACAACCTCAGATCTTCACATACAGGATTAGAAAAACATTATTGTTTTCTTTCAAAAGCAATATCACATCTGTCCATAGATTGTGACTGGCACTGGACTTCAGCTCTACTGAAATAAATGGAGCTGAGCTGCAATACCACACTGAACCTGTAGACAGGTTGTGGTGCTGTTTATAGACAAAAAAACACAAGTTTCTAATCATGGACAACACCTTTGAAGACTTAGGCTGCGTGCTCACCAGGGCTGTGGAGTCGGTAAGCCACAGTTGCGACTCTGACTCCTGGATTTTATCAGGTTCCGACTCCTTCATAAATGGCCAATTCGTAACAATAAATTTACTGTTGTAAAATATTAACATCGTGCTTATTCAGTTTCTCACCATCATATAAGTAATCAGACCACTTAGAGCAAAAACTATATTTATTAGAATACAATTAGAATATAGCAAATAACTTTTATAAACTTTTCTAAACTTTTGTAAGTAAATATGCAATAAACACTGTTATGCAGTTAATAAGAAGAAATCTATAAATTTGTCCTCAGAAAAAGTATTACCTCTGTCAGATCCTCCTTCATGGATGCCCTCAAATCTGATCTAATTATTTTGAGAGCAGAGAACAACCTCTCTACACTAACTTGGGTTGGTTTCAAAGCAGTAACCACTCGGGCAACATCTCTGACAATGTCAGGATACAGAGGAATCGCTTGTTGCACTGTTATTTTTGATGAACGGTCAAATTTCTCAATTTCTTTTAGTGCACATGAAAAATTCTGCTGAAATGCACTGGCTGTGTTCTTTGATGGGGATGACTCTTCTTCTATGCGGGAACGCTTTGCACGGTCCTTGTGATTCAAATATTTTTCGAAATTAAATTCTTCATCAGTTGATGATGAGGGTGAAGATGTGGCAGGACGACCAAGCTCTTCTTGTTCCTCCTGACTGTTCTGCAACCCTTTCATCCTTACTGCTATTTCAAACAGAGCTTCTTTTCCTTTAGTTAGCTGTTGATCATCTAGAAGAATCCGATGCATTGGGTCTACATAAACAGCTGCCAAAAGAATGGTATTTTGTAATAGTAGCTCCTCTCTCCTTTCATTGATGTAGCAATGCCACTTGCAATTAACCCTCCTCTTTGGGACAGGCGAAACATCAGGTTCTTCCACTCCTTTAAGAAAATACCTGGAGTTAAGTCCTCTGCTTGTCATTTTTTAGTCACTGTAAATGGGTGCTCTAGCAATTTTTCCAGCTCAGTCACCTGATTCCACTGACTTTCATTTAGCGTCAGTTGAGGGTTAGCCATGTCTACAAGAAAGGTTTTCAGTTCAACCAAGCGCTGAATCATTAAGTAAGTACTGCCCCATCGTGTGGCTTGATCAATAATTGCCCCTTTTCCAGCACGTCTCTTCAAAATTGAGTCAACTTTAGGGGTTCTGGCAACAGTAGCCAATTTTCTCCCCTTGCCAATCAGTGCAGCAGCATGTCCTTCTTGCAGACTGTCTCTTATAGCCAGCTGTAGCGTATGCACAACACAGCGCATGTGATGAATAAAAGAACGGATTGACACAGTTTCAACAAGATCATCTAAACTATCATGTTGCTGTTCATCTGAAGCAACTTCAGTTTGCTCCTCAGTTACAATACTGTGTTCCTCTATTTCAAACATTTCTGTGTCTGTGGACCCAGAATGTTCTTCTAGCTGCTGGTCACCATCATTACTCTCATTCATTAGCTTAATAGTACTTATCATATTTGAAGCATTGAACTTGCTCTTTTTTAAGTTCATAGTCTTGCAGAACCTTTTCCACCAAGACCTGGAGAAACTCACTGGTGTGATGCGCTTTGGTGTCTTTTACTGCCAATGTCTTGGTAACTATTTCATTTTTGTCACAAACAAATCGGACATTGATGGCAAAATAGTTCACTCTGTGACGTGTGCAGGCATCCATTTTAAGAAGCAGAAAGCGTCCCTTGAGAGTTTTTTTAAGTTCTTCCTTTTGTTTAAAAGCTTCTTCGATTACTAATTTTCTAATACTCTCTCTCTCCAGAGAAACACCAAGCTTGCGGGCCATTTCCCCATTCAGACACATAAAAGCTGGTCGTGAAAATAATGAAATAGGCACACTATCCTTTACAACAAGCTCTATGATCTGTTTTTTATATGTATCTACTGTCATTGTCACAGTAACTTTGTCACTGACAAAATATCTTGCAAATGATGGCTGCAAAGTTCTCTGCTCCTTTGTTTGGCTGGAAGAGCTGGGCACTGGTTCATTGGTTTGGATGCAGTCTTTCTCATCCACTGCTTTCAGTACTTCTGGATGAAAGCGCTGTAAATGTCTCATTAGATTAGAAGCTCTGGTAGGAGCATTTTAATCTTTGCCTGAATATGCACTGATCTTGGCTTCACAGCATTTGTTTTCGTCTGGATCATTTGTCATACACTGACAGACATAATGTTTTCTATCTTGAGTGATGGTGAAATGTTCAAATACAGCTGATTTAATGTGACGCTTCTTTGACATTCTCAGGTTTTTAATTCTGCATTCACAATCCAAATGACAATTGTTTTTCCTAAAAACAATGGTACAAAATTATTGCCAGGTCGTACAACTGATATAGTGGTCAGTAATACTGTTATTCCTCATGTACTCACAGTTAACTGATGCAAAGTTTGTTGAAAGGATAATACTTCTTACAGTCTTCCTCTTCTGAGTAGCAGCTGTGAGATGCTTGGAAGACACACACCTAGTAAACATCTAGTCTAGAGGAGGAGCTTTACTACTAAGAATTTGCAACACATTTTCACTTTCAGTTTCATACATTGTAAGTAGGGGGGTTGTGGCAGCATGAGGTTAACCAAGTATAAGATTAGATAAGGGCAGTGGAGAACAGTGACACACAAGAAGTAAGAAATGTCTCTATCTCCAGCAGAACTGCTTATCACTGTTGTTCATAGTTTGATAGAACATATATATTTGAGTAACATTTATAAAATTCATATGAAAGTTCAATTATGAAATATTAATACATTTTTTTTAAAGCTGGAGTCGGTACATTTCTACCGACTCAGACTCCAACCAAAACTAACTCCGACTCCACGACTCCGACTCCACAGCCCTGGATGTAACAGCAGAATAGTGAGTGCAGCTCTGGAGGTGACAGGAGGATAAGACATAATGTAACAGCAGAATAGTGACAGCAGCTCTGGAGGTGGCTGGAGGATAAGACCTGAAGTAACTGCAGAATAGTGAGTGCAGCTCTGGAGGTGACTGGAGGATAAGACACAATGTAACAGCAGAATGGTGAGTGCAGCTCTGGAGGTTACTGGAGGATAAGACACGATGTAACAGCAGAATAGTGAGTGCAGATCTGGAGGTGACTGGAGGATAAGACCTGATGTAACTGCAGAATAGTGAGTGCAGCTCTGGAGGTGACTGGACGATAAGACATGATGTAACAGAAGAATAGTGACTGCAGCTCTGGAGGTGAATGGAGGATAAGACCTGATGTAACCGCAGAATAAAGACTACAGCTCTGGAGGTGACTGGAGGATAAGACACGAAGTAACAGGAGAATAGTGACTGCACCTCTGGAGGTGACTGGAGGATAAGACATGAAGTAACAACAGAATAGAGATTGCAGCTCTGGAGGTGACTGGAGGATGAGACACGATGTAACAGCAGAATAGTGAGTGCAGCTCTGGAGGTGACTGGCAGATAAAACATGATGTTACAGCAGAATAGTGACTGTAGCTCTGGAGGTGAATGGAGGATAAAACCTGATGTAACAGCAGAATAGAGACTACAGCTCTGGAGGTGACTGGAGGATAAGACGTAATGTAACAGAAGAATAGTGAGTGCAGCTCTTGAGGTTACTGGAGGATAAGACACGATGTAACAGCAGAATAGTGACTGCAGCTCTGGAGGTGTCTGGAGGATAAGACACGATGTAACAGCAGAATAGTGAGTGCAGCTCTGGAGGTGGCTGGAGGATAACACACGATGTAACAGCAGAATAGTGACTGCAGCTCTGGAGGTGTCTGGAGGATAAGACACGATGTAACAGCAGAATAGTGAGTGCAGCTCTGGAGGTGGCTGGAGGATAACACACGATGTAACAGCAGAATAGTGACTGCAGCTCTGGAGGTGTCTGGAGGATAAGACACGATGTAACAGCAGAATAGTGAGTGCAGCTCTGGAGGTGACTGGAGGATAAGACACGATGTTACAGGAGAATAGAGACTGTAGCTCTGGAGGTGACTGCAGGATAAGACATGATGTAACAGCAGAATAGAGACTGCAGCTCTGGAGGTGACTGGAGGATAAGACATGATGTAACAGCAGAATAGTGAGTGCAGCTCTTGGGGTGACTGGAGGATAAGACATGATGTAACAGCAGAATAGTGACTACAGCTCTGAAGTTGACTGGAGGATAAGACATGATGTAACAGCAGAATAGTAATTGCAGCTCTGGAGGTGACTGGAGGATAAGACACGATGTAACAGCAGAATAGCGAGTGCAGCTCTGGAAGTAACTGGAGGATAAGACATGATGTAACAGCAGAATAGTAACTGCAGCTCTGGAGGTGACTGGAGGATAAGACACGATGTAACAGCAGAATAGCGAGTGCAGCTCTGGAAGTAACTGGAGGATAAGACACGATGTTACAGCAGAATAGTGAGTGCAGCTCTGGAGGTGACTGGAGGATAAGGCACTATAACAGCAGAATAGTGAGTGCATCTCTGGAGGAGACTGGAGGATAGGACACAATGTAACAGCAGAATACTGAGTGCAGCTCTGGAGGTGACTGGAGGACAAGACACGATGTAACAGCAGAAAAGTGACTGCAGCTCTGGAGGTGACTTGAGGATAAGACATGATGTTACAGCAGAATAGAGACTGCAGCTCTGGAGGTGACTGCAGGATAAGACATGATGTAACAGCAGAATAGTGAGTGCAGCTCTGGAGGTGACTGGAGGAAAAGACATGATGTAACAGCAGAATAGTAACGGCAGCTCTGGAGGTGACTGGAGGATAAGACACGATGTAACAGCAGAATAGTGACTGCAGCTCTGGAGGTGACTGGAGGATAAGACATAATGTAACAGACTAGTGAGTGCAGCTCTGGAGGTGACTGGAGGATCAGACATGATGTAACAGCAGAATAGTGAGTGCAGTTCTGGAGGTGGCTGGAGGATAAGACACGATGTAACAGCAGAATAGTGACTGCAGCTCAGGAGGTGGCTGGAGGATAGGACACGATGTAACAGCGGAATAGTGACTGCAGCTCTGGAGGTGACTGGAGGATAAGACATAATGTAACAGCAGAATAGTGAGTGCAGTTCTGAAGGTGACTGGAGGATAAGACATGATGTAACAGCAGAATAGTGACGACAGCTCTGGAGGTAACTGGAGGATAAAACACGATGTAATAGCAGAACAGTGAGTGCAGCTCTGGAGGTTGCTGGAGGATAAGACACGATGTAACAGCAGAATAGTGACTGCAGCTCTGGAGGTGACTGGAGGATAAGACATGATGTAATAGCAGAATAGTGACTGCAGCTCTGGAGGTGACTGGAGGATAAGACATGATGTAACAGCAGAATAGTGACTGCAGCTCTGGAGGTGACTGGAGGATAAGACCTGATGTAACAGCAGAATAGTGACTGCAGCTCTGGAGATGACTGGAGGATAAGACCTGATGTAACAGCAGAATAGTGACTGCAGCTCTGGAGGTGACTGGAGGATAAGACACGATGTAACAGCAGAATAGTGAGTGCAGCTCTGGAGGTGACTGGAGGATAAGACACGAAGTAAAAGCAGAATACTGAGTGCAGCTCTGGAGGTGACTGGAGGATAAGATGTCATGTAACAGCAGAATAGTGAAGGCAGCTCTGGAGGAGACTGGAGGATAAGACACTATGTAACAGCAGAAAAGTGAGTGCAGTTCTGGAGGTGGCTGGAGGATAAGACACGATGTAACAGCAGAATAGTGACTGCAGCTCTGGAGGTGACTTGAGGATAAGACATGATGTTACAGCAGAATAGAGACTGCAGCTCTGGAGGTGACTGGAGGAAAAGACATGATGTAACAGCAGAATAGTAACGCAGCTCTGGAGGTGACTGGAGGATAAGACACGATGTAACAGCAGAATACTGAGTGCAGATCTGGAGGTGGCTGGAGGATAAGACCTGATGTAACAGCAGAATAGTGATTACAGCTCTGGAGGTGACTGGAGGATAAGACCTCATGTAACAGCAGAATACTGAGTGCAGATCTGGAGGTGGCTGGAGGATAAGACCTGATGTAACAGCAGAACAGTGAGTGCAGCTCTGGAGGTGACTGCAGGATAAGACATGATGTAACAGCAGAATAGTAACTGCAGGTGTGGAGGTGACTGGAGGATAAGACACGATGTAAGAGCAGAATAGTGAGTGCAGCTGTGGAAGTAACTGGAGGATAAGACATGATGTAACATCAGAATAGTGACTGCAGCTCTGGAGGTAACTGGAGAATAAAACATAATGTAACAGCAGAATAGTGACAGCAGCTCTGGAGGTGACTGGAGGATAAAACATGATGTAACAGCAGAATAGTGACTGCAGCTCTGGAGGTGACTGAAAGATAAGACATGATGTAACAGCAGAATAGTGACTGCAGCTTTTGAGGTGACTGGAGGATAAGACCTGATGTAATAGCAGAACAGTGATTGCATCTCTGGAGGCGACTGGAGGATAAGACCTGATGTAACAGCAGAATAGAGACTGCAGCTCTGGAGGTGACTGGAGGATAAGACCTGATGTAACAGCAGAATAGTGACTGCAGCTCTGGAGGTGGCTGGAGGATAAGACACGATGTAACAGCAGAATAGTGACTGCAGCTCTGGAGGTGGCTGGAGGATAAGACACGATGTAACAGCAGAATAGTGACTGCAGCTCTGGAGGTGACTGGAAGATAAGACATGATGTAACAGCAGAATAGTGACTGCAGCTCTGGAGATGACTGGAGGATAAGACCTGATGTAACAGCAGAATAATGACCACAGCTCTGGAGGTGAGTGGAGGATAAGACACGATGTAACAGCAGAATAGTGAGTGCAGCTCTGGAGGTAACTGGAGGATAAGACATGATGTAACAGCAGAATAGTAACTGCAGCTCTGGAGGTAATTGGAGGATAAGACATAATGTAACAGCAGAATAGTGACAGCAGCTCTGGAGGTGGCTGGAGGATAAGACCCGATTTAACTGCAGAATAGTGAGTTCAGCTCTGGAGGTGACTGGAGAATAAGACACAGTGAAACAGCAGAATGGTGAGTGCAGCTCTGGAGGAGACTGGAGGATAAGACACGATGTAACAGCAGAATAGTGAGTGCAGATCTGGAGGTGACTGGAGGATAAGACCTGATGTAACTGCAGAATAGTGAGTGCAGCTCTGGAGGTGACTGGAGGATAAGACATAATGTAACAGCAGAATAGTGAGTGCAGCTCTGGAGGTGACTGGAGGATAAGGCGTGATGTAACAGCAGAATAGTGACTGCAGCTCTGGAGGTGAATGGAGGATAAGACCTGATGTAACAGCAGAATAGAGACTATAGCTCTGGAGTTGACTGGAGGATAAGACACGAAGTAACAGCAGAATAGTGACTGCAGCTCTGGAGGTGACAGGAGGATAAGACATGATGTAAGAATAGAATAGTGAGTGCACCTCTGGAGGTGACTGGAGGATAAGACATGATGTAACAACAGAATAGTTATTGCAGCTCTGGAGGTGACTGGAGGATGAGATACGATGTAACAGCAGAATAGTGAGTGCAGCTCTGGAGGTGACTGGCAGATAAAACATGATGTAACAGCAGAATAGAGATTACAGCTCTTGAGGTGACTGGAGGATAAGACACGATGTAACAGCAGAATAGTGAGGGCAGCTCTTGAGGTGACTGGAGGATAAGACACGATGTAACAGCAGAAAAGTGAGTGCAGCTCTGGAGGTGCCTGGAGGATAAGACACGATGTAACAGCAGAATAGAGAGTGCAGCTCTGGAGGTGGCTGGAGGATAAGACACGATGTAACAGCAGAAAAGTGACTGCAGGTCTGGAGGTGACTGGAGGATAGGACATGATGTTATAGGAGAATAGAGACTGCAGCTCTCGAGGTGACTGCAGGATAAGACATGATGTAACAGCAGAATAGAGACTGCAGCTCTGTAGGTGACTGGAGAAGACATGATGTAACAGCAGAATAGTGAGTGCAGCTCTTGGGGTGACTGGAGGATAAGACACGATGTAACAGCAGAATAGTGACTACAGCTCTGGAGTTGACTGGAGGATAAGACATGATGTAACAACAGAATAGTAACTGCAGCTCTGGAGGTGACTGGAGGATAAGACATAATGTAACAGCAGAATAGTGACCGCAGGTCTGGAGGTGTCTGGAGGATAAGACATGATGTAGCAGCAAAATAGTGACTACAGCTCTGGAGTTGACTGGAGGATAAGACATGATGTAACAACAGAATAGTAACTGCAGCTCTGAAGGTGACTGGAGGATAAGACACAATATAACAGCAGAATGGTAAGTGCAGCTCTGGAGGTGACTGGAGGTTAAGACACGATGTTACAGCAGAATAGTGACTGCAGCTCTGCAAGTGACTGGAGGATAAGACACGATGTAACAGCAGAACAGTGAGTGCAGCTCTGGAGGTGACTGGAGGATAAGACACGATGTAACAGCAGAACAGTGACTGCAGCACTGGAGGATAAGACATGATGTAACAGCGGAATAGTGAATACAGCTCTGGAGGCGACTGGAGGATAGGACACGATGTAACAGCAGAACGGTGATTGCATCTCTGGAGCTGAATGGAGGATAAGACAGGATGTAACAGCAGAATAGTGAGTGAAGCTCTGGAGGTGGCTGGAGGAAAAGACACGATGTAACAGCAGAAAAGTGACTGCAGCTCTGGAGGTGACTGGAGGATAAGATATGATGTTACAGGAGAATAGAGACTGCAGCTCTGGAGGTGACTGCATGATAAAACATGATGTAATAGCAGAATAGTGACTACAGCTCTGGAGTTGACTGGAGGATAAGACATAATGTAACAGCAGAATAGTGAGTGCAGCTCTGGAGGTGGCTGGTGATAAGACATGATGTTACAGCAGAATAGTGAGTGCAGCACTTGAGGTGACTGGAGGATAAGATCTGATGTAACAGCAGAATAGTGAGTGCAGCTCTGGAGGTGACTGGAGGATAAGACACGATGTTACAGCAGAATAGTGAGTGCAGCTCTGGAGGTGACTGGAGGATAAGACCTGATATAACAGCAGAATAGTGACTGCAGCTCTGGAGGTGACTGGAGGATAAGACACGATGTAACAGCAGAACAGTGAGTGCAGCTCTGTAGGTGACTGGAGGATAAAACACGATGTAACAACAGAACAGTGACTGCAGCTCTGGAGGTGACTGGAGGATAAGACACGATGTAACAACAGAACAGTGACTGCAGCTCTGGAGGTGACTGGAGGATAAGACACGAAGTAACAGCAGAATACTGAGTGCAGCTCTGGAGGTGACTGGAGGATAAGATGTCATGTAACAGCAGAATAGTGAATGCAGCTCTGGAGGTGACTGGAGGATAAGACACGATGTAACAGCAGAATAGTGAGTGCAGCTCTGGAGGTGGCTGGAGGATAAGACACGATGTAAAAGCAGAAAAGTGACTGCAGCTCTGGAGGTGACTGGAGGATAAGACATGATGTTACAGGAGAATAGAGACTGCAGCTCTGGAGGTGACTGCAGGATAAGACACGATGTAACAGCAGAATAGTGACTGCAGCTCTGGAGGTGACTGGAGGATAAGACACGATGTAACAGCAGAACAGTGACTGCAGCACTGGAGGATAAGACACGATGTAACAGCGGAATAGTGAATACAGCTCTGGAGGCGACTGGAGGATAGGACACGATGTAACAGCAGAACGGTGATTGCATCTCTGGAGCTGAATGGATGTTAAGACAGGATGTAACAGCAGAATAGTGTGTGAAGCTCTGGAGGTGGCTGGAGGAAAAGACACGATGTAACAGCAGAAAAGTGACTGCAGCTCTGGAGGTGACTGGAGGATAAGATATGATGTTACAGGAGAATAGAGACTGCAGCTCTGGAGGTGACTGTGACGCGCCCCCTGGGCCGTGTTCAGGGGATACCCGGAGCCGGATCCGGATAGGGGTAGTAGTCCTTGTGGCGGTGACCCGGTCCGTGCCCAGGGTGTCAAACTCAGTGGCAGTCTATGGCAGTAGATGTTAGAACGACTACGCCACCCGTTGAATGCAGCTTTGGAGCCGCCGCTGCAGGGCAGACCGCTGAGGCCGGTGGTGAGATTGTGCAGCGTGGTGGTATAACCCCCAACGGGAGGGGTATGGCCTCAGGGCAGCCGACGTGGATGATGGGGGTAGCAGGAACCACTCGGAGACGGTACCGTGCAGTTCAGGGTCTTTACTGGTAATAAAGATAGACCCTCCCGGAGTACTGGCTAGTGATTGGGGCCTGGTCAGTCCTTGAGCAGATGGGATCTCCCCTGGCCAGGCGGAGTTGTAGGCCTCCCAAACTATCTGTACTCTTCTGGCTACCTTGCTTGAGGCGGGTATAAGTAGCCCACGTCCCTGAGTGTACCGTGTGGTGCTCACCCGTATGGCCGGTGACTCGGGGCCTTCTAATAGCTTCCGCTCCACGACGGCGGTGCTGGTCCCATGCGTGTGACCGTGCCTTCGGGCTTCTTGGCCAGAGGACCTGAAATCCCCTGCCTGACGGATTCTGCTGCTGGGTAGGAGTTAGTCCCCACAGCCTCGGACTCGGGTCCGGTAAGAAATCTTCTCAGTCAGGGCGAGCTCTGCAGCTGCCAGCCCCTGACTCTTTGTAACACTGCTCCCACAGAGCTCCTGTTGTTTCTTCCTATGCTGCTTCTCTGTCTCTACTTCTGTTCTTCTTCTACTCCAGGCTCAGGCCCCAGGACAGGGCCTGCCTGTGGAGCAGAGCCCATAGAGCAGCTCTGCTCCCTGTCTTCTCCTCTCTGAAACTCTCTAACCCTGCCTCAGCCCCAGGTTTATATAGGGGAAGTTCTTCCCCTCCCAAGACTGGGCAGGAGGTGTGGCATGCACAGGATCCCTGACCAAAGGACCTCCCACCTGCTCTCAGACATAACATTACATTACTGTGGAAACCAGACCCCTGGGGTGCCACATTCCCCCCTAGTAAAATTTAGTACTCCGGGACTAAACATATTTTAGAAAAACATAACAAGATATAACAATAACAATACAATAAAGAAACACATAAAGGTGGTCACGGCGTGTCCACAACCGGGTGCAGTCTTTGAGGGAAGCAAGGTGTCCATTTCACCAAAACAGGGAGACGGTGTCCATTCCACCAAAACAGGGTGACGGTGTCCATTTCACCAAAACAGGGAGACGTAACCAGATAGGGGTTTGTCCTTCCCCGAGTCCTTAACAGTCTTTAGTCCATCCTGGGTCACGCTCCAACTATGTACAGGGTGGCCGCTCTCAGTCCTCGGCCAGTGGGGAAAAAGGGACGGCTGTTCACAGTCCTCAGCCTGGTAAGGGATAGGGAATGGCTGCTCACAGTCCTCAGCCTGGTAAGGGATAGGGACACACGGATAACAGTTCACACTTGTCCCAACGGGGACCACACTTCAATCATTTAACAGTTTCAGCAAGTTCTCATACCCTGACGGGTAACTATGTACAGCTCTTTATTTATGCTACTTCCCTTCAGTAGCGGTGTCCTCTCTTTGTCTCCTCCTGATGGTAGTCTTCAGACCCGTCCGGGTCCTCTTGGCTTTCCTCGTATTGGTAGTACTGCAGCTCCTCCTTGGTTAGCCGGTGAACGTGGAGGGCGTACAGTCCTTTTGCACCTGGGGAGTTCAGGCCTTGCGACCAGGCGTGGAGAGGGTCGCCGTTGATGACGCCCGGGGTCAGAGGGTGCAACTTTGGGCCTGGGCGCGGGCTGGTGGTGGTAGTGCCCAGGGCTGGAGGGCTTGGCCGCAGGGCTTGTTGCGGGGGCTGGAGCAGGTCGGTGTCTGCAGCGCCCGGAATCGGCGGCTCCACCAGGGTGCCCGGGAGCAGGCTGACGCTGGCAGCGTCCGGGACAGGGAGACTCCTCTTACCTGCTCCCGCGACCGCTCCTGCGTCACGCGTCTTCTCCCGGCGCTGGTCGGGGCCGGCGACGACTGGGGCACTGCCGATGCTGGGCAGCTTAGTCTGCTGCCGGTCCGCCATCTTTCTGTCCGTTCCTGGTGTCCTCCTCCCCCCTAGTGGACCGTGGCCTACCTTCCGGAGATCCTCTTCCGTAGGCCGCGGCTCCGCAGTCAATCGTCGGGGTAGAGGACCTGGCGTCGCGCTCCTGTGACGTCGGCGTCTGCTGGGCTCCTTCCAGGACCTTATGCAACGTCCGGACGTGAGGCGGGGCTTCAGTTCTCGCGCGCTTTCGGAGTCCACGCCCCTCTTCTTCCCGCGCGGCGTCTCCAAGATGGCGCCGGATGGCGGGAAAACTCCTCGGATGGCGGGAAGAAGGCAGAAGATGGCGCCGGATGGCGGGAAAACTCCTCGGATGGCGGGAAGAAGGCAGAAGATGGCGCCGGATGGCGGGAAAACTCCATGGATGGCGGGAATCTTCACAGATGGCGGGAATCTTCACCACTTGTAAGTTTGAACAGTCTTTTTCAGGCACGCAGTACCCGGTGGTTGCGGGCACGAAATCCTGCCGACTACGCCAAAGTTGACGCGCCCCCTGGGCCGTGTTCAGGGGATACCCGGAGCCGGATCCGGATAGGGGTAGTAGTCCTTGTGGCGGTGACCCGGTCCGTGCCCAGGGTGTCAAACTCAGTGGCAGTCTATGGCAGTAGATGTTAGAACGACTACGCCACCCGTTGAATGCAGCTTTGGAGCCGCCGCTGCAGGGCAGACCGCTGAGGCCGGTGGTGAGATTGTGCAGCGTGGTGGTATAACCCCCAACGGGAGGGGTATGGCCTCAGGGCAGCCGACGTGGATGATGGGGGTAGCAGGAACCACTCGGAGACGGTACCATGCAGTTCAGGGTCTTTACTGGTAATAAAGATAGACCCTCCCGGAGTACTGGCTAGTGATTGGGGCCTGGTCAGTCCTTGAGCAGATGGGATCTCCCCTGGCCAGGCGGAGTTGTAGGCCTCCCAAACTATCTGTACTCTTCTGGCTACCTTGCTTGAGGCGGGTATAAGTAGCCCACGTCCCTGAGTGTACCGTGTGGTGCTCACCCGTATGGCCGGTGACTCGGGGCCTTCTAATAGCTTCCGCTCCACGACGGCGGTGCTGGTCCCATGCGTGTGACCGTGCCTTCGGGCTTCTTGGCCAGAGGACCTGAAATCCCCTGCCTGACGGATTCTGCTGCTGGGTAGGAGTTAGTCCCCACAGCCTCGGACTCCGGGTCCGGTAAGAAATCTTCTCAGTCAGGGCGAGCTCTGCAGCTGCCAGCCCCTGACTCTTTGTAACACTGCTCCCACAGAGCTCCTGTTGTTTCTTCCTATGCTGCTTCTCTGTCTCTACTTCTGTTCTTCTTCTACTCCAGGCTCAGGCCCCAGGACAGGGCCTGCCTGTGGAGCAGAGCCCATAGAGCAGCTCTGCTCCCTGTCTTCTCCTCTCTGAAACTCTCTAACCCTGCCTCAGCCCCAGGTTTATATAGGGGAAGTTCTTCCCCTCCCAAGACTGGGCAGGAGGTGTGGCATGCACAGGATCCCTGACCAAAGGACCTCCCACCTGCTCTCAGACATAACATTACATTACTGTGGAAACCAGACCCCTGGGGTGCCACAACTGCATGATAAAACATGATGTAATAGCAGAATAGTGACTACAGCTCTGGAGTTGACTGGAGGATAAGACATAATGTAACAGCAGAATAGTGAGTGCAGCTCTGGAGGTGGCTGGTGATAAGACATGATGTTACAGCAGAATAGTGAGTGCAGCACTTGAGGTGACTGGAGGATAAGACCTGATGTAACAGCAGAATAGTGAGTGCAGCTCTGGAGGTGACTGGAGGATAAGACACGATGTTACAGCAGAATAGTGAGTGCAGCTCTGGAGGTGACTGGAGGATAAGACCTGATATAACAGCAGAATAGTGACTGCAGCTCTGGAGGTGACTGGAGGATAAGACACGATGTAACAGCAGAACAGTGAGTGCAGCTCTGTAGGTGACTGGAGGATAAAACACGATGTAACAACAGAACAGTGACTGCAGCTTTGGAGGTGACTGGAGGATAAGACACGATGTAACAACAGAACAGTGACTGCAGCTCTGGAGGTGACTGGAGGATAAGACACGAAGTAACAGCAGAATACTGAGTGCAGCTCTGGAGGTGACTGGAGGATAAGATGTCATGTAACAGAAGAATAGTGAATGCAGCTCTGGAGGTGACTGGAGGATAAGACAGGATGTAACAGCAGAATAGTGAGTGCAGCTCTAGAGGTGGCTGGAGGATAAGACACGATGTAAAAGCAGAAAAGTGACTGCAGCTCTGGAGGTGACTGGAGGATAAGACATGATGTTACAGGAGAATAGAGACTGCAGCTCTGGAGGTGACTGCAGGATAAGACACGATGTAACAGCAGAATAGTGACTGCAGCTCTGGAGGTGACTGGAGGATAAGACACGATGTAACAGCAGAAAAGTGACTGCAGCTCTGCAGGTGACTGGAGGATAAGAGATGATGTAACAGCAGAATAGTGAGTGCAGCTCTGGAGGTGACTGGAGGATAAGACATGATGTAACAGCAGAATAGTAACAGCAGCTCTGGAGGTGACTGGAGGATAAGACACGATGTAACAGCAGAATAGTGACTGAAGCTCTGGAGGTGACTGGAGGATAAGACACGATGTAAAAGCAGAATAGTGAGTGCAGATCTGGAGGTGGCTGGAGGATAAGACCTGATGTAACAGCAGAATAGTGATTACAGCAATGGAGGTGACTGGAGGATAAGACCTGATGTAACAGCAGAATAGTGAGCGCAGATCTGGAGGTGGCTGGAGGATAAGACACGATGTAACAGCAGAAGAGTGACTGCAGCTCTGGAGGTGACTGGAAGATAAGACCTGATATAACAGCAGAATAGTGAGTGTAGCTCTGAAGGTGACTGGACGATAAGACTTGATGTAACAGCAGAATAGTGACCGCAGCTCTTGAGGTGACTGGAGAATAAGACGCGATGTAACAGCAGAATAGTGACTGCAGCTCGGGAGGTGACTGGAGGATAAGACAGGATGTAACAGCAGAATAGAGACTGCAGCTCTGGAGGTGACGGGAGGATAAGACACGATGTAACAGCAGAATAGTGAGTGCAGCTCTTCAAGTAACTGGAGGATAAGACATGATGTAACATCAGAATAGTGACTGCAGCTCTGGAGGTAACTGGAGGATAAGACATGATGTAACATCAGAATAGTGACTGCAGCTCTGGAGGTAACTGGAGGATAAGACATAATGTAACAGCAGAATAGTGAGTGCAGCTCTGGAGGTGACTGGAGGATAAGACATGATGTAACAGTAGAATAGTGAGTGCAGCTCTGGAGGTGGCTGGAGGATAAGACACGATGTAACAGCGGAATAGTGACTGCAGCTCTGGAGGTGACTGGAGGATAAGACACGATGTAACAGCAGAAAAGAGACTACAGCTCTGGAGGGGAATAAAGGATATGACATGATGTACAGCCGAATAGTGACTACAGCTCTGGAGGTAACTGGAGGATAAGACATTATGTAACAGCAGAATAGTGAGAGCAGCTCTGAAGGTGACTGGAGGATAAGACAAGATGTAATAGCAGAATAGTGACGACAGCTCTGAAGGTGACTGGAGGATAAGACTCGATGTAACAGCAGAATAGTGAGTGCAGCTCTGGAGGTGGCTGGAGGATAAGACACGATGTAACAGCAGAATAGTGACTGCAGCACTGGAGGTGACTGGAGGATAAGAAATGAATTAACAGCAGAATAGTGAGTGCAGCTCTGGAGGTGACTGGAGGATGAGACACGATGTAACAACAGAATAGTGACTGCAGCTTTTGAGGTGACTGGAGGATAAGACCTGATGTAATAGCAGAACAGTGATTGCATCTCAGGAGGTGAATGGTGCATAAGACAGGATGTAACAGCAGAATAGTGACTGCAGCTCTGGAGGTGATTGGAGTATAAGACCTGATGTAACAGCAGAATAGTGACTGCAGCTCTGAAGGTGGCTGGAGGACAAGACACGTTGTAACAGCAGAATAGTGACTGCAGCTCTGGAGGTGAGTGGAAAATAAGACATGACGTAACAGCAGAATAGTGACTACAGCTCTGGAGAAGACTGGATGATAAGACCTGATGTAACAGCAGAATAGTGACCACAGCTCTGGAGGTAAGTGGAGGATAAGACAGGATGCAACAGCAGAATAGTGACTGCAGCTATGGAGGTGACTGGCAGATAAAACATGATGTTACAGCAGAATTGTGACTGCAGCTCTGGAGGTGAATGGAGGATAGGACGTGACGTAACAGCAGAATAGTGAGTGCAGCTCTTAAGGTGACTGGAGGATAAGACACGATGTAACAGCAGAATAGTGAGTGCAGCCCTTTAGATGACGAGGATAAGACACGATGTAAAAGCAGAATACTGACTGCAGCTCTGGAGGTGGCTGGAGGATAAGGCATGATGTTACAGGAGAATAAGAGACTGCAGCTCTGGAGGTGACTGCAGGATAAGACATGATGTAACAGCAGAATAGTGAGTGCAGCTCTTGGGGTGACTGGAGGATAAGACACGATGTAACATTAGAATAGTGACTACAGATCTGGAGGTGACTGGAGGATAAGACACAATGTAACAGCAGAATGGTAATTGCAGATCTGGAGGTGACTGGCTCATAAGACACGATGTTACAGCAGAATAGTGAGTGCAGCTCTGGAGGTGACTGGAGGATAAGACCTGATGTAACAGAATAGTGACTGCAGCTCTGGAGGTGACTGGAGGATAAGACACGATGTAACAGCAGAACAATGAGTGCAGCTCTGGAGGTGACTGGAGGATAAGACACGATGTAACAGCAGAACAGCGACTGCAGCTCTGGAGGAGACTGGAGGATAAGACACGATGTAACAGCAGAATAGTGAGTGCAGATCTGGAGGTGACTGGAAGATAAGACACGAAGTAACAGCAGATACTGAGTGCAGCTCTGGAGGTGACTGGAGGATAAGACCTGATGTAATAGCAGAACAGTGATTGCATCTCTGGAGGTGAATGGAGGATAAGACAGGATGTAACAGGAGAATAGAGACTGCAGCTCTGGAGGCGACTGGAGGATAAGACCTGATGTAACAGCAGAATAGAGACTGCAGCTCTGGAGGTGACTGGAGGATAAGACCTGATGTAACAGCAGAATAGTGACTACAGCTCTGGAGTTGACTGGAGGATAAGACATGACGTAACAGCAGAATAGTGACTACAGCTCTGGAGGTGACTGGAGGATAAGACATAATGTAACAGCAGAATAGTGACCGCAGGTCTGGAGGTGACTGCAGGATAAGACATGATGTAATAGCAGAATAGTGACTGCACGTCTGGAGATGACTGGAGGATAAGACATGATGTAACAACAGAATAGTTATTGCAGCTCTGGAGGTGACTGGAGGATAAGACACGATGTAACAGCAGAATAGTGAGTGCAGATCTGGAGGTGGCTTTAGGATAAGACACGATGTAACAGCAGAAAAGTGACTGCAGCTCTGGAGGTGACTACAGGATAAGACATGATGTAACAGCAGAATAGAGACTGCAGCTCTGGAGGCGACTGGAGGATAAGACCTGATGTAACAGCAGAATAGTGACCACAGCTCTGGAGGTGAGTGGAGGATAAGACCTGATGTAACAGCAGAATAGTGACCACAGCTCTGGAGGTGAGTGGAGGATAAGCCATGATGTAACAGCAGAATAGTGACTGCAGCTCTGGAGGTAACAGGAGGATAAGACACGATGTAACAGCAGAATAGTTACTGCAGCTCTGGAGGTGACTGAAGGATAAGACATGATGTAAGAGCAGAATAGAGAATGCAGCTCGGGAGGTGACTGGAGGATAAAAGATGATGTAACAGCAGAATATTAAGTGCAGCTCTGGAGGTGACTGGAGGATAAGACATGATGTAACAGCAGAATAGTAACGGCAGCTCTGGAGGTAACTGGAGGATAAGACACGATGTAAAAGCAGAATAGTGACTGAAGCTCAGGAGGTGACTGGAGGATAAGACACGATATAACAGCAGAATAGCAAGTGCAGCTCTGGAAGTAACTGGAGGATAAGACATGATGTAACAGAAGAATAGTGACTGCAGCTCTGGAGGTGACTGGAGGATAAGACACGATGTAACAGCAGAAAAGTGACTGCAGCTCTGGAGGTGACTGGAAGATAAGACACAATGTGACAGCAGAATAGTGATTGCAGCTCTGCAGATGACTGGAGGATAAGACATGATGTAACAGCAGAACAGTGAGTGCAGCTCTGGAGGTGACTGGAGGATAAGACACGATGTAACAGGAGAACAGTGACTGCAGCACTGGAGGATAAGACACGATGTAACAGCAGAATAGTGAGTGCAGCTCTGGAGGTGACTGGAGGATAGGATACGAAGTAACAGCAGAATAGTGAGTGCAGCTCTGGAGGTGACTGGAGGATAAGACACGATGTAACAGCAGAAAAGTGACTGCAGCTCTGGAGGTGACTGGAAGATAAGACACAATGTGAGAGCAGAATAGTGATTGCAGCTCTGCAGATGACTGGAGGATAAGACATGATGTAACAGCAGAACAGTGAGTGCAGCTCTGGAGGTGACTGGAGGATAAGACACGATGTAACAGGAGAACAGTGACTGCAGCACTGAAGGATAAGACACGATGTAACAGCAGAATAGTGAGTGCAGCTCTGGAGGTGACTGGAGGATAAGACACGATGTAACAGCAGAAAAGTGACTGCAGCTCTGGAGGTGACTGGAGGATAGGATACGAAGTAACAGCAGAATACTTAGTGCAGCTCTGGAGGTGACTGGAGGATAAGATGTAATGTAACAGTAGAATAGTGAATGCAGCTCTGGAGGTGACTGGAGGATAAGACACGATGTAACAGCAGAATAGTAACTGCAGCTCTGGAGGTAATTGGAGGATAAGACATAATGTAACAGTAGAATAGTGACAGCAGCTCTGGAGGTGGCTGGAGGATAAGATGTCATGTAACAGCAGAACAGTGAGTGCAGCTCTGGAGGTGACTGGAGGATAAGACACGATGTAACAGCAGAACAGTGACTGCAGCACTGGAGTATAAGACACGATGTAACAGCAGAATAGTGAGTGCAGCTCTGGAGGTGACAGGAGGATAAGACACGATGTAACAGCAGAATAGTGAGTGCAGGTCTGGAGGTGACTGGAGGATAAGATGTCATGTAACAGTAGAATAGTGAATGCAGCTCTGGAGGTGACTGGAGGATAAGACACGATGTAACAGCAGAATAGTAACTGCAGCTCTGGAGGTGACTGGAGGATAAGACAATGGAAAAGCAGAATAGTGAGTGCAGCTCTGGAGGTGACTGGAGGATAAGGCGTGATGTTACAGCAGAATAGTGACTGCACGTCTGGAGTTGACTGGAGGATAAGACATGAAGTAACAACAGAATAGTGAGTGCAGCTCTGGAGGTGACTGGAGGATAAGACATGATGTAACAGCAGAATAGTGACTGCACGTCTGGAGGTGACTGGAGGATAAGACATGATGTAACAACAGAATAGTTATTGCAGCTCTGGAGGTGACTAGAGGATGAGACACGATGTAACAGCAGAATAGTGAGTGCAGCTCTGGAGGTGGCTGGAGGATAAGACACGATGTAACAGCAGAAAAGTGACTGCAGCTCTGGAGGTGACTACAGGATAAGACATGATGTAACAGCAGAATAGAGACTGCAGCTCTGGAGGCGACTGGAGGATAAGACCTGATGTAACAGCAGAATAGTGACTACAGCTCTGGAGGTGACTGGAGGATAAGACCTGATGTAACAGCAGAATAGTGACCACAGCTCTGGAGGTGAGTGGAGGATAAGACACGATGTAACAGCAGAATAGTGACTGCAGCTCTGGAGGTAACAGGAGGATAAGACACGATGTAACAGCAGAATAGTTACTGCAGCTCTGGAGGTGACTAAAGGATAAGACATGATGTAAGAGCAGAATAGAGAATGCAGCTCTGGAGGTGACTGGAGGATAAGAGATGATGTAACAGCAGAATATTAAGTGCAGCTCTGGAGGTGACTGGAGGATAAGACATGATGTAACATCAGAATAGTAACGGCAGCTCTGGAGGTAACTGGAGGATAAGACACGATGTAAAAGCAGAATAGTGACTGAAGCTCAGGAGGTAACTGGAGGATAAGACATAATGTAACAGCAGAATAGTGACAACAGCTCTGGAGGTGGCTGGAGGATAAGACCTGATTTTACTGCAGAATAGTGAGAGCAGCTCTGGAGGTGACTGGAGGATAAGACAAAATGTAACAGCAGAATGGTGAGTGCAGCTCTGGAGGTGACTGGAGTATAAGACCTGATGTAACAGCAGAATAGAGACTACAGCTCTGGAGTTGACTGAAGGATAAGACATGAAGTAACAGCAGAATAGTGACTGCAGCTCTGGAGGTGACAGGAGGATAAGACATGATGTAACAACAGAATAGTGAGTGCAGCTCTGGAGGTGACTGTAGGATAAGACATGATGTAACAGCAGAACAGTGACTGCACCTCTGGAGGTGACTGGAGGATAAGACATGATGTAACAACAGAATAGTTATTGCAGCTCTGGAGGTGACTGGAGGATGAGACACGATGTAACAGCAGAATAGTGAGTGCAGCTCTGGAGGTGACTGGCAGATAAAACATGATGTTACAGCAGAATAGTACCTGCAGCTCTGGAGGTGACTGGAGGATAAGACACGATATAACAGCAGAATAGCAAGTGCAGCTCTGGAAGTAACTGGAGGATAAGACATGATGTAACAGCAGAATAGTGACTGCAGCTCTGGAGGTGACTGGAGGATAAGACACGATGTAACAGCAGAAAAGTGACTGCAGCTCTGGAGGTGACTGGAGGATAAGACACGATGTAACAGCAAAATAGTGACTACAGCTCTGGAGGTGACTGGAGGATAAGACACAATGTAACAGCAGAATAGTGACTGCAGCTCTGCAGGTGACTGGAGGATAAGACATGATGTAACAGCAGAACAGTGAGTGCAGCTCTGGAGGTGACTGGAGGATAAGACACGATGTAACAGGAGAACAGTGACTGCAGCACTGGAGGATAAGACACGATGTAACAGCAGAATAGTGAGTGCAGCTCTGTAGGAGGCTGGAGGATAAGACACGATGTAACAGCAGAAAAGTGACTGCAGCTCTGGAGGTGACTGGAGGATAGGATACGAAGTAACAGCAGAATACTTAGTGCAGCTCTGGAGCTGACTGGAGGATAAGATGTCATGTAACAGTAGAATAGTGAATGCAGCTCTGGAGGTGACTGGAGGATAAGACACGATGTAACAGCAGAATAGTAACTGCAGCTCTGGAGGTAATTGGAGGATAAGACATAATGTAACAGCAGAATAGTGACAGCAGCTCTGGAGGTGGCTGGAGGATAAGATGTCATGTAACAGCAGAACAGTGAGTGCAGCTCTGGAGGTGACTGGAGGATAAGACACGATGTAACAGCAGAACAGTGACTGCAGCACTGGAGTATAAGACACGATGTAACAGCAGAATAGTGAGTGCAGCTCTGGAGGTGACTGGAGGATAAGACACGATGTAACAGCAGAATAGTGAGTGCAGGTCTGGAGGTGACTGGAGGATAAGATGTCATGTAACAGTAGAATAGTGAATGCAGCTCTGGAGGTGACTGGAGGATAAGACACGATGTAACAGCAGAATAGTAACTGCAGCTCTGGAGGTGACTGGAGGATAAGACAATGTAAAAGCAGAATAGTGAGTGCAGCTCTGGAGGTGACTGGAGGATAAGGCGTGATGTTACAGCAGAATAGTGACTGCACGTCTGGAGTTGACTGGAGGATAAGACATGAAGTAACAACAGAATAGTGAGTGCAGCTCTGGAGGTGACTGGAGGATATGACATGATGTAACAACAGAATAGTTATTGCAGCTCTGGAGGTAACTGGAGGATTAGACACGATGTAACAGCAGAATAGTGAGTGCAGCTCTGGAGGTGGCTGGAGGATAAGACACGATGTAACAGCAGAAAAGTGACTGCAGCTCTGGAGGTGACTACAGGATAAGACATGATGTAACAGCAGAATAGAGACTGCAGCTCTAGAGGCGATTGGAGGATAAGACCTGATGTAACAGCAGAATAGTGACTACAGCTCTGGAAGTGACTGGAGGATAAGACCTGATGTAACAGCAGAATAGTGACCACAGCTCTGGAGGTGAGTGGAGGATAAGCCATGATGTAACAGCAGAATAGTGACTGCAGCTCTGAAGGTAACAGGAGGATAAGACACGATGTAACAGCAGAATAGTTACTGCAGCTCTGGAGGTGACTGGAGGATAAGACATGATGTAAGAGCAGAATAGAGAATGCAGCTCTGGAGGTGACTGGCGTATAAGAGATGATGTAACAGCAGAATATTAAGTGCAGCTCTGGAGGTGACTGGAGGATAAGACATGATGTAACAGCAGAATAGTAATGGCAGCTCTGGAGGTAAATGGAGGATAAGACACGATGTAAAAGCAGAATAGTGACTGAAGCTCAGGAGGTAACTGGAGGATAAGACATAATGTAACAGCAGAATAGTGACAACAGCTCTGAAGGTGGCTGGAGGATAAGACCTGATTTTACTGCAGAATAGTGAGAGCAGCTCTGGAGGTGACTGGAGGATAAGACAAAATGTAACAGCAGAATGGTGAGTGCAGATCTGGAGGTGACTGGAGGATAAGACACGATGTAACTGCAGAATAGTGAGTGCAGATCTGGAGGTGACTGGAAGATAAGGCGTGATGTTACAGCAGAATAGTGACTGCAGCTCTGGAGGTGACTGGAGGATAAGACCTGATGTAACAGCAGAATAGAGACTACAGCTCTGGAGTTGACTGAAGGATAAGACATGAAGTAACAGCAGAATTGTGACTGCAGCTCTGGAGGTGACAGGAGGATAAGACATGATGTAACAACAGAATAGTGAGTGCAGCTCTGGAGGTGACTGGAGGATAAGACATGATGTAACAGCAGAATAGTGACTGCACCTCTGGAGGTGACTGGAGGATAAGACATGATGTAACAACAGAATAGTTATTGCAGCTCTGGAGGTGACTGGAGGATGAGACACGATGTAACAGCAGAATAGTGAGTGCAGCTCTGGAGGTGAATGGAGGATAAGTACTGATGTAACAGCAGAATAGAGACTACAGCTCTGGAGGTGACTGCAGGATAAGACATGATGTAACAGCAGAATAGAGACTTCAGCTCTGTAGGTGACTGGAGGAGAAGACAAGATGTAACAGCAGAATAGTGAGTGCAGCTCTTGGGGTGACTGGAGGATAAGACACGATGTAACAGCAGAATAGCGAGTGCAGCTCTGGAAGTAACTGGAGGATAAGACATGATGTAACAGCAGAATAGTGACTGCAGCTCTGGAGGTGACTGGAGGATAAGACACGATGTAACAGCAGAAATGTGACTGCAGCTCTGGAGGTGTCTGGAGGATAAGACATGATGTAACAGCAAAATAGTGACTACAGCTCTGGAGGTGACTGGAGGATAAGACACAATATAACAGCAGAATGGTAAGTGCAGCTCTGGAGGTGAATGGAGGATAAGACACGATGTAACAGCAGAACAGTGAGTGCAGCTCTGGAGGTGACTGGAGGATAAGACACGATGTAACAGCAGAATAGTGAGTGCAGCTATGGAGGTGACTGGAGGATAGGACAAGATGTAACAGCAGAATAGTGAGTGCAGATCTGGAGGTGACAGGAGGATAAGACACGAAGTAACAGCAGAATACTTAGTGCAGCTCTGGAGGTGACTGGAGGATAAGATGTCATGTAACAGTAGAATAGTGAATGCAGCTCTGGAGGTGACTGGAGGATAAGACACGATGTAACAGCAGAATAGTGACTGCAGCTCTGGAGGTGACTGGAGGATAAGACATGATGTAACAGCAGAATAGTAACTGCAGCTCTGGAGGTAATTGGAGGATAAGACATAATGTAACAGCAGAATAGTGACAGCAGCTCTGGAGGTGGCTGGAGGATAAGATGTCATGTAACAGCAGAACAGTGACTGCAGCTCTGGAGGTGGCTGGAGGATAAGATGTCATGTAACAGCAGAACAGTGATGCAGCTCTGGAGGTGACTGGAGGATAAGATGTCATGTAACAGTAGAATAGTGAATGCAGCTCTGGAGGTGACTGGAGGATTAGACATGATATAAAAGCAGAATAGAGACTGCAGCTCTGGAGGTAACTGGAGGATAAGACATAATGTAACAGCAGAATAGTGACCGCAGCTCTGTAGGTGACTGGAGGATAAAACACGATGTAACAGCAGAATAGTGATTACAGCTCTGGAGGTGACTGGAGGATAAGACACAATGTAACAGCAGAATAGTGAGTGCAGCTCCGGAAGTGACTGGAGGATAAGACAGGATGTAACAGCAGAATAGTGACTGCAGCTCTGGAGGTAACTGGAGGATAAGACATGATGTAAGATCAGAATAGTGACTGCAGCTCTGGAGGTAACTGGAGGATAAGACATGATGTAAGATCAGAATATTGAGTGCAGCACTGGAGGTGGCTGGAGGATAAGACCTGATGTAATAGCATATTAGTGACTGCAGCTCTGGAGGTGACTGGAGGATAAGACCTGATGTAACAGCAGAATAGTGAGAGCAGCTATTGGGGTGACTGGAGGATAAGACATGACGTAACAGCAGAATAGTGACTGCAGCTCTGGAGGTAACTGGAGGATAAGACATGATGTAAGAGCAGAATAGTGAGTGCAGCTCTGGAGGTGGCTGGAGGATAAGACCTGATGTAATCGCAGAATAGTGACTGCAGCTCTGGAGGTAACTGGAGGATAAGACATGATGTAAGAGCAGAATAGTGAGTGCAGCTCTGGAGGTGGCTGGAGGATAAGACCTGATGTAATAGCAGAATAGTGACTGCAGCTCTGGAGGTGACTGGAGGATAAGGCCTGATGTAACAGCAGAATAGTGACTGCAGCTCCGGAGGTGGCAAGAGGATAAGACACAATGTAACAGCAGAATAGTGAGTGCAGCTCTGGAGGTGACTGACGTTTAAGACACATTTTAACAGCAGAATAGTGAGTGTAGCTCTGGAGGTGACTGGAGGATAAGACATGACGTAACAGCAGAATAGTGACTACAGCTCTGGAGATGACTGGAGGATAAGACATGATGTAACAGCAGAGTAGTGACTGCAGCTCTGGAGGTGACTGGCGGATAAGACACGATGTAACAGCAGAATAGTGAATGCAGCTCTGGAGGTGACTGGAGGATAAGACATAATGTAACAGCAGAATAGTGAGAGCAGCTATTGAGGTGACTGGAGGATAAGACATGACGTAACAGCAGAATAGTGACTGCAGCTCTGGAGTTAACTGGAGGATAAGACATGATGTAAGAGCAGAATAGTGAGTGCAGCTCTGGAGGTGGCTGGAGGATAAGACCTGATGTAATAGCAGAATGGTGACTGCAGCTCTGGAGGTAACTGGAGGATAAGACATGATGTAAGAGCAGAATAGTGAGTGCAGCTCTGGAGGTGACTGGAGGATAAGGCCTGATGTAACAGCAGAATAGTGACTGCAGCTCTGGAGGTGGCAAGAGGATAAGACAACAATGAAACAGCAGAATAGTGAGTGCAGCTCTGGAGGTGACTGACGTTTAAGACACATTTTAACAGCAGAATAGTGAGTGCAGCTCTGGAGGTGACTGGAGGATAAGATATGATGTAACAGCAGGATAGTGACTACAGCTCTGGAGATGACTGGAGGATAAGACATGATGTAACAGCAGAGTAGTGACTGCAGCTCTGGAGGTGACTGGAGGATAAGACACGATGTAACAGCAGAATAGTGGATGCAGCTCAGGAGGTGACTGGAGGATAAGACATGAAGTAACAGCAGAATAGTGACTGCAGCTCTGGAGGTGACTGGAGGATAAGACACGTTTGTAACAGCAGAATAGTGAGTGCAGCTCTAGAGGTGGCTGGCGGATAAGACACGATGTAACAGCAGAATAGTGTGTGCAGCTCTGGAGTTGGCTGGCAGATAAGATACATTGTAACAGCAGAATAGTGACTACAGCTCTGGAGGATAAGACACAAGGTAACAGCAGTATGGTAAGTGCAGATCTGGAGGTGATTGGAGGTTAAGACATGATGTTACAGCAGAATAGTGAGTGCAGCTCTTGTGGTGACTGGAGGATAAGACTCGATGTAACAGCAGAATAGTGACTGCAGCTCTGGAGGTGACTGGAGGATAAGACACGATGTAACAGCAGAAGAGTGAATGCAGCTCTGGAGGTGACTGGAGGATTAGACATGATGTAAAAGCAGAATAGTGATTGCAGCTCTGGAGGTGACTGGAGGATAAGACAAGATGTAACAGCAGAATAGTGACCGCAGCTCTGGAGGTGACTGGAGGATAAGACCTGATGTAGCAGCAGAATAGTGAGTGCAGCTCTGGAGGTGACTGGAGGATAAGACATGATGTAACAGCAGAATAGTAACTGCAGCTCTGGAGGTGACTGGAGGATAAGATACGATGTAACAGCAGAAAAGTGACTGCAGCTCTGGAGGTGACTGGAGGATAAGACATGATGTAACAGCAGAATAGAGACTGAAGCTCTGGAGGTGACTGGAGGATAAGACATGATGTAACAGCAGAATAGTGACTACAGCTCTGGAAGGTGGCTCGAGGATAAGACATGATGTTACACCAGAATAGTGACTGCAGCTCTGGAGGTGACTGGAGGATAAGACACAATGTAACAGCAGAATGGTGAGTACAGCTCTGGAGGTGACTGGAGGTTAAGACACGATGTAACAGCAGAATAGTGAGTGCAGTTCTGAAGGTGACTGGAGGAGAAGACACGATGTAACAGCAGTATAGTGTCTGCAGCTCTGGAGGTGACTGGAGGATAAAACACGATGTAACAGCAGAATAGTGATTACAGTTCTGGAGGTGACTGGAGGATAAGACACAATGTAACAGCAGAATAGTGAGTGCAGCTCTGGAAGTGACTGGAGGATAATACAGAATGTAACAGCAGAATAGTGACTGCAGCTCTGGAGGTAACTGGAGGATAAGACCTGATGTAATAGCATAATAGTGACTGCAGCTCTGGAGGTGACTGGAGGATAAACCTGATGTAACAGCAGAATAGTGACTGCAGCTCTGGAGGTGGCTGGAGAATAAGACACGATGTAACTGCAGAATAGTGACTGCAGCTCTGGAGGTGACTGGAAGATAAGATATGATGTAACAGCAGAATAGTGAGTGCAGCTCTAGAGGTGACTGGCGGATAAAACAAGATGTAACAGCAGAATAGTGAGTGCAGCTCTGGAGGTGGCTGGCGGATAATACAGAATGTAACAGCAGAATAGTGAGCGCAGCTATTGAGATGACTGGAGGATAAGACATGATGTAAGAGCAGAATAGTGAGTGCAGCTCCGGAGGTGGCTGGAGGATAAGACACGATGTAACAGCAGAATAGTGAGTGCAGCTCTGGAGGTGACTGGAGGATAAGACACGATGTAACAGCAGAAGAGTGACTACAGCTCTGGAAATGACTGGAGGATAAGACAGGATGTAACAGCAGAATAGTGACTGCAGCTCTGGAAATGACTGGAGGATAAGACAGGATGTAACAGCAGAATAGTGACTGCAGCTCTGGAGGTGACTGGAGGATAAGACAGGAAGTAACAGCAGAATGGTGACTGCAGCTCTGGAGGTGACTGGAGGATAAGACTCGATGTAACAGCAGAATAGTGACAGCAGCTCTGGAGGTGACTGGAGGATAAGACACGATGTAACAGCAGAAGAGTGACTGTAGCTCTGGAGGTGACTGGAGGATAAGACATGATGTAACAGCAGAATTTTGATAGCAGCTCTGGAAGTGGCTGGAGGAAAAGACACGATGTAACAGCAGAATAGTGACAGCAGCTCTGAAGGTGGCTGGAGGATAAGACCTGATTTTACTGCAGAATAGTGAGAGCAGCTCTGGAGGTGACTGGAGGATAAGACAAAATGTAACAGCAGAATGGTGAGTGCAGATCTGGAGGTGACTGGAGGATAAGACACGATGTAACTGCAGAATAGTGAGTGCAGATCTGGAGGTGACTGGAAGATAAGGCGTGATGTTACAGCAGAATAGTGACTGCAGCTCTGGAGGTGAATGGAGGATAAGACCTGATGTAACAGCAGAATAGAGACTACAGCTCTGGAGTTGACTGAAGGATAAGACATGAAGTAACAGCAGAATAGTGACTGCAGCTCTGGAGGTGACAGGAGGATAAGACATGATGTAACAACAGAATAGTGAGTGCAGCTCTGGAGGTGACTGAAGGATAAGACATGATGTAACAGCAGAATAGTGACTGCACCTCTGGAGGTGACTGGAGGATAAGACATGATGTAACAACAGAATAGTTATTGCAGCTCTGGAGGTGACTGGAGGATGAGACACGATGTAACAGCAGAATAGTGAGTGCAGCTCTGGAGGTGACTGGCAGATAAAACATGATGTTACAGCAGAATAGTGAGTGCAGCTCTGGAGGTGAATGGAGGATAAGTACTGATGTAACAGCAGAATAGAGACTACAGCTCTGGAGGTGACTGCAGGATAAGACATGATGTAACAGCAGAATAGAGACTTCAGCTCTGTAGGTGACTGGAGGAGAAGACAAGATGTAACAGCAGAATAGTGAGTGCAGCTCTTGGGGTGACTGGAGGATAAGACACGATGTAACAGCAGAATAGTGACTACAGCTCTGGAGTTGACTGGAGGATAAGACATGATTTAACAACAGAATAGTAACTGCAGCTCTGGAGGTGACTGGAGGATAAGACACGATGTAACAGCAGAATAGCGAGTGCAGCTCTGGAAGTAACTGGAGGATAAGACATGATGTAACAGCAGAATAGTGACTGCAGCTCTGGAGGTGACTGGAGGATAAGACACGATGTAACAGCAGAAATGTGACTGCAGCTCTGGAGGTGTCTGGAGGATAAGACATGATGTAACAGCAAAATAGTGACTACAGCTCTGGAGGTGACTGGAGGATAAGACACAATATAACAGCAGAATGGTAAGTGCAGCTCTGGAGGTGAATGGAGGATAAGACACGATGTAACAGCAGAACAGTGAGTGCAGCTCTGGAGGTGACTGGAGGATAAGACACGATGTAACAGCAGAATAGTGAGTACAGCTATGGAGGTGACTGGAGGATAGGACAAGATGTAACAGCAGAATAGTGAGTGCAGATCTGGAGGTGACAGGAGGATAAGACACGAAGTAACAGCAGAATACTTAGTGCAGCTCTGGAGGTGACTGGAGGATAAGATGTCATGTAACAGTAGAATAGTGAATGCAGCTCTGGAGGTGACTGGAGGATAAGACACGATGTAACAGCAGAATAGTGACTGCAGCTCTGGAGGTGACTGGAGGATAAGACATGATGTAACAGCAGAATAGTAACTGCAGCTCTGGAGGTAATTGGAGGATAAGACATAATGTAACAGCAGAATAGTGACAGCAGCTCTGGAGGTGGCTGGAGGATAAGATGTCATGTAACAGCAGAACAGTGACTGCAGCTCTGGAGGTGGCTGGAGGGTAAGATGTCATGTAACAGCAGAACAGTGATGCAGCTCTGGAGGTGACTGGAGGATAAGATGTCATGTAACAGTAGAATAGTGAATGCAGCTCTGGAGGTGACTGGAGGATTAGACATGATATAAAAGCAGAATAGAGACTGCAGCTCTGGAGGTAACTGGAGGATAAGACATAATGTAACAGCAGAATAGTGACCGCAGCTCTGTAGGTGACTGGAGGATAAAACACGATGTAACAGCAGAATAGTGATTACAGCTCTGGAGGTGACTGGAGGATAAGACACAATGTAACAGCAGAATAGTGAGTGCAGCTCCGGAAGTGACTGGAGGATAAGACAGGATGTAACAGCAGAATAGTGACTGCAGCTCTGGAGGTAACTGGAGGATAAGACATGATGTAAGATCAGAATAGTGACTGCAGCTCTGGAGGTAACTGGAGGATAAGACATGATGTAAGATCAGAATATTGAGTGCAGCTCTGGAGGTGGCTGGAGGATAAGACCTGATGTAATAGCATATTAGTGACTGCAGCTCTGGAGGTGACTGGAGGATAAGACCTGATGTAACAGCAGAATAGTGACTGCAGCTCTGGAGGTGACTGGAAGATAAGACATGATGTAACAGCAGAATAGTGAGTGCAGCTCTAGAGGTGACTGGCGGATAAGACACGATGTAACAGCAGAATAGTGAATGCAGCTCTGGAGGTGACTGGAGGATAAGACATAATGTAACAGCAGAATAGTGAGAGCAGCTATTGAGGTGACTGGAGGATAAGACATGACGTAACAGCAGAATAGTGACTGCAGCTCTGGAGATAACTGGAGGATAAGACATGATGTAAGAGCAGAATAGTGAGTGCAGCTCTGGAGGTGGCTGGAGGATAAGACCTGATGTAATCGCAGAATAGTGACTGCAGCTCTGGAGGTAACTGGAGGATAAGACATGATGTAAGAGCAGAAAAGTGAGTGCAGCTCTGGAGGTGGCTGGAGGATAAGACCTGATGTAATAGCAGAATAGTGACTGCAGCTCTGGAGGTGACTGGAGGATAAAGCCTGATGTAACAGCAGAATAGTGACTGCAGCTCCGGAGGTGGGAAGAGGATAAGACACAATGTAACAGCAGAATAGTTAGTGCAGCTCTGGAGGTGACTGACGTTTAAGACACATTTTAACAGCAGAATAGTGAGTGTAGCTCTGGAGGTGACTGGAGGATAAGACATGACGTAACAGCAGAATAGTGACTACAGCTCTGGAGATGACTGGAGGATAAGACATGATGTAACAGCAGAGTAGTGACTGCAGCTCTGGAGGTGACTGGCGGATAAGGCACGATGTAACAGCAGAATAGTGAATGCAGCTCTGGAGGTGACTGGAGGATAAGACATAATGTAACAGCAGAATAGTGAGAGCAGCTATTGAGGTGACTGGAGGATAAGACATGACGTAACAGCAGAATAGTGACTGCAGCTCTGGAGTTAACTGGAGGATAAGACATGATGTAAGAGCAGAATAGTGAGTGCAGCTCTGGAGGTGGCTGGAGGATAAGACCTGATGTAATAGCAGAATAGTGACTGCAGCTCTGGAGGTAACTGGAGGATAAGACATGATGTAAGAGCAGAATAGTGAGTGCAGCTCTGGAGGTGACTGGAGGATAAGGCCTGATGTAACAGCAGAATATTGACTGCAGCTCCGGAGGTGGCAAGAGGATAAGACACAATGTAACAGCAGAATAGTGAGTGCAGCTCTGGAGGTGACTGACGTTTAAGACACATTTTAACAGCAGAATAGTGAGTGCAGCTCTGGAGGTGACTGGAGGATAAGATATGATGTAACAGCAGGATAGTGACTACAGCTCTGGAGATGACTGGAGGATAAGACATGATGTAACAGCAGAGTAGTGACTGCAGCTCTGGAGGTGACTGGAGGATAAGACACGATGTAACAGCAGAATAGTGGGTGCAGCTCAGGAGGTGACTGGAGGATAAGACATGAAGTAACAGCAGAATATTGACTGCAGCTCTGGAGGTGACTGGAGGATAAGACACGTTTGTAACAGCAGAATAGTGAGTGCAGCTCTAGAGGTGGCTGGCGGATAAGACACGATGTAACAGCAGAATAGTGTGTGCAGCTCTGGAGTTGGCTGGCGGATAAGATACATTGTAACAGCAGAATAGTGACTACAGCTCTGGAGGATAAGACACAAGGTAACAGCAGTATGGTAAGTGCAGATCTGGAGGTGATTGGAGGTTAAGACACGATGTTACAGCAGAATAGTGAGTGCAGCTCTTGTGGTGACTGGAGGATAAGACTCGATGTAACAGCAGAATAGTGACTGCAGCTCTGGAGGTGACTGGAGGATAAGACACGATGTAACAGCAGAAGAGTGAATGCAGCTCTGGAGGTGACTGGAGGATTAGACATGATGTAAAAGCAGAACAGTGATTGCAGCTCTGGAGGTGACTGGAGGATAAGACAAGATGTAACAGCAGAATAGTGACCGCAGCTCTGGAGGTGACTGGAGGATAAGACCTGATGTAGCAGCAGAATAGTGAGTGCAGCTCTGGAGGTGACTGGAGGATAAGACATGATGTAACAGCAGAATAGTAACTGCAGCTCTGGAGGTGACTGGAGGATAAGATACGATGTAACAGCAGAAAAGTGACTGCAGCTCTGGAGGTGACTGGAGGATAAGACATGATATAACAGCAGAATAGAGACTGAAGCTCTGGAGGTGACTGGAGGATAAGACATGATGTAACAGCAGAATAGTGACTACAGCTCTGGAGGTAACTGGAGGATAAGACATAATGTAACAGCAGAATAGTGACTGCAGCTCTGGAAGGTGGCTCGAGGATAAGACATGATGTTACACCAGAATAGTGACTGCAGCTCTGGAGGTGACTGGATGATAAGACACAATGTAACAGCAGAATGGTGAGTGCAGCTCTGGAGGTGACTGGAGGTTAAGACACGATGTAACAGCAGAATAGTGAGTGCAGTTCTGAAGGTTACTGGAGGATAAGACACGATGTAACAGCAGTATAGTGTCTGCAGCTCTGGAGGTGACTGGAGGATAAAACACGATGTAACAGCAGAATAGTGATTACAGCTCTGGAGGTGACTGGAGGATAAGACACAATGTAACAGCAGAATAGTGAGTGCAGCTCTGGAAGTGACTGGAGGATAATACAGAATGTAACAGCAGAATAGTGACTGCAGCTCTGGAGGTAACTGGAGGATAAGACCTGATGTAATAGCATAATAGTGACTGCAGCTCTGGAGGTGACTGGAGGATAAACCTGATGTAACAGCAGAATAGTGACTGCAGCTCTGGAGGTGGCTGGAGAATAAGACACGATGTAACTGCAGAATAGTGACTGCAGCTCTGGAGGTGACTGGAAGATAAGACATGATGTAACAACAGAATAGTGAGTGCAGCTCTAGAGGTGACTGGCGGATAAGACAAGATGTAACAGCAGAATAGTGAGTGCAGCTCTGGAGGTGGCTGGCGGATAATACAGAATGTAACAGCAGAATAGTGAGCGCAGCTATTGAGGTGACTGGAGGATAAGACATGATGTAAGAGCAGAATAGTGAGTGCAGCTCCGGAGGTGGCTGGATGATAAGACACGATGTAACAGCAGAATAGTGAGTGCAGCTCTGGAGGTGACTGGAGGATAAGACATGACGTAACAGCAGAATAGTGACTACAGCTCTGGAGATGACTGGAGGATAAGACAGGATGTAACAGCAGAATAGTGACTGCAGCTCTGGAGGTGACTGGAGGATAAGACAGGAAGTAACAGCAGAATGGTGACTGCAGCTCTGGAGGTGACTGGAGGATAAGACTCGATGTAACAGCAGAATAGTGACAGCAGCTCTGGAGGTGACTGGAGGATAAGACACGATGTAACAGCAGAAGAGTGACTGCAGCTCTGGAGGTGACTGGAGGATAAGACATGATGTAACAGCAGAATTTTGATAGCAGCTCTGGAAGTGGCTGGAGGAAAAGACACGATGTAACAGCAGAATAGTGACAGCAGCTCTGGAGATGACTGGAGGATAAGACACGATGTAACAGCAGAAGAGTGACTGCAGCTCTGGAGGTGACTGGAGGATAAGACACGATGTAACAGCAGAAGAGTGACTGCAGCTCTGGAGGTGACTGGAGGATAACACACGATGTAACAGCAGAATAGTGACTGAAGGATAAGACATGACGTAAAAGCAGAATAGTGACCGCAGGTCTGTACGTGTCTGGAGGATAAGACATGATGTAACAGCAGAATAGTGACTGCAGCTCTGGAGGTGACTGGAGGATAAGACAGGATGTAGCATCAGAATAGGGACTGCAGCTCTGGAGGTGACTGGAGGATAAGACAGGATGTAACATCAGAATAGTGACTGCAGCTCTGGAGGTGACTGGAGGATAAGACATGATGTAACAGCAGAATAGTGACTACAGCTCTGGAGATGACTGGAGGATAAGACATGATGTAACTGCAGAGTAGAGACTGCAGCTCTGGAGGTGGTTGGAGGAGAAGAAACAATGTAACAGCAGAATAGTGACTGCAGCTCTGGAGGTGACTGGAAGATAAGACACGATGTAACGGCAGAATAGTGAGTGCAGCTCTGGAGGTGTCTGGAGGATAAGACATGACGTAACAGCAGAATATTGAGTGCAGCTCTAGAGGTGGCTGGCGGATAAGACACGATGTAACAGAAGAATAGGGAGTGCAGCTCTGGAGGTGGCTGGCGGATAAGACACATTGTAACAGCAGAATAGGGAGTGCAGCTCTGGAGGTGGCTGGCGGATAAGACACATTGTAACAGCAGAATAGTGAGTGCAGCTCTGGAGGTGACTGGAAGATAAGACATAATGTAACAGCAGAATATTGACCGCAGCTATTGAGGTGACTGGAGGATAAGACATGATGTACCAGCAGAGTAGTGACTGCAGCTCTGGAGGTGGCTGGAGGATAAGACACGATGTAACAGCAGTATGGTAAGTGCAGCTCTGGAGGTGACTGGAGGTTAAGACACGATGTTACAGCAGAATAGTGAGTGCAGCTCTGGAGGTGACTGGAAGATAAGACACGATGTAACAGCAGAATAGTGACTGCAGCTCGGGAGGTGACTGGAGGATAAGACACGATGTAACAGCAGAATAGTGACTGCAGCTCTGGAGGTGACTGGAGGATAAGACACGATGTAACAGCAGAATAGTGACTGCAGCAATGGAGGTGACTGGACGATAAGAAACGATGTAACAGCAGAATAGTGAGTGCAGCTCTGGAGGTGACTGGAGGATAAGACACGATGTAAAAGCAGAATAGTGCGTTCAGGTCTGGAGGTGACTGGAGGATAAGATGTCATGAAACAGCAGAATAGTGACTGCAGCTCTGGAGGTGACTGGAGGATAAGACACGATGTAACAGCAGAATAGTGACTGCAGCTTTGGAGGTGACTGGCGGATAAGACACGATGTAACAGAAGATTAGGGAGTGCAGCTCTGGAGGTGGCTGGCGGATAAGACACATTGTAACAGCAGAATAGTGAGTGCAGCTCTGGAGGTGACTGGAGGATAAGACATAATGTAACAGCAGAATAGTGAGTGCAGCTCTGGAGGTGACTGGAGGATAAGATATGACATAACAGCAGAGTAGTGACTGCAGCTCTGGAGGTGACTGGAGGATAAGACACGATGTTACAGCAGAATAGTGAGTGCAGCTCTGGAGGTGACTGGAGGATAAGACTTGATGTAACAGCAGAATAGTGACTGCAGCTCTGGAGGTAACTGGAGGATAAGATGTCATGAAACAGCAGAATAGTGAGTGAACCTCTGGAGGTGACTGGAGGATAAGACACGATGTAACAGCAGAATAGTGACTACAGCTCTGGAGGTGACTGGAGGATAAGACACGATGTAACAGCATTATGGTAAGTGCAGCTCTGGAGGTGACTGGAGGTTAAGACAGGATGTAACAGCAGAATAGTGACTGCAGCTCTGGAAGTGACAGGAGGATAAGACAGGATGTAAAAGCAGAATAGTGAGTGCAGCTCTGGAGGTGACAGGAGGATAAGACACGATGTAACAGCAGAATAGTGAGTGCAGCTCTGGAGGTGAATGGATGATAAGACATAATATCACAGCAGAATGGTGAGAGCAGCTCTGTAGGTGACTGGAGGATAAGACACGTTGTAACAGCAGAATGTTGAGTGCAGCTCTGGAGGTGACTGGAGGATAACACACGATGTAACAGAATAGTGAGTGCAGCTCTGGAGGTGAGTGGAGGATAACAGCTGATGTAACATCAGAATAGTGACTGAAGCTCCGGAGGTGACTGGAGGATAAGACCTGATGTAACAGCAGAATAGTGACTGCAGCTCTGGAGGTGGCTGGAGGATAAAACACGATGTAACAGCAGAATAGTGACTGCAGCTCTGGAGGTGACTGGAGGATAAGATCTGATGTAACAGCAGAACAGTGAGGGCAGCTCTGGAGGTGACAGGAGGATAAGACACGATGTAACAGCAGAATAGTGACTGCAGCTCTGGAGGTGAGTGGAGTATAAGACAGGATGTAACAGCAGAATAGTGAGTGCAGCTCTGGAGGAGACAGGCGGATAAAACATGATGTAACAGCAGAATAGTGAGTGCAGCTCTGGACGTGACTGGAGGAAAAGATAAGATGTAACAGCAGAACAGTGACTACAGATCTGGAGGTGACTGGAGGATAAGACACGATGTAACAGCAGAATAGTGAGTGCAGCTCTTGAGGTGACTGGAGGATAAGACATGAAATAATAGCAGAATAGTGAGTGCAGCTCTGGATGAGACTAGAGGATAAGACACGATGTAACAGCAGAATAGTGACTGCAGCTCTTGAGGTGACTGGAGGATAAGACACGAACTAACAGCAGATTAGTGACTGCAGCTCTGGAGGTGACTGCAGGATAAGACTTGATGTAACAGCAGAATAGTGACTGCAGCTGTGGAGGTGGCTGGAGGATAAGACATGATGTAACAGCAGAATACTGAGTGCAGCTTTGGAGGTGGCTGGAGGAAAAGACACGATTTAACAGCAGAATAGTGACTGCAGCTCTGGAGATGACTGGAGGATAAGACATGGTGTAACAGCAGCTCTGGAGGTGACAGGAGGATAAGACACGATGTAACAGCAGAATAGTGAGTGCAGCCCTTGAGGTGACTGGAGGATAAGACACGATGTAACAGCAGAAAAGTGAGTGCAGCTCTGGAGGTGACTGGAGAATAATACACGATGTAAGAGCAGAATAGAGACTGCAGCTCTGGAGGATAAGACCTGATGTAACAGCAGAATAGAGACTACAGCTCTGGAGGTGACTGGAGGATAAGACATGATGCAACAGCAGAATAGTGACTGCAGATCTGGAGGTGACTGGAGGGTAAGGCACGATGTAACAGCAGAATAGTGACTGCAGCTCTGGAGGTGACTGGAGGATAAGACACGATGTAACAGCAGAATAGTGAGTGCAGCTCTGGAGGTGACTGGAGGATAAGACATGAAATAATAGCAGAATAGTGAGTGCAGCTCTGGATGTGACTGGAGGATAAGACACGATGTAACAGCAGAATAGTGAGTGCAGCTCTTGAGGTGACTGGAGGATAAGACATGAAATAATAGCAGAATAGTGAGTGCAGCTCTGGATGAGACTAGAGGATAAGACACGATGTAACAGCAGAATAGTGACTGCAGCTCTTGAGGTGACTGGAGGATAAGACACGAACTAACAGCAGATTAGTGACTGCAGCTCTGGAGGTGACTGCAGGATAAGACTTGATGTAACAGCAGAATAGTGACTGCAGCTGTGGAGGTGGCTGGAGGATAAGACATGATGTAACAGCAGAATACTGAGTGCAGCTTTGGAGGTGGCTGGAGGAAAAGACACGATTTAACAGCAGAATAGTGACTGCAGCTCTGGAGATGACTGGAGGATAAGACATGGTGTAACAGCAGCTCTGGAGGTGACAGGAGGATAAGACACGATGTAACAGCAGAATAGTGAGTGCAGCCCTTGAGGTGACTGGAGGATAAGACACGATGTAACAGCAGAAAAGTGAGTGCAGCTCTGGAGGTGACTGGAGAATAATACACGATGTAAGAGCAGAATAGAGACTGCAGCTCTGGAGGATAAGACCTGATGTAACAGCAGAATAGAGACTACAGCTCTGGAGGTGACTGGAGGATAAGACATGATGCAACAGCAGAATAGTGACTGCAGATCTGGAGGTGACTGGAGGGTAAGGCACGATGTAACAGCAGAATAGTGACTGCAGCTCTGGAGGTGACTGGAGGATAAGACACGATGTAACAGCAGAATAGTGAGTGCAGCTCTGGAGGTGACTGGAGGATAAGACATGAAATAATAGCAGAATAGTGAGTGCAGCTCTGGATGTGACTGGAGGATAAGACACGATGTCTTATTCATCCAGCTGGATGAATGTCTCAAGTGGGGTACCACAGGGCTCCGTCCTGGGACCTGTATTGTTCAACATCTTTATCAATGATTTAGATGAAGGAATTGAGGGTAAACTGATTAAATTTGCTGATGACACAAAGCTAGGAGGGATAGCTAATACTAGAGAAGAGAGAGAGAGGCTTCAAAAAGACCTAAATAAACTGGAGCAGTGGACAGCAACCAACAGAATGGTTTTTAACAGGGAAAAATGCAAAGTACTACATCTGGGCAATAAAAATGAAAAAAGCATATACAGAATGGGAGGAATAGAGCTAAGCAACAGTACATGTGAAAAAGACTTAGGTATACTAATAGATCATAGACTGAACATGATTCAACAGTGTGATGCAGCAGCAAAAAAGGCAAATACAATTCTGGGATGTATTAACAGAAGCATACAGTATAGATCACGTGAAGTCATTATTGGTCTTTACTCCTCTTTGGTCAGACCTCATCTGGAATACTGTGTACAGTTTTGGGCACCACATTTTAAAAAAGACATAGACAAACTGGAGCAAGTTCAGAGAAGAGCGACCAGAATGGTGACCGGTCTGCAAACCATGTCCTATGAGGAACGGTTGCAGGATTTGGGAATGTTTAGCTTGCAAAAAAGAAGACTGAGAGGAGACTTAATAGCTGTCTACAAATATGTCAAGGGCTGTCACATTGTAGAAGGATCATCTTTATTCTCATTTGCACAAGGAAAGACTAGAAGCAATGGGATGAAACTAAATGGGAGGAGACACAGATTAGATATTAGAAAAAACTTTTTGACAGTTAGGGTGATTAATGAGTGGAACAGGCTGCCACGAGAGGTGGTGAGTTCCCCTTCAATGGACGTCTTCAAACAGAGGCTGGACAGACATCTGTCTGAGATGATTTAGTGAATCCTGCTTTGAGCAGGGGGTTGGACCAGATGACCCAGGAGGTCCCTTCCAACTCTACCATTCTATGATTCTATGATTCTATGTAACAGCAGAATAGTGACTGCAGCTCTGGAGGTGACTGGAGGATAAGACTTGATGTAACAGCAGAATAGTGACTGCAGCTCTGGAGGTGGCTGGAGGATAAGACAGGTTGCAACAGCAGAAGAGTGACTGCAGCTCTGGAGGTGACTGGAGGATAAGACATGATATAAAAGAAGAATATTGAGTGCAGCTTTTCCAGGTGACTGGAGGATAACACACGATGTAACAGCAGAATAGTGACTGCAGCTCTGGAGATGACTGGAGGATAAGACATGGTGTAACAGCAGCTCTGGAGGTGACAGGAGGATAAGACACGATGTAACAGCAGAATAGTGAGTGCAGCTCTGGAGGTGACTGGAGGATAAGACATGATGTAACAGCAGAATAGTGAGTGTAGCTCTGGAGGTGACTGGAGGATAAGACACGATGTAACAGCAGAATAGTGACTGCAGCTCTGGAGGTAACTGGAGGATAAGACACGATGTAACAGCTGAAAAGTGACTGCAGCTCTTGAGGTGACTGGAGGATAAGACACGATATAACAGCTGAAAAGCGACTGCAGCTCTGGAGGTGACTGGAGGATAAGACATGATGTAACAGCAGAACAATGAGTGCAGCTCTGGAGGTGACTGGAGAATAAGACTTGATGTAATAGCAGAATAGAAACTACAGCTCTGGAGGTGACTGGAGGATAAGACCTGATGTAACAGCAGAATAGTGATTGCAGCTCTGGAGGTGACAGGAGGATAAGACACGATGAAACAGCAGAATATTGAGTGCAGCTCTGGAGGTGACTGGCGGATAAAACATGATATAACAGCAGAATAGTGAGTGCAGCTGTGGAGGTGACTGGAGGATAAGATATGATGTAACAGCAGAATAGTGAGTGCAGCTCTGGAGGTGACTGGAGCATAAGACGTGTTGTAACAACAGAATAGTGACTGCAGCTCTGGAGGTGACTGGAGGATAAGATACGATGTAACAGTAGAATAGTGACTACAGCTCTGGAGGTAACTGGAGGATAAGACATGAAATAATAGTAGAATAGTGACTGCAGCTCTTGAGGTGACTGGAGGATAAGACACGAACTAACAGCAGAATAGTCACTGCAGCTCTGGAGGTGACTGGAGGATAAGACACAATGTAACAGCAGAATAGTGACTGCAACTCTGGAGGTGACTGGAGGATAAGACACGATGTAACAGCAGAATAGTGAGTGCAGCTCTGGAGGTGACTGGAGCATAAAACATGATGTAACATCAGAATAGTGACTGCAGCTCTGGAGGTGACTGGAGGATAAGACACGATGTAACAGCAGAATAGTGACTACAGCTCTGGAGATGACTGGAGGATAAGACACGATGTAACAGCAGAATAGTGACTGCAGCTCAGGAGGTGACTGGAGGATAAGACACGATGTAACTGCAGAGTAGAGACTGCAGCTCTGGAGGTGGTTGGAGGAGAAGAAACGATGTAACAGCAGAATAGTGACTGCAGCTCTGGAGGTGACTGGAAGATAAGACACGATGTAACGGCAGAATAGTGAGTGCAGCTCTGGAGGTGTCTGGAGGATAAGACATGATGTAACAGCAGAATATTGAGTGCAGCTCTAGAGGTGGCTGGCGGATAAGACACGATGTAACAGAAGAATAGGGAGTGCGGCTCTGGAGGTGGCTGGCGGATAAGACACATTGTAACAGCAGAATAGTGAGTGCAGCTCTGGAGGTGACTGGAAGATAAGACATAATGTAACAGCAGAATATTGACCGCAGCTATTGAGGTGACTGGAGGATAAGACATGACGTAACAGCAGAATAGTAACTACAGCTCTGGAGATGACTGGGGGATAAGACATGATGTAACAGCAGTATGGTAAGTGCAGCTCTGGAGGTGACTGGAGGTTAAGACACGATGTTACAGCAGAATAGTGAGTGCAGCTCTGGAGGTGACTGGAAGATAAGACACGATGTAACAGCAGAATAGTGACTGCAGCTCGGGAGGTGACTGGAGGATAAGACACGATGTAACAGCAGAATAGTGACTGCAGCTCTGGAGGTGACTGGAGGATAAGACACGATGTAACAGCAGAATAGTGACTGCAGCAATGGAGGTGACTGGACGATAAGAAACGATGTAACAGCAGAATAGTGAGTGCAGCTCTGGAGGTGACTGGAGGATAAGACACGATGTAAAAGCAGAATAGTGCGTTCAGGTCTGGAGGTGACTGGAGGATAAGATGTCATGAAACAGCAGAATAGTGACTGCAGCTCTGGAGGTGACTGGAGGATAAGACACGATGTAACAGCAGAATAGTGACTGCAGCTTTGGAGGTGACTGGCGGATAAGACACGATGTAACAGAAGATTAGGGAGTGCAGCTCTGGAGGTGGCTGGCGGATAAGACACATTGTAACAGCAGAATAGTGAGTGCAGCTCTGGAGGTGACTGGAGGATAAGACATAATGTAACAGCAGAATAGTGAGTGCAGCTCTGGAGGTGACTGGAGGATAAGATATGACATAACAGCAGAGTAGTGACTGCAGCTCTGGAGGTGACTGGAGGATAAGACACGATGTTACAGCAGAATAGTGAGTGCAGCTCTGGAGGTGACTGGAGGATAAGACTTGATGTAACAGCAGAATAGTGACTGCAGCTCTGGAGGTAACTGGAGGATAAGATGTCATGAAACAGCAGAATAGTGAGTGAACCTCTGGAGGTGACTGGAGGATAAGACACGATGTAACAGCAGAATAGTGACTACAGCTCTGGAGGTGACTGGAGGATAAGACACGATGTAACAGCATTATGGTAAGTGCAGCTCTGGAGGTGACTGGAGGTTAAGACAGGATGTAACAGCAGAATAGTGACTGCAGCTCTGGAAGTGACAGGAGGATAAGACAGGATGTAAAAGCAGAATAGTGAGTGCAGCTCTGGAGGTGACAGGAGGATAAGACACGATGTAACAGCAGAATAGTGAGTGCAGCTCTGGAGGTGAATGGATGATAAGACATAATATCACAGCAGAATGGTGAGAGCAGCTCTGTAGGTGACTGGAGGATAAGACACGTTGTAACAGCAGAATGTTGAGTGCAGCTCTGGAGGTGACTGGAGGATAACACACGATGTAACAGAATAGTGAGTGCAGCTCTGGAGGTGAGTGGAGGATAACAGCTGATGTAACATCAGAATAGTGACTGAAGCTCCGGAGGTGACTGGAGGATAAGACCTGATGTAACAGCAGAATAGTGACTGCAGCTCTGGAGGTGGCTGGAGGATAAAACACGATGTAACAGCAGAATAGTGACTGCAGCTCTGGAGGTGACTGGAGGATAAGATCTGATGTAACAGCAGAACAGTGAGGGCAGCTCTGGAGGTGACAGGAGGATAAGACACGATGTAACAGCAGAATAGTGACTGCAGCTCTGGAGGTGAGTGGAGTATAAGACAGGATGTAACAGCAGAATAGTGAGTGCAGCTCTGGAGGAGACAGGCGGATAAAACATGATGTAACAGCAGAATAGTGAGTGCAGCTCTGGACGTGACTGGAGGAAAAGATAAGATGTAACAGCAGAACAGTGACTACAGATCTGGAGGTGACTGGAGGATAAGACACGATGTAACAGCAGAATAGTGAGTGCAGCTCTTGAGGTGACTGGAGGATAAGACATGAAATAATAGCAGAATAGTGAGTGCAGCTCTGGATGAGACTAGAGGATAAGACACGATGTAACAGCAGAATAGTGACTGCAGCTCTTGAGGTGACTGGAGGATAAGACACGAACTAACAGCAGATTAGTGACTGCAGCTCTGGAGGTGACTGCAGGATAAGACTTGATGTAACAGCAGAATAGTGACTGCAGCTGTGGAGGTGGCTGGAGGATAAGACATGATGTAACAGCAGAATACTGAGTGCAGCTTTGGAGGTGGCTGGAGGAAAAGACACGATTTAACAGCAGAATAGTGACTGCAGCTCTGGAGATGACTGGAGGATAAGACATGGTGTAACAGCAGCTCTGGAGGTGACAGGAGGATAAGACACGATGTAACAGCAGAATAGTGAGTGCAGCCCTTGAGGTGACTGGAGGATAAGACACGATGTAACAGCAGAAAAGTGAGTGCAGCTCTGGAGGTGACTGGAGAATAATACACGATGTAAGAGCAGAATAGAGACTGCAGCTCTGGAGGATAAGACCTGATGTAACAGCAGAATAGAGACTACAGCTCTGGAGGTGACTGGAGGATAAGACATGATGCAACAGCAGAATAGTGACTGCAGATCTGGAGGTGACTGGAGGGTAAGGCACGATGTAACAGCAGAATAGTGACTGCAGCTCTGGAGGTGACTGGAGGATAAGACACGATGTAACAGCAGAATAGTGAGTGCAGCTCTGGAGGTGACTGGAGGATAAGACATGAAATAATAGCAGAATAGTGAGTGCAGCTCTGGATGTGACTGGAGGATAAGACACGATGTAACAGCAGAATAGTGAGTGCAGCTCTTGAGGTGACTGGAGGATAAGACATGAAATAATAGCAGAATAGTGAGTGCAGCTCTGGATGAGACTAGAGGATAAGACACGATGTAACAGCAGAATAGTGACTGCAGCTCTTGAGGTGACTGGAGGATAAGACACGAACTAACAGCAGATTAGTGACTGCAGCTCTGGAGGTGACTGCAGGATAAGACTTGATGTAACAGCAGAATAGTGACTGCAGCTGTGGAGGTGGCTGGAGGATAAGACATGATGTAACAGCAGAATACTGAGTGCAGCTTTGGAGGTGGCTGGAGGAAAAGACACGATTTAACAGCAGAATAGTGACTGCAGCTCTGGAGATGACTGGAGGATAAGACATGGTGTAACAGCAGCTCTGGAGGTGACAGGAGGATAAGACACGATGTAACAGCAGAATAGTGAGTGCAGCCCTTGAGGTGACTGGAGGATAAGACACGATGTAACAGCAGAAAAGTGAGTGCAGCTCTGGAGGTGACTGGAGAATAATACACGATGTAAGAGCAGAATAGAGACTGCAGCTCTGGAGGATAAGACCTGATGTAACAGCAGAATAGAGACTACAGCTCTGGAGGTGACTGGAGGATAAGACATGATGCAACAGCAGAATAGTGACTGCAGATCTGGAGGTGACTGGAGGGTAAGGCACGATGTAACAGCAGAATAGTGACTGCAGCTCTGGAGGTGACTGGAGGATAAGACACGATGTAACAGCAGAATAGTGAGTGCAGCTCTGGAGGTGACTGGAGGATAAGACATGAAATAATAGCAGAATAGTGAGTGCAGCTCTGGATGTGACTGGAGGATAAGACACGATGTCTTATTCATCCAGCTGGATGAATGTCTCAAGTGGGGTACCACAGGGCTCCGTCCTGGGACCTGTATTGTTCAACATCTTTATCAATGATTTAGATGAAGGAATTGAGGGTAAACTGATTAAATTTGCTGATGACACAAAGCTAGGAGGGATAGCTAATACTAGAGAAGAGAGAGAGAGGCTTCAAAAAGACCTAAATAAACTGGAGCAGTGGACAGCAACCAACAGAATGGTTTTTAACAGGGAAAAATGCAAAGTACTACATCTGGGCAATAAAAATGAAAAAAGCATATACAGAATGGGAGGAATAGAGCTAAGCAACAGTACATGTGAAAAAGACTTAGGTATACTAATAGATCATAGACTGAACATGATTCAACAGTGTGATGCAGCAGCAAAAAAGGCAAATACAATTCTGGGATGTATTAACAGAAGCATACAGTCTAGATCACGTGAATTCATTATCGGTCTTTACTCCTCTTTGGTCAGACCTCATCTGGAATACTGTGTACAGTTTTGGGCACCACATTTTAAAAAAGACATAGACAAACTGGAGCAAGTTCAGAGAAGAGCGACCAGAATGGTGACCGGTCTGCAAACCATGTCCTATGAGGAACGGTTGCAGGATTTGGGAATGTTTAGCTTGCAAAAAAGAAGACTGAGAGGAGACTTAATAGCTGTCTACAAATATGTCAAGGGCTGTCACATTGTAGAAGGATCATCTTTATTCTCATTTGCACAAGGAAAGACTAGAAGCAATGGGATGAAACTAAATGGGAGGAGACACAGATTAGATATTAGAAAAAACTTTTTGACAGTTAGGGTGATTAATGAGTGGAACAGGCTGCCACGAGAGGTGGTGAGTTCCCCTTCAATGGACGTCTTCAAACAGAGGCTGGACAGACATCTGTCTGAGATGATTTAGTGAATCCTGCTTTGAGCAGGGGGTTGGACCAGATGACCCAGGAGGTCCCTTCCAACTCTACCATTCTATGATTCTATGATTCTATGTAACAGCAGAATAGTGACTGCAGCTCTGGAGGTGACTGGAGGATAAGACTTGATGTAACAGCAGAATAGTGACTGCAGCTCTGGAGGTGGCTGGAGGATAAGACAGGTTGCAACAGCAGAAGAGTGACTGCAGCTCTGGAGGTGACTGGAGGATAAGACATGATATAAAAGAAGAATATTGAGTGCAGCTTTTCCAGGTGACTGGAGGATAACACACGATGTAACAGCAGAATAGTGACTGCAGCTCTGGAGATGACTGGAGGATAAGACATGGTGTAACAGCAGCTCTGGAGGTGACAGGAGGATAAGACACGATGTAACAGCAGAATAGTGAGTGCAGCTCTGGAGGTGACTGGAGGATAAGACATGATGTAACAGCAGAATAGTGAGTGTAGCTCTGGAGGTGACTGGAGGATAAGACACGATGTAACAGCAGAATAGTGACTGCAGCTCTGGAGGTAACTGGAGGATAAGACACGATGTAACAGCTGAAAAGTGACTGCAGCTCTTGAGGTGACTGGAGGATAAGACACGATATAACAGCTGAAAAGCGACTGCAGCTCTGGAGGTGACTGGAGGATAAGACATGATGTAACAGCAGAACAATGAGTGCAGCTCTGGAGGTGACTGGAGAATAAGACTTGATGTAATAGCAGAATAGAAACTACAGCTCTGGAGGTGACTGGAGGATAAGACCTGATGTAACAGCAGAATAGTGATTGCAGCTCTGGAGGTGACAGGAGGATAAGACACGATGAAACAGCAGAATATTGAGTGCAGCTCTGGAGGTGACTGGCGGATAAAACATGATATAACAGCAGAATAGTGAGTGCAGCTGTGGAGGTGACTGGAGGATAAGATATGATGTAACAGCAGAATAGTGAGTGCAGCTCTGGAGGTGACTGGAGCATAAGACGTGTTGTAACAACAGAATAGTGACTGCAGCTCTGGAGGTGACTGGAGGATAAGATACGATGTAACAGTAGAATAGTGACTACAGCTCTGGAGGTAACTGGAGGATAAGACATGAAATAATAGTAGAATAGTGACTGCAGCTCTTGAGGTGACTGGAGGATAAGACACGAACTAACAGCAGAATAGTCACTGCAGCTCTGGAGGTGACTGGAGGATAAGACACAATGTAACAGCAGAATAGTGACTGCAACTCTGGAGGTGACTGGAGGATAAGACACGATGTAACAGCAGAATAGTGAGTGCAGCTCTGGAGGTGACTGGAGCATAAAACATGATGTAACATCAGAATAGTGACTGCAGCTCTGGAGGTGACTGGAGGATAAGACACGATGTAACAGCAGAATAGTGACTACAGCTCTGGAGATGACTGGAGGATAAGACACGATGTAACAGCAGAATAGTGACTGCAGCTCAGGAGGTGACTGGAGGATAAGACACGATGTAACTGCAGAGTAGAGACTGCAGCTCTGGAGGTGGTTGGAGGAGAAGAAACGATGTAACAGCAGAATAGTGACTGCAGCTCTGGAGGTGACTGGAAGATAAGACACGATGTAACGGCAGAATAGTGAGTGCAGCTCTGGAGGTGTCTGGAGGATAAGACATGATGTAACAGCAGAATATTGAGTGCAGCTCTAGAGGTGGCTGGCGGATAAGACACGATGTAACAGAAGAATAGGGAGTGCGGCTCTGGAGGTGGCTGGCGGATAAGACACATTGTAACAGCAGAATAGTGAGTGCAGCTCTGGAGGTGACTGGAAGATAAGACATAATGTAACAGCAGAATATTGACCGCAGCTATTGAGGTGACTGGAGGATAAGACATGACGTAACAGCAGAATAGTAACTACAGCTCTGGAGATGACTGGGGGATAAGACATGATGTAACAGCAGTATGGTAAGTGCAGCTCTGGAGGTGACTGGAGGTTAAGACACGATGTTACAGCAGAATAGTGAGTGCAGCTCTGGAGGTGACTGGAAGATAAGACACGATGTAACAGCAGAATAGTGACTGCAGCTCGGGAGGTGACTGGAGGATAAGACACGATGTAACAGCAGAATAGTGACTGCAGCTCTGGAGGTGACTGGAGGATAAGACACGATGTAACAGCTGAATAGTGACTGCAGCAATGGAGGTGACTGGACGATAAGAAACGATGTAACAGCAGAATAGTGAGTGCAGCTCTGGAGGTGACTGGAGGATAAGACACGATGTAAAAGCAGAATAGTGCGTTCAGGTCTGGAGGTGACTGGAGGATAAGATGTCATGAAACAGCAGAATAGTGACTGCAGCTCTGGAGGTGACTGGAGGATAAGACACGATGTAACAGCAGAATAGTGACTGCAGCTTTGGAGGTGACTGGCGGATAAGACACGATGTAACAGAAGATTAGGGAGTGCAGCTCTGGAGGTGGCTGGCGGATAAGACACATTGTAACAGCAGAATAGTGAGTGCAGCTCTGGAGGTGACTGGAGGATAAGACATAATGTAACAGGAGAATAGTGAGTGCAGCTCTGGAGGTGACTGGAGGATAAGATATGACATAACAGCAGAGTAGTGACTGCAGCTCTGGAGGTGACTGGAGGATAAGACACGATGTTACAGCAGAATAGTGAGTGCAGCTCTGGAGGTGATTGGAGGATAAGACTTGATGTAACAGCAGAATAGTGACTGCAGCTCTGGAGGTAACTGGAGGATAAGATGTCATGAAACAGCAGAATAGTGACTGTAACCTCTGGAGGTGACTGGAGGATAAGACACGATGTAACAGCAGAATAGTGACTACAGCTCTGGAGGTGACTGGAGGATAAGACACGATGTAACAGCATTATGGTAAGTGCAGCTCTGGAGGTGACTGGAGGTTAAGACAGGATGTAACAGCAGAATAGTGACTGCAGCTCTGGAAGTGACAGGAGGATAAGACAGGATGTAAAAGCAGAATAGTGAGTGCAGCTCTGGAGGTGACAGGAGGATAAGACACGATGTAACAGCAGAATAGTGAGTGCAGCTCTGGAGGTGAATGGATGATAAGACATAATATCACAGCAGAATGGTGAGAGCAGCTCTGTAGGTGACTGGAGGATAAGACACGTTGTAACAGCAGAATGTTGAGTGCAGCTCTGGAGGTGACTGGAGGATAACACACGATGTAACAGAATAGTGAGTGCAGCTCTGGAGGTGAGTGGAGGATAACAGCTGATGTAACATCAGAATAGTGACTGAAGCTCCGGAGGTGACTGGAGGATAAGACCTGATGTAACAGCAGAATAGTGACTGCAGCTCTGGAGGTGGCTGGAGGATAAAACACGATGTAACAGCAGAATAGTGACTGCAGCTCTGGAGGTGACTGGAGGATAAGATCTGATGTAACAGCAGAACAGTGAGGGCAGCTCTGGAGGTGACAGGAGGATAAGACACGATGTAACAGCAGAATAGTGACTGCAGCTCTGGAGGTGAGTGGAGTATAAGACAGGATGTAACAGCAGAATAGTGAGTGCAGCTCTGGAGGAGACAGGCGGATAAAACATGATGTAACAGCAGAATAGTGAGTGCAGCTCTGGACGTGACTGGAGGAAAAGATAAGATGTAACAGCAGAACAGTGACTACAGATCTGGAGGTGACTGGAGGATAAGACACGATGTAACAGCAGAATAGTGAGTGCAGCTCTTGAGGTGACTGGAGGATAAGACATGAAATAATAGCAGAATAGTGAGTGCAGCTCTGGATGAGACTAGAGGATAAGACACGATGTAACAGCAGAATAGTGACTGCAGCTCTTGAGGTGACTGGAGGATAAGACACGAACTAACAGCAGATTAGTGACTGCAGCTCTGGAGGTGACTGCAGGATAAGACTTGATGTAACAGCAGAATAGTGACTGCAGCTGTGGAGGTGGCTGGAGGATAAGACATGATGTAACAGCAGAATACTGAGTGCAGCTTTGGAGGTGGCTGGAGGAAAAGACACGATTTAACAGCAGAATAGTGACTGCAGCTCTGGAGATGACTGGAGGATAAGACATGGTGTAACAGCAGCTCTGGAGGTGACAGGAGGATAAGACACGATGTAACAGCAGAATAGTGAGTGCAGCCCTTGAGGTGACTGGAGGATAAGACACGATGTAACAGCAGAAAAGTGAGTGCAGCTCTGGAGGTGACTGGAGAATAATACACGATGTAAGAGCAGAATAGAGACTGCAGCTCTGGAGGATAAGACCTGATGTAACAGCAGAATAGAGACTACAGCTCTGGAGGTGACTGGAGGATAAGACATGATGCAACAGCAGAATAGTGACTGCAGATCTGGAGGTGACTGGAGGGTAAGGCACGATGTAACAGCAGAATAGTGACTGCAGCTCTGGAGGTGACTGGAGGATAAGACACGATGTAACAGCAGAATAGTGAGTGCAGCTCTGGAGGTGACTGGAGGATAAGACATGAAATAATAGCAGAATAGTGAGTGCAGCTCTGGATGTGACTGGAGGATAAGACACGATGTCTTATTCATCCAGCTGGATGAATGTCTCAAGTGGGGTACCACAGGGCTCCGTCCTGGGACCTGTATTGTTCAACATCTTTATCAATGATTTAGATGAAGGAATTGAGGGTAAACTGATTAAATTTGCTGATGACACAAAGCTAGGAGGGATAGCTAATACTAGAGAAGAGAGAGAGAGGCTTCAAAAAGACCTAAATAAACTGGAGCAGTGGGCAGCAACCAACAGAATGGTTTTTAACAGGGAAAAATGCAAAGTACTACATCTGGGCAATAAAAATGAAAAAAGCATATACAGAATGGGAGGAATAGAGCTAAGCAACAGTACATGTGAAAAAGACTTAGGTATACTAATAGATCATAGACTGAACATGAGTCAACAGTGTGATGCAGCAGCAAAAAAGGCAAATACAATTCTGGGATGTATTAACAGAAGCATACAGTATAGATCACGTGAAGTCATTATCGGTCTTTACTCCTCTTTGGTCAGACCTCATCTGGAATACTGTGTACAGTTTTGGGCACCACATTTTAAAAAAGACATAGACAAACTGGAGCAAGTTCAGAGAAGAGCGACCAGAATGGTGACCGGTCTGCAAACCATGTCCTATGAGGAACGGTTGCAGGATTTGGGAATGTTTAGCTTGCAAAAAAGAAGACTGAGAGGAGACTTAATAGCTGTCTACAAATATGTCAAGGGCTGTCACATTGTAGAAGGATCATCTTTATTCTCATTTGCACAAGGAAAGACTAGAAGCAATGGGATGAAACTAAATGGGAGGAGACACAGATTAGATATTAGAAAAAACTTTTTGACAGTTAGGGTGATTAATGAGTGGAACAGGCTGCCACGAGAGGTGGTGAGTTCCCCTTCAATGGACGTCTTCAAACAGAGGCTGGACAGACATCTGTCTGAGATGATTTAGTGAATCCTGCTTTGAGCAGGGGGTTGGACCAGATGACCCAGGAGGTCCCTTCCAACTCTACCATTCTATGATTCTATGATTCTATGTAACAGCAGAATAGTGACTGCAGCTCTGGAGGTGACTGGAGGATAAGACTTGTTGTAACAGCAGAATAGTGACTGCAGCTCTGGAGGTGGCTGGAGGATAAGACAGGTTGCAACAGCAGAAGAGTGACTGCAGCTCTGGAGGTGACTGGAGGATAAGACATGATGTAAAAGAAGAATATTGAGTGCAGCTTTTCCAGGTGACTGGAGGATAACACACGATGTAACAGCAGAATAGTGACTGCAGCTCTGGAGATGACTGGAGGATAAGACATGGTGTAACAGCAGCTCTGGAGGTGACAGGAGGATAAGACACGATGTAACAGCAGAATAGTGAGTGCAGCACTTGAGGTGACTGGAGGATAAGACATGATGTAACAGCAGAATAGTGAGTGTAGCTCTGGAGGTGACTGGAGGATAAGACACGATGTAACAGCAGAATAGTGACTGCAGCTCTGGAGGTAACTGGAGGATAAGACACGATGTAACAGCTGAAAAGTGACTGCAGCTCTTGAGGTGACTGGAGGATAAGACACGATATAACAGCTGAAAAGCGACTGCAGCTCTGGAGGTGACTGGAGGATAAGACATGATGTAACAGCAGAACAATGAGTGCAGCTCTGGAGGTGACTGGAGAATAAGACTTGATGTAATAGCAGAATAGAAACTACAGCTCTGGAGGTGACTGGAGGATAAGACCTGATGTAACAGCAGAATAGTGATTGCAGCTCTGGAGGTGACAGGAGGATAAGACACGATGAAACAGCAGAATATTGAGTGCAGCTCTGGAGGTGACTGGCGGATAAAACATGATATAACAGCAGAATAGTGAGTGCAGCTGTGGAGGTGACTGGAGGATAAGATATGATGTAACAGCAGAATAGTGAGTGCAGCTCTGGAGGTGACTGGAGCATAAGACGTGTTGTAACAACAGAATAGTGACTGCAGCTCTGGAGGTGACTGGAGGATAAGATACGATGTAACAGTAGAATAGTGACTACAGCTCTGGAGGTAACTGGAGGATAAGACATGAAATAATAGTAGAATAGTGACTGCAGCTCTTGAGGTGACTGGAGGATAAGACACGAACTAACAGCAGAATAGTCACTGCAGCTCTGGAGGTGACTGGAGGATAAGACACAATGTAACAGCAGAATAGTGACTGCAACTCTGGAGGTGACTGGAGGATAAGACACGATGTAACAGCAGAATAGTGAGTGCAGCTCTGGAGGTGACTGGAGCATAAAACATGATGTAACATCAGAATAGTGACTGCAGCTCTGGAGGTGACTGGAGGATAAGACACGATGTAACAGCAGAATAGTGACTACAGCTCTGGAGATGACTGGAGGATAAGACACGATGTAACAGCAGAATAGTGACTGCAGCTCAGGAGGTGACTGGAGGATAAGACACGATGTAACTGCAGAGTAGAGACTGCAGCTCTGGAGGTGGTTGGAGGAGAAGAAACGATGTAACAGCAGAATAGTGACTGCAGCTCTGGAGGTGACTGGAAGATAAGACACGATGTAACGGCAGAATAGTGAGTGCAGCTCTGGAGGTGTCTGGAGGATAAGACATGATGTAACAGCAGAATATTGAGTGCAGCTCTAGAGGTGGCTGGCGGATAAGACACGATGTAACAGAAGAATAGGGAGTGCGGCTCTGGAGGTGGCTGACGGATAAGACACATTGTAACAGCAGAATAGTGAGTGCAGCTATGGAGGTGACTGGAAGATAAGACATAATGTAACAGCAGAATATTGACCGCAGCTATTGAGGTGACTGGAGGATAAGACATGACGTAACAGCAGAATAGTAACTACAGCTCTGGAGATGACTGGGGGATAAGACATGATGTAACAGCAGTATGGTAAGTGCAGCTCTGGAGGTGACTGGAGGTTAAGACACGATGTTACAGCAGAATAGTGAGTGCAGCTCTGGAGGTGACTGGAAGATAAGACACGATGTAACAGCAGAATAGTGACAGCAGCTCGGGAGGTGACTGGAGGATAAGACACGATGTAACAGCAGAATAGTGAGTGCAGCTCTGGAGGTGACTGGAGGATAAGACACGATGTAAAAGCAGAATAGTGCGTTCAGGTCTGGAGGTGACTGGAGGATAAGATGTAATGAAACAGCAGAATAGTGACTGCAGCTCTGGAGGTGACTGGAGGATAAGACACGATGTAACAGCAGAATAGTGACTGCAGCTTTGGAGGTGACTGGCGGATAAGACATGATGTAACAGAAGATTAGGGAGTGCGGCTCTGGAGGTGGCTGTCGGATAAGACACATTGTAACAGCAGAATAGTGAGTGCAGCTCTGGAGGTGACTGGAGGATAAGACATAATGTAACAGCAGAATAGTGACTGCAGCTCTGGAGGTGACTGGAGGATAAGACACGATGTAACAGCAGAATAGTGACTGCAGCTTTGGAGGTGACTGGCGGATAAGACACGATGTAACAGAAGATTAGGGAGTGCAGCTCTGGAGGTGACTGGAGGATAAGACATAATGTAACAGCAGAATAGTGACAGCAGCTATTGAGTTGACTGGAGGATAAGATATGACATAACAGCAGAGTAGTGACTGCAGCTCTGGAGGTGACTGGAGGATAAGACACGATGTTACAGCAGAATAGTGAGTGCAGCTCTGGAGGTGACTGGAGGATAAGACTTGATGTAACAGCAGAATAGTGACTGCAGCTCTGGAGGTGACTGGAGGATAAGACACGATGTAACTGCAGAATAGTGACTGTAACCTCTGGAGGTGACTGGAGGATAAGACACAATGTAACAGCATAATAGTGAGTGCAGCTCTGGAGGTGACTGGAGGATAAGACTTGATGTAACAGCAGAATAGTGACTGCATCTCTGGAGGTGACTGGAGGATAAGACTTGATGTAACAGCAGAATAGTGACTGCATCTCTGGAGGTGACTGGAGGATAAGACTTGATGTAACAGCAGAATAGTGAGTGCAGCTCTGGAGGTGACTGGAGGATAAGACTTGATGTAACAGCAGAATAGTGACTGCATCTCTGGAGGTGTCTGGAGGCTAAGACATGATGTAACAGCAGAATAGTGACTACAGCTCTGGAGGTGACTGGAGGATAAGACACGATGTAACAGCATTATGGTAAGTGCAGCTCTGGAGGTGACTGGAGGTTAAGACAGGATGTAACAGCAGAATAGTGACTGCAGCTCTGGAAGTGACAGGAGGATAAGACAGGATGTAAAAGCAGAATAGTGAGTGCAGCTCTGGAGGTGACAGGAGGATAAGACACGATGTAACAGGAGAATAGTGAGTGCAGCTCTGGAGGTGAATGGATGATAAGACATAATATCACAGCAGAATGGTGAGAGCAGCTCTGTAGGTGACTGGAGGATAAGACACGTTGTAACAGCAGAATGTTGAGTGCAGCTCTGGAGGTGACTGGAGGATAACACACGATGTAACAGAATAGTGAGTGCAGCTCTGGAGGTGAGTGGAGGATAACAGCTGATGTAACATCAGAATAGTGACTGAAGCTCCGGAGGTGACTGGAGGATAAGACCTGATGTAACAGCAGAATAGTGACTGCAGCTCTGGAGGTGGCTGGAGGATAAGACCTGATGTAACAGCAGAATAGTGAGGGCAGCTCTGGAGGTGACAGGAGGATAAGACACGATGTAACAGCAGAATAGTGACTGCAGCTCTGGAGGTGAGTGGAGTATAAGACAGGATGTAACAGCAGAATAGTGAGTGCAGCTCTGGAGGAGACAGGCGGATAAAACATGATGTAACAGCAGAATAGTGAGTGCAGCTCTGGACGTGACTGGAGGAAAAGATTAGATGTAACAGCAGAACAGTGACTACAGATCTGGAGGTGACTGGAGGATAAGACACGATGTAACAGCAGAATAGTGAGTGCAGCTCTTGAGGTGACTGGAGGATAAGACATGAAATAATAGCAGAATAGTGAGTGCAGCTCTGGATGAGACTAGAGGATAAGACACGATGTAACAGCAGAATAGTGACTGCAGCTCTTGAGGTGACTGGAGGATAAGACACGAACTAACAGCAGATTAGTGACTGCAGCTCTGGAGGTGACTGGAGGATAAGACTTGATGTAACAGCAGAATAGTGACTGCAGCTGTGGAGGTGGCTGGAGGATAAGACATGATGTAACAGCAGAATACTGAGTGCAGCTTTGGAGGTGGCTGGAGGAAAAGACACGATTTAACAGCAGAATAGTGACTGCAGGTCTGGAGATGACTGGAGGATAAGACATGGTGTAACAGCAGCTCTGGAGGTGACAGGAGGGTAAGACACGATGTAACAGCAGAATAGTGAGTGCAGCCCTTGAGGTGACTGGAGGATAAGACACGATGTAACAGCAGAAAAGTGAGTGCAGCTCTGGAGGTGACTGGAGAATAATACACGATGTAAGAGCAGAATAGAGACTGCAGCTCTGGAGGATAAGACCTGATGTAACAGCAGAATAGAGACTACAGCTCTGGAGGTGACTGGAGGATAAGACATGATGCAACAGCAGAATAGTGACTGCAGTTCTGGAGGTGACTGGAGGATAAGGCACGATGTAACAGCAGAATAGTGACTGCAGCTCTGGAGGTGACTGGAGGATAAGACACGATGTAACAGCAGAATAGTGAGTGCAGCTCTGGAGGAAACTGGAGGATAAGACGTGTTGTAACAGCAGAATAGTGACTGCAGCTCTGGAGGTGACTGGAGGATAAGACATGAAATAATAGCAGAATAGTGAGTGCAGCTCTGGATGTGACTGGAGGATAAGACATGATGTAACAGCAGAATAGTGACTGCAGCTCTGGAGGTGACTGGAGGATAAGACTTGATGTAACAGCAGAATAGTGACTGCAGCTCTGGAGGTGGCTGGAGGATAAGACAGGTTGCAACAGCAGAAGAGTGACTGCAGCTCTGGAGGTGACTGGAGGATAAGACATGATGTAAAAGAAGAATATTGAGTGCAGCTTTGGAGGTGACTGGAGGATAACACACGATGTAACAGCAGAATAGTGACTGCAGCTCTTGAGATGACTGGAGGATAAGACATGGTGTAACAGCAGCTCTGGAGGTGACAGGAGGATAAGACACGATGTAACAGCAGAATAGTGAGTGCAGCAGTTGAGGTGACTGGAGGATAAGACATGATGTAACAGCAGAATAGTGAGTGTAGCTCTGGAGGTGACTGGAGGATAAGACACGATGTAACAGCAGAATAGTGACTGCAGCTCTGGAGGTAACTGGAGGATAAGACACGATGTAACAGCTGAAAAGTGACTGCAGCTCTTGAGGTGACTGGAGGATAAGACACGATATAACAGCTGAAAAGCGACTGCAGCTCTGGAGGTGACTGGAGGATAAGACATGATGTAACAGCAGAACAATGAGTGCAGCTCTGGAGGTGACTGGAGAATAAGACTTGATGTAATAGCAGAATAGAAACTACAGCTCTGGAGGTGACTGGAGGATAAGACCTGATGTAACAGCAGAATAGTGATTGCAGCTCTGGAGGTGACAGGAGGATAAGACACGATGAAACAGCAGAATATTGAGTGCAGCTCTGGAGGTGACTGGCGGATAAAACATGATATAACAGCAGAATAGTGAGTGCAGCTGTGGAGGTGACTGGAGGATAATACATGGTGTAACAGCAGAATAGTGACTACAGCTCTGGAGGTGACTGGAGGATAAGATATGATTTAACAGCAGAATGGTGAGTGCAGCTCTGGAGGTGACTGGAGCATAAGACGTGTTGTAACAACAGAATAGTGACTGCAGCTCTGGAGGTGACTGGAGGATAAGATACTATGTAACACTAGAATAGTGACTACAGCTCTGGAGGTAACTGGAGGATAAGACATGAAATAATAGTAGAATAGTGACTGCAGCTCTTGATGTGACTGGAGGATAAGACACGAACTAACAGCAGAATAGTCACTGCAGCTCTGGAGGTGACTGGAGGATAAGACACAATGTAACAGCAGAATAGTGACTGCAACTCTGGAGGTGACTGGAGGATAAGACACGATGTAACAGCAGAATAGTGAGTGCAGCTCTGGAAGTGACTGGAGGAAAAAACATGATGTAACAGCAGAATAGTGACTGCAGCTCTGGAGGTGACTGGAGGATAAGACACGATGTAACAGCAGAATAGTGAGTGCAGCACTGGAGGTGACTGGAGGATAAGACACGATGTAACAGCAGAAAAGTGACTGCAGCTCTGAAGGTGACTGGAGAATAAGATATGATGTAACAGCAGAATAGTGAGTGCAGCTCTGGAGGTGACTGGCGGATAAAACATGATATAACAGCAGAATAGTGAGTGCAGCTGTGGAGGTGACTGGAGCATAAGACATGTTGTAAGAACAGAATAGTGACTGCAGCTCTGGAGGTGAATGGAGGATAATACATGGTGTAACAGCAGAATAGTGACTACAGCTCTGGAGGTGACTGGATGATAATACATAATGTAACAGCAGAATAGTGACTGCAGCTCTGGAGGTGTCTGTAGGATAAGACACGATGTAACAGCAGAATAGTGAGTGCAGCTCTGGAGGTAACTGGAGGATAAAACATGAAATAATAGCAGAATAGTGAGTGCAGCTCTGGATGTGACTGGAGGATAAGACACGATGTAACAGCAGAAAATTGAGTGCAGCTTTGGAGGTGGCTGGAGGATAAGACACGATGTAACAGCAGAATAGTGACTGCAGCTCTGGAGATGAATGGAGGATAAGACATGGTGTAACAGCAGCTCTGGAGGTGACAGGAGGATAAGACATAATGTAACAGCAGAATAGTGAGTGCAGCTCTGGAAGTGACAGGAGGATAAGACACGATGTAACAGCAGAATAGTGAGTGCAGCCCTTGAGGTGACTGGAGGATAAGACATGATGTAACAGCAGAATAGTGAGTGCAGCTCTGGAGGTGACTGGAGGATAAGACACGATGTAACAGTAGAATAGAGACTGCAGCTCTGGAGGTGACTGGAGGATAAGACATGATGTAACAGCAGAAAAGAGACTGCAGCTCTGGAGGTGACTGGAGGATAAGACACGATGTAATAGCAGAATAGTGACTACAGCTCTGGAGGTGACTGGCGGATAAGACACGATGTAACAGCAGAATAGTGACTGCAGCTCTGGAGGAAACTGGAGGATAAGACATGATGTAACAGCAGAATAGTGACTGCAGCTCTGGAGGTTACTGGAGGATAAGGTCTGATGTAACAGCAGAATAGAGACTACAGCTCCGGAGGTGACTGGAGGATAAGATATGATGTAACAGCAGAATAGTGACTGCAGCTCTGGAGGTGACTGGAGGATAAGACACGATGTAACAGCAGAATAGTGACTGCAGCTCTGGAGGTGTCTGAAGGATAAGACACGATGTAACAGCAGAATAGTGAGTGCAGCTCTGGAGGTGTCTGAAGGATAAGACACGATGTAACAGCAGAATAGTGAGTGCAGCTCTGGAGGTGTCTGGAGGTTAAGACACTATGTAACAGCAGAACAGTGACTACAGCTCTTGAGGTGACTGGAGGATAAGACACGAACTAACAGCAGAATAGTGACTGCAGCTCTGGAGGTGACTGGAGGAGAAGACACGATGTAACAGCAGAATAGGGACTGCAGCTCTGGAGGTGACTGGAGGATAAGACACGATGTAACAGCAGAATAGTGAGTGCAGCTCTTGAGGTGACTGGAGGATAAGACATGAAGTAACAGCATAATAGTGAGTGCAGCTCTGGAGGTAACTGGAGGACAAGACATGATGTAACAGCAGAATATTGACTGCAGCTCTTGAGGTGACTGGAGGATAAGACACGATGTAATAGCAGAATAGTGACTGCAGCTCTGGAGGTGACTGGAGGATAAGATATGATGTAACAGCAGAATAGAGACTGCAGCTCTGGAGGTGACTGGAGGGTAAGACATGATGTAACAGCAGAATAGAGAGTGCAGATCTGCAGGTGACTGGAGGATAAGACCTGATATAACAGCGGAATAGTTATCGCAGCTCTGGAGATGACTGGAGGATAAGACATGATGTAACAGCAGAATAGTGACTGCAGTTCTGGAGGTGAATGGAGGACAAGACATGATGTAACAGCAGAATAGTGACTGCAGCTCTGTGGGTGACTGGAGGATAAGACACGATGTAACAGCAGAATGGTGAGTGCAGCTCTGGAGGTGACTGGAGGATAAGAGCTGATGTAACATCAGAATAGTAACTGCAGCTCTGGAGGTGACTGGAGGATAAGACATAATATCACAGCAGAATGGTGAGTGCAGCTCTGTAGGTGACTGGAGGATAAGACACGATGTAACAGTAGAATAGTGAGTGTAGCTCTGGAGGTGAGTGGAGGATAAGAGCTGATGTAACATCAGAATAGTGACTGCAACTCTGGAGGTGACTGGAGGATAAGACACGATGTAACAGCAGAACAGTGACTGCAGCTCTGGAGGATAAGACCTGATGTAACACCAGAATAGTGACTGCAGCTCTGGAGGTGGCTGGAGGATAAGACATAATATCACAGCAGAATGGTGAGTGCAGCTCTGTAGGTGACTGGAGGATAAGACACGATGTAACAGTAGAATAGTGAGTGTAGCTCTGGAGGTGAGTGGAGGATAAGAGCTGATGTAACATCAGAATAGTGACTGCAGCTCTGGAGGTGACTGGAGGATAAGACACGATGTAACAGCAGAACAGTGACTGCAGCTCTGGAGGATAAGACCTGATGTAACACCAGAATAGTGACTGCAGCTCTGGAGGTGACTGGAAGATACCAGAGAGTTGTCAGCTCTCCTGTGTGGTGTAGTATATAGAGGATCTGTCAGCTCTCCTGTGTGGTGTAGTATATAGAGGATCTGTCAGCTCTCCTGTATTGTGTAGTATATAGAGGATCTGTCGGTTCTCCTGTGTGGTGTAGTATATAGAGGATCTGTCAGCTCTCCTGTGTGGTGTAGTATATAGAGGATCTGTCAGCTCTCCTGTGTGGTGTAGTATATAGAGGATCTGTCAGCTCTCCTGTGTGGTGTAGTATATAGAGGATCTGTCAGCTCTCCTGTGTGGTGTAGTATATAGAGGATGTGTCAGCTCTCCTGTGTGGTGTAGTATATAGAGGATCTGTCAGCTCTCCTGTGTGGTGTAGTATATAGAGGATCTGTCGGCTCTCCTGTGTGGTGTAGTATATAGAGGATCTGTCAGCTCTCCTGGGTGGTGTAGTATATAGAGGATGTGTCAGCTCTCCTGTGTGGTGTAGTATATAGAGGATCTGTCAGCTCTCCTGTGTGGTGTAGTATATAGAGGATGTGTCAGCTCTCCTGTGTGGTGTAGTATATAGAGGATCTGTCAGCTCTCCTGTGTGGTGTAGTAAATAGTGGATCTGTCAGCTCTCCTGTGTGGTGTAGTATATAGAGGATCTGTCAGCTCTCCTGTGTGGTGTAGTATATAGAGGATCTGTCAGCTCTCCTGTGTGGTGTAGTATATAGAGGATCTGTCAGCTCTCCTGTGTGGTGTAGTATATAGAGGATCTGTCAGCTCTCCTGTGTGGTGTAGTATATAGAGGATCTGTCAGCTCTCCTGTGTGGTGTAGTATATAGAGGATCTGTCAGCTCTCCTGTGTGGTGTAGTATATAGAGGATCTGTCAGCTATCCTGTCTGGTGTAGTATATAGAGGATCTGTCAGCTCTCCTGTGTGGTGTAGTATATAGAGGATCTGTCAGCTCTCCTGTGTGGTGTAGTATATAGAGGATCTGTCAGCTCTCCTGTGTGGTGTAGTATATAGAGGATCTGTCAGCTCTCCCGTGTGGTGTAGTATATAGAGGATCTGTCAGCTCTCCTGTGTGGTGTAGTATATAGAGGATGTGTCAGCTCTCCTGTGTGGTGTAGTATATAGAGGATCTGTCAGCTCTCCTGTGTGGTGTAGTATATAGAGGATCTGTCGGCTCTCCTGTGTGGTGTAGTATATAGAGGATCTGTCAGCTCTCCTGGGTGGTGTAGTATATAGAGGATGTGTCAGCTCTCCTGTGTGGTGTAGTATATAGAGGATCTGTCAGCTCTCCTGTGTGGTGTAGTATATAGAGGATGTGTCAGCTCTCCTGTGTGGTGTAGTATATAGAGGATCTGTCAGCTCTCCTGTGTGGTGTAGTAAATAGTGGATCTGTCAGCTCTCCTGTGTGGTGTAGTATATAGAGGATCTGTCAGCTCTCCTGTGTGGTGTAGTATATAGAGGATCTGTCAGCTCTCCTGTGTGGTGTAGTATATAGAGGATCTGTCAGCTCTCCTGTGTGGTGTAGTATATAGAGGATCTGTCAGCTCTCCTGTGTGGTGTAGTATATAGAGGATCTGTCAGCTCTCCTGTGTGGTGTAGTATATAGAGGATCTGTCAGCTCTCCTGTGTGGTGTAGTATATAGAGGATCTGTCAGCTATCCTGTCTGGTGTAGTATATAGAGGATCTGTCAGCTCTCCTGTGTGGTGTAGTATATAGAGGATCTGTCAGCTCTCCTGTGTGGTGTAGTATATAGAGGATCTGTCAGCTCTCCTGTGTGGTGTAGTATATAGAGGATCTGACGGCTCTCCTGTGTGGTGTAGTATATAGAGGATGTGTCAGCTCTCCTGTGTGGTGTAGTATATAGACGATCTGTCAGCTCTCCTGTGTGGTGTAGTATATAGAGGATCTGTCAGCTCTCCTGTGTGGTGTAGTATATAGTGGATCTGTCAGCTCTCCTGTGTGGTGTAGTATATAGAGGATGTGTCAGCTCTCCTGTGTGGTGTAGTATATAGAGGATCTCTCGGCTCTCCTGTGTGGTGTAGTATATGGATGATCTGTCAGCTCTCCTGTGTAGTGTAGTATATAGTGGATCTGTCAGCTCTCCTGTGTGGTGTAGTATATAGAGGATGTGTCAGCTCTCCTGTGTGGTGTAGTATATAGAGGATGTGTCAGCTCTCCTGTGTGGTGTAGTATATAGTGGATCTGTCAGCTCTCCTGTGTGGTGTAGTATATAGAGGATGTGTCAGCTCTCCTGTGTGGTGTAGTATATAGAGGATCTCTCGGCTCTCCTGTGTGGTGTAGTATATGGATGATCTGTCAGCTCTCCTGTGTGGTGTAGTATATAGTGGATCTGTCAGCTCTCCTGTGTGGTGTAGTATATAGAGGATCTGTCAGCTCTCCTGTGTGGTGTAGTATATAGAGGATCTGTCAGCTCTCCTGTGTGGTGTAGTATATAGAGGATCTGTCAGCTCTCCTGTGTGGTGTAGTATATAGAGGATGTGTCAGCTCTCCTGTGTGGTGTAGTATATAGAGGATCTGTCAGCTCTCCTGTGTGGTGTAGTATATAGAGGATGTGTCAGCTCTCCTGTGTGGTGTAGTATATAGAGGATCTGTCAGCTCTCCTGTGTGGTGTAGTATATAGAGGATCTCTCGGCTCTCCTGTGTGGTGTAGTATATGGATGATCTGTCAGCTCTCCTGTGTGGTGTAGTATATAGTGGATCTGTCAGCTCTCCTGTGTGGTGTCGTATATAGACGATCTGTCAGCTCTCCTGTGTGGTGTAGTATATAGAGGATCTGTTAGCTCTCCTGTGTGGTGTAGTATATAGAGGATGTGTCAGCTCTCCTGTGTGGTGTAGTATATAGAGGATGTTACGCGCCCCCTGGGCCAGTGCTGTTTGGGGATTACCTGGAGCCGGATCTGATGGGGGTTGTAGTCTCCGAGTGGCGGCGACCCGGTCCGTGCCCAGGGTGTCAAACTCAGTGTGTGGCAGTCTTTACAGATGTTATTAGTTGTTCTTAGTGTCGACTACGCCACCCGTTGATTTGCGGTCAAAAGGCCGCCGCTGCAGCAGGGTCCGCTGAGGCTGGTGGTATACGTGCAGCTGTGGTAGTATAACCCCCAATGGGAGGGGTATAGCCTTAGGGGGTCAGGTGTAGAGGATGGTGGTAGTGGTGGTGCAGTGTGGATGGTAAGAAGACTCAGAGTCGGGCTGTGCAGTTCAGGGTTTTTACTTACTGCTGTTCTGTTGGTCACTCTGGCCTTGAGTGACCGCCCGAGCCGTGCTGCGTCCACCAGGTCCTGGACTCGGCCAACCCCCAAGCAATTCTGGAGCGTGGTCCTGAGCTCCCTTTTTGACTGTCCTCTCTAATGGCCGTTCCCACCAGGCGTCCACTTATGTCCGGCTCCCTCGGGTCTCCTATTGGGTGAACCTTCTTTGGCTTCCCTGACCCTATGCTCGGTGTGCCTTCTTAGTGGACTTGGTGAGGGGCTGCTCCACATGTAATGTCGCAGCCTCCGGTTCTTAGTTGAGGGTTGTTTCTCTCCTCCACTAATTTGGGATCCGGTTCCCTTGCGTGCCAACCCTTCACCCTTCTGGTTGTATACTGGGTTCTTGGGGTTCCTTCTTCTCCCCCTCTGGGTCCTTCTCTTCTCCTCTCTCTCTTCTCTCTGCAGGCGCTCCTGGACCTCTCTCAGGACTGACTGACCCTCTACAGAAGACTGACCCTGATCTAAGATGGTGCCCACCTTATATACTCCCTCTATGTGTGAGCTCAGGTGACCAGCACCCAATGAGCTCCTAGCCTTACCCAGACTGCTCCCCCTATCTGCCCCTACACTACTGGGATGTTCCACCCCCCTCCCACTCCAGCCAGGGACAGACACTGTCGTACCTGCACATATACTGGTGGGAGTACCGTCGGTCTGTCCCCCGGAAATGGGATGTGTGTAGTGTATGCAGCTATCTGAGCTCAGTCCCACACTCCATCCTTACCCGGGAGTGGAATACCACACCTCTGGCTTGAGGTGCAATACCCCTGTAGCAGCCGAGTCCTCAGGGTGCTACATTCCCCCCTGGTAAATCACAGCACGTCCTCGGGCTGTAAGAGAATAAAACATCCATAAACATACAATTTTTTTTCATAACAACATAAACATATAAAACATTATATATATATTTCTGCAGCATAAAACTTTTTCATAATAAACATTCTTGTAAACTTTCTTGTTCCTCCGGCCACGGTGCAACTTGTGACCGGGTAAAGTGCGACAGTCTCTTGTAGAATAACACAGCTTTCCTATAAAACCAGTAGGGGGCGCCTTAAAAAGCGCAACTATATACAAGGGGAAATATGTCCGCTCTCAGTCCTCGGCCAGGTATTAGGAAAGGAATGACCGCTCTCAGTCCTCGGTCAGTGGGAATAGGGACACACGGGTTTCAGTTCAATTTGCTGGTCCCAACGGGGACTATATTTTAACTAGCAGCAGTAACAGTTCTTATACCCTGACGGGTAACTATGTACAGTCTCTTTACCGTACTTTAATGACGGCGTACTCCTGCTCCTCCTTCAGACCCGTCCGCGTCCTCTTGCTCCTCTTCACACCGTAGCTCCTCCTCCGTCAGCCGGTGTACATGGAGGGTGTAGGGTCCTTTGGCACACTTGTGCCGGGTGAACGTGACCTCGTCCCCTACATATAGGTCACGACCTCTGTGTCCCTCCGGCAGATGGGACTCCACGTCTCTTCTGGTCACAAAGACGTCGCCGGGGGTGTGGTGATCTCTTATGAAGCCCCACCCGTGCTGCATTTGGAATTTAATCACAGTCCCGGTGGCACGGGGACCATGAGCTGCACGGGGGTTCCTCCTGGTCCTGCTCTTCTGCCGTGCGCTCTGTTCCTGCAGCCGCTGCTCACGGACCCGCCTCTCTCTCCGTTCTTGCTCGAAGACTGCCAACTGCTGGCGGCAGCACTCCACACGCTCCGCTGCGGCTGCCCGAGTTTCCTTAGTGAACCCCATGAGGTCTCCTCCGGTGGGGTCCCACTGGAACTGCGCTTCTTCCAGCGGGAGCGGGGTCCTCTTAACGGGCTTCGGAGCCGGAATCAGGGGCTCGCACAGGGGCCTTGCTTTTTGGAGTTCCAGTTGGTAGTACTCCGGTGGCCATATAAAGGGCTGCCCATCCGGGCAAGTGTGCTGGGCAAACAAGTCTTCACCCAGGTGCTGCACTCCAGATGTTGAGGGCGCGGTGGTGGAAGCGGCGCCCGGGTTCGCCAGGCCTTGCGACCAGGCCTGGGGTACCCTGAACGTAAAGGGCACCGTGAAGACGGCGGTGCCCGGGGTTACTTGGCCCAGCAACCAGGCCGGTGGCTCAGTGGAGGTAGAGGGCGCTGTTGGTACTGCGGCGCCCGGGGGTACTAGACCTTGCGACCAGGCCGGTGGTGTTTCCTGCTTTGCCGCGCTCAGGGTTGAGGTGCGTGACGTCACAGGGGTCGCGGCCGCGGCTTCTGCTTGAGGCCTTGTCTGGAGCGGTGACGATGCAGCGACGGGCACGGCAGGGGGAATTTCGGGCTCTGCGACGGGGAGCTGGGGCAGGCACGCGGTTTCTCGGCTCGGGGTAGTGACGTCCCCTTTACCTGCCTCCATCTGTTCAGCTCCCTCTTCGGCGCCGTCTCCGGCCTTCACTCCTCCTGCACCATCCTCAGAGGAGGTCTGTCTCCTCGTCTCGGGTGGCGTGCTTCGCTGGCGGGTTCCAGCCTGCTGGGCCATCTCTCTGCTCCATGCGGCCAGTACGTCCCGCTGCACTCGGGCCATCCTCTGAGCCAAGCCCTCCAGTGCGGTCTGTGCACGCTCCCGGTCTCGGGGGAGCTGTGCCAGGATCTCCACCAGGCCTTCTGGGGTTGTCGCTTGCAACAGGCTCCTGACCACTGGGTCGGTGCTGCCTGCCTCTCCCTCCATCTCCGGGTACGGCTCCTCCAGACTCCTCCAGGCTGCACCCATCTTCGCTCTCTTGTTCTGTCTCCGCCCACATTGAAGGTGGTCCCGGGGCAACTTTGTGATTGTCAGTTCCAGGGGCAGTTCTCTCACGCTGATGGACATCTCTAGCATCACAGTCTCCGTTGGTGGGGGCGGTTTCCGCTTTTGGCGCCATTCCTTGGCCTGGCACACGATGGGAGGTGACCTCTTGCCACCCTCTGGCACGCCCATAATGGCGTCCGCTCTTCCAAGGCGGGAAATCTTCTGGAAATGGCGGGAATCGTCTCCCAGTGGCGGGAAACTCCGTGGATGGCGGGAAAAAGCTGCAGATGGCGGGCAACCGGCGGGAAACGATCCGTGATGGCGTCCCATGGCGGGGACCCTCTGGAACCGGCGGGAGACTTCTTCTTGAGGTAAATTTGAACTTTTCTTCAGGCACGCAGTACCCGGTGGTTGCGGGCACGAAATCCTGCCGACTACGCCAAAGTTGACGCGCCCCCTGGGCCAGTGCTGTTTGGGGATTACCCGGAACCGGATCTGATGGGGGTTGTAGTCTCCGAGTGGCGGCGACCCGGTCCGTGCCCAGGGTGTCAAACTCAGTGTGTGGCAGTCTTTACAGATGTTATTAGTTGTTCTTAGTGTCGACTACGCCACCCGTTGATTTGCGGTCAAAAGGCCGCCGCTGCAGCAGGGTCCGCTGAGGCTGGTGGTATACGTGCAGCTGTGGTAGTATAACCCCCAACGGGAGGGGTATAGCCTCAGGGGGTCAGGTGTAGAGGATGGTGGTAGTGGTGGTGCAGTGTGGATGGTAAGAAGACTCAGAGTCGGGCTGTGCAGTTCAGGGTTTTTACTTACTGCTGTTCTGTTGGTCACTCTGGCCTTGAGTGACCGCCCGAGCCGTGCTGCGTCCACCAGGTCCTGGACTCGGCCAACCCCCAAGCAATTCTGGAGCGTGATCCTGAGCTCCCTTTCTGACTGTCCTCTCTACTGGCCGTTCCCACCAGGGGTCCACTTATGTCCGGCTCCCTCGGGTCTCCTATTGGGTGAACCTTCTTTGGCTTCCCTGACCCTATGCTCGGTGTGCCTTCTTAGTGGACTTGGTGAGGGGCTGCTCCACATGTAATGTCGCAGCCTCCGGTTCTTAGTTGAGGGTTGTTTCTCTCCTCCACTAATTTGGGATCCGGTTCCCTTGCGTGCCAACCCTTCACCCTTCTGGTTGTATACTGGGTTCTTGGGGTTCCTTCTTCTCCCCCTCTGGGTCCTTCTATTCTCCTCTCTCTCTTCTCTCTGCAGGCGCTCCTGGACCTCTCTCAGGACTGACTGACCCTCTACAGAAGACTGACCCTGATCTAAGATGGTGCCCACCTTATATACTCCCTCTATGTGTGAGCTCAGGTGACCAGCACCCAATGAGCTCCTAGCCTTACCCAGACTGCTCCCCCTATCTGCCCCTACACTACTGGGATGTTCCACCCCCTCCCACTCCAGCCAGGGACAGACACTGTCGTACCTGCACATATACTGGTGGGAGTACCGTCGGTCTGTCCCCCGGAAATGGGATGTGTGTAGTGTATGCAGCTATCTGAGCTCAGTCCCACACTCCATCCTTACCCGGGAGTGGAATACCACACCTCTGGCTTGAGGTGCAATACCCCTGTAGCAGCCGAGTCCTCAGGGTGCTACAGATGTGTCAGCTCTCCTGTGTGGTGTAGTATATAGACGATCTGTCAGCTCTCCTGTGTGGTGTAGTATATAGAGGATCTGTCAGCTCTCCTGTGTGGTGTAGTATATAGAGGATTTGTCAGCTCTCCTGTGTGGTGTAGTATATAGAGGATGTGTCAGCTCTCCTGTGTGGTGTAGTATATAGAGGATCTGTCAGCTCTCCTGTGTGGTGTAGTATATAGAGGATCTGTCAGCTCTCCTGTGTGGTGTAGTATATAGAGGATGTGTCAGCTCTCCTGTATTGTGTAGTATATAGAGGATGTGTCAGCTCTCCTGTATTGTGTAGTATATAGAGGATGTGTCAGCTCTCCTGTGTGGTGTAGTGTATAGAGCAGTGGTCCCCAACCTTTTTTGCACCAGGGACCGGCTTGAAGCAAGATCATTTTTCCATGGCCCAGCAAGGAGGGGGTGGGGTGGGCGGGGCTTTGGTCATATGGGGGCGGGGTAATGGAGGGATTTGGAGTTTAGTGCATACTTATCATATTGTGTAGACCAGGTCCCCGCCAGGAGCTATGCCAGGAGCCCCACATAATGTGCTGTGCCAGGAGCCCCACATAATGTGCTGTGCCAGGAGCCGCATCACTGAGGCCCCATCACGCCCTGCAGCAGGACAGGGCAGCTGTCCTGACAGCTGCTGTTCAGCTGCATTTACTTCATCCCAGGGGCGGACACAGACTGTAGTGGGCCCCTGTGCAAGAAATTTTTGGGGGCCCCCCCCGCCCTTCATAAGGCAACAAAGTTATGTAAACATAACCCCCCCATGTGCATCTCTCACCCCCCCATGTGCATCTCTCATCCCCCTCCGTGCATCTCTCATCCCCCTCCGTGCATCTCTCATCCCCCTCCGTGCATCTCTCATCCCCCTCCGTGCATCTCTCATCCCCCTCCGTGCATCTCTCATCCCCCTCCGTGCATCTCTCATCCACCCCCCGTGCATCTCTCTTCCCCTCCGTGCATCTCTCATCCCCTCCGTGCATCTCTCATCCCCCCCGTGCATCTCTCACCCCCCCGTGCATCTCTCATCCACCCCACGTGCATCTCTCATCCCCCCGGTGCATCTCTCACCCCCCCGTGCATCTCTCATCCACCCCCCGTGCATCTCTCATCCCCCCCGTGCATCTCTCACCCCCCCGTGCATCTCTCACCCCCCCGTGCATCTCTCATCTCTCCCCTCCCTCCCATGTGCATCTCTCATCTCTCCCCTCCCTCCCATGTGCATCTCTCATCTCTCTCCTCCCCCCATGTGCATCTCTCATCTCTCCCCTCCCTCCCATGTGCATCTCTCATCTCTCCCCTCCCCCCCATGTGGATCTCTCATCTCTCCCCTCCCCCATGTGCATCTCTCATCTCTCCCCTCCGCCCCATGTGGATCTCTCATCTCTCCCCTCCCCCATGTGCATCTCTCATCTCTCCCCTCCCCCCCATGTGGATCTCTCATCTCTCCCCTCCCCCATGTGCATCTCTCATCTCTCCCCTCCCCCCTTGTGCATCTCCCATTCCCCCCACTCCTAGTTAATTGTATTTAAAAAAAAATAAAACTTGTTATACTTACCCCCATGCGATCCCTGCAGAATCCTGGCGCTCGTCGAAATCGCTGACACCAGGTTCTCCTGACTTCCGGCCATGTGACGGCGCCGTCACATGACCAGAAGTCAGGGGAATCATGAAGGTGCTGCCGCAGCAGCGCAGCGCTAAGATGTCCCGGACCCGGCGCTTAGCATGCGGCCGGGGGCCCCATGAGGAGAGAGACGCACAAGAGGGGGGCTCCGAGGGGGCTCCTACCGGCCGGGCCCCATACTGGAGTCAGGGCAGTCATGCCCTGATGGCAGCCCTGCTGGAGGCTGGAGGGGCCCCCTCTCCCCGCGGACCGGCTGAAAAACCCCAACGGCCCGGTCCTGGTCCGCGGACCGGCGGTTGGGGACCTCTGGTATAGAGGATCTGTCAGCTCTCCTGGGTGGTGTAGTATATAGAGGATCTGTCAGCTCTCCTGTGTGGTGTAGTATATAGAGGATCTGTCAGCTCTCCTGTGTGGTGTAGTATATAGTGGATCTGTCAGCTCTCCTGTATTGTGTAGTATATAGAGGATGTGTCAGCTCTCCTGTGTGGTGTAGTATATAGAGGATCTGTCGGCTCTCCTGTGTGGTGTAGTATATAGTGGATCTGTCAGCTCTCCTGTATTGTGTAGTATATAGAGGATCTGTCAGCTCTCCTGTGTGATGTAGTATATTGAGGATCTGTCAGCTCTCCTATGTGATGTAGCATATAGAGGATCTGTCAGCTTTCCTGTGTGGTGTAGTATATAGAGGATCTGTCAGCTCTCCTGTGTGGTGTAGTATATAGAGGATCTGTCAGCTCTCCTGTGTGGTGTAGTATATAGAGGATATGTCAGCTCTCCTGTGTGGTGTAGTATATAGAGGATCTGTCGGCTCTCCTGTGTGGTGTAGTATATAGAGGATATGTCAGCTCTCCTGTGTGGTGTAGTATATAGAGGATCTGTCAGCTCTCCTGTGTGGTGTAGTATATAGAGGATCTGTCAGCTCTCCTGTGTGGTGTAGTATATAGAGGATCTGTCAGCTCTCCTGTATTGTGTAGTATATAGAGGATGTGTCAGCTCTCCTGTGTGGTGTAGTATATAGTGGATCTGTCAGCTCTCCTGTGTGGTGTAGTATATAGTGGATCTGTCAGCTCTCCTGTATTGTGTAGTATATAGAGGATGTGTCAGCTCTCCTGTGTGGTGTAGTATATAGAGGATCTGTCGGCTCTCCTGTGTGGTGTAGTATATAGAGGATGTGTCAGCTCTCCTGTGTGGTGTAGTATATAGTGGATCTGTCAGCTCTCTTGTATTGTGTAGTATATAGAGGATGTGTCAGCTCTCCTGTGTGGTGTAGTATATAGAGGATCTGTCAGCTCTCCTGTGTGGTGTAGTATATAGAGGATCTGTTAGCTCTCCTGTGTGGTGTAGTATATAGAGGATCTGTCAGCTCTCCTGTGTGGTGTAGTATATAGAGGATCTGTCAGCTCTCCTGTGTGGTGTAGTATATAGAGGATCTGTCAGCTCTCCTGTGTGGTGTAGTATATAGAGGATCTGTCAGCTGTCCTGTGTGGTGTAGTATATAGAGGATCTGTCAGCTCTCCTGTGTGGTGTAGTATATAGAGGATCTGTCAGCTCTCCTGTGTGGTGTAGTATATAGAGGATCTGTCAGCTGTCCTGTGTGGTGTAGTATATAGAGGATCTGTCAGCTCTCCTGTGTGGTGCAGTATATAGAGGATCTGTCAGCTCTCCTGTGTGGTGTAGTATATAGAGGATCTGTTAGCTCTCCTGTGTGGTGTAGTATATAGAGGATGTGTCAGCTCTCCTGTGTGGTGTAGTATATAGAGGATCTGTCAGCTCTCCTGTGTGGTGTAGTATATAGAGGATCTGTCAGCTCTCCTGTGTGGTGTAGTATATAGAGGATCTGTCAGCTCTCCTGTGTGGTGTAGTATATAGAGGATGTGTCAGCTCTCCTGTGTGGTGTAGTATATAGAGGATCTGTCAGCTCTCCTGTGTGGTGTAGTATATAGAGGATCTGTCAGCTCTCCTGTGTGGTGTAGTATATAGAGGATGTGTCAGCTCTCCTGTATTGTGTAGTATATAGAGGATGTGTCAGCTCTCCTGTATTGTGTAGTATATAGAGGATGTGTCAGCTCTCCTGTGTGGTGTAGTGTATAGAGGATCTGTCAGCTCTCCTGGGTGGTGTAGTATATAGAGGATCTGTCAGCTCTCCTGTGTGGTGTAGTATATAGAGGATCTGTCAGCTCTCCTGTGTGGTGTAGTATATAGTGGATCTGTCAGCTCTCCTGTATTGTGTAGTATATAGAGGATGTGTCAGCTCTCCTGTGTGGTGTAGTATATAGAGGATCTGTCGGCTCTCCTGTGTGGTGTAGTATATAGTGGATCTGTCAGCTCTCCTGTATTGTGTAGTATATAGAGGATCTGTCAGCTCTCCTGTGTGATGTAGTATATTGAGGATCTGTCAACTCTCCTATGTGATGTAGCATATAGAGGATCTGTCAGCTTTCCTGTGTGGTGTAGTGTATAGAGGATCTGTCAGCTCTCCTGTGTGGTGTAGTATATAGAGGATCTGTCCTGTGTGGTGTAGTATATAGAGGATCTGTCAGCTCTCCTGTGAGGTGTAGTATATAGAGGATCTGTCAGCTCTCCTGTGTGGTGTAGTATATAGTGGATCTGTCAGCTCTCCTGTATTGTGTAGTATATAGAGGATGTGTCAGCTCTCCTGTGTGGTGTAGTATATAGAGGATGTGTCAGCTCTCCTGTGTGGTGTAGTATATAGAGGATCTGTCGGCTCTCCTGTGTGGTGTAGTATATAGAGGATGTGTCAGCTCTCCTGTGTGGTGTAGTATATAGTGGATCTGTCAGCTCTCCTGTATTGTGTAGTATATAGAGGATGTGTCAGCTCTCCTGTGTGGTGTAGTATATAGTGGATCTGTCAGCTCTCCTGTATTGTGTAGTATATGGAGGATCTGTCAGCTCTCCTGTGTGGTGTAGTATATAGAGGATCTGTCAGCTCTCCTGTGTGGTGTAGTATATAGAGGATCTGTCAGCTCTCCTGTGTGGTGTAGTATATAGAGGATGTGTCAGCTCTCCTGTGTGGTGTAGTATATAGAGGATCTGTCGGCTCTCCTGTGTGGTGTAGTATATAGAGGATCTGTCGGCTCTCCTATGTGGTGTAGTATATAGAGGATCTGTCAGCTCTCCTGTGTGATGTAGTATATAGTGGATCTGTCAGCTCTCCTGTGTGGTGTAGTATATAGAGGATCTGTCGGCTCTCCTGTGTGGTGTAGTATATAGAGGATCTGTCAGCTCTCCTGTGTGGTGTAGTATATAGTGGATCTGTCAGCTCTCCTGTATTGTGTAGTATATAGAGGATGTGTCAGCTCTCCTGTGTGGTGTAGTATATAGAGGATCTGTCGGCTCTCCTGTGTGGTGTAGTATATAGAGGATGTGTCAGCTCTCCTGTGTGGTGTAGTATATAGTGGATCTGTCAGCTCTCCTGTATTGTGTAGTATATAGAGGATGTGTCAGCTCTCCTGTGTGGTGTAGTATATAGAGGATCTGTCAGCTCTCCTGTGTGGTGTAGTGTATAGAGGATCTGTCAGCTCTCCTGGGTGGTGTAGTATATAGAGGATCTGTCAGCTCTCCTGTGTGGTGTAGTATATAGAGGATCTGTCAGCTCTCCTGTGTGGTGTAGTATATAGTGGATCTGTCAGCTCTCCTGTATTGTGTAGTATATAGAGGATGTGTCAGCTCTCCTGTGTGGTGTAGTATATAGAGGATCTGTCGGCTCTCCTGTGTGGTGTAGTATATAGAGGATCTGTCGGCTCTCCTGTGTGGTGTAGTATATAGTGGATCTGTCAGCTCTCCTGTATTGTGTAGTATATAGAGGATCTGTCAGCTCTCCTGTGTGATGTAGTATATTGAGGATCTGTCAACTCTCCTATGTGATGTAGCATATAGAGGATCTGTCAGCTTTCCTGTGTGGTGTAGTGTATAGAGGATCTGTCAGCTCTCCTGTGTGGTGTAGTATATAGAGGATCTGTCAGCTCTCCTGTGTGGTGTAGTATATAGAGGATCTGTCCTGTGTGGTGTAGTATATAGAGGATCTGTCAGCTCTCCTGTGTGGTGTAGTATATAGAGGATCAGTCAGCTCTCCTGTGTGGTGTAGTATATAGTGGATCTGTCAGCTCTCCTGTATTGTGTAGTATATAGAGGATGTGTCAGCTCTCCTGTGTGGTGTAGTATATAGAGGATCTGTCGGCTCTCCTGTGTGGTGTAGTATATAGAGGATGTGTCAGCTCTCCTGTGTGGTGTAGTATATAGTGGATCTGTCAGCTCTACTGTATTGTGTAGTATATAGAGGATGTGTCAGCTCTCCTGTGTGGTGTAGTATATAGTGGATCTGTCAGCTCTCCTGTATTGTGTAGTATATGGAGGATCTGTCAGCTCTCCTGTGTGGTGTAGTATATAGAGGATCTGTCAGCTCTCCTGTGTGGTGTAGTATATAGAGGATCTGTCAGCTCTCCTGTGTGGTGTAGTATATAGAGGATCTGTCCTGTGTGGTGTAGTATATAGAGGATCTGTCAGCTCTCCTGTGTGGTGTAGTATATAGAGGATCTGTCAGCTCTCCTGTGTGGTGTAGTATATAGTGGATCTGTCAGCTCTCCTGTATTGTGTAGTATATAGAGGATGTGTCAGCTCTCCTGTGTGGTGTAGTATATAGAGGATCTGTCAGCTCTCCTGTGTGGTGTAGTATATAGAGGATGTGTCAGCTCTCCTGTGTGGTGTAGTATATAGTGGATCTGTCAGCTCTCCTGTATTGTGTAGTATATAGAGGATGTGTCAGCTCTCCTGTGTGGTGTAGTATATAGTGGATCTGTCAGCTCTCCTGTATTGTGTAGTATATGGAGGATCTGTCAGCTCTCCTGTGTGGTGTAGTATATAGAGGATCTGTCAGCTCTCCTGTGTGGTGTAGTATATAGAGGATCTGTCAGCTCTCCTGTGTGGTGTAGTATATAGAGGATCTGTCAGCTCTCCTGTTTGGTGTAGTATATAGAGGATCTGTCCTGTGTGGTGTAGTATATAGAGGATCTGTCAGCTCTCCTGTGTGGTGTAGTATATAGAGGATCTGTCAGCTCTCCTGTGTGGTGTAGTATATAGTGGATCTGTCAGCTCTCCTGTATTGTGTAGTATATAGAGGATGTGTCAGCTCTCCTGTGTGGTGTAGTATATAGAGGATCTGTCAGCTCTCCTGTGTGGTGTAGTATATAGAGGATGTGTCAGCTCTCCTGTGTGGTGTAGTATATAGTGGATCTGTCAGCTCTCCTGTATTGTGTAGTATATAGAGGATGTGTCAACTCTCCTGTGTGGTGTAGTATATAGTGGATCTGTCAGCTCTCCTGTATTGTGTAGTATATGGAGGATCTGTCAGCTCTCCTGTGTGGTGTAGTATATAGAGGATCTGTCAGCTCTCCTGTGTGGTGTAGTATATAGAGGATCTGTCAGCTCTCCTGTGTGGTGTAGTATATAGAGGATGTGTCAGCTCTCCTGTGTGGTGTAGTATATAGAGGATCTGTCGGCTCTCCTGTGTGGTGTAGTATATAGAGGATCTGTCGGCTCTCCTATGTGGTGTAGTATATAGAGGATCTGTCAGCTCTCCTGTGTGGTGTAGTATATAGTGGATCTGTCAGCTCTCCTGTGTGGTGTAGTATATAGAGGATCTGTCGGCTCTCCTGTGTGGTGTAGTATATAGAGGATGTGTCAGCTCTCCTGTGTGGTGTAGTATATAGAGGATCTGTCGGCTCTCCTGTGTGGTGTAGTATATAGAGGATGTGTCAGCTCTCCTGTGTGGTGTAGTATATAGAGGATGTGTCAGTTCTCCTGTGTGGTGTAGTATATAGAGGATCTGTCAGCTCTCCTGTATTGTGTAGTATATAGAGGATGTGTCAGCTCTCCTGTATGGTGTAGTATATAGAGGATATGTCAGCTCTCCTGTGTGGTGTAGTATATAGAGGATATGTCAGCTCTCCTGTGTGGTGTAGTATATAGAGGATCTGTCGGCTCTCCTGTGTGGTGTAGTATATAGAGGATCTGTCAGCTCTCCTGTGTGGTGTAGTATATAGAGGATCTGTCAGCTCTCCTGTGTGGTGTAGTATATAGTGGATCTGTCAGCTCTCCTGTATTGTGTAGTATATAGAGGATGTGTCAGCTCTCCTGTGTGGTGTAGTATATAGAGGATCTGTCGGCTCTCCTGTGTGGTGTAGTATATAGTGGATCTGTCGGCTCTCCTGTGTGGTGTAGTATATAGAGGATCTGTCAGCTCTCCTGTGTGGTGTAGTATATAGAGGATGTGTCGGCTCTCCTGTGTGGTGTAGTATATAGAGGATCTGTCAGCTCTCCTGTATTGTGTAGTATATAGAGGATGTGTCAGCTCTCCTGTGTGGTGTAGTGTATAGAGGATCTGTCAGCTCTCCTGGGTGGTGTAGTATATAGAGGATCTGTCAGCTCTCCTGTGTGGTGTAGTATATAGAGGATCTGTCGGCTCTCCTGTGTGGTGTAGTATATAGAGGATCTGTCAGCTCTCCTGTGTGGTGTAGTATATAGAGGATCTGTCAGCTCTCCTGTGTGGTGTAGTATATAGAGGATGTGTCAGCTCTCCTGTGTGGTGTAGTATATAGTGGATCTGTCAGCTCTCCTGTATTGTGTAGTATATAGAGGATGTGTCAGCTCTCCTTTGTGGTGTAGTATATAGTGGGTCTGTCAGCTCTCCTGTATTGTGTAGTATATGGAGGATCTGTCAGCTCTCCTGTGTGGTGTAGTATATAGAGGATCTGTCAGCTCTCCTGTGTGGTGTAGTATATAGAGGATCTGTCAGCTCTCCTGTGTGGTGTAGTATATAGAGGATCTGTCGGCTCTCCTATGTGGTGTAGTATATAGAGGATCTGTCAGCTCTCCTGTGTGGTGTAGTATATAGTGGATCTGTCAGCTCTCCTGTGTGGTGTAGTATATAGAGGATCTGTCGGCTCTCCTGTGTGGTGTAGTATATAGAGGATGTGTCAGCTCTCCTGTGTGGTGTAGTATATAGAGGATCTGTCGGCTCTCCTGTGTGGTGTAGTATATAGAGGATGTGTCGGCTCTCCTGTGTGGTGTAGTATATAGAGGATGTGTCAGCTCTCCTGTGTGGTGTAGTATATAGAGGATCTGTCAGCTCTCCTGTATTGTGTAGTATATGGAGGATCTGTCAGCTCTCCTGTGTGGTGTAGTATATAGAGGATCTGTCAGCTCTCCTGTGTGGTGTAGTATATAGAGGATCTGTCAGCTCTCCTGTGTGGTGTAGAATATAGAGGATCTGTCGGCTCTCCTATGTGGTGTAGTATATAGAGGATCTGTCAGCTCTCCTGTGTGGTGTAGTATATAGTGGATCTGTCAGCTCTCCTGTGTGGTGTAGTATATAGAGGATCTGTCGGCTCTCCTGTGTGGTGTAGTATATAGAGGATGTGTCAGCTCTCCTGTGTGGTGTAGTATATAGAGGATCTGTCGGCTCTCCTGTGTGGTGTAGTATATAGAGGATGTGTCAGCTCTCCTGTGTGGTGTAGTGTATAGAGGATCTGTCAGCTCTCCTGTGTGGTGTAGTATATAGTGGATCTGTCAGCTCTCCTGTGTGGTGTAGTATATAGAGGATCTGTCGGCTCTCCTGTGTGGTGTAGTATATAGAGGATCTGTCAGCTCTCCTGTGTGCTGTAGTATATAGAGGATCTGTCAGCTCTCCTGTGTGGTGTAGTATATAGAGGATGTGTCAGCTCTCCTGTGTGGTGTAGTATATAGAGGATCTGTCGGCTCTCCTGTGTGGTGTAGTATATAGAGGATGTGTCAGCTCTCCTGTGTGGTGTAGTATATAGAGGATCTGTCAGCTCTCCTGTATGGTGTAGTATATAGAGGATCTGTCCTGTGTGGTGTAGTATATAGAGGATCTGTCCTGTGTGGTGTAGTATATAGTGGATCTGTCGGCTCTCCTGTGTGGTGCAATATATAGAGGATCTGTCAGCTCTCCTGTGTGGTGTAGTATATAGAGGATCTGTCAGCTCTCCTGTGTGGTGTAGTATATAGAGGATCTGTCAGCTCTCCTGTGTGCTGTAGTATATAGAGGATCTGTCAGCTCTCCTGTGTGGTGTAGTATATAGTGGATCTGTCAGCTCTCCTGTATTGTGTAGTATATAGAGGATGTGTCAGCTCTCCTGTGTGGTGTAGTATATAGAGGATCTGTCGGCTCTCCTGTGTGGTGTAGTATGACTCGCCCAGGGGGAATATGGGTGACTCGGTACCCGGGCCTTTACCTTCTTCGGATGTCACGGGCCCGTACCCTGGGGTCACTCTTTAAAAAAAAAGGGTTTGTTAACAGTTTTGTCTCGTGACGCCACCTGTGTTTCCCGGTAATGAGTACCGGCGCTGCTGCAGACCTCTGAAGCAGATGTTAGGGCAGCTGGGTTGGCATGGCTCTCCACAGGCAGAGCACAGCTCCAGGGCAGTGTAGATGCAGATGGTGATGCTGGGCGTTGTAGTGCAGGAGCGATAGCGTTGTAGAAATAACTGACAGAAACAGTGGGGTGCAGTCATCCGAGTTTACTCACAGTTCTTTAGCTTCCTCAGGTGCACTGTACAGGTGTCAGCCTCCCATGTCGCGCTGCGTTTACCAGGCAGGGGCTCAGCACTCTCCCACGTACTTCAAGAGCACTTAACGGGACCCCCTTTCTGTATGTTCCTTTCTTAGCTGACTTCCCGCGGTGGGTCTTCTCCCTCCTGCCATGCGCCCCGCCACACAAAGTGCCGATCTGTTACCTTGAGATCCCTCTGGGCAACTTGAAGTTCCCGGACCTTGCTTGGTGCCCTTCACGGCGGCTTAGGTGAGGTTGTGGCAACTGCACAATGAAAGTTTTCCAGCCGAGACCTGAAGTAACTCGGCTAGTCCAGGGACCGGTTCCCTTCTTGCAGCCTGATCCCTCTGACACCTGGCAGATTCGGGCGTACGTGTGCCGTCCTGCACTCACTGTACCCCCTGGGATCCCTTAACTTACTGGAGCCTTCCTCCCTAGCTCCCACTCCTCTCTCCTTCTTGGGCATGACAGGCCGAGCCTGCCTGCCGAGCAGAGCTCCTGCAGAGCCCCTGCTCCTCTCACTTCTCCTCACTGAATCCACCCCTACACATGGTGATGTGATGCTCTCAGCCCTGCCCTGGGAAGATGGGGGTACTCGGAGTCGGGTCAGATGTTGAGAACGGGGGTGCAGTCGTGGCCTGGACCCGTTCCTTGCCCAGGGCCGTCACATTGAAAATGATGCTAGGGCTTTCCGGGTTGAGTGGTAATTGTCGACTACGCCACCTGTGGTGTCTGGTGATGCGCCACCAGCGCAACTACAGTCCGCTGAGGCCTGGAGTCATGGCGGCTAAAGTTCTCGCCGCTCCCTACAGGCGGAGCGCGGCCTCAGGGCCGGTAAAGCAGGATAAAGGGGGGGTAGTAGTGCGGCAGTAGGGACGCGGCGTCGCACGGAATGGCGCGTAATGAACAGTCCGGAGGCCATAGGGATGAATTTCCAAGGCTTTACTCACATTAGAGATGGCAGAAGGAAGGCGACTCCCTGCTCCCCACGGAGTCCTGCGGTCACCAGGGACCGGGGTCCGACAACCTCCGAGCAAGTCCAGCATTCAATCGGGACCCCGCACCTGAGTGATCCTGAACTACAGACCGTATCCTCTCCTGTCTGTGTGTGTGTAGATAGGCCGGATCTCCCTCTGAACTCCTCTCAGAACAAGGGCACGGGTGGCAGCTCTGCTCCTTCCGATACCCGATGGGATCCTCTGGGCCTACCGGGCTTTACCAACCAGGACATGGAGTAGCAAGGTCGGGTGTCGGGGGCCGGTACCCCTCTTGCAGCTGGACTCCCTCTGAATATATCAGGTGGTGAGGACAGGTGGCGTACACTGCTCCGTCTGCATCCTCCCCGGGATCCATTTACTGTGGAGCTACACTCTTTAGCTCCGGGCCTTCTTGGTCGTGGTCCTTGACCGGGTTGAGACATTCCTCGTCTGCAACCTGCCCCTCGTTCCAAGGCTGGGGTATGAGGGCTGTGTCTCCATCCACTGTAGGTTCACACAGGATCCACGTTCAGGGTGGGAGATCACAATACCTCACAGTAATTAACAGCACAAAGACCAAAACCAAAGATGGCTTTTTATTAAATATGAAATTTAAAGTGTCACTAAATTGTAAGTCCTCCACCCTCACCCACTAACTGGTTCCCCTCACTCTTGGTTCCCCAGTCTCCCTGTAACCAGGAGGGCAGCACCTGGTGCATACTAGCCCCCTCTGGTGGAGAAATGTGGTGTTGGATGCAAAGGTTGGGTCCCGACCATCACGCTGTTCTTACCTCGGAGGAGGAACACTACACTCCATTACAGAAGTGCAGCATCCCTGTGGCGGTCGAATCTTCAGGGGCGCCACAGTTCTACAGTGGGATGTGCTACATAATGAAGTTTCTCTTAAGGGGCACTTGGAAGGGAAGATGTCCTTATCACCCCGGTCAGTAAAATCTTTATAGTGGTGGCAGGATGAGCCTAACCTATCTCGAGGGGTTCCCTGGGTACTTAGGGTCACTAGAACAATTACCACAGATGCGAGTCCGAGAGGGTGGGGAGCCCATCTGGGAGATATGGTAGCCCAGGGGACCTGGTCAGATATCGAAAAGGGTCTCTCCTCCAATGCAAAAGAACTTCTGGCGGTAGACAAGGCGGTGAATAATTTCTTACCTTTCCTTCAGGGCCAGAATGTAAAGATCCTCTTGGATAATCTAGTTGCGGTAGCATATGTGAACCACCAGGGGGATACATGGTCAAGATCGCTGATGAGAGTGACAGATCATCTCTTCCAGATTACAGAAAGTCACCTCCTTTCCCTGATGGCCCTCTATATAAGGGAAAAAGAAAACATGAGAGCAGATTTCCCAAGCTGCTATCCTCTGATGCAAGGGGAATGGGTACTAAATCAAGGAATTTTTACCCAAATAGCCGAAGATGGGGGGGGCCTCCGGTCAGGTAGATCCGTTTGCCACAAAACTAAATCGGAAGACAAAGATCTTGTGTTCCCTAAATCCCCTAGCTGTGGACGCTTTCCTGATTCGTTGGTATTTCAGCCTGGCGTATGACTCCTCCCCCCCTGGTTGGCTGTTCTTCTCATGGTAATAAGAAAGATCAGGGAGGACAAGGCCAGGGTTCTGCTGATCGCACCCTTTTGGCCCAGGAGGGTGTCCATCTACGATCCTTGGGTTCTTCCAGAGATTCCATATCTCCTTCTCCGGGGTCCGATATTCCATCCTCAAGCAACTGGCCTCCACTTGACGGTGTGGAACTTGAAAGGACACTGCCAAATCAGAAAGTTTTTTCCAAAGGTCTAGTAACCATCCTGCACAGGAGAAAACCTGTTACAACCCAGATTTATGCCACAAGTTGGAGAAAGTTTTTGTCTTTCTCTGGTTCTGGGGTTCATGGGGAGGGGGTGCCAATAGGACAAATCTTTGGAGTTTTTACAAAAAAGTCTTGAACTAGGGTTATCCACCAGCACCCTTAAAGTACAGATTTCTGCCTTGGGTGCCCTATATAGCTGTGATGTAGCTTGTAACTACTGGGTTTCTCGGTTCATTAAGGCAGCTTTTAGATCTAGACTCATTATTAAAAGCAGCTTGGTTCCCTGGTATTTAAATTTGGTTCTAAAGGCCTTGACTATCTCGCTGTTTGAGCTAATAGTCAGCAACCCTTAAATCCCTCTCTCTTAAGACCGCTTTAATATCTTTAACCTCGGCCAGGAGCATTAGTGACATCCAGGCCCTGTCTATGGCCTCGCCGTTTACTCAAATTCTGGATGATAGGCAGGATCTGGTCTAAAAATCACTCTCTCTCCCTAAGGTAGCTACTCGTTTCAACAGACTTCAGGAAGTCCTCCTACCCTCCTTTTGTCCACATCCTAGTAACCAGAAAGAGGTGGAGTTACATACGTTAGAAGTGAGGAGATGTCTGGTTAGGTAACATTCAGTTACCAAAAGCTTTAGGAAAGATAACTCGTTGTTTATATCCTACCAAGGGACTAGGAACGGTCTAAGGTCACGAAGTCCACCATAGCTAGATGGAATTGGGAGGCCATTTCTCTATCATATACAGTATAGACCAAAAGTTTGGACACACCTTCGCATTTAAAGATTTTTCTGTATTTTCTTGACTATGGAAATTGTACATTCACACTGAAGGCATCAAAACTATGAATTAACACATGTGGAATTATATACTTAACAAAAACGTGTGAAACAACTGAAAATATGTCTTATATTCTAGGTTCTTCAAAGTAGCCACCTTTTGCTTTAATGATTGCTTTGCACACTCTTGGCATTCTCTTGATGAGCTTCAAGAGGTAGTCACCGGAAATGGTCTTCCAACAATCTTGAAGGAGTTCCCAGAGATGCTTAGCACTTGTTGGCCCTTTTGCCTTCACTCTGCGGTCCAGCTCACCCCAAACCATCTCGATTGGGTTCAGGTCTGGTGACTGTGGAGGCCAGGTTATCTGGCGTAGTCCCCCATCACTCTCCTTCTTGGTCAAATAGCCCTTACACAGCCTGGAGGTGTGTTTGGGGTCATTGTCCTGTTGAAAAATAAATGATGGTCCAACTAAACGCAAAGCGGATGGAATAGCATGCTGCTGCAAGATGCTGTGGTAGCCATGCTGGTTCAGTATGCCTTCAATTTTGAATAAATCCCCAACAGTGTCACCAGCAAAGCACCCCCACACCATCACACCTCCTCCTCCATGCTTCACGGTGGGAACCAGGCATGTAGAGTCCATCCGTTCACCTTTTCTGCGTCGCACAAAGACACGGTGGTTGGAACCAAAGATCTCAAATTTGGACTCATCAGACCAAAGCACAGATTTCCACTGGTCTAATGTCCATTCCTTGTGTTCTTTACCCCAAACAAGTCTCTTCTGCTTGTTGCCTGTCCTTAGCAGTGGTTTCCTAGCAGCTATTTTACCATGAAGGCCTGCTGTACAAAGTCTCCTCTTAACAGTTGTTGAAGAGATGTGTCTGCTGCTAGAACTCTGTGTGGCATTGACCTGGTCTCTAATCTGAGCTGCTGTTAAACTGCGATTTCTGAGGCTGGTGACGCGGATAAACTTATCCTCAGAAGCAGAGGTGACTCTTGGTCTTCCTTTCCTGGGGCGGTCCTGATGTGAGCCAGTTTCTTTGTAGCGCTTGATGGTTTTTGCAACTGCACTTGGGGACACTTTCAAAGTTTTCCCAATTTTTCGGACTGACTGACCTTCATTTCTTAAAGTAATGATGGACACTCGTTTTTCTTTACTTAGCTGCTTTTTTCTTGCCATAATACACATTCTAACAGTCTGTTCAGTAGGACTATCAGCTGTGTATCCACCAGACTTCTGCACAACACAACTGATGGTCCCAACCCCATTTATAAGGCAAGAAATCCCACTTATTAAACCTGACAAGACATACCTGTGAAGTGAAAACCATTTCCAGTGACTATCTCTTGAAGCTCATCAAGAGAATGCCAAGAGTGTGCAAAGCAGTCATCAAAGCAAAAGGTGGCTACTTTGAAGAACCTAGAATATAACACATATTTTCAGCTGTTTCACACTTTTTTGTTAAGTATATAATTCCACATGTGTTAATTCATAGTTTTGATGCCTTCAGTGTGAATGTACAATTTTCATAGTCATGAAAATACAGAAAAATCTTTAAATGAGAAGGTGTGTCCAAACTTTTGGTCTGTACATCTAGCGGCGAGGAAGGGCCAGAAGGGCTGAAGGCTCATTCCACCCGGGCTGTGGCGACCTCCTGGGCTGAGAAGACAGGTGTCTCGATAGAAGACATATTTAAGGCTGCTACCTGGTCCTGTCCCTCTACATTCCATAGACACGATAGGTTAGATATAGGTGTATCGGCTGACCTCACCTTTGGGAGAAGAGTGTTCCAGGCTGTGGTCCTTCAATAGATTACTTCATCTCTGTAATTCTCTCGTGGTGCTGTCATGGTCGACCGATAAAATATTAAATTACATACCGGTAATGGGATTTTTCGGAGACAATGACAGCACCCTTATATTCCCTCCTTTCACGTTTGTGGGAACACTCCCGTTTTATTAATTATAATCTCACACTCAGTAGGTTTCGTCTGGTATGGCAATTTTGTGATTGTTTGCTGTGTTTATTAACCTGGCGGTCCTCTCAATGCTCTGTAATCCAAACTGAGGGGGGAGAGAGGTGGCGCCCTTTTAAGCCTGTATGTTTCCTCTCCTTGGTGGGCGGATCCCCTCTCTCGTGGTGCTGTCATGGTCTCTGAAAAATCCCGTTACCGGTAAGTAACTTACGACTATTCATTTGATGGAGCAATCAAAAAGTTGTACCCCAAAATGGTATTAAAAATGGTCTTAGAAAATTGGAACACAAGCCAAACAATTTGTTTGCAAAGTTTAGAATTTTTTAAAAGCAGTAAAATGTTCTTGTTTTCTTCTGCACCATTTCACTTTATTTGGAATTCATTGCCCTTTTTTTTCTATATGTTGCACAGTAAAGTGAATGGCGTCTTTCAAAAATGCTGTAATTTTGTCCCACAAAGTACACCTCAACCCTGCTGTATTGAATAGTGTCTGTGTTATTCACTATGTGATATGTGTTTTTTTATTGTATACTAATGTATAGTGACTAGTGATGATTGAGCGTGTTCTATGAACCCATTCAGCGAGCACGCTAACAGCCGTGACACTTGCAGGCACGGCGACCTTAAAAGAAATGCCGAGCATGCCAAAATACTCGGCGAGCACCTGAGCGTGCTCGCCGAAGGGGTTGATAGAACACGCTCGATCATCACTAATAGTGACCAGATGCCTCTAAGGAATCTTTTTTGGCCTCTGTTTTACTGGTGCTTGAAGTGCAAATTTTTGTAGCTCTAATGATTAAGTAATATGCAACTATGTGAACTGCAATTGCCAATTAACAATTTAAGGGTATCCATCAGATATACCCCTCCCTCCAATTCCCATTCATGACCATGCAGGATTTGGAAAGCTAAATCCATAGATTTACATGCTGCATTTCTGAGTGCTCTGGGTGTAACGGAGCACTAACCAAGCCTCAGCCTTCCAAGGTTGCTTCCCTGCCCAGCACCAGCCTCTTTATCTTGATTGATAGCTCACTGTCAGTTTTTTGGGACGTCAGGCACCAAGCAAGGAAAATCAGTGAGCTAGACACTAGCACTGGGAACTTTCCCTCCGTACATAAACAAAACATAAACCAAAAAAAAATCAATTTGGCACGTTACTTAATTTATGTAGATTTATAGAATGAAATGTTGGATTTCGTACGAGCTCGATCCATGTTTTTCACAGAGCTCATATCTATTATAGTCTAGGGCTGTTCACATATTTCTGCGGACCGCGTATTTTTCACCGAAACACGTTGACCTGTCGGACTTTGATCCAAATCAAAGTTTAGAGCTTCTCGGATGCAAAACAAAGCTGATGAAAGTCTGAATGAGGCCTTACTCTATTATTTATTTTTTAAGCAGCGTTCATTCCAGGCTGCTGTACACATGAAGAGGGTTTACACACCTAAAATACATATATAAAACACAGAAACAAGCTACCATTGACAGACTAGTATGGAGGGAGACACTGCCACTACGATCTAACAGTGTGGATTCTGGTGTCTCGCTCCTTCCCTCAGGGTGTATTCCAAAAGCCTCCTCCAACAAGCAAGTTCTGGACAAGCTGCAGGTGGAGAGGGAGTGCGGGATTACGGTGAAGGCCCTGACTGCGTCTCTGTTTTATACTTACGAGGGAAAGAAGTATCTCCTGAACCTGATCAACACTCCGGTGAGTGTGACGTTTCTTCTTGATTTGTTTCTCTGTGGTCTTGTTGCGGATGTTCAACTGGTCACGGCGGTCGCGTGACCTGTCACATAACTAAATGATGTCATGGAAGGTCCTTTCACACCACCGCGAGCCGTACAAGAGACCGGACGCAGTGGAGAAAAGACCGGGGGCCATCAGAAGGTAAGTATAATGTTATTTTTTCCAATCCCCTCCATGACAGCACACCTGGAGGTAGCCTCCCCATCCTAATTAGGGACAGGAAAACAAGAGGTTAAATAGCCCCTTCCCGCTACAATCCCAAGTGTTTTCCTGTCCCTATGGGATGAAGAGGTTACCTGGGGTGCCTGCAGCCGGCAAGCAGGGCCCTATTAAATTTACCTGCCGGGCTGCAGGGAGCGATCGCCTCCGACCTTCCTTCCTTTGCAGCTCCCGTGTCTCCTTGAGAGCGGGACCCCCCACACACACACTCGCCTGCGTGTAAAGCCGAGTAGGGTTTTGGGGGCTGGGGGCCTCCTGTAGCTCCCCGGCCGGAGTCTCCTCTGTCCTCCATGGCGGCGTGCCGGAAGTCAGGCTTTTGGCCAGCGGGACGTCACTTCTGGTGCGTTCCACCGTGGAACGCATGGGGCCGCGGCGGGAAATTCAAAAGGAGAAGCCGCGGTTTGCCCTGAAAATGAGGATCCTTCACCAGATAGGTGAAAATTTGGCACTGGATCTCGGTCTCCCCTATAAAAGACCCAGATGAGAAGACTCCATTAAGGTAGGACAGAATATTCTGCTACTATGGAGGGTGCTGTTCCAAAGCCTGCGTCTGCAGAGCCCAGCGCTAACCCGGCCCCAGTAAGTACTAGGTCCTAGGTTATTCCCCACTCTCTTTTGAGCAGGATCCTAAATATATTTTAAATCTCCCCTTTTTTTATTTTTAATTTAGGGAGACAAGGATCCGGCACCGACAGTGGGAGAAAGCACTACAGTTTGCAAATGTGCCATCTGTATAAAAAAGCTGGCTTCAGGGCATAAGAAACCCCTATGCTGGAAATGCACTGACAACATTGTGAAGGAAGAACAGCCTTCCCTTATGGAAGAAGTCAGGGGAATGGTTCGGCAGGAAATACAATCTTCCCTAGCCTCCTTCTCACAAGCCAGAGCTGAAGGTCCATCTCCCCCCAAAAGGAGAAAATATACGGTTAGGGAGACCTCTGATTCAGAATTAGGGTCTATGGAGGAACCGGAAGAAGGGGTCCTAAGTGAAGATCATGAGGAAGATAGGAAATATTACTTTTCGTCTGAGAATATGGAGGAATTGTTGTCGCAGGTGAGAGACACGATGCAGGTGGAAGAGGAGAAGGAAACCCGTACAGTTCAGGATGAAATGTTTGGCGGTCTGAAATCCAAGAAGAAGGTAGTGTTCCCTGTGCATGACAACATTTGGAGTCTTATTTTGGATGAATGGGAGTCACCTGAGAAAAGGCTTACTATGGCAGGAGAAATGAAGGATAGATTCCCTCTAGATGAAAAGGCGGCTAAGCTATGGATGGAAGTCCCGAAGGTTGATGTACAGGTGGCAAGGGTTGCGAAGAAAACAACCCTTCCCTTTGAAGACTCGTCACAGCTCAAAAATCCTATGGATAGGAAGATGGACAGCCTTCTAAGGAAGGCATGGGAAACATCGGCGGCTTCACTGAAGACTAATATCGCTTCAACTTGTGTAGCTCGTTCCATGTTCCTCTGGCTCCAACAACTAGAGGAACATCTCTGGAAAGGTACCACTCAAGAGGACCTCCTAGCATCTCTTCCTTTTCTGCAGAAGGCCACTGGATTCCTAGCGGATGCCTTGGCGGAGTCGGTCAAGATTGCGGCAAGATCGGCAGCATTATCAAATTCTATGAGAAGAGCTCTGTGGTTGAAGATGTGGAGTGGGGACAACGCATCAAAATCTAAGCTTTGTTCCATTCCATTTAAAGGAGAGTATATGTTTGGGGCGGTGCTAGACGAGTTGTTGGAGAAAGCATCCGTCAAGAAGAAGTCTCTGCCAGAGCCAAAGAATCCAAAAAGTTTCAGAAAGAGACCATTTCTTCTCCCTCAACAACAACAGCAGCAAGCATTTCAGTACAGAGGCAAGGGTAAAACTGGTCGCTGGAGTTACACAAAAGGAGGAAGAGGTAGGAATATCTTTCAAGGTTCTAGGCAGGACAGACAATGACGCCAAGAAGGTAGGAGGCAGAATTGCGAGCTTCCTTCCTCAATGGCAGCTTATTGATTGGAAAAGGATTTGTCGTGGCAACAGTAGACCAGCCAGAGGCTTACTACCACGTGCCAATTCATCTGGATTACAGAAAATTTCTCAGATTTGCTGTAACTCAGAACCGAGAGGTACTTCATTTTCAATTCAATGTACTCCCCTTCGGCATTTCGTCAGCACCCCGCCTGTTTACAAAGATCATGGCAGAGGTAGTAGGTTTATCTAAGGAAACTGAATATCTGCATCGTCCCATATTTAGACAATTTTTTGGTGATGGTTCCCTCGGTTTCAAGTTTGGAAAGAGACCTCCAGATGACCCTCCAGATCCTGGAATCCTTGGGATGGTTGATAAACTACCAAAAGTCAGATCTGATTCCCTCCACCATGAAGACCTCCTTGGGAATTCTCCTGGATTCTCAGCAACAAGCCTCTTTTCTGCCAAAAGAGAAGCAGATTCAGTTGAGGTCGAAAGTTTATGCACTAAAGAACCAGAGAGGAGTGTCATTAAGATTCGCCATGTCCGTCCTCGGGTCCATGACCTCATTTATTTAGGCGGTACCTTGGGCTCAAGCGCATTCAAGGGTCCTTCAAAACTACATCCTTTCCTGTTGGGACAGATCTCCAAGTTCCCTCTCCAACAGAATTCATCTGCCAGAGAAGGTGAAAGCATCTTTAAATTGGTGGCTCTGTCCAGGAAATCTGGAGAAAAGTTCAGCATGGATTCAACTTCCCTTGTTATCCGTCAAAACAGACGCAAGCAAAAGAGGATGGGGAGCAGTAGTCTCCCACGTGGCCTTCCAAGGGGTCTGGTCGCAAGAAATAGCAGAGCAGTACTCAAACTTAAGAGAAATGAAAGTGGTGGAAGAAACCCTATGGGCAGCCACTACTGTGCTTCAGGGGTCGAATGTCAGAGTCTACTCGGACAATATGACAACTATAGCCCACTTGAGACATCAGGGAAGTACAAGAAACAGGAGGTTACAGATGATCTCCGAAAGGATCTTCCACTGGGCGGAGCATAATCTACTATCCTTATCGGCTCTGCATCTGAGGGGCTCCGACAACTATCATGCAGATATTCTGAGCAGAAAATACATTCATCCAGGGGAGTGGAGCATGAACTCGAAGATATTTCAGATGATTGTTCAAAAGTGGGAATACCCAGATGTGGACCTGTTTGCGAACCAGGAAAACGCAAAAGTAAGAGCCTTTTTCTCTTTGAAACCCGAGGATTCAGCAACAGGGATAGATGCATTCGCTCACCCTTGGAAAGTTGGGCTCGCTAATGCTTTTCCCCTGATTCTGTTAATACCAAGGACTTTACAAAAAATCAGGTCGGAAGGGCTCAAGACTATCCTAATAGCTCCAATGTGGCCAAAAAGAGCATGGTTCGGAACATTGGGCAGTCTAAGAATGGATGATCCATTGATGCTTCCTCGAATCCACGATCTGCTGCATTAGGGCCAGATTTTCCATCCGGCCCCTCAGAATTTGGCTCTAGCAGCTTGGCTTCTGAGACCACCCTCTGAAAAGCCAGAGGCTTCTCAGTACAGGTGATCCAAATGTGGCGCCCTGCTGTGCATTGGTGCCACAGAACCCAGAAGGGTGCATGGATGGATTTCTCCACAAGAGGCCCTCACTAGATACAAACACCTCTACCTTCCAACTCATACCAGCAGAGGGAGCCCAGATAGGGATATATATAGGGAAGGTGGAGCCAGGCAGCTCAGTTGATTAGTGAGTGCTCAGAGTCAGAGCAGAGCAGGCAGGCTGAGAGAGAGCCTGAGAGCGTGCCGACACTCAGATAGCGGTGAAGACGCAGCACGTCAGCTGCCTAGTAGTGAGGGCCCCGAGTGTGGCCGACGGCAAGGAGAAAAAGGGGAGTGAAACCAAGGGGGCAGAGGAGCACAATAAGCTCACCCCATTATATCTACCGGACACCGGATCCGCGCCTACAGGGACCCTTTACACCCAGTGGGGATAACCGGAATCCCAGGAGGACTACAAGTCCCTGACAAACCTGAAGGCTAGACACACACAGGATCAGGAACCACGAAGGCCCCGACGTCCAGGGAAAGTGGTTACCAACCAGAGGTCCTATTTCTGAGCATCTGGTGAAGTAAAAGCAGGACACATAAGCTAGGCCCAGTTGCAGGCTGGCCAGGAGCATACATAGGGACAGACACGGATCAGGAGGCCCTATACCTGCTCCCTGGGGAGAAGTCCAAAAGTGCGCCCTTCTTCTGGAGTACCCTGGACCGTACCTAACAGCTGTACCAGTAAAGGAAATGAAGCAAATCCCCTGTCTCTGTCCGTTACTCCTGCTGTGCCATCGCTTTCCCTGCACCACAATGCTCAGCGCAACCTGCATCATTTATACTGCCCTGAGGCCTGCTCCACCTGTGGGGAGCCGTTCCATCTCAAGCTGTCCTGACATCTGCCTCAGAGGACTGTTGCAGCGCTGGTGATCCTCACCAGACACCACAGGTGGCGTCACAACAAATTCCCTACAAATAATTCCTTTTGGCACTGACCGCCCTGGGCCAGCCACCGCGATAATCCCCGCAGGCAGTCTTAGGCCCGGCTGCCGGGTGCCCCGCGACACCCCTGGGGGCGAGTCACATACACTGCAGAAAAGCAGAAAACCAGTCACAATTTCCATCTATGGAAAAATCTAGAAAGCTTTCAAGCTATGGTATGAGCCTCGTCCATTAGATCCCTTTCGGCCTGACGTGGCCAGAATCTTGGATTTCCTACAGAACGGTCTGTCTAAAGGATTAAGACCAAGCACGCTGAAGGTCCAAGTCTCGCCTTTAAGTTCCTATTTTGATGCTGATTTGGCCCAAAACAGATGGATTAAGAGGTTCATGATAGCTGCTTCTTGGATTAATCCAACAAGAGCTAAAATAGTTCCACCTTGGGATCTCAACGTAGTTCTTAGAGGCCTAACTATGCATCCTTTCGAGCCAATAGCCGAGGCACACATAGACAAATTGTCTTGGAAAGCGGCATTGCTTATAGCTCTGACTACAGCCAGAAGAGTGAGTGAAATCCAAGCCCTGTCTATCAGAGAGACTTATTGTCGTATTTTGGAGGACAGGATCATCCTCCAGTTGGATCCTTCTTTTCTACCTAAAGTGTCGTCTAATTTTCATATGTCTCAGCCAATAATTCTTCCGTCATTCTGTCAAAATCCATCAAATAGCAAGGAAGAAGAATTCCACGCGTTGGATGTAAGAAGGACTATAATCCGCTATTTGAGGCAGACTGAAACCTGGAGGAAGGATCAGAACCTATTTGTCCAATATGGAAGCCCCAATAAAGGAAAGAAAATTGCAAAAATATGCTAGCAAATTGGATTAAGAAAGCAATTTGTGAAACATACATAGTTCAAGATTTGCCTCCTCTGAAATCTTTGAAAGCTCTTTCTACTAGAGCTATGTGGGTCTCCTGGGCGGAAAAAGCTAGTGCATCCATTGAGCAGATTTGCAGGGCAGCTACATGGTCGTCTGTCCATACCTTTGCTAAACATTATAGACTAGATGTAATATCTAATAGAGACTTAGCATTTGGAAGGAAAGTCCTTCAGGCTGTTGTCGCTCCCTAAAATTCATTCTTTGGTATTACTCCAGGTGTGCTGTCATGGAGGGGATTGGAGAAAATAGAATTAGACTTACCAGTAATTCGGTTTCTAAGACCCTCCACAACAGCATGGGTAGTTCCCTCCATTTCTTTGATTGGAAAAATCCTTAGTGTTAATAAATATTTAGAGCATTCATACTGTGTGGTCCTTTGAAAACACTGGGGATTGTAGCAGGGAGGGGCTATTTAACATCTTGTTTTCCTGTCCCTAATTAGGATGGGGAGGCTACCTCCAGGTGTGCTGTCGTGGAGGGTTTTAGAAACAGAATTACCGGTAAGTGTAATTCTATTTTTTTTTTTTTACCATTTTTATTCTTTTTTTCAACTATTAACTTGTTCACACTATATAAATACATGCCGGTTGCAAGGATTTATATAGTGTGACCAAGTTGTCAAGCACTTTCCAAGTGATGCTAAAATCGCTTGGAAAGCGGTTGACAACCCGCATGCGGACATGCATGTGAAAAATGCTTCACTTACGTTTGTCCCTGGCAGGAAAAACGCATGTAAAATCTGCATGCGTTTTTTCTGCCAGGGAGATGCAGAAACACTCAGGAAAAATCCGGAGCATTTCTGCATCGTGGGCATGTGGCGCCCCTGAGGGTTCAGTCGCCACAGAGGTACTGCACCTCACCCAGAGGTGTGGTGTCTCCCTTCACTCAGGTAAGATGGGAGTGCTGCAGAGAACCCCCCAAAACACCTGCATCCAACATTACACTGCTTCAGACCGGCTGGAAGGGCAACATGCAGAGCGCAGCTGCTGAGCCCTGTCCCTGGCTGGAGTGGGGGAAACCCAAAGGTAGGGGGAACCAGTAGTGGGTGTGGGTGGAGGAAGCAGTTAGAAGGAGCACACAGTAGGTATATAATGGGAAGCAATCTTAGGGTGGCAGTTCAGAACAGAATGGTCAGTCAGTACAGTACAGACGGTCAGTGAGGACTGTCTGGGAGCAGAGACTCAGCAGGAGCTCTGCTCCACAAGAAGGGCCCGGGATAGAGGCCCCGGAGGGGAGAAGGGAGTAGGCTCCATTCTAAGAAGGGATCCCAGGGGTACGGCGCGTGCAGGACAGCACCCATACGCCCCGCATCTGTCAGAAGACAGAGGGATCGGTTGCCCCATTCTAATCTCCAGGGGGTCAGGTTGGTCCCGGATCCGACGTACAGGAAGGACTTCAGCATACCCGAGCGGGATTGAGAGTGGGCAGCGCAGGGCAGCAGGGAGAAGGACCTAGTGTGAAGACGGTCAAAGTAGGAACACGAGAAAGTGGGGTTCTGCCAAGCATTCCTAAACTTCCTGAGGAAGGATTGAACCCCTGCCAGGGTGAACACGGCGCAACGTGGGAGGCCTTCACCTGTAACTTGCACTTTTGTGTTTCCTGAAGAACTGTGAATTAAAATCTTGGACGACTGCACTGAGTTGCCTCCGTCTATTCCTTCACTGGTGCCATTTCCCTCCCTGCACTACAACGCCCAGCGCACCCTCCATCTATTTACACTGCCCTGAGGCCCGCTCCACCTGTTGGGAGCCGTTCCATCTCTAGCTGCCCTAACATATGCCTCAGAGGACTGTTGCAGCGCTGGTGATCCTCACCAGACACCACAGGTGGCTTCACGACAAATCCTATAAATAATCCCTTTTGCACTGACCGCCCCGGGCCAGCCACCGTGATATTCCCCAAAGCAGCCAAACGGCCCGGCTGCCGTGTGCCCCGCGGCCCAGGGGACAGCGAGTCACCACTTGGCATCACGAACAGGATACGTGACCAGCCTGCCATCTGCGGGTAATGTGCGCCTAAAGAAGTGTTTTCTGCCTTGAATGTGGCGCCCGCCCCAGAAGAACGGGCGCCATTATATGCGTGCTAAAGAACAACAGAATGGAACCTCCCGTCGTGGGCCGGGTCCCAGAATGGCTCCAAAAGCAGGCCCTGCCCCTTGCAACAGTGACTGTCCGCATAGATGTGTCCGTCAAAGCGGGGAGGCCGACACAGGGAGTGACCGACAGCAAAGTGCCATGGGACCGCCCCCGAAAGAGGAGAGGCGGTGGAGAGAAGCTGCGTAAAGACCGGGAGGTGTCAGGCCGAGCTGACGCAGTCGCGGGAGCAGGTCGGAGTGATGTCCCTGTCCCAAATGCGGCTGGCGCTGCTCCATCCCTGGTCCCCCTGCAGCCTGAGGCTGATGACCAGGCTGGGTCAGCCTGCAGAAACCAGGGGTTCCACCGGAGGGGGCCCCACTGTTAAACTGTTTTAGTTAACTGGACTGTACATAAGTTGCCCGGAAGGGTGCAGATGACTTCATGTTTGCTACCCAGTTACCCGTCAGGGTACAGAGACTGACAGGCTGAGGACTGTGAGAAGCCGGACGTTGACATTGTACATAGTTTAGCACTTCTTAAAGTGCATCCTATTGGTTTTATAATTACAAATATACCTCAGAACAAAAACCCGTTTGGCGTGGCGGAAGACGAGGTCCAGGATTGGATCGTCTATGCCCTGCAGCCATGCCCAGGGCCTACGTTGAGGGTTTGTGGACGGGTCCCTTATGCTGCTACTGTTGCACCCTGGTGCTGGAACTGTCTTGAAAATTGTTTTATATGACAATACTCTTATGATGTTTTATAATGTAACCAGTAACGTTAAAAGAAATGTGCCTCCCATAAAGGGAAGAAATGTTGTTTTATGGTCAAATATGCTGATGCATCTTAAAAATTTTGCATGTCAGTTATGCCTGGTTTTGCTCTGTTCCAGCCCGCGGACGTGCTGTGTTTTACCGGGGGGGGGGAATGTGGCGCCCCTGAGTGTTCAGTCGCCACAGTGGTACTGCACCTCACCCAGAGGTGTGGTGTCTCCCTTCACTCAGGTAAGATGGGAGTGCTGCACAGAACCCCCCAAAACACCTGCATCCAACATGCAGAGTGCAGCTGCTGAGCCCTGTCCCTGGCTGGAGTGGGGGGAACCCAAAGGTAGGGGGAACCAGTAGTGGGTGTGGGTGGAGGAAGCCGTTAGAGGGAGCACTTATACAGTAGGTATATAATGGGAAGCCATCTTAGGGTGGCAGTTCAGAACAGAATGGTCAGTCAGTCTACCATTGGGCCCTATAAGACGTTCTTCATCTCCCGTTGCAGTGGGGTTTTTATTTGTCAAAAAAAAAGACTGGGGGTTGCGCCCCCGCCTTGATTTTCGCGAGTTTAATCGGATCACGGTCTGGGATGCATATCCTCTCCCTCTCATCCCCGACCTCTTTAGAAAAAAATTTGGCTCCTACGATTTGATTAAACTAGACCTCAGGGGGACTTATAATCTCATTCACATTGAGGAGATGAGTGGAAGATGGCCTTCAATACTCCTGAGGGGCACTATGAAAAGCTTGTGATGGCATTTGGGTTGACTAATGCTCCCGCTTTCTTTCAACACTGTTAGTGACATTTTTAGTCATCTGGCAGGTAGATCACAACAAACCAATCTTGATGACATATTAATTTACTTACCTCCAGTCACATCAGGTACATATCAGGCAGGTCTTACAGATACTCAAAGATAATAAATTATTTGTCAAACCAGAGAAATGTATGTTCTCCATTCAGGGTTAGTTCTTATCATTCACCGTTTTTGCATGGATCTGGCCAAAGTCCGGACGGTACTGGATTGGTATTATATTCAAGACTTAAAGGCATTACAAAGTTTTTTGGGTTTCGCCAGCTACTACTGTAAGTTCATCAAAAACTTTTCGGTAGTGGCCAAACCTCTGATGGACGATTTTGCCAAATAGAAAAAAAAAATTAAGATTTTTTTATTTTACTTTCCATTCTTTTAGCTAAACACAATCCAGCTAAGTTTAAAATTGAAATGAAGCCCCTGTACCCCCCTCTCTAGGTGCTTCTGTACCAAGTCTTCCCTGGTCCAGGATGGTCTCTATATCACAGGCTCCAGCAATAACCTATTGACACATGATTGTGGCAGCCCTCACGTGCTGATATATCACAGTGCCAATAGAAGTGGGAAGCGGCACAGAAATCACAAAATAAAGGCAGTGTTTGTGGTAATGCAAGAATCCAGCAAGCAGAGTAATCCACACGTCATACAACAGCCCAACATGGATGATGAAAAGCTGCGTCTTCAGGCGTCTGTGTAAGAACATCACATTTTTGTTTTCCTTCCAGAATAAGCACCAAATGGAATAGCTGAATGCCAGGATACGGAGACCGGCGGGGGACAGGGAAGCGCTGTCTGCTGGATTTTGTGCTGGTTTCACAAGCGGTCACCCTGCAGTTTTCTCCGGATAATGCTGTGGAGACTTTTCACAACACATCTAATAATTGTGAACCTTCCACTCACATGTTTATTATCTTGTCCGCTGGTCAGACTGGGGGGGATGAAAGCTGGACAAGGGATGAAGAATGATCCTTATTACATATAATGGGTGCACTGAGCGATTGTGAAAAGTCGCAGAGGACTGAGAGCAGAAGGGCAGAGGGTTTCCTCTTCCTCACAGGGACCAGCACAGAAGCCGGAGCAGAAGGGCAGAGGGTTTCCTCTTCCTCACAAGGACCAGCACAGAAGCCGGAGCAGAAGGGGAGACAAGGGCTGAGCCACTTACACAGACAGAAAGCTGAGGAGAGGAGGGCATGTTATTACTCCAGGATCCGCTCCATTCATTCCCTATGTGGCATTCAAGCGCTGAGCTCGGCTTTTCCGGAGCCCCATAGAGAATGAATGGAGCAGCAGTTGATCCCTGACTTTCCACTCCTTCCCGATCAGACGATGGCTCGCAGCGGTCAGACCCCACGATCAGTAAGTGATCACCGAGCCTGTGGATAAGTGATAACTTGTTTTCTACAGACATCCCCTTTAAGTAATGGAGCATGCCAGCAGAGAAGGTGGGAGGAGGCGCTGGTTACAGGGGAAACTTTACCTCTGGAGGCCGCATTTAGGGCATGTGAGGGGCGGACACTTCCCATATTCATCATTACTGAACCCCCGCTCTGTGCGGCTCTTATCTGAGCTGCAGGAGACGCAGCAGTTACTAATCAGCCGCTCTCTGTTCACTTGCAGCCGTCCGAGCTCTGCTGTGCCTGTTAGGGGTGAAGTTCGGGTCCTTCGAGGCATCTACTATGCAGCCTGCACAGCAGATCACAGCCCGAGCACAGCGTCTCCGGGTAAATCTCCACCTTGTGAGTTGCTTCTTGTGCAGCAGCCCCATGCAAGTTGCTCTGCTCTCCTCGGCCAGCTCCTGCTGAATACTGAGCTCCTCTGCCCAATCTAGGAGCTCAATAGCCCTGATCACGTCAGTGGTAGCCCAACGCTGCTGGATCAGATTTACAAATGGCAAACTAATCAGCCCTAGGTATTTCTAATATGTGCAGAGCAGGCGACATAAGTCTGACCGGTGTCCTCATAGACTTTTCCTCAGCCGGGGTCTAATAGGAGCAGTAAAATGGCCGTCATGGGGTCCATTGTTAGATCTCAGCTGCCATAGAAACTCATTGGCACCATGATCATGCCTCCCTCTCCTGTCTAAAGTGCCTAAATGCTGTGGAAGCCCCCTACTGTGTCATACAATGGATTAAGCTGCCAGGATCAAGGTTGGCTCCACTGTGGGCAGCTGAGGCAGGAGCAGGACTGTGTTACACAGCCACACTTCTGCCGCAGATCTTGTAAGGACCTGCCTGATGATAATGTGTCCTATAGAGCAGGTCTTGGTACCGGACTGCCCTGTACATATTTACCACTAGCTGGGAACCAGTTACTTACAAGGTCTAGTTTCGAATGTGTTTCCAGGATCTGTAGTTATCAGCATTTTATCCTTAAGGCCGAGTTATAATATCACTGTAACACTCTCGCCCTGTACCTGTATACCTGCCCTGTGTGCTGCACGAAAGTATATAACAAAATGTGTGTACACAGATATCTACTGAATGGTATTACTGCTAGATCTCCTGTACATAGAAATATGAGGTTCTTAGCGCACATTTTGAGCAAATTGTGCGAGCCCATCTGCCAACGTCAAGGCGACCTCTTCAGATGGGTCCCTACACTAACATTACACTAACTTACTAACTGGGACTAGTTTTTTGTATTATTATTATTACCACCATTTTTACTATTTATTATTATTGCATTAATGCAATTAATTGTAACTGTTATAAAACGAATTAAAAAAATGTAATTCTAATTTTTTTTAATTAACCTTGTGATTCTAATAATGGTATTACTAAAATCCCTATGCCTAAAGCTGTTGATCCAGAAGAAGGCAAAAACCCCAGGACACCTTCAGCCAATTTGTGTCACAGGGGAAAAATTCCTTCTTGACCCCGGGAAAAGGCGATCAGTCCTAGGACCCTGGATCAAACCTAATAATGTTATTACAAGTTATATAATATTACACTAATTATTGTACTACTGGAGTTATTTTAATTTGTTTTTATAAATCTATTTGATATGGTTATTATTACATTGTGCTATCTTATTACAGTATTATTCTTCTTTCCTTTCACTACTAATACTGCCCTATACCTACAGTGTTGATCCAGAAGAAGGCAAAAACCCCAGGACACCTTCAGCCAATTTGTGTCACAGGGGAAAAATTCCTTCTTGACCCCGGGAAAAGGCGATCAGTCCTAGGACCCTGGATCACACTGCTATTCTACCTACTACTATTACTACTGTTATTTTATTACTTTCTTACTATTATCACTGGTATTATTACTCATATTACACTAATACGGATATACTACCACTATATTACTACCATCCCTTTCCCCCTAGGGATCTTAAGGTGCAGTTCTGTCCTCCTCCTCCTATTCTGTCCTCCTCCTCTTCCATCCTCCTCCACTTTCGTCCTCCTCCTCTTCCGTCCTCTTCCTCTTCCGTCCTCCTCCTCTTCTGTCCTCCTCCTCTTCTGTCCTCCTCCTCTTCCGTCCTCCTTCTCTTCCGTCCTCCTCCTCTTCTGTCCTCCGCCTCTTCCGTCCTCCGCCTCTTCTGTCCTCCGCCTCTTCCGTCCTCCGCCTTTTCTGTCCTCCGCCTCTTTCGTCCTCTTCCTCTTCCGTCCTCTTCCTCTTACGTCCTCCTCCTCTTCGGTCCTCCTCATCTTCCGTCCTCCTCCTCTTCCGTCCTCCTTCTCTTCCGTCCTCCGCCTCTTCCGTCCTCCGCCTCTTCTGTCCTCTGCCTCTTCCATCCTCCGCCTCTTCCGTCCTCCGCCTCTTCCGTCCTCCTTCTTTTCCATCCTCCTCCTCTTCCGTCCTCCTCCTTTTCCGTCCTCCTCCTCTTCTGTCCTCCTCCTCTTCCGTCCTCCGCCTCTTCCGTCCTCCATCTCTTCCGTCCTCCGCCTCTTCCGTCCTCTTCCTCTTCCGTCCTCCTCCTGAGACGTAATAAATAGCATTAAAGCTGCAGTAATTATTTATATTATATATACACACTGCTCAAAAAAATAAAGGGAACACTCAAATAACACATCCTAGATCTGAATGAATGAAATATTCTCATTGAATACTTTGTTCTGTACAAAGTTGAATGTGTTGACAACAAAATCACACAAAAATCATCAATGGAAATCAAATTTATTAACCAATGGAGGCCTGGATTCGGAGTCACCCTCAAAATTAAAGTGGAAAAACACACTACAGGCTGATCCAACTTTGATGTAATGTCCTTAAAACAAGTCAAAATGAGGCTCAGTATTGTGTGTGGCCTCCACGTGCCTGTATAACCTCCCTAAAATGCCTGGACATGCTCCTGATGAGGTTGCGGATGGTCTCCTGTGGGATCTCCTCCCAGACCTGGACTAAAGCATCCACCAACTCCTGGACAGTCTGTGGTGCTACGTGACATTGGTGGATGGAGTGAGACATGATGTCCCAGATGTGCTCAATGGGATTCAGGTCTGGGGAACGGGCGGGCTAGTCCATAGCTTCAATGCCTTCATCTTGCAGGAACTGCTGACATACTCCAGCCACATGAGGTCTGGCATTGGGCACAACCCCCATCTGTGGACGTCTGGCCCTCATCCCACTCTCATGGAGTCGGTTTCTAACCGTTTATGCAGACACATGCACATTTGTGGCCTGCTGGAGGTCATTTTGCATGGCTCTGGAAGTGCTCCTCCTGTTCCTCCTTGCACAAAGGCAGAGGTAGGGGTCCTGCTGCTGGGTTGTTGCCCTGCTATGGCCCCCTCCACGTCTCCTGGTGTACTGGCCTGTCTCCTGGTAGCGCCTCCAGCCTCTGGACACTACGCTGACAGACGCAGCAAACCTTCTTGCCACAGCTCGCAATGATGTGCCATCCTGGATGAGCTGCACTACCTGAGCAACATCTGTGGGTTGTAGAGTCCGTCTCATGCTACCACGAGTGTGAAAGCACAACCAACATTCAAAAGTGACCAAGACATCAGCCAGAAAGAATTGGTACTGAGATGTGGTCTGTGGTCTCCACCTGCAGAACCACTCCTTTATTGAGTGTGTCTTGATAATTGCCAATAATTTCCATCTATTGTCTTCCATTTGCACAACAGCATGTGAAATTGATTGTCAATCAGTGTTGCTTCCTAAGTGGACAGTTTGATTTCACAGAAGTTTGATTTACTTGGAGTTATATTCTGTTGTTTAAGTGCTCCCTTTATTTTTTTGAGCAGTGTATATTTTCTCATGTCATGTATTTACTACTAAAAGTAATTTTTTACATTTAGGTTTCATTAAGTGTTTTTCACCGGCTATTACAGACTTATTGTTTCCCTGCACATTCAAGTTTTGTGTTTTCTTTGGGCATAGATCAGCTAATAGGCACTCAGGAAAAAAAAACAGATTAAAGATCTACAAACTCTCCCTTAAGACTAAGGAGCTCACTGATAGATTCTCAGTTAGCTAATTTTGCAGCCAGCAATAGACAGTGCAGCACAGATGCTACAGAAGGCAACATTTTTAATGAAACTCAATTACAGAAATCGATTTTAGCCCCAAATACTTGCATTAAAGTAAAAAAAATGGCCCCAAAGCTGGACAACCGCTTTAACTCCTTACCAACATCTGCCGTACATGTATGGTATAAGTCAGTAGCGGGTGTATGGAGCAGGGTCAGCTCGCCCCGTACATGGCAGATAATGGCTGTGACAAACAACCAGGACCTGCCTCTAACAGCTGCGAGTGGAGCGAAGATCTGCCCACCACTGTTAACCTGTTCAGTGCTGCTGTCAATCTCTAACAGCAGCATTAACAGTGTGCCAGCATTGGGACGCGTCGTTCCATACGCCCACCGGCGCTCCTGTGACGCGATCATAGGGCGCCGATGGACTGCTATGACATCCGGGGGTCTGCTGAAGCCTCCGTGCCTGTCATCATAAAGCTTCATTTGGGCTGTAAAGAAGACCGTGGTTTTGCTATATGGAGCATTACTGTGGTATCGCTGTATATAGCACAAGCAATCAGATGATGTATACAAATACAGTGAAAAAAAGTATATATATATTTATTAAAACCCCACACGTTCAACTCACCTCCCACTAAAAATAAAGATAATAAAAATATACACATTTTGTGGTATGGTCTCTTTCAGAGAAATACAATCTATCAAAATATAAAAAAAAAAAAACGATCAGTGAACACAGAAAAAAATTCAAAAAGACAAAATTGCATTTTTTTCGTTCGCCTCAATACTGCAGAAAATCCTGTAAGAAGCGATGACCATGACATATGTGTCCCAAAATGTTATCAATAAAGTCCTCTTGCCCTTCAAAAAATAAGTCCCCACACAGCTCCATCAACCTGGAAACTGAAAATGTTTCGGGTCTCAGAAAAAATGGTGACAGCATCAAAAAAAAGTTTTTTTCTTTTGCCAAAACTATTGGAGAAGTTTGGTCTTGCTGTAATCACACTGAGGAGTAGGATCCTATTACCAGGTCATTTTTACCACACAATGTGCGCCGTTAAAACCGTTCCCAGAAAAACAATGTCAGGCTTTTTTTTTCGCACTTTTACTGCACTTGAAATGTTTTTCCCGTTTTCTAGCACTATGTGGTAAATGAATGGTGTCATTTATAAGGACAGCTCATCCTACAAAATAACAAGACCTCACACTATGTGGACAGATATCAAAAAGTTAGAAAAGTTGGAAAAAGCGGAGGAAAGAACAGAAAAAAAACATAAATTGGTTATGTCGGGAAGGGGTAAAGCTGAAGAAACGCATGTAAGAGCAGAATATGGAGGAAGGTCAGATATCACAGACTGGTGGATACTACCTGCTCCATCGCTGGCAGAATACTCCACCCCCATGGTGTCCGCTGATATCTTCTCTTGTAGAAACGTCTCCAAACTCTATAAAACATCGGGAACAGTCAGCAGAGGGTTTGATGATTGGCTCATATTGGCGATATACTCAGGGGCATTACTGGGCCAGGGAAGATTGGGAATGAATAGCGTATTGACTGTTAGAGATGTGATCTCTTCCATTAAAGGGGATGTCTAGTTGGAACAAGTTATCACTGATCTCTGGATAGGTGATGACCTGTCCCAGTGGGAGCACCCCTTTATTATGTGGTATATATGGAGGATGTGATATCATGCAGAGTTCTAGCAGTATTACACTTCGGTCCGTTCTGCGTGCATCTGGGCCATTCCCTATGGAGGAGCGGAGCTGGGGGGAAATATCAGGATCTCGTCGCTGGATCCATCCAGATGGGAGATGTAACGAGTGCGGCGCCCCCCACTGGTGTCTCAGCGTATTATGTGTTGGGGAATAATAACTTATTGTCTGGTAAATGTGCTGACTCCTGTCAGTTGTGGTCGCTGAGTGCGTGTGATGGGATGTGGCTCCGTCCGTTATATTATATCACGTCTTATACCTATAATCTCTCGCTGATCGCAGGTGTCTGTCTTCACACTCAGATGAGAAGGAACAAACTGACGATATAGGACTTTTTTTTTTTTTTCCAAATTCAAACCGAGCAATCCTATTGGCTGAGTATGAATGCAGTTACCATGGTGACAGAAGTAGCAGCAGATTTAAAGGGACAAAACACTAATATTGTACTAAAGTGTATTTTATTATATATTTCACATAACTGACTGGGTACACCTTGGTGCGGGTGGGATGGCTTTTTTTAAATCAAAAACCATGTTTACTAAGTACCCTATATTATATATATTCACTATTGCTTTTTACTTACTTATAGCAGGGTATATGCTCATATTGTTTCTATCCTAAGTTTATCTATTTTCTAATAGAGACATGACCAGTCCTCTTTAGAATTTTATAGTGACCCCATTGAGGTCATGGACTGATATTGGGGATTGCAGAGTTGGGGCAAGGTGACAGGTGACAGTAAGTGACATTGTGGCACCCCAGGGGTCTGGTTTTCCACAGTAATGTAATGTTATGTCTGAGAGCAGGTGGGAGGTCCTTTGGTCAGGGATCCTGTGCATGCCACACCTCCTGCCCAGTCTTGGGAGGGGAAGAACTTCCCCTGTATAAACCCTGGGCTGAGGCAGGGTTAGTCAGTCAAGGAGAGTAGAGACAGAGAAGCAGCATAGGAAGAAACAGCAGAAGCTCATTGGGAGCAATACTACTACGAGTCAGGGCTGGCAGCTGCAGAGCTCGCCCTGACTGAGAAGCTTTCTTACCGGACCCGGCGTCCGAGGCTGTGGGGACTAACTCTTACCCAGCAGCAGAAGCCGACCGGCAGGGGATTTCAGGTCCTCAGGCCCAGAAACCCGAAGGCACGGTCACACGTGTGGGACCAGCACCGCCATCGTGGAGCGGAAGCCATTAGAAGGCCCCGAGTCACCGGCCATACGGGTGAGCACCACACGGTACACTCAGGGACGTGGGCTACTTATATCCGCTTCTAGCAAGGTAGCCAGAAGAGTACAGTCAGTTTGGGAGGCCTACAACTCCGCCTGGCCAGGGGAGATCCCATCTGCTCAAGGACTGACCAGGCCCCGTTCACTAGCAAGTACTCCGGGAGGGTCTATCGTTGTTACCAGTAAAGACCCTGAATTACACCGCACCGTCTCTGAGTGGTTCCTGCTACCCCCATCATCCACATCTGCTGCCCTGAGGCCATACCCCTCCCGTTGGGGGTTATACCATCTACGCTGCACCATCCATCCACCGGCCTCAGCGGACTGTCCTGCAGCGGCAGCTCCATAGCTGCATTCAACGGGTGGCGTAGTCGTCCTGCATCTACCGCTGTTACATCGCCGCTCAGTTTGACTCCCTGGGCACGGACCGGGTCACCGCCACGAGACTACAACCCTCAAGAGATCCGGCTCCGGGTAAGCTCCCGCGTGCGCAACGCAGCGCGACACAGGCCCAGGGGCGCGTCAACTTTGGCGTAGTCGGCAGGATTTCGTGCCCGCAACCACCGGGTACTGCGTGCCTGAAAAAGAGACTTTTCAAACTTACCTGTGGTGAAGATTCCCGCCATCCGGCGCCATCTTCAGCCTTCTTCCCGCCATCGGTGAAGTTTCCCGCCATCCGGCGCCATCTTCTGCCTTCTTCCCGCCATCCGTGGAGTTTTCCCGCCATTGGACGCCATCTTGAGGACGCCGCGCGGGAAGAAGAGGGGCGTGGACTCCGAAAGCGCGCGAGAACTGAAGCCCCGCCCCACGTCCGGACGTTGCGTAAGGTCCTGGAAGGAGCCCAGCAGACGCCGACGTCACAGGAGCGCGACGGAAGGTCCTCAACCCTGACGATCCACTGCGGAGCCGCGGCCTACGGAACAGGATCATCGCAAGGTAGGCCACGGTCCACTAGGGGGGAGGAAGATGTCGGATACGGAGGAGAGCTTCACTGCCTCAACCCCCGCCAGTGCTACCGCTGCTGCAGTTATGCCCTTCACCATGCCCTATATCCCGGGAGCAGCTTGGCTACCCCAGTACTCAGGGGAGTCACATACCCTGCATGACTTTAGAGAAAAGCTGGATAGCCTCTTCCAGGTGTACCCCCTCACAGAAGAGCAAAAAGTGAGCATCCTGGTGGCCCAACTAACCGGGGCAGCCAAAAGGGAAGTAAAATCCTGGCCACCTGGGAGGAAGACTGTCGCAGGGATACTAACCCGGCTGAAGGACACCTTTGATACCCGCACCTTAGCCGAGATTAAGCTTAGATTCTACGGGTGCAAGCAGCGAGCGCATGAGAGTATAAGGGACTATGCACTAAACCTACAAGAGGCCCTGAGGGCCATTAAGCAGACCGACCCTGATGGAGTGGGAAACGAGGACAGGCTGTTGACCGAACAGTTTATAGAGGGACTGTATTGTAATACCCACCGAACCCAGTTGCGGGCAATGGCCTTACAGGATCCCCATCTGGGCTTTGCACAGTTCAAGGACAGAGCCATCCGGGTGCTCCGAGAACCGGCACCGGGTGGCGTTGTGACCCACAAGCGCCCTGCTATCACTTACCACCAGGAGGCGGCGCCCTTGTCGGCAGGGCCTGTGGGAGCTGATGCGCAGGCTTTGGACAATGACCCGGCTCCAGACCTACACCATCAGGTCCAAGAGCTAGCTAAGAGCGTTGCTGCGCTAACCCGAACTGTGCAGTCTTTACAGGCTTCCACCCCAGGGAAGATCCAGCTGGCATCCGGACCGGAGGACATCCCGTGGCGTCGACCAAGGAGGACCCCACCGGCCAGAGGAAGACCCAGTGACCGATACAGCGAGGACGGACGACCCATCTGCCGCCGCTGCAATCAACCTGGACATATGGCAAGGTACTGTTCTTTAAACGGGCACAACCTGGGGTAGAGGGCCAACCCCCAGGAAAAAGATCACCAGGCCCATCGAACTGGCGCGACAGATATGTGGGAGGACGTCCAGTCTTGCCTGTGGTACTGGATGGCATTCCCATGAGTGCCCTACTGGACACCGGGTCACAGGTCACCACCATCCCGTACGTGCTCTTTAAGCAGTACTGGAATGACTCGGATATTACCCGCTACCCTGACGACGACTTGAGTATCATCGCCAGCAATGGCCAGCCCGTGCCACAGATCGGATTTAAAGAGGTGACCATCAAAATCGGTAGAGTCGAACTGGCAGCACAGGGACTGATCATTGTAGATATTGACAAACATGAGAGTCACCCAAAAATAACTCTAGGAACTAATGTAATTGAAAATTGTCTTGCAGAGGTGATTTTCCTTTTACAGCAGGTTGCCAAGAACGCCAGCTCCGGCGAGCAGCGGGTGCTCCAGAAAGAGATCCGGGCACTGATGCGACGGCAACAGGTGGAACTCTCCGGCGGTGAGATTGGTAGCGTAAGAATGTGTGACCCTTTTCCTATTGCCATGCCCCCAAAAAGTGAAATGATGATTTGGTGCCGGGCAGCTATTGGTCTGAGAGGTAGAGATTACCAGGCAATGGTAGAACCAGTTTACTCGGACAGTAGGCCCACCATTTTGACAGCACGGGGGGTGGTTGATGTACGCCATGGGAGGGTGCCCGTTCGCATAATAAATATCGGGGAGAGGGAAGTGTACCTGCCCCGGTATGCCACGCTAGCCAAATTATATACCATTAACCAAAATTCTATGCAATCTGTGGAATCCTTGCCTCCATCTCACCCGGAGGAAGGTAACGGCTCTAAGAAAAACATGGAGGACTGGTGTCAGCAACTACATCTGGGTACTGACTCCACTCCCGCACACCAGAAACAAGGAGTCTATCGGGTGGTTCAGGAGTACGAGAGAGTGTTCAGTAAACACCCGTTAGACTTCGGGCGAGTCAAGGGGGTAGAACACCACATCCCCACGGGAGACCATCCTCCTATAAAAGAGAGGTATCGACCCGTACCCCCTGCCCACTACCAACACGCCAAGGGGATGCTTAGAGACATGAAGGAGGCTGGGGTGATCAGGGATAGCTGTAGCCCCTGGGCAGCTCCACTAGTCTTAGTCCGAAAGAAAGACAACACCATGAGGATGTGTGTAGATTACCGGAAAATCAATCGTATCACACACAAGGATGCGTACCCCTTACCAAGGATAGAGGAGTCATTGGCTGCTTTAAGATCTGCTAACTTCTTCTCTACCTTGGATCTCACTAGCGGGTACTGGCAGGTTCCTGTAGCAGAGGCGAACCGGGAGAAGACCGCATTCACCACCCCGATGGGACTTAGCGAGTTCACCTGCATGCCGTTCGGACTCTGCAACGCACCGGGAACCTTCCAACGACTAATGGAGTGTTGTCTGGGCCACAGAAACTTCGAGACGGTCCTGTTGTACCTGGACGATGTCATCGTATATTCCAAGACGTATGAGGACCACCTGAAACACCTGGCGGAAGTGTTCGAAGCTCTGGCAAGTTACGGCCTAAAGGTGAAACCCTCCAAGTGTCACCTCCTGAAACCAAAGGTGCAGTACCTGGGACACGTGGTGAGCGCTGACGGAGTGGCTCCCGACCCTGATAAGATCACCGCAATTAAGGAATGGCCAAGCCCCTCCAGCGTAAAAGAAGTGCGGCAGTTCCTCGGGTTGGTAGGCTACTACCGAAGGTTTATTCCCGGTTTCACCAAAAAGGCAGCACCTATGCAGGACCTCCTGATAGGCCAGTCCCGGAAGGCCAAGAACCAGAAGCCGCCCTTCAAATGGGAGGAGCTGGAAGAAGAGTCCTTCCGCCAGCTGAAGATGGCCCTCACGGGGGACGAAATCCTGGCGTACCCGGATTATAGCCAGCCCTTTATCCTCTACACCGACGCCAGTAACATCGGGCTAGGAGCCGTACTGTCCCAGATCCAGCAGGGGAAGGAACGAGTAATCGCCTACGCCAGCCGAAAACTGCGACCCACCGAAAGGAACCCCGAGAATTACAGCTCATTTAAGTTAGAGTTCCTGGCCGTAGTATGGGCAGTCACCGAGCGCTTTAAGCATTACCTCGCTTCTTCTCGGTTCACCGTGTACACGGATAACAACCCGTTGACACACCTGGACACGGCAAGACTCGGTGCCCTGGAGCAGAGGTGGATGGCCCGTCTGTCCAACTACGAGTTCACAATCAAATACCGGGCAGGACGCTCCAATACCAACGCGGACGCCCTGTCCAGGATGCCCAACCTGCCGGACGGAGGAGAAGATCCGGAGGGACTGGAAGAAGTTGAACTCCCTGCATTCCACCGTCATGGGACTATCCAGTATTCCCACCGGGTAAGGAGTAAGCAGGCTGCTACGTTGAACCCCTTACCCCACTACAACTGGGCGGAAACGCAAGACAGCGACCCTGCCGTCCGACTGGTGAAGGAGATGCTGACTCGGCCGGAGGCTCGCCTTGAACCAGACGCTCCGGAGGAAGCCAAACAACTATGGGCAGAGAAGAGTCGACTGTTCCTTTACAAAGGGAAGTTGTGCCGCAGAATGGTTAACTCCCGGACGCATGAATTACTCTGGCAAGTAGTGGTGCCACGAAGAGACGCAGCCATGGTGATGGAGGCATACCACGACGGAGCTGGACACTTCGGGTGGAAGAAGCTGGAGTTCCTGCTGCGCGAGCGGTTCCACTGGGTAGGCATGAGGGGAACCATCGAGAAGTGGTGCAGAGACTGTGGCCCGTGCAACCTGAGAAGGAAGGACCGTGCCAGCCAGAAGACTCCCCTGCAGTCCATCGTCACCCGGCAACCGTTGGAACTGGTAGCCTTGGATCATGTAAAACTGACCCCAAGCAGAAGTGGCTACGTCTACGCGTTAACCATCGTGGATCATTACTCCCGGTTTCTGGTTGTCGTCCCCGTCAAGGACTTAACGGCTCAAACAGCAGCTAGAGCCTTCCAGCAGCACTTTTGCCGTCCACACGGGTACCCGGACCAAGTGCTGACGGACCAGGGACCTGCCTTTGAAGCGGAGGTCTTCCAGGAATTCTGCAATCTGTATGGCTGCCGGAAGATAAGGACGACACCCTACCATCCGCAAACTAATGGACTTTGTGAGAAAATGAACCAGGTGGTAATGGATCTTCTAAAAACGTTGCCCCTGGAAGAACGCAGTCTGTGGCCTGAGAAGTTGCCCGATCTGGTGGACCTATACAACCACATCCCGGTAGGTTCCACCAACTGTACCCCGGCTTACCTAATGAGGGCAAGACCTGGTAAGTTACCTGTTGACCTGGAAATGGGAGTCCTGACACCCGAGGACACTTCACCAGAAACAGACTGGGACACAGAGAGGCAGCAGCAGTACCGGAGAGTACAGGAGAGCGTGGAGCGAAGTCTCTGTCAGGCTAGGGAAAGACAAGAGAAAACTTACAACCAGTATGCTCCCGCTGTTCCCCTGGTACCCGGAGAGCAGGTCTTGAAGAGGAAGAGACGGCTCCACAAGTTGGATGACCAGTGGGAGAAGGACCCGTACACCGTACTGCCCTCAAGCCACGAGAACCCGAAGGTTTGTACCATCAGTAAAGACGGAGGGGAAACCACAGCCATTGTATCCCGGGACCACCTGAAGAAGTGTCCCGAACAACTGAGGAACCCTGAAGAGGAACAAGAAGACCATCGACCCGTAGAGGAAAGGGAAGATATGGTTAGTACTGTGCTCGGGGACTTCCCTCGGTCTTGGACTCAAGTCAATGGTGCAGTTGTGGTACCCGTACTCACCTTCCTCCAACCAGCATCCCAAGCACCTACGGAGCAACAGGTAGAGCTGGAAGAACAGCCGGTCCAGGAGGCAGAAGACTCCACACAAGCAGAACAGGAGGATCAACCCTCTGCTTATAGTGAGCCTGCCGTACCCCTAGTGAGACAAAGAGCCGGTAGACAGCTGCCCAGTTTACCCTTGACAGCTCCTACACCCTGTAGTTCAGGGCCAGACAGTCAGCTCCGTAGGTCCACTAGGGCCACTAGAGGCCAGTTACCCGCACGCTGGAGGATTTGAAGTGTATAAATTGTTTTATTTATGTTTATCTGTGTATTGGTGCTTGTGTATAATTTTGTGTTTCCAGTTATTTTTAGGAATCCTTGGTGGATTTACCGGGAATCCTTGTACATAGTTGGAGCGTAACCCAGGATGGACTAGAGACTGTTAAGGACTCGGGGTAGGACAGACCCCTACCTGGTTACGTCTCCCTGTTTTGGTGAAATGGACACCTTGCTTTTCTTCAAAGACTGCACCCGGTTACGGACATGCCGTGACCACCTTTATGTGTTTCTTCTTATTGTACTGTTATTGTTGTTATATCTTGTAATGTTTTTCTAAAATATGTTTAGTCCCGGAGTACTAAATTTCACTAGGGGAAAATGTGGCACCCCAGGGGTCTGGTTTTCCACAGTAATGTAATGTTATGTCTGAAAGCAGGTGGGAGGTCCTTTGTTCAGGGATCCTGTGCATGCCACACCTCCTGCCCAGTCTTGGGAGGGGAAGAACTTCCCCTGTATAAACCCTGGGCTGAGGCAGGGTTAGTCAGTCAAGGAGAGTAGAGACAGAGAAGCAGCATAGGAAGAAACAGCAGAAGCTCATTGGGAGCAATATTACTACGAGTCAGGGGCTGGCAGCTGCAGAGCTCGCCCTGACTGAGAAGCTTTCTTACCGGACCCGGCGTCCGAGGCTGTGGGGACTAACTCTTACCCAGCAGCAGAAGCCGACCGGCAGGGGATTTCAGGTCCTCAGGCCCAGAAACCCGAAGGCACGGTCACACGTGTGGGACCAGCACCGCCATCGTGGAGCGGAAGCCATTAGAAGGCCCCGAGTCACCGGCCATACGGGTGAGCACCACACGGTACACTCAGGGACGTGGGCTACTTATATCCGCTTCTAGCAAGGTAGCCAGAAGAGTACAGTCAGTTTGGGAGGCCTACAACTCCGCCTGGCCAGGGGAGATCCCATCTGCTCAAGGACTGACCAGGCCCCGTTCACTAGCAAGTACTCCGGGAGGGTCTATCGTTGTTACCAGTAAAGACCCTGAATTACACCGCACCGTCTCTGAGTGGTTCCTGCTACCCCCATCATCCACATCTGCTGCCCTGAGGCCATACCCCTCCCGTTGGGGGTTATACCATCTACGCTGCACCATCCATCCACCGGCCTCAGCGGACTATCCTGCAGCGGCAGCTCCATAGCTGCATTCAACGGGTGGCGTAGTCGTCCTGCATCTACCGCTGTTACATCGCCGCTCAGTTTGACTCCCTGGGCACGGACCGGGTCACCGCCACGAGACTACAACCCTCAAGAGATCCGGCTCCGGGTAAGCTCCCGCGTGCGCAACGCAGCGCGACACAGGCCCAGGGGCGCGTCAACATCAAATGAAGGCTATGGTGCATACACAGTAAATCAGTCGTGTTATTCCACAGAAATGCTGTTCTATAAGGCTGTGTGCCCACGTAGCATTTTTCAAGCGTTTATGCTGCGGAATTTCCGCAGCGGAAACGCTTGTAAAACGCTAGGTAATCCGCCCCCCATGGTCCCCAAGGGGATTCCGCATGTTCTATGCACATGCTGCAGATTTTTCCGCAGCGTTTATGCTGCGTACAAAAATCCGCAGCATGTCATTTAATTTTGCGGAAGTGCAGCGGAATTCCCGCCATTGACTTGCATTGAGACGCACAGAAACCGCGACTGTACATTTTTACAAGCGGCTTCTATGCGTCTCTATGTGCGGATGGTACCCAGTTCTGGAGGAGAGGAGACTCTGATCCAGACCTGGGTACCATTGTACCTGTAAAAAAAAGAATAAAATAACAAATAAAGTTTATATTCACCTGTCCGGCGTCTTCTCTCTGAATGCCAGCAGCGCTGAAGGAACTTCGGTGACGTCACAGTCATGTGACCGCAGGCCCTTCACCGCTCTGTCTCGCGATATGCCGGCAGCCGGGAACCAGCCAGGAAGCAGAGCTGGAGCCACGCCGGGGCCTCGGGGGTGAGTATAGCTTTATTTGTTTTAATTTTTGCGGTTCACACTGTATAAATCCATGCTGTTTCCATGGATTTATACAGTGTGACCTAGTTGTCAAGCACTTTCCAAGTGATGCTAATCGCCTGGAAAGTGCTTGTCAATCTGCATGCGGAAATGCATGTGAATCCGCATGTGGATCCGCATGTATTCTGCAGGAAAAACGCATGCACAATCTGCATGCGTTTTTTTCTGCCAGGGAGATGCAGAAATGCTGCAGAAATTTTCTGCTTCATTTCTGCATCGTGGGCACATAGCCTAAAACACAAAATATCTTCATATGGTGAGGAGTTGTGTTGTGTTTTCATCATTTACATTCTAGCGTGGTGATCACATAAAATGTAAAATTCCTATTAAATAATTACTGAATGACAGTAGCCTGTATCCCTGGAGGACAAGTCATTTACCGCTTCACCAGGTTTGATGTTCTAATGCATTTAGATGTTTCAGTATTTGTATATATGTATATATATTTTTTTCCCCCCTTAAGGGTATTCAAGCGCAGACAGTGACCAACTTCTTCCTCGCCTTTGAAGCACAGCTTTCAATTATTCCTGTCGTAAACAAGGTAAAAAGCTTAGAGCCGAACACTATCAGACTCCTTCAGTCCCGCAGCAGGTAAATCTGTGAACATCGCCGACACTGCTGCTGTTCCTAGTACCGATCCCTCTATGAGCGGCTGTGCAGTAATGAAGGCAGGATTCACCCCAAACTTGCTCGTCTTTTTTTTCGATTTCCAGTTCTGGTAATTAGTTATACACATGTGTATATCCAGTGGTCAACTCACAACCTGTGTATGGAAAATGAATTGTTTGCTGGAGGCATCGCATTTGTAGGATGCACACTGTTCATTTCATTATGGAGCGGAGTAGGAGGAGACTTTCATTACTGTTCCCTTTACTTCCTCCCTGCTGATAGGAAATGCCATGCTGTTTGCTTGTGTCCTGTGATTACAGCAGCCTGCAACAGTTTTCAAGCGTGCACTTCCCGGCTCAGGCATCAAGCAGTAAATGATAAAATTAAAACGCTGCTATCCCTTTGTTAGTCACTTTTTTATCTTCTTCCCCCTTCTACGAATGCTGTAGTCCATTATTCTAGAACTGCTCTGAAAATGGTTCTCTCTGGAGTGTTGGGATTTGGGTTTAGGGTGGGTTAGGGAATTGAAGTTCAGATACTTTGTTCATGTTTTATACTATGGAATTACTATGTCATGTATGTTATTTGAAAGATGGAAAATTTGTATTTGGAGTTTTTCAATAAAAATTATTTGATTAAAAAAAAATCATGAAATTAAAATTCCTCCCGTTCTTGAGAAAGAATAGGATTTTTACTAAGAGGTAAATTGCACGTTCCTTGTTTTACAGGCACTTTACATTTTTGCTAGTTTTGTGCGATTACACAATCCCTTTTAAAGGCCAGTGCCAGTTGTACATCTCTCCCTAAACTCTTGCTCAGCACTATATTTTATGCCAGTTTTATTATATGGTTTCTAGATTTTGTCCAGCTTTGATAAATAATTAGTATTTATACTTTTGCTTTTAGGCTGCGTGCCCACGTTGCGGATAACAAGCGTTTTTGATGCGGAATTTCCGCAGCGGAAATGCTTGTAAAACGCATGGTAATCCGCACCCCATGGTCCCCAAGGGGATTCCGCAAGTTCTATGCACATGCTGCGGATTTTTCCGCAGCTTTTATGCTGCGTTCAAAAATCCGCAGCATGTCAATTAATTTTGCGTTTCCGCAAGCTGAATTGCCTTGTGCGATGCATTAAAAACGCAAGACAATTCCGCATGTGGAAAACGCGAAATAAACGCATGAAAAACGCGCGATAAATGCGTGCGGAATTCCGCATGCGTTTTTCCGGGAGAGGACTTGCAGAAATGAAGCAGAAATTTTCTGCTTCATTTCTGCAACGTGGGCACATAGCCTGAGGCTGAGTTCACACGATGCGTTTTTCATGCGTTTCCGCGGCGTTTTTGCAGTTGCAGAAACGCCGCGGAAACGCATGAAAAACGCATGGTAGAAGGGCAGCAATGTTCCCCAATTGAAATCCGCATGTGCAGGTTTGCCTTGGTTAAAACTGCACAATCCTTTACTGGACTGGTCTACTAATGAGATTAAGTCTTGGAGTCCTAAGTGCTATGATAAATGTTGTAACGGTCGCATTGCGGCTGTGGAAAAAGGGGAATTACCTGTACCTATTCAGGATTTTTGGAAGGTTTTTTCAGAGGAGGAGTCGCAAGTTTTACCTCCTCATAGGGACTATGATTGCACCATTGAGTTTGTTTCTGGAGCTACTCTTCCCAAGAGTCGCTTATTAAATCTGACTATCCCTGAAAGAAAGGCCTTGGAGGAATACATACAGACGAGCTTGGCTGCTGGTCACATTAGACCTTCTAAGTCGCCTGTGGCCGTTGGATTTTTCTTTGTTAAAAAAAAAGACGGTGGTTTACGTCCATGTCTGGACTTTCATGAAATTAATAAGATTACCATACGCAATTCCTACCCATTGCCGTTAATTCCAGACTTGTTTAACCAGTTAGTGGGGACCAAGTGGTTCTATAAAATTGATCTCCGGGGGGCATACAATTTGTTACGAATGAAGGAGGGTGATGAATGGAAAACTGCTTTTAACACTCCGGTAGGTCATTTTGTGAATCTGGTGATGCCCTTCAGTCTTACCAATGCACCCGCGTTTTTTCAGAACCTTATTAATGACATCCTGAGACCTTTGATTGGCAAGAATGTGGTTGTGTATTTGGATGACATTCTGATTTATTCACCAGATCTGGATTCCCATTGGCAGAGCGTACGTGAGGTGTTGTAGTTATTGAGTGATAATTCGCTTTTTGCTAAGCTGGAGAAATGTGAGTTCGCTGTGCAGAGAATTAGTTTTTTGGGCTACATTATCTCCAGCGAGGGCTTTGAGATGGACCCGGTGAAAGTTCAGGCTGTGCAGGAATGGCCTAGGCCTATTGGTTTGAAATAGATACAGAGATTTTTGGGTTTCGCCAATTATTACAGGAAATTCATTAAGAATTTTTCTATAATTGTTAAGCCACTGACTGATCTCACCAGGAAAGGTGCGAATACGGTCCAGTGGACTACTGAGGCCATTGAAGCTTTTGTGTATCTCAAGGAGAGGTTCAGTTCTGCCCCTATCCTTATGCAGCCTGATGAGACCAAGCCTTTTTTGGTCGAGGTTGATGCTTCTTCGGTGGGGGTCGGTACAGTTTTGTCTCAGGAGAACAAGGATGGAGTACATCCCTGTGATTTTTTTTCTAAAAAATTTTCAGAAACCGAACTTAATTACGATGTTGGTAATCGGGAATTGTTGGCTATTAAACTTGCGTTTGAACATTGGCATCATTTCTTGGAAAGTGCTAAATTTCCTGTTCAGGTTTTCACAGATCATAAGAATTTGATCTATCTGGATGCTGCCAAACGCTTGAATGCCCGTCAAGCTAGGTGGGCACTTTTTTTTTCTCGGTTTAATTTTTCTGTTACCTATATCCCTGGTACTAGGAATGTTAAAGCCGATGCTTTATCTCGCAGCTTTTCCCCCATGGTTGGTACCGAGGAGGAGGAGAGCATTTTACAGGAAGGAGTTGTGGTAGCAGCATTAGACTCTGTTTTGGAAGAAGGGATTCTGAAAGCCCAAGAGGATGCCCCATCTAACACTCCTCATGGGAGATTGTTTGTGCCTAGAACCTCTAGGAGAGATTTGTTTGTGGGGTATCATGAGTCTCGGTTGGCAGGTCATCCAGGAATTTCTGGGACTAAGAGACTTATCAGTCGCAGTTTTTGGTGGCCCGGGTGGCAGAAGGAAGTCATCAAGTGGGTGCGTCAGTGTACGGTGTGTGCTAGGTCAAAGGCTTCCCATACCCCTGCTGCGTGGTTGCTTTGACCTCTGGAGGTTCCTAGTGCGCCTTGGACGCATTTGGCAATAGATTTTATTACTGACCTTCCTGTGTCCGAGGGTTTCACTGACATCTGGGTGGTCGTGGACCGTTTTAGCAAGATGTGTCATTTGGTTCCATTCATTAAGCTACCCTGCGCTAAGACACTCGCTAAGGCGTTTATTAAGGAAATTGTCAGGCACCATGGCGTTCCCACCAACATTGTTTCTGATAGGAGACCTCAGTTTGTGGCTCGCTTTTGGCGTGCTTTTTGTGACAGGTTGGGAGTCCATTTGTCATTTTCGTCTGGTTATCATCCTGAGTCTAATGGACAGACTGAAAGAAAGAACCAGGATGTGGAACAGTTTTTGCGTTGATTTGTGGCAGACAATCAAGAGGGGTGGTCTGAGTTTCTGCCACTCGCAGAATTTGCTCTTAACAACCATACATCCTCCTCTGCTGGGTGTTCTTTTTTTGTTGTACTGGGAGACATCCGTCTTTTGGTTCGTTCTCCAAATTGCGGTCGGCGGTGCCGGAGGAGTAGAATTTTTCCGGTGACTTGGAGAGAGTTTGGACTAATGTACGTTGTAACCTTCAAGAGGCTAACAAAAAGTCCAAGAAGTATTTTAACAGGAAATGTAAAGAGGTTTTGTTTACTGTGGGTGACATGGTTTGGTTGTCCTCAAAGAATCTGCGATTGAGGATTTCCTCTAAAAAATTGGGTCCGAAGTTTGTGGGGCCTTTTAAGGTGCTTCAGGTGGTTAACCAGTCTGCTGTTAGGTTGGAGGTTCCCTCCTCCTGGAAGATTAATCCTGTGTTTCATGTTTCCTTGTTGAAAAAGGCTGATGTATCGGATAGGGAGGCCACTGTCACAGTTCCTCCGGTGGTGGAAGACGGCGAATATGAAATTTCTCGTATCCTGAATTCCAGAGAGCATAGAGGGAGATTGCAGTATCTCGTCGCTTGGAAAGGTTTCGGTCCCGAGGAATAACTCCTGGGTTAAGGCGGATGATGTCTCTGCCCCTAGACTTGTCAGAGCTTTCCACAGGAGATTTCCAGATAGGCCTGGGCCTGGAGGATCCGGAGGATCCTCATAAAAGAGGGGGTACTGTTAGAACCCTCCTGTTTGTTTTTGTTTCTATCTTGTGTTTTGCGGTCACGTGACCATCTTCCTATTTATTCCAGCTCCACCCTTCTGGCCTTGCTAGACTTCAGTGTTGTTTAGACTGTCTTTCTAGCCAGGTGCTTTTGTGCCTATCTATCTCTAGTTTGCTTGGTCCTCTGGACCTCTAGTACTTTTGTCAGTTTTTCTTTTGCTCTGCAACAACTTCTGTTAGGAGGTGTCCCATTTTTGTCCCAGTCCTTAGTTCTTTTAGGGACCCCTTCCTTTCTCTATAGGTCTCCGTTCAGACTAGCCGAGGACGAAGGCGGGTCTGTTCACAAGGAACAGGTTGCCTGCTACAACGTAGGGACTCAGCTTAGTCTTACTGTGGGGACAGCTCTCCCCTTCTTTCCCTAGTTTATGTTGCAGATCATAATAATCTTGGATCTACTCATACTTAACAGACAGAACCTTCAGTGTTTCTCACTCACACACCACCTCCTCATCTCGCATCCTATCTGTCAGTGTTCCCCAAGGTTAAGTCATAGGACCCCTGCTCTTCTCCATCTACACCTTCGGCCTGGGACAGCTCATAGAGTCCCACGGCTTTCAGTATCATCTCTATGCTAACGACACACAGATTTACCTCTCTGGACCTGATATCACCTCCTTACTAACCAGAACCCCAAAATGTCTGTTCGCTATCTCATCCTTCTTCTCTGCTAGATTTCTAAAACTTAACATGGATAAAACAGAATTCATCATCTTTCCCTCATTTCACTCAGCCTCCCCATCTGACCTATCCATCAAAATCAATGGCTGTCCACTTTCCCCAGTCCCACAAGCTCGCTGCATCAGAGTAACCCTGGACTCTAACCTCTCCTTCAAGCCACATATCAAAGCCCTTTCCTCCTCCTGCCGACTCCAACTCAAAAACATGGATCCGCATATTCCTCAACCATGAATCTGCAAAAACACTAGTGCACGCCCTCATCATCTCCCGCCTCGACTACTACAACCTCCTGCTCTGTGGCCTCCCCGCTAACACTCCCGTACCCCTCCAATCTATCCTAAACTCTGCTGCCCGACTAATCCACCTGCCTTCCGCCTACTCCCCGGCCTCTCCTCTCTGTCAAATGCTTCACTGACTCCCCATTGCCCAGAGACTCCAGTTCAAAACCCTAACCGTGGCATACCAAGCCATCCACTACCTGTCTCCTCCATACATCTGTGACCTAGTCTCCCGGTACACACCTACACGCAACCTACGATCCTCACAAGATCTCCTTCTCTACTCCCCTCTTATCGTTTCTTCTCACAATTGCATACAAGATTTCTCCCGTGCATCCCCCCTACTCTAGAACTCTCTACCCCAAAACATCAGACTCTCGCCTACCGTGGAAACCTTCTAAAGGAACTTGAAAACCCACCTCTTCCGAAAAGCCTACAACCTGCAGTAATCATTGCTCCACCACACCGCTGCATGACCAGCTCTACCCTCACCTACTGTATCCTCACCCATCCCTTGAAGATTGTGAGACATCGCAGGTAGGGTTCTCTCTCCTCCAGTACCAGTTTGCCATTGCGTTTTTGTTCAAGATTTTTGCAATTGTGTTTGCTATGTATACCCCCTTTTTCACATGTAAAGCACCATGGAATAAATGGAGCTAGAATAATAAATAATAATAATAATAAAGTGCCACACACAGTGTCCTGGTATCTCATCCATGCTCTTTCTATTTTATCTTTCATTTGCAGAGATATTAGCAATGAAAGTATTTGGCGCCTAATGAGTTAAAAAAAATTAAGTCCAAGTAGATGTTATCAGAGTTTTCACTGGGGGTGCGAAATTCTTCTCCCTGCATGATGCTGACCAATTATAAGCAGACGACAACACTGAAAAGAAAGATGATCACATCCCCACCATAGCTTAGAGCAGATTTCTCAGTGTCTAAGATGTAAGGATACAGACCTGGTCTCCTGGGCTAACCTCCTGCATGATTAGAGCACACAACTGACTAATACCTTTCAGTTAAGGTCTCTGTGGGTGAAGGGGCAGCACAAGAGAGTTTAGTTGTGCAACATTACAAACCTTTCTAACAGCTTTCCTCCTCTTATGGCACTCTCACCTCTGCTGTTCTGCGCCTATCCCAAACTGCCTGTCCAGAAATGAGAGCACAGTGTCAGTATCACACTTAGATCCGTTGTGCTCAACTTGTACTCATTCTGCAGTGAGATTAGAGCAGACTGTCATTGCATTTCACCATAGAAGTAACCCAGAACACACTGCTCCTGTGTGAGGTGTAATAACAGCCTAATATCACTGCAGAAAGAATACAAGTTGCTTGAGCACAGAAGACATAAGTGTGATACTGGCACACTCCATAATCAGGAGAGTCAATAAAAGGGTTTGTAATGTGACACAGAGAAACTCAGCTGTGCGGCTCCTTCCTTGTCTAAGAGCTGTTACCTCTGCTTTCTAATCATGCAGAAGGTTAGACCAGGAGATCAGGACTCTCCATCATTACACATCTTAGGCTAGGTTCCCACGATGAGCTTTTGGTGAGTTTTTGATGTTGCAGAATTTCTGCACCCATTAAGATAGGTTACTTGCATTATTTCTAAAATATGCAGCGTAAAAACTCACTAAAAACTCATAGTGAGAACGTAGCTTTATACCCTAAGAAACCCGCTTTGAGCTATGGTGGGGGCGTGTTCTTCTTTTCTTTGAGTGTTGCTGCTTGCTTATGATTGGTCAGCATCATACAGGAGAAATCTGCTGCATATTTAAGGATTTCTCACAAGCCTCATTCGGGTAAGGCTGAGTGCCCACGTAGCGTTTTTCAAGCGTTTATGCTGCGGAATTTCCGCAGCATAAACGCTTGTGAAACGCTAGGTAATCCGCACCCCATGGTCCCCAAGGGGATTCCGCATGTTCTATGCACATGCTGCGGATTTTTCCACAGCGTTTATGCTGCGTACAAAAATCCGCAGCATGTCATTTAATTTTGCAGAAGCGCAGCGGAACTCCCGCCATTGACTTGCATTGAGACGCATAGAAACCGCGACTGTACATTTTTACAAGCGGCTTCTATGCGTCTCTATGTGCAGATGGTACCCAGTTCTGGAGGAGAGGAGACTCTCATCCAGACCTGGGTACCATTGTACCTGTAAAAAAAGAATAAAAAAACAAATAAAGTTTATATTCACCTGTCCGGCGGCTTCTCTCTGAATGCCGGCATCGCTTGAGGACCTGCGGTGACGTCACAGTCATGTGACCGCAGACCCTTCACCGCTCTGTCTCGCGATATGCCGGCATCCAGGAACCAGACAGGAACGAGCGCTGCAGCCACGTCGGGCATCAGGGGTGAGTATAGCTTTATTTGTTTTCATTTTTACGGTTCACACTGTATAAATCCATGCTGTTTCCATGGATTTATACAGTGTAACCTAGTTGTCAAGCACTTTCCAAGTGATGCTAAAATCGCCTGGAAAGCGCTTGTCAATCTGCATGCGTTTTTTCTGCCAGGGAGATACAGAAATGCTGCAGAAATTTTCTGCTTCATTTCTGCATCGTGGGCACATAGCCTAAATGCAAAAAGGTAAATAAAATTACCAAAATTTCCACAACAAAAGTGTAGCTCTACCTACAGCGTATTCACACCCAGACTATAAGATTATGGCCGGTCTCTGGGTGGGTGTTTTTTTACACAGTAGTCAAAACCTACAACATTGTGGTGCCGTGCATTACATGAGCTATACTAAGGGAGCGCCTGTCAGCATAGAGCGAATACGTCCATATACCGACCAGCAGAAAGTGTAAGAGAAGAACTATAGAAGGATGGACCATAGTGGAGCATTCCGGACTGGAGCAACATAAGGAGCCAGAAGGCTTCCCCCCGGTATTCCATGCTATGTGCTCCTTATAAAGAGACATCTCTCCATAGACCCCTCTGTGAAGACCACCCCCTTATCCAGATGATACATTCTCACTTCCACCATATATAATGCAGACTGGCCATTTTATTTTTTTTCAGAATATCCCCAATTTTGGGTCGTCAGCTGTAAAAGAAGAAATGCTTTACACCAGTGCTGGGAACCTATGGCAGCGTGCAGAGGGGGCAGCAGAGCCCTCCTGGGGGGCACCATGGCCGCAGCACTAGCGCTACTGGATCGGGCCGGCGGGGAGAACTCTGAGCCGCCGAGTGCCGGCACCAGCTCCGCTACTGCAGCTAGATGTGCGATCTCTCTCGGACGGAAACACATCGAGCTGAAGTGTATTGCAGCGCACGAACTAGCCAGGCCCATGCGCTGCAATACACGCTGCCGGCCAATCAGAGGCCAGGATGACGTCGGCCGGTCAATCAGAGGCCAGCATGAATTCGGCCGGACAATCAGAGGCTAGCGGCTTCCGGACAATCAGAAGCGGCTGCCGGCCAATCAGAGGCCAGCATGACGTCGACCGGTCAATCAGAGGCCAGCGTCTGCCGGCCAATCAGAGGCCAGAAAGACGTCAGCCGGCCAATCAGAGGCCAGCGGCTTCCTTCCAATCAGAGGCCAGCATGAATTCGGCCGGCCAATCAGAGGTCTGCGGCTTCTGGCCAATCAGAGACCAGCATGACGTTGGCCGGCCAATCAGAGGCTAGCGACTTCCGGACAATCAGAAGCGGCTGCTGGCAAATCAGAGGCCAGCATGACGTCGGCTGGCCAATCAGAGGCCAGCGGCCGCTGTCCTCTGATTGGCCGGCAGCGTGTACTGCAGCGCGCACGGGCCTGGCTAGTACGTGCGGCAATACACTTCAGCTAGATGTGCCGACTACAGGAGAGGACGGTGCGCGGGAGAAGAAGGAAGGTGAGGAGGAGGGTTTATTATGTTTTTTTTTTTTTTTTTATTATGGGATGCACAATGGCTGGGGGGGGGGGGGGAGAGGAGCATATATACCAGGATTGAGGGGAGGGCCAGCATATATACCAGGATTGAGGGGAGGGCCAGCATATATACCAGGATTGAGAGGAGGGCCAGCATATATACCAGGATTGAGGGGAGGGCCAGCATATATACCAGGATTGAGGGGAAGGCGAGCATATATACCAGGATTGAGGGGAGGACCAGCATATATACCAGGATTGAGGGGAGGGCCAGCATATATACCAGGATTGAGGGGAGGGCCTGCATATATACCAGGATTGAGGGGAGGGCAGCATATATACCAGGATTGAGGGGAGGGCCAGCATATATACGAGGATTGAGGGGAGGGCCAGCATATATACCAGGATTGAGGGGAGGGCCAGCATATATACCAGTATTGAGGGGAGGGCCAGCATATATACCAGGATTGAGGGGAGGGCCAGCATATATATCAGTATTGAGGGGAGGGCCAGCATATATACCAGGATTGAGGGGAGGGCCAGCATATATACCAGGATTGAGGGGAGGGCCAGCATATATACCAGTATTGAGGGGAGGGCCAGCATATATACCAGGATTGAGGGGAGGGCCAGCATATATACCAGTATTGAGGGGAGGGCCAGCATATATACCAGTATTGAGGGGAGGGCCAGCATATATACCAGGATTGAGGGGAGGGCCAGCATATATACGAGGATTGAGGGGAGGGCAGCATATATACCAGGATTGAGGGGAGGGCCAGCATATATACCAGGATTGAGGGGAGGGCCAGCATATATACCAGGATTGAGGGGAGGGCAGCATATATACCAGGATTGAGGGGAGGGCCAGCATATATACGAGGATTGAGGGGAGGGCCAGCATATATACCAGGATTGAGGGGAGGGCCAGCATATATACCAGTATTGAGGGGAGGGCCAGCATATATACCAGGATTGAGGGGAGGGCCAGCATATATACCAGGATTGAGGGGAGGGCCAGCATATATACAGGATTGAGGGGAGGGCAGCATATATACCAGGATTGAGGGGAGGGCCAGCATTTATACCAGGATTGAGGGGAGGGCCAGCATATATACCAGGATTGAGGGGAGGGCCAGCATATATACCAGGATTGAGGGGAGGGCCAGCATATGTACCAGGATTGAGGAGAGGGCCAGCATATATACCAGGATTGAAGGGAGGGCCAGCATATACACCAGGATTGAGGGGAGGGCCAGCATATATACCAGGATTGAGGGGAGGGCCAGCATATACACCAGGATTGAGGGGAGGGCCAGCATATATACCAGGATTGAGGGGAGGGCAGCATATATACCAGGATTGAGGGGAGGGCCAGCATATATACCAGGATTGAGGGGAGGGCCAGCATATATACCAGGATTGAGGGGAGGGCAGCATATATACCAGGATTGAGGGGAGGGCCAGCATTTATACCAGGATTGAGGGGAGGGCCAGCATATATACCAGGATTGAGGGGAGGGCCAGCATATATACCAGGATTAAGGAGAGGGCCAGCATATATACCAGGATTGAAGAGAGGGCCAGCATATATACCAGGATTGAAGGGAGGGCCAGCATATATACCAGGATTGAGGGGAGGGCCAGCATATATACCAGGATTGAAGGGAGGGCCAGCATATATACCAGGATTGAGGGGAGGGCCAGCATATATACCAGGATTGAGGGGAGGGCCAGCATATATACCAGGATTGAAGGGAGGGCCAGCATATATACCAGGATTGAGGGGAGGCCCACCATATATACCAGGATTGAGGGGAGGGCCAGCATATATACCAGGATTGAGGGGGGCAGCATATATACCAGGATTGGGGGGAGGGGCAGCATATATACCAGGATTGAGGAGAGGGCCAGCATATATACCAGGATTGAAGAGAGGGCCAGCATATATACCAGGATTGAAGGGAGGGCCAGAATATATATACCAGGATTGAGGGGAGGGCCAGCATATATACCAGGATTGAAGGGAGGGCCAGCATATATACCAGGTTTCAGGGGAGGGCCAGCATATATACCAGGATTGAGGGGAGGGCCAGCATATATACCAGGATTGAAGGGAGGGCCAGCATATATACCAGGATTGAGGGGAGGCCCACCATATATACCAGGATTGAGGGGAGGGCCAGCATATATACCAGGATTGAGGGGGGGCAGCATATATACCAGGATTGAGGGGAGGGGCAGCATATATACCAGGATTGAGGGGAGGGGCAACATATATACCAGGATTGAAGGGAGGGCCAGCATATATACCAGGATTGAGGGGAGGGCCAGCATATATACCAGGATTGAGGGGAGGGCCAGCATATACACCAGGATTGAGGGGAGGGCCAGCATATATACCAGAATTGAGGGGAGGGCAGCATATATACCAGGATTGAGGGGAGGGCCAGCATATATACCAGGATTGAGGGGAGGGCCAGCATATATACCAGGATTGAAGGGAGGGCCAGCATATATACCAGGATTGAGGGGAGGCCCACCATATATACCAGGATTGAGGGGAGGGCCAGCATATATACCAGGATTGAGGGGGGGCAGCATATATACCAGGATTGAGGGGAGAGGCAGCATATATACCAGGATTGAGGGGAGGGGCAACATATATACCAGGATTGAAGGGAGGGCCAGCATATATACCAGGATTGAGGGGAGGGCCAGCATATATACCAGGATTGAGGGGAGGGCCAGCATATACACCAGGATTGAGGGGAGGGCCAGCATATATACCAGGATTGAGGGGAGGGCAGCATATATACCAGGATTGAGGGGAGGGCCAGCATATATACCAGGATTGAGGGGAGGGCCAGCATATATACCAGGATTGAGGGGAGGGCAGCATATATACCAGGATTGAGGGGAGGGCCAGCATTTATACCAGGATTGAGGGGAGGGCCAGCATATATACCAGGATTGAGGGGAGGGCCAGCATATATACCAGGATTGAGGAGAGGGCCAGCATATATACCAGGATTGAAGAGAGGGCCAGCATATATACCAGGATTGAAGGGAGGGCCAGCATATATACCAGGATTGAGGGGAGGGCCAGCATATATACCAAGATTGAAGGGAGGGCCAGCATATATACCAGGATTCAGGGGAGTGCCAGCATATATACCAGGATTGAGGGGGGGCAGCATATATACCAGGATTGAGGGGAGGGCCAGCATATATACCAGGATTGAGGGGAGGGCCAGCATATATACCAGGATTGAGGGGAGGGCCAGCATATATACCAGGATTGAGGGGAGGGCCAGCATATATACCAGGGTTGAGGGGAGGGCCAGCATATATACCAGGATTCAGGGGAGGGCCAGCATATATACCAGGATTGATGGGAGGGCCAGCATATATACCAGGATTGAAGGGAGGGCCAGCATATATACCAGGATTGAGGGGAGGGCCAGCATATATACCAGGATTGAGGGGGGGGGGCAGCATATATACCAGGATTGAGGGGAGGGCCAGCACATATACCAGGATTGAGGGGAGGGCCAGCATATATACCAGGATTGAGGGGAGGGCCAGCATATATACCAGGATGTGGGTCAGCACATTCTTTATTTCTGCAGTCTCTTACCCCTGCTCCTGTCTGTGGCTGCTCTATGCTGCCCTCGCCTGCTCTTTGTATCAGTTGTTTGTATCAGTAAAACCTCAATATTTAGGATAAATTGCCGTGTTGGCACTTGGCGATAAATAAGTGGGTTTTGGATTGCAGTTTGGGCACTCTGTCTCTAAAAGATTCGCCATCACTGTTTTAAACCAATCAATGTGCAAATATCAACATTTTTGAGAAAATACAATACATTTGATCAGATGTCAAAAAATATTCCAGAAAAAAAAAATTGTGATCAGAAATCATAAAGAAAAATTAACTCTTTAATACCATTTTTACCAAAAATACATTGTAAAAAAAAAAGAAGTGTAATTTTCTACAGTACAATATTTATTTCTATTTTTCTCAAATGAATTTTCATTTTAGGCCCCCCAAAAATTGAAAATCAATGTAAAAAGTGTATTTTAATACAATAAAAAAAATCAGGGTAATTGTTCAGTTGTATTGCCAGTTTTACAGCATGACCCGTAGCGATTTACGATCCCACAGGCCGATGAGCTACAATCTTCCTGAGAAAGGATTCATCAATGTATCAGATGCTTTCTTGCATGTTTCTACATGGAGCAATACACATATGTTCCATGTCCCTTCCTCTAAGAAACCTTCAATGAACCCTGATAGGATCTACAGAGAATAGACAAGACGTCCTTTACAGTGTTACTCACTTACTCGATACTCAGTCTAATTTCATCATTCATTTTACTTTCTGCTTATAAATGCATTCATTAAAATAATGAATATCTGCATTGAGGACAGTAGAAGAACTAGTTTGTGTTTGTTCATCAAGATGCATTATCTTGGTCTCGTCTTGGCACTGTTAACTGTTGGTAGGTAGGCAGAGTACTGGAGAGGTTGCTCCCGTTGTTCAGAGAGTTGCTCCGGTGCGGTGTTCTGTTGGTAGACTGACCGCTTTGTTGGTTTGCTATCAGGTGGTGAATCATATCGGTTATGAGATTGAGTTTATGATCCATTTGAGTTACCTACAAATATATAAAAAAAAATTCAAACAAAGAAAATAGCATAGATACAGACCACACTCCATACACATTTCACACTACCCGTGAGCGCTGCCTGATATTGTAGCTTATCCCTAACCAAATCAATGGGGCACTGAGTTGCAATACCAGACACACCCCATGGACAAGAGAGGCACAGTTTTGGGGAGAAATAAAGTAGATAGATCCTTTAATGCAATATTGGTTAGCCATTTAGACATTGTTGTTTTAATTGAAAACTATAGTTGGTGCGATTCTTTTCGCAGCACTGGGTCCATCAGCCATGTCAGTAATCTTTGGATGCTGGACAGGAGCCTCAAGACCTGCCTTCTACCTTCCAAGATTCCCTGCTTCTCTTCTGATTAGCTGCATCTTTATGGTTACAGCATGATGCATATGTGACATTGCATCAGGCCGGCTAATCAGTAGAACAGCTGTGGATGCCGGGATGTAGGAGGTGGTTCTCAGGGCTCCGATGCAGCCGTCACAGATTATGGATGTGGCTGATGGACTGGGTCCTGCGAATTGACTCGCACCAACTCTATTGGAAACCTTTGTCAGATTGAGCTACTTAATGAACTCAGAAAGAGCTTTCTGTCCACATCCATGAAAGTAGTAGCCAACACTTAAAGGGGTTTTCTACTACTCGGACATCTCCTTCTCCATATATATATTTTTGCCCTCAGTAAAATAATAACACCTATACTCCCTTCCAGTGTTCCAGCCGTGTCGGCATTGGCTCTCCTTGGGATCATGTGACATTGTTATGTCAAGTGATCCCTGCTGCCAATCAACGCTGGCTTCACTCTTCCTGCCTCCAGTTATAGCACATACCTGTACATCCGGAGGAAGTAAGAGCAGCAACATCTCTCACTTCCTCTGGATGTATGCAAGTTGGCCAAAGGCGGGGAGAGTAAAGTCAGCACTGATTGCCCCTAGGAATCATGAGACATAATGTCATGCTGTCACGCAAGGTGTGGGAAAGACTAAGTGCAACACAAAGGTAAAACGGAAAGGGAACCCAGACTAGGGAAAGTGGGGAGTGGAGAACTCCTAGGCTGATCTAGTGTCACCCTGTCTCCACTAATGTCCCTTTATTGGTTCTTCACCAATCGCCGCACGCATACCTCAGCCTGTCTATCCCTGGCATTAGGCTCAGGCTAGGGAACAGAAAGGATGAGCACTAGTTGATCCCCACTGAACACTAAAGACAACAAGGGGGGACAAACAAGGGAAAATCGCTTAGCTTTACTCGACTCCAGACAAATGCGCACACGTTCTCTAGCACCAGAGAGATAGAAGTACTGCTCTTGCTCAAGCCTTCACAAGGGGCAATGAATATCGCTGGCACCTCCCTCTGGCTCACAACAGGTATTTATACATCCAGGCCAGGGTGTTAATTAGCCCGAGGAAGCTAGCCCCTGGGTCCTAGAGATACATATTCTTAGAAGTCTGTAAGGCCAAATGAAGAGATCTCCTGCAACCAACTGCAGGATGACTGTCTGTCACTTCTGACACACCCATGACACATGCAATCCCCAGGAGAGCCAGTGCAGACACCGCTGGAATAGTGCTGGCACTGGAGGTGAGTATAGGTGTTATTATTTTACTGGGGGACACACATATGGATTGAGAAGGTGTTGTCTGAGTAATGGAAAACCCCTTTAAGCCTCCATACACAATAGACTAAGCTAATAGTCTAAGGGGACATCCAGACTCTTCCCTGACAGATGAGGTCAGAGGAGGTAAAATTCAAACTGCCTGACCCTTAATGCCCGACCCTTTTGTTATTCAGGTGATAAGCTGCTGCCAGAGCCGTTTGGCAGTGATTTTCACAGTTCTCCACTTTGAAAACACATGAACATTTAACCAAGCCAAACCTTCTCGTGTATGAGAGTTGGGAGAGGTAGTGGACGGCCGAACCAGCAATCAACGTTCAGTTATTGTGTGTGGCCACCTTAACTTGTGTGTGCAAGTCACAGATGACCACAGGTATTTAGACTCTTTGCAGTGTGTGAGCAGCGCTGTAGAATTGGTGTCTGGATGCACCATTATGTATTTTACACTTTTTCAGAGAGTGAGGAATATTCTGTATGTAGTATGTGGTAATTGTCTGTATATCCTGTACTCCATGTGTGTATGTGTAAGTAGTAGCTGTGCATAATATAAATATATATGGTTTTATCTTATTTTCTTACCTTGTCCTCGACACGGTTCAATCTTGACCCAATTGTATTAGAGCCTCGATCTTTCACTTTATCTGGAAATAAATAAAAGTAAAAAAAAGTCATTTTTAAATTTACTATTAGAAATTAGCATTTTTTTGGGTCTACTGGCATTCAACCAAATTTGTGAAACTGTTTACGATTTACAGTTCAGAGAATATAACATGAGAAACGATTTACCTATTTTTCCACAAAGCGATGAAATATGGCATCCTTATTCTGGACAACCTCTTAAAAAAAGGCTTTCCCATTGTTACAAATGACGGCATGTTGCTTGGATTTGCTATCATATGGTGTCAGATTATTACCATTACTATTGTTAATTTCTCTAAAACATAGCATTTATTCCATTTCATAGTGGTAGGAAGTGGAATCTATCCAGAAAGAAACAGTGACGGCTTCCCCAATGACTGGTCCAGTCTGTAAGAAAGGAAAAAAATCACTGGTGTAATCAAAAAGTATTTTTATTGAAGAGAAATTCTACCCAAAACTTGCAAACTGTCTCTTCCAGTGCCACCTATTGGAAGTAGCAATCCTAAAAGTCAATATCAACCTTTTAACAAGCCTTTCCACATGATTTAGGATAAATGGGAAACTAGAATCTCAATTTGCAGCCATGGTGTTTCGGGGTGTTGCCCCTCAGCAGTGCAAAGCATGAGATCTGATTTAGCTGTGTGAGAGACTTCAGAAGGAAAAACTTTACCCCTTAGATCCCAGTGAGGAGAGTGAAATGCCAGAGTAAGGAGGCTTATAAACCATGCAATGGCTCCCCGGGGAGCTTACGAGCCTCCTTACACTGGCATTTTTTAGACAAATCATCTTACTTTTCCTCTAAGGATTCAATTTTCTTCCTTTTTTTCTATTATTTTATCACTGTTGATGACTCCCACTGATTTGCTATAGCAATGAGATGTGTACATATATACATATATACAGTTGAAACCAGAAGTTTACATACACTATATAAAAAGACACATATGCATGTTTTTCTCAAAATCTGACATGAAATAAGAATAAACCTTTCCCGTTTTAGGTCAATTAGGATTACCATAATTTTTAATATTTGCCAAATGTTAGAATAATAAGAAAGATAATGTTTTAACCACTTCGCTCCAGAGCCTGTTTTTGCCTTCGTGACCGGGCCAATTTTTTCAATTCTGACCACTGTCACTTTATGAAGTAATTACTCTGGAACGCTTCAACGGATTCCCCTGATTCTGAGATTGTTTTTTCGTGACATATTGTACTTCATGATAGTGGTAAAATTTCTTTGATATCACTTGCGTTTATTTGTGAAAAAATCAGAAATTTGGCAAAAATTTTGAAAATTTTGCAATTTTCAAACTTTGAATTTTCATGCCCTTAAATCAGAGAGATATGTCACACAAAATAGTTAATATATAACATTTCCCACATGTCTACTTTACATCAGCACAATTTTGGAACCAAAATTTTTTTTTTGTTAGGGAGCTATAAGGGTTAAAAGTTGACCAGCGATTTCTCATGTTTCCAACAAAATTTACAAAAACATTTTTTTAGGGACCATATCATATTTGAAGTCACTTTGAGGGGTCTTTATGACAGAAAATACCCAAAAGTGACACCATTCTAAAAACTGCACCCCTCAAGGTGCTCAAAACCACATTCAAGAACTTTATTAACTCTTCAGGTGCTTCACAGGAATTTTTGGAATGTGGAAGAAAAAAATTAACATTTAACTTTTTTCACAAAAATGTTACTTTAGACCTAATTTTTTTTATTTTCACAGGGGTAACAGGAAAAAATGGACCCCAAAATTTTTTGTGCAATTTCTCTTGAGCGCGCTGATACCCCATATGTGAGGGAAAACCACTGTTTGGGCGCACTGCAGGGCTCGGAAGGGAAGGAGCGCCATTAGACTTTTTGAATGTAAAATTTGTCTGAATAATTAGCAGACGCCATGTTGCGTTTGGAGAGCCCCTGATGTTCCTAAACAGTGGAAACCTCCCACAAGTGACACCATTTTGGAAACTAGACCCCTTAGGGAACATATCTAGATGTGAGGTGAGCACCTTGAACCCCAAGGTGCTTCACAGAAGTTTATAATATTGAGCTGTAAAAATAAAATTTTCACATTTTTCCCACAAAAACGTTTTATATCCCTTAATTTTGCATTATCATAAGGGTAATAGGATAAATTGCACCATGAAATTTATTGTGCAGTTTCTCCTGAACACGCCGATACCCCATATGTGGAGGAAAACCACTGTTTGGGCGCACGGCAGGGTTTGAAAGGGAAGGAGCTCCATTTGACTTTTTGAATGTAAAATTTGTTTGAATAATTAGCGGACGCCATGTTGCATTTGGGGAGCCCCTGATGTGCCTAAACAGTGGAAACCCCCCACAAGTGACACCATTTTGGATACTAGACCCCTTAGGGAACTTATCTAGATGTGTGGTGAGCACCTTGAACCCCAAGGTGCTTCACAGAAGTTTATAATATTGAGCTGTAAAAATAAAATTTTCACATTTTTCCCACAAAACCGTTTTTCATCCCTTAATTTTGCATTATCATAAGGGTAATAGGATAAATTGCACCATGAAATTTGTTGTGCAATTTCTCCTGAACACGCCGATACCCCATATGTGAAGGCAAATTACTGTTTGGGCGCATGGCAGGGTTTGAAAGGGAAGGAGCGCCATTTGACTTTTTGAATGGAAAATTTGTTTGAATAATTAACAGACGCCATGTCGCATTTGGGGGGCCCCTAATGTGCCTAAACAGTGGAAACCACCCACAAGTGCCACCATTTTGGAAACTAGACCCCTTAGGAAACATATCTAGATGTGTGGTGAGCACCTTGCACCCCAAGTGCTTCACAGAAGTTTATAATATTGATCCGTAAAAATACAATTTTCACATTTTTCCCACAAAAAATGTTTTTCATTCCCTAATTTTGCATTATCATAAGGGTAACAGGATAAATTGCACCATGAAATTTGTTGTGCAATTTCTCCTGAGTACGCCGATACCCCATATGTGGGGGAAAAGCACTGCTTTGGTGTACGGCAGGGTTCGGAAGAGAAAGGAGCGCTATGTTGGCTGGGATAGGTGGCAGACACCATGTCACATTTGAAGAGTCGCTGACATGCCTAAACAGCAGAAACCCCCACAAGTGACCCCATTTTGTAAACTACATCTCTCAAGGAATTCATCTAGGGAAGTAGTGAGTATTTTTTAATTTTTAAATTTATACCATTGGGCAGTGAAAAAAGCATAATTATATTTTTACCACAAAAAAATGTTTTACCCTCAGATTTTCCATTTTCACACAGGGCAATGGGTAAAAATGGTGCCGAAATGTGTCACACAATTTCTACTAAAAGTGGCAATACCCCATATGTGGCTGTATTGTACCGCTCAGCCATATGGCGAGATCTGGGGGGACGGAGTGCTATTTGACAATTGGAGAACAAATTATTGTAGAATAGGCATTTGAATTTGGGAGCACAACATTTTCTGAATTTCTTTTGGGGGGCAAGGGCCATTTCGCTTTTCCAGAGCCTTTCTGCTACCAGTAACTTGGAAGTCCCTTATATTTTTAACAGATGACGGACCTGAGTGGGGACTAGCTTTTTTTGAGGACTGAGTTGAAGCTTTTATTGGGAACATTTTACGTAACATTTATCCGGCGCTCTAGGCTGAGCACTTACATCGGGGTTTCCATCTAAATTTCCAAGTGATGTAATTCAGATGAAACCCCTGCGGGATCCATTCACTATAATGAGGCAGCAGAGTTACTCTGGACTCCGTCTGGCCTCTGTTTAGCGGTGTCCTTTTTTTCAGAAGTGCACAAAACTGTGGCCAACCGCACTTTTATGCACGCCTAAAACAAATGACACCGTGGGATCCCAGGCCAGACGGCATCCACAGTGGCCTATATCTGCCTCATTAGAGGGAATCTTCCGTCATGGGTTTTGTCTGAATCACGTATTTCAGAGATTTACACGGAAACTCTTGTGTAAGCGCTCAGCGCAGAGCGCAGGATAAATGTGGGCAGAGCCTTACTGCGATCTTTGGGAGACATAATAAACAAATCAGTAGCCGGTGAAGAATTGGTTTTATTTATTTTTTACTCCTTTCCTCGTGTGATATAACTGATTAGATTACTTTATTCTTCGGGTCGGTGTGATTACAGCGATACCAGAATCATATCGGGTTTTTATGATTGACAGCTGTCACAGACTAAAAGACGCTTTTTTTTGCAAAATCTAGTTTTTGCATCACCATATTTTGAGAGCTATAATTTTTCCATATTTTGGCTGACAGAGTCATGTGATGGCTTGTTTTTTGCGGGACGAGTTGACATTTTTATTGGTACCATTTTTGGGTACGTGACATTTTTTGATCGCTTTCTATTCCGTTTTTTGGGAGGTAAAATTAACAAAAACCAACAATTCAGGAATTGTTTTTTGAGGGTTTTTTTTTATGCCGTTCTGCGTGTGGTAAAAGTGATCGGGCAGCGTTATTCTTCGGGTCAGTACATTTACAGCGATGCTACACTTACTGTATTTTTTTTATTTTTTGGCGCTTTTACACAATAAAACAATTTTATAGAAAAAAATATTTTTTTTGCATTGCTTTATTCTGAGCGCTATAACTTTTTTATTTTTCGGCTGATGGAGCTGTATGGCGGCTTTTTTTTTGCGGAACAAGATGACGTTTTCAGCGGTACCATTTTTATTTCTATTTTGCTTTTTGATCGCATTTTTTCCACTTTTTGTTTGGCGATATGATGAAAAAGCATATTTTTTTGCCCCGTTTTTTATTTATTTTTATTACGGTGTGCACAGAAGGAGTTAATTAGTGTGACACTTTTATAGCTTGGGTTGTTTCCGACGCGGTGATACCAAATATGTGTACTTTTTTTGGTTTTGTAAAAATATACGGATTTATTGGTTTAATATTTTATTTATTTTTTATTTATTTTGTGATTTTTTTTTAACAGTTTAAAAACTTTTTTTAAACTTTTTTTTACATTTTTACTTAGTCCCTGTATGGGACATTAATTTTTATTTTTCTGATCACTGATCTCATGTAATGTAATAGACATGTATTACATTACATGAGATCTTTGCTGACTGTTTCACACCGTGTCTCCTGCCAGGCTTCAGCTGCAGGCTGAGCCAGGCAGGACACCTTATTTGGCAGATCTGGAGGTGGTCATGTGACCTCCAGCTGCCATAGCTACCCCAGGTCCTGGAAGGTATCAGGGGTCGTCGGAGAGGTAAGTAAGACGACCCCCTCTCCTCTGTCTATCTTCTATATGCCGCGATCACTATAGATTGCGGCATATAGAACATAGCAAAGGGTTAACATCACTGGGACCTGATCCAATCAGGTCCCGATGATGTCCCCTGTCAGAGCTAACGCTCTGCACAGGAATCGCAGCGCTTGCAGGACCCTGGGGGTCCTGAGCGCTGCGAGACCACCCACCGTTTTTAAACGTCGGCGCTGCACAGAGCCCAGCAAGCGCCGACGTTTATCTACAGTGGGCGGTCGGGAACCGGTTAAATAATTTGCCTGCTCCAGTGGTTTTGGGGTTACCTTGGTTAAAATTGCACAATCCTGTACTGGACTGGTCTACCAATGAAATTAAGTCTTGGAGTCCTAAGTGTTATGATAGATGTTGTAACGGTCGCATTGCTGCTGTGGAAAGAGGGGAATTACCTGTACCTATTCAGGATTTTTGGAAGGTTTTTTCAGAGGAGGAGTTGCAAGTTTTGCCTCCTCATAGGGACTATGATTGTACTATTGAGTTTGTCCCTGGAGCAACTCTTCCCAAGAGTCGCTTATTTAATCTTACTATCCCTGAGAGAAAGGCCTTGGAGGAATACATACAGACAAGCTTGGCCGCCGGTCACATTAGACCTTCTAAGTCACCTGTGGTTGTTGGATTTTTTTTGGGAAAAAAAAAGGACGGCGGTTTACGTCCATGTCTGGACTTTTGCGAAATTAATAAAATTACAGTACGCAATTCCTACCCACTGCCATTAATTCCTGACTTGTTCAACCAGTTAGTGGGGGCCAAGTGGTTCTCTAAGATTGATCTCCGGGGGGCATACAATTTGTTACGTATGAAGGAAGGTGATGAGTGGAAAACTGCTTTTAACACTCCAGTGGGTCATTTTGAGAATCTGGTTATGCTCTTTGGTCTTACCAACGCACCAGCTTTTTTTCAGAACCTTATTAATGACATCCTAAGACCGTTGATCGGTAAGAATGTGGTGTTGTATTTGGATGACATTTTGATTTTTGCGCCGGATCTGGAGTCTCATTGGCAGAGCGCACGTGAGGTATTGCAATTGTTAAGCGACAATTCACTTTTTGCTAAGCTGGAGAAATGTGAGTTCGCTGTGCAGAGAATTAGTTTTTTGGGCTACATTATCTCCAGTGAGGGCTTTGAGATGGATCCGGTGAAGGTTCAGGCGGTGCAGGAATGGCCTAGGCCTATTAGTTTGAAACCAATACAGAGATTTTTGGGTTTCGCCAATTATTGCAGAAAATTCATTAAGAATTTTTCTATAATTGTTAAGCCGCTGACCGATCTCACCAGGAAAGGTGCGAATACGGTTCAGTGGACTACTGAGGCCATTGAAGCTTTTGTGTATCTCAAGGAGAGGTTCAGTTCTGCCCCCATCCTTAAGCAGCCTGATGAGACCAAGCCTTTTTTGGTCGAGGTTGATGCTTCTTCGGTGGGGGTCGGTGCTGTTTTGTCTCAGGAAAACAAGGATGGAGTACATCCCTGTGCTTTTTTTTTCAAAAAAATTTTCTGAGACCGAACTTAATTATGATGTCGGTAATCGGGAATTGCTGGCGATTAAACTCGCATTTGAACATTGGCGTCATCTCTTGGAAGGTGCTAAATTTACCATTCAGGTTTTTACTGATCGTAAGAATCTGATCTATCTTGATGCTGCCAAGCGCTTGAATGCCCGTCAAGCTAGGTGGGCACTTTTTTTTTCGCGGTTTAATTTTTCTGTTACTTACATCCCGTGTACCAAGAATGTAAAAGCTGATGCTTTATCTCGCAGTTTTTCTCCCATGGTTGGTACCGAGGAGGAGGAGAGCATTTTACAGGAAGGTGTTGTGATAGCAGCATTGGACTCCGTTTTGGAAGATGGGATTCTGAAAGCCCAGGAGGATGCCCCATCTAACACTCCCCATGGAAGGTTGTTTGTGCCTAGGAACTTTATGAGAGATTTGTTTGTGGACTGTCATAAGTCTCGGTTGGCAGGTCATCCAGGAATTTCGGAGACTAAGAGACTTGTAGGTCGCAGTTTTTGGTGGCCTGGGTGGCAGAAGGAAGTCATTAAGTGGGTGCGTCAATGTACTGTGTGTGCTAGATCTAAGTCTTCACATGCTCCTGCTGCGGGGTTGCTTTGCCCTCTGGAGGTTCCTAGTGCTCCTTGGACGCATCTTGCTATGGATTTTATTACTGACCTTCCTGCCTCTGAGGGTTTCACTGTTATCTGGGTGGTCGTGGACCGTTTTAGCAAGATGTGTCACTTGGTTCCCTTCATCAAACTGCCCTGCGCCAGGACACTCGCTAAGGCTTTTGTTAAAGAAATTGTCAGGCTCCATGGCGTTCCTTCCGACATTGTTTCCGATAGGGGACCTCAGTTCGTGGCTCGTTTTTGGCGTGCCTTTTGTGACAGGTTGGGAGTCCATTTGTCATTTTCGTCTGGTTATCATCCTGAGTCTAATGGACAGACAGAAAGAAAGAACCAGGATGTTGAACAGTTTTTGCGTTGTTTTGTGGCTGACAATCAAGAGGGGTGGTCTGAGTTTCTGCCACTGGCTGAATTTGCTCTTAACAACCATACATCCTCTTCTGCTGGGTGTTCTCCTTTTTTTTGTTGTACTGGGAGACATCCGTCGTTTGGGTCATTCTCCAAATTGGTATCGGCTGTGCAGGAGGAGGAGAATTTTTCCGATGATTTGGAGAGAGTTTGGACTGATGTACGTCGTAACCTTCAAGAGGCCAACAAAAAATCCAAGAGGTACTTTGACAGGAAACGTCAAGAGGTTTTGTTTACTGTTGGTGACATGGTTTGGTTGTCCTCTAGGAATCTGCGGTTGAGGATTCCTTCTAAGAAATTGGGCCCGAAGTTTGTAGGTCCGTTTAAGGTGCTTCAGGTAGTTAACCAATCTGCTGTTAGGTTGGAGGTTCCTACCTCCTGGAAGATTAATCCGGTGTTTCATGTTTCCTTATTGAAAAAAGCTGATGTTTCTGATAGGGACGCCACTGTCTCTGTTCCTCCGGTGGAGGAAGAAGGTGAATATGAAATTTCTCGCATTCTTAATTCTAGATGGCATCGAGGGAGATTGCAGTATCTCGTCGCTTGGAAGGGTTTCGGTCCCGAGGATAACTCCTGGGTAAGGGCGGATGATGTCTCTGCTCCTAGACTTGTCGGAGCGTTTCACAGGAGGTTTCCTGATAGACCTGGGCCTGGAGGATCCGGAGGATCCTCATTGAAGAGGGGGTACTGTTAGAACCCTCCTGTTAGTTTTTTCTATTTTGCTGGTCACATGACTTTTTGCCTATATAATCCAGCTCCGCCCTCCTGGCCTTGCAGGACTTCAGTGTTACATTTACTCTTAAGCTAGCCAGGTGCCTTGTACCTTACTCTGTAGTTTGCTTGGTCTTTTGACCACTAGTACTTCTGTTTGTTTGTTTGTCTTTGCTCTGCTACAATTTCTGCTAGGAGGTGTCCAACTATATCCCAGTCCTTAGTTCTTGTAGGGACCCCTCCCTTATATCTATAGGTCAGCGTTCGGACTAGCCGAGGACTTAGGCGGGTCTGTTCACAAGGAACAGGTCCCCCGCTGCATCGTAGGGAATCAGCTTAGTCCTATGGTAGGGACAGTTTTCCTTTCTTTCCTTAGTGTTTGTAGCAGTTCATAACAGCTCCCTGCATTCCACCGGTATGGGGCCACTCAATATTCCCACCGCGTGAAGGAGGAAGACTTAACAACCATCATGATCAATCCCCTACCTCACCACAGCTGGGCCAAGACCCAAGATAGTGACCCTGCAGTCCGCATGGTGAAAGACCTGCTGACCCGAGAAGACGTCCGTCTAGATCCGGATGCCCCAGAGGAAGCCAAGCAGCTATGGAAAGAGAAGAGCAGGCTGTTCCTCTATGAAGGTAAGCTGTGCAGAAGACTCGTCAACCACCGGACGCACGAGCTGACCTGGCAAGTCGTCCCAAGGCGAGATGCAGCTATGGTCCTGGAGGCTTACCATGACAGAGCGGGGCACTTCGGCTGGAAGAAACTGGAGTTCCTGCTAAGAGGACGGTTCTTCTGGATCAGCATGAGAGGGGCTGTAGAGAAGTGGTGCAGAGACTGTGGCCCTTGTAATCTAAGGAGGAAGGACCGCACCAGCCAGAAGACACCCTTGAGGCCCATCGTCACCAAGCAGCCTCTTGAGCTGGTAGCTCTGGACCACGTCAAATTGGCTCCAAGCCGGTCAGGATACGTTTATGCCCTGACAATCATGGACCACTATTCCCGATTTCTAGTGGTGGTCCCGGTAAAAGACTTGACAGCTCAAACGGCGGCCAGAGCCTTCCAGCAAACCTTCTGCCACCCACACGGGTATCCAGAACAGGTCCTGACAGACCAAGGTCCTGCATTCGAGGCCAAAATCTTCCAAGAGTTCTGCAACCTCTATGGCTGTAAGAAGATTCGGACAACGCCTTACCACCCACAAACCAACGGGATGTGTGAGAAAATGAACAATATAGTCATTGATCTCATGAAGACGTTGCCCCTGGAGGAATGCAGCCTGTGGCCAGAAAAACTGCCGGACCTGATAGACTTATACAACCATATCCCGGTGAATGCTACAAACTGCACCCCGGCTTACCTGATGAGAGCCAGACCAGGTAAGCTGCCCATAGACCTGGAGATGGGAGTCCTAACACCCAAGGACACCTCCCCAGATGCGGACTGGGATACGGAAAGGCGACTGCAGTACAAGAAGGTACAGGAGAGTGTGGAGAAGAGCCTGGCCCAGGCGAGACAAAAGCAAGAGAGGCTCTTCAACCAACACGTCCCTGCTTGTCCCCTGGAACCTGGTGAGCAGGTTCTGAAGCGAAAGAGAAGGCTACACAAGCTGGATGACCAGTGGGAAAGGGAACCCTACACAGTACTGCAGTCTGATCACGACAACCCGAAGGTGTGCGTGGTCACTAAGGATGGAGGAGAAACCACTAGTACCATCTCCAGAGACCACCTAAAAATGTGCCCCGAGCAACTCCGTAGTGCAGAAGAGGATCAAAGTGACCTTGAACCCGCAGAGGACAAGGAAGAAATGATCAGCACCATTCTCGGAGAATTCCCTCAGTCCTGGACTCGAATAAACGGTGCCATAGTGGTACCCGTCCTGCATTTCCTGCAACCGGCTCAGCAACAACCTACACCAGAGCAGGAAGGTGGAGAAGAACAAGCAGTTCCAGAGGCAGAAGGGCCTGTACCAGCAGCCCAGGAGAGTCAACCCTCTGCTGACAGTGAGCCTGCCATGCCTGCGGTAAGCCAGAGGACCCGCAGACAGCTGCCTGCCCTGCCTGTAAGTTTAGCCAGTGACTGCACCCCGAGCGCTAGTGAGAAAAACCAGGTTAGACCACCACCAGACAGTGGGTTACGTAGGTCAACCCGAAGCACTAAGGGGCAAATGCCAGCTCGCTGGAAGATCTAAGTGGATAATGTATGTATTTAATGTGTTATGTTGTACCCTGGTTATTAATTATGTTTTTCTAGTTTTTCTAGCTCATGGACTGACAGGTTATGGACGATGAATAACCGGAACTATCATGTAGATAGTTGCAGTTGGTGCCTCTTGCGAAGATGGCCACGGAAGAAAAACCTGTCTGGCGTGGCCCCGTGTGGTCCAAAGTAGGTAGTTTTGCCTTGCAGCCACGCCCAACGTTTGGGGTTTGCTTTGGACAGGTCCCCACATCGCTCAAAGACTTCGCCTTGTTGGGTGAAATGGACACCCGGTCGCGGAAGCGCCGTTTCCTTAAGGACAAAATGCACTTGTACATATGTTATGTTGTTGTTTATAACCTATATTTGTGTTTCCTGTTAGTCCCGGAGTACTAAGTTTAACTAGGGGGGAATGTGTCACCCTGGCATGGATGCCACAAATGTATAATAAAGCTGTTTCTGAGAGCAAGGGGGAGGTTCTCTGGTCAGGGACCATTAGCATGCAGCACCTCCTGTCCCAAGTCAGTAGGGGGAGCAGGCTGACCCTATAAAAGCTGGAACTGGGGGCAGGGTTAGAGAGTTCTGGACGACCTGTCTCTGGAGTGAGAAGTGTCCCAGAGAAGGGAGAGCCAGTTCAGCTGAAGCTGAGGAGGTCGTGTGGCAGTAGAGGAGCCATGAGCCAGGGACGGAAGGCGAGGAGAGCCTGTCCTGGCTGAGAGAGAAACTGATCTACCGGACTTGGTGTCCGAGGCTGTTAGGAATCCAAGTCCTACAGCAAATAACCAGCCCGCAGGGGACTGTATGTTCCTTGGCCTAAGAAGCCCGGAGGTTCCGCCACAGCAGAAGGGACCAGCAAAGCTGCACCAGGCCAAGAGTAGAAAGGGACCCAAGTTGCAAGCCATACGGGCGAGAAGACACGGTGAGCTCAGGAACGTGGGCTGTTACACCACAAGGAGGGAAATAGCCAGAAAGAGCGCAGAGAGCATGGTAGGCCTTCACCCTCACCCTGACCAGGGCCAGCTTCCCACTTGTTCTCAGACATCCAGGCCCCCTCCTAGCCGGGACTGTTTTTGGGTCGTCTCACCTGTTCTAATAAAGACCCTGAACTGTTTAAGAGGCCTCCGTTTCCTGGCTATTGCGGTCAGAATCATCCCCTCCATCATCCATCTATATACTGCCCTGGGGCCACACTCCTCCCGTGGGGAGTTATACTACTTAGTGCTGCACACCTACATCTGCCCCAGCGGTCTGCACTGCAGCGGCGGTTAACCCTGACCGCAATCCATGGGTGGCGTAGTCGGACATTTAAAACCCTACAAATAGACTGCCACAACATTTGGTATGACCACCCTGAGCCATGGACCGGGTTGCCACTACTACCCCCATTATTGCCCTATTGCCGGATTCCGGGTAACACACGGCCCAGGGGGCGAGTCATATCCATAAGATAGGGCATCAATGTATGATCGGCCGGGGTCCTGCACGCAGCACCCCTGCCGATCAGAAGTTATCGGTGCTGGCGGCGGCGGCCACCGGCCGGAAGTACTTGCCTGCGGTGTTTGGCCATCCATCTGTAGTGGCCGCCGCGGGGTACTGCACATCCGCCTCCCATTCAATTGAATGGCAGTTTGATGTGCACTAACAAGTGCCGACCACTACAACATGGCGACCAGTCACCGGAAGGTAAGTGACGCGCCCCTGGGCCTGTGTCGCGCTGCGTTGCGCACGCGGGAGCTTACCCGGAGCCGGATCTCTTGAGGGTTGTAGTCTCGTGGCGGCGACCCGGTCCGTGCCCAGGGAGTCAAACTGAGCGGCGATGTACTAGCAGTAGATGGTTGGTGACTACGCCACCCGTTGAATGCAGCTATGGAGCTGCCGCTGCAGGGCAGACCGCTGAGGCCGGTGGAAGGATGGTGCAGCGTGGATGGTATAACCCCCAACGGGAGGGGTATGGCCTCAGGGCAGCCGACGTGGATGATGGGGGTAGCAGGAACCACTCAGAGACGGTGCGGTGTAGTTCAGGGTCTTTACTGGTGACAAAGATAGACCCTCCCGGAGTACTTGCTAGTGATAGGGGCCTGGTCAGTCCTTGAGCAGATGGGATTTCCCCTGGCCAGGCGGAGTTGTAGGCCTTCCCAACTAACTGTACTCTTCTGGCTACCTTGCTAGAGGCGGGAATAAGTAGCCCACGTCCCTGAGTGTACCGTGTGGTGCTCACCCGTATGGCCGGTGACTCGGGGCCTTCTAATGGCTTCCGCTCCACGATGGCGGTGCTGGTCCCACGCGTGTGACCGTGCCTTCGGGCTTCTGGGCCAGAGGACCTGAAATCCTCTGCCGGACGGTTTCTGCTGCTGGGTAGGAGTTAGTCCCCACAGCCTCGGACTCCGGGTCCGGTTAGAAATCTTCTCCGTCAGGGCGAGCTCTGCAGCTGCCAGCCCCTGACTCCTTGTAACACTGCTCCCCACAGAGCTCCTGATGTTTCTTGCTATGCTGCTTCTCTTCTCTACTCTTGTTCTGTCTTCTTTCTCACTCACTCTGCCTCAGCCCCGGGTTTATATAGGGGAAGTCCTTCCCCTCCCAAGACTGGGCAGGAGGTGTGGCATGCACAGGATCCCTGACCAAAGGACCTCCCACCTGCTCTCAGACGTAATATCTCTATCACTGTGGCAACCAGACCCCTGGGGTGTCACATTCCCCCCTAGTGAAATTTAGTACTCCGGGACTAAACATATTTTTTTTAGAAAAACATAACAAGGTATAGCAATAACAATACAATAAGAAAAACACATAAGATGGTTACGGCGTGTCCGCAACCGGGTGCAGTTTTGAAAAGCAAGGTGTCCATTTCACCAAAACAGGGAGACGTAACCAGGTAGGGGCCTGTCCTGCCCCGAGTCCTTAACAGTCTTTAGTCCATCCTGGGTTACGCTCCAACTATGTACAAGGATTCCCGGTAAATCCACCAAGGACTCCTAAAAAGAACTAGAAACACAAAATTATACACAAGCAACTATAAACAAGTAAACATTATAAGATAGCTTAAACATTTAGATCCTCCAACGTGCGGGTAGCTGGCCTCTAGTGGCCCTAGTGGACCTACGGAGCTGACTGTCTGGCCCTGAACTACAGGGTGTAGGAGCTGTCAAGGGTAAACTGGGCAGCTGTCTATGGGCCCTCTGGCTCACTAGGGGTATGGCAGGCTCACTATAAGCAGAGGGTTGATTTTCCGGGTCTGCTTATGTAGAGTCTTCTGCCTCCTGGACCGGCTGTTCTTCCAGCTCTACCGGTTGCTCCGTAGGTTCTTGGGATGATGGTTGGAGGAAGGTGAGTACGGGTACCACAACTGCACAATTGACTTGAGTCCAAGACCGAGGGAAGTCCCCGAGCACGGTACTAACCATATCTTCCCTTTCCTCTACGGGTCGATGATCTTCTTGTTCCTCTTCAGGGTTCCTCAGTTGTTCGGGACACTTCTTCAGGTGGTCCCGGGATACAATGGCTGTGGTTTCCCCTCCGTCTTTACTGATGGTACAGACCTTCGGGTTTTCGTGGCTTGAGGGCAGTACGGTGTACGGGTCCTTCTCCCACTGGTCGTCCAACTTGTGGAGCCGTCTCTTCCTCTTCAAGACCTGCTCTCCGGGTACCAGGGGAACAGCGGGAGCATACTGGTTATAAGTTTTCTCTTGTCTTTCCCTAGCCTGACAGACACTTCGCTCCACGCTCTCCTGTACTCTCCGGTACTGCTGCTGCCTCTCTGTGTCCCAGTCTGTTTCTGGTGAAGTGTCCTCGGGTGTCAGGACTCCCATTTCCAGGTCAACAGGTAACTTACCAGGTCTTGCCCTCATTAGGTAAGCCGGGGTACAGTTGGTGGAACCTACCGGGATGTGGTTGTATAGGTCCACCAGATCGGGCAACTTTTCAGGCCACAGACTGCGTTCTTCCAGGGGCAACGTTTTTAGAAGATCCATTACCACCTGGTTCATTTTTTCACAAAGTCCATTAGTCTGCGGATGGTAGGGTGTCGTCCTTATCTTCCGGCAGCCATACAGATTGCAGAATTCCTGGAAGACCTCCGCTTCAAAGGCAGGTCCCTGGTCCGTCAGCACTTGGTCCGGGTACCCGTGTGGACGGCAAAAGTGCTGCTGGAAGGCTCTAGCTGCTGTTTGAGCCGTTAAGTCCTTGACGGGGACGACAACCAGAAACCGGGAGTAATGATCCACGATGGTTAACGCGTAGACGTAGCCACTTCTGCTTGGGGTCAGTTTTACATGATCCAAGGCTACCAGTTCCAACGGTTGCCGGGTGACGATGGACTGCAGGGGAGTCTTCTGACTGGCGCGGTCCTTCCTTCTCAGGTTGCACGGGCCACAGTCTCTGCACCACTTCTCAATGGTTCCCCTCATGCCTACCCAGTGGAATCGCTCGCGCAGCAGGAACTCCAGCTTCTTCCACCCGAAGTGTCCAGCTCCGTCGTGGTATGCCTCCATCACCATGGCTACGTCTCTTCGTGGCACCACTACTTGCCAGAGTAATTCATGCGTCCGGGAGTTAACCATTCTGCGGCACAACTTCCCTTTGTAAAGGAACAGTCGACTCTTCTCTGCCCATAGTTGTTTGGCTTCCTCCGGAGCGTCTGGTTCAAGGCGAGCCTCCGGCCGAGTCAGCATCTCCTTCACCAGTCGGACGGCAGGGTCGCTGTCTTGCGTTTCCGCCCAGTTGTAGTGAGGTAAGGGGTTCAACGTAGCAGCCTGCTTACTCCTTACCCGGTGGGAATACTGGATAGTCCCATGACGGTGGAACGCAGGGAGTTCAATCTCTTCCAGTCCCTCCGGATCTTCTCCTTCGTCCGGCAGGTTGGGCATCCTGGACAGGGCGTCCGCGTTAGTATTGGAGCGCCCTGCCCGGTATTTGATTATGAACTCGTAGTTGGACAGACGGGCCATCCACCTCTGCTCCAGGGCACCGAGTCTTGCCGTGTCCAGGTGTGTCAACGGGTTGTTATCCGTGTACACGGTGAACCGGGAAGAAGCAAGGTAATGCTTAAAGCGCTCAGTGACTGCCCATACCACGGCCAGGAACTCTAGCTTGAATGAGCTATAATTCTCGGGGTTCCTTTCAGTGGGTCGCAGTTTTCGGCTGGCGTAGGCGATTACTCGTTCTTTCCCCTGCTGGATCTGGGACAGTACGGCTCCTAGCCCGATGTTACTGGCGTCGGTGTAGAGGATGAAGGGCTGGCTATAATCCGGGTACGCCAAGATTTCATCCCCCGTGAGGGCCATCTTCAGCTGGCGGAAGGACTCTTCTTCTAGCTCTTCCCATTTGAAGGGCGGCTTCTGGTTCTTGGCCTTCCGGGACTGGCCTATCAGGAGGTCCTGCATAGGCGCTGCCTTTTTGGTGAAACCGGGAATAAACCTTCGGTAGTAGCCTACCAACCCGAGGAACTGCCGCACTTCTTTTACGCTGGAGGGGCTTGGCCATCCCTTAATTGCGGTGATCTTATCGGGGTCGGGAGCCACTCCGTCAGCGCTCACCACGTGTCCCAGGTACTGCACCTTTGGTTTCAGGAGGTGACACTTGGAGGGTTTCACCTTTAGGCCGTAACTCGCCAGAGCTTCGAACACCTCCGCCAGGTGTTTCAGGTGGTCCTCATAAGTTTTGGAGTATACAATGACATCGTCCAGGTACAACAGGACCGTCTCGAAGTTTCTGTGGCCCAGACAGCACTCCATTAATCGTTGGAAGGTTCCTGGGGCGTTGCAGAGTCCGAACGGCATGCAGGTGAACTCGCTAAGTCCCATCGGGGTGGTGAATGCGGTCTTCTCCCGGTCCGCCTCTGCTACAGGAACCTGCCAGTACCCGCTAGTGAGATCCAAGGTAGAGAAGAAGTTAGCAGACCTTAAAGCAGCCAATGACTCCTCTATCCTTGGTAAGGGGTACGCATCCTTGTGTGTGATACGGTTGATTTTCCGGTAATCTACACACATCCTCATGGTGTTGTCTTTCTTTTTGACTAAAACTAGCGGGGCTGCCCAGGGGCTACAGCTATCCCGGATTACCCCAGCCTCCTTCATGTCTCTAAGCATCCCCTTGGCGTGTTGGTAATGTGCAGGGGGTACGGGTCGATACCTCTCTTTTATGGGAGGATGATCTCCCGTGGGGATGCGGTGTTCTACCCCCTTGACTCGCCCGAAGTCTAACGGGTGTTTACTAAACACTCTCTCATACTCTTGAACCACCCGGTAGACTCCCTGTTTCTGGTGGGAGGGAGTGGAGTCAGTTCCCAAGTGTAGTTGCTGACACCAATCCTCCATTACTTTCTTAGAGCCGTTACCTTCCTCCGGGTGAGATGGAGGCAAGGGTTCCACAGACTGTATAGAGTTTTGGTTGATGGTATACAATTTTGCTAGCGTGGCATACCGGGGCAGGTACACTTCCCTCTCCCCGATATTGATTATGCGAACGGGCACCCTCCCATGGCGTACATTGACCACCCCCCGTGCTGTCAAAATGGTGGGCCTACTGTCTGAGTAAACTGGTTCTACCATTGCCTGGTAATCTCTACCTCTCAGACCAATAGCTGCCCGGCACCAAATCATCATTTCACTTTTTGGGGGCATGGCAATAGGGAAAGGGTCACACATTCTTACGCTACCAATCTCACCGCCGGAGAGTTCCACCTGTTGCCGTCGCATCAGTGCCCGGATCTCTTTCTGGAGCACTCGCTGCTCGCCGGAGCTGGCGTTCTTGGCAACCTGCTGTAGAAGGAAAATCACTTCTGCAAGACAATTCTCAATTACATTAGTTCCTAGAGTTATTTTTGGGTGGCTCTCATGCTTGTCAATATCTACAATGATCAGTCCCTGCGCTGCCAGTTCGACTCTACCGATTTTGATGGTCACCTCTTTAAATCCGATCTGTGGCACGGGCTGGCCATTGCTGGCGATGATACTCAAGTCGTCGTCAGGGTAGCGGGTAATATCCGAGTCATTCCAGTACTGCTTAAAGAGCACGTACGGGATGGTGGTGACCTGTGACCCGGTGTCCAGTAGGGCACTCATGGGAATGCCATCCAGTACCACAGGCAAGACTGGACGTCCTCCCACATATCTGTCGCGCCAGTTCGATGGGCCTGGTGATCTTTTTCCTGGGGGTTGGCCCTCTACCCCAGGTTGTGCCCGTTTAAAGAACAGTACCTTGCCATATGTCCAGGTTGATTGCAGCGGCGGCAGATGGGTCGTCCGTCCTCGCTGTATCGGTCACTGGGTCTTCCTCTGGCCGGTGGGGTCCTCCTTGGTCGACGCCACGGGATGTCCTCCGGTCCGGATGCCAGCTGGATCTTCCCTGGGGTGGAAACCTGTAAAGACTGCACAGTTCGGGTTAGCGCAGCAACGCTCTTAGCTAGCTCTTGGACCTGATGGCGTAGGTCTGGAGCCGGGTCATTGTCCAAAGCCTGCGCATCAGCTCCCACAGGCCCTGCCGACAAGGGCGCCGCCTCCTGGTGGTAAGTGATAGCTGGGCGCCTGTGGGTCACAACGCCACCCGGTGCCGGTTCTCGGAGCACCCGGATGGCTCTGTCCTTGAACTGTGCAAAGTCCAGATGGGGATCCTGTAAGGCCATTGCCCGCAACTGGGTTCGGTGGGCATTGCAATATAAACCCTCTATAAATTGTTCAGTCAACAGCCTGTCCTCGTTTCCCACCCCATCAGGGTCGGTCTACTTTATGGCCCTCAGGGCCTCTTGTAGGTTTAGTGCATAGTCCCTTATACTCTCATGCGCTCGCTGCTTGCACCCGTAGAATCTAAGCTTAATCTCGGCTGAGGTGCGGGTATCAAAGGTGTCCTTCAGCCGGGTTAGTATCCCTGCGACAGTCTTCCTCCCAGGTGGCCAGGATTTTACTTCCCTTTTGGCTGCCCCAGTTAGTTGGGCCACCAGGATGCTCACTTTTTGCTCTTCTGTGAGGGGGTACACCTGGAAGAGGCTATCCAGCTTTTCTCTAAAGTCATGCAGGGTATGTGACTCCCCTGAGTACTGGGGTAGCCAAGCTGCTCCCGGGATATAGGGCATGGTGAAGGGCATAACTGCAGCAGCGGTGGCGCTGGCGGGGGTTGAGGCAGTGAAGCTCTCCTCCGTATCCGACATCTTCCTCCCCCCTAGTGGACCGTGGCCTACCTTGCGATGATCCTGTTCCGTAGGCCGCGGCTCCGCAGTGGATCGTCAGGGTTGAGGACCTTCCGTCGCGCTCCGGTGACGTCGGCGTCTGCTGGGCTCCTTCCAGGACCTTACGCAACGTCCGGACGTGAGGCGGGGCTTCAGTTCTCGCGCGCTTTCGGAGTCCACGCCCCTCTTCTTCCCGCGCGGCATCCTCAAGATGGCGTCCAATGGCGGGAAAACTCCACGGATGGCGGGAAGAAGGCAGAAGATGGCGCCGGTTGGCGGGAAACTTCACCGATGGCGGGTAGAAGGCTGAAGATGGCGCCGGATGGCGGGAATCTTCACCACAGGTAAGTTTGAACAGTCTTTGCTTTTCAGGCACGCAGTACCCGGTGGTTGCGGGCACGAGATCCTGCCAACTACGCCAAAGTTGACGCGCCCCTGGGCCTGTGTCGCGCTGCGTTGCGCACGCGGGAGCTTACCCGGAGCCGGATCTCTTGAGGGTTGTAGTCTCGTGGAGGCGACCCGGTCCGTGCCCAGGGTGTCAAACTGAGCGGCGATGTACTAGCAGTAGATGGTTGGTGACTACGCCACCCGTTGAATGCAGCTATGGAGCTGCCGCTGCAGGGCAGACCGCTGAGGCCGGTGGAAGGATGGTGCAGCGTGGATGGTATAACCCCCAACGGGAGGGGTATGGCCTCAGGGCAGCCGACGTGGATGATGGGGGTAGCAGGAACCACTCAGAGACGGTGCGGTGTAGTTCAGGGTCTTTACTGGTGACAAAGATAGACCCTCCCGGAGTACTTACTAGTGATAGGGGCCTGGTCAGTCCTTGAGCAGATGGGATTTCTCCTGGCCAGGCGGAGTTGTAGGCCTTCCCAACTAACTGTACTCTTCTGGCTACCTTGCTAGAGGCGGGAATAAGTAGCCCACGTCCCTGAGTGTACCGTGTGGTGCTCACCCGTATGGCCGGTGACTCGGGGCCTTCTAATGGCTTCCGCTCCACGATGGCGGTGCTGGTCCCACGCGTGTGACCGTGCCTTCGGGCTTCTGGGCCAGAGGACCTGAAATCCTCTGCCGGACGGTTTCTGCTGCTGGGTAGGAGTTAGTCCCCACAGCCTCGGACTCCGGGTCCGGTTAGAAATCTTCTCCGTCAGGGCGAGCTCTGCAGCTGCCAGCCCCTGACTCCTTGTAACACTGCTCCCCACAGAGCTCCTGATGTTTCTTGCTATGCTGCTTCTCTTCTCTACTCTTGTTCTGTCTTCTTTCTCACTCACTCTGCCTCAGCCCCGGGTTTATATAGGGGAAGTCCTTCCCCTCCCAAGACTGGGCAGGAGGTGTGGCATGCACAGGATCCCTGACCAAAGGACCTCCCACCTGCTCTCAGACGTAATATCTCTATCACTGTGGCAACCAGTCCCCTGGGGTGTCACATAAGCACTTCCGGCCGGCGGCCACCGCCGGCACCGATAACAGCTGATGGCGGGGGTGCTGTGTGCGGGACCCCGGGCAAACATAAATTGATGCCCTATCCTATGGATATGGCATCAATGTGAAAGTAGTGGACAACCCCTTTAAAGCACAGTGGCCATGAGGTTTCTATAAAATCCCATCCACTTTGCTTGAACTGCAAAACACTCTGTTTTTGCCACAGCAAATAAATATTGTCAAAAACAAACCGAAAGCTCATTGTGGGAACATAACCCACAAGAGTACTATGGGGCCTGTGACTTCCTCCTCTATCATTCTTCCTCAGCGTCTGACGTCTCAGCACAGCGGGCCTGATGACATCACTACATGGCACCCACTGCCCTGAGATGTGCAGGCGCTTCAGAATGCTTGCTGCATAGACCGGAGCAGCGGGAAACAAGGAGGAGAGGTGAGTATTTTTTTTTTTTTAAATCAATGAGCACATTTTGGTAGTCATAGTAATGTATAGAGGACCATGGGGAATTCATTATACTGTATGGAGGACGATGGAGGTGCATTATACTATATGGAGGACTATGGGGAGTGCATGATACTATATGGAGGACTATAGGGTTCAGCACACTATATAAAAGATTATGATTTTGCATTATACAATATGGAGGAATATGGGGCCCATTATAGTATATAGAGGGCTATGTGGGGGCTATTATAATATTTCGAGGGCTATGTGGGAGCCTTTATACTTTGTGGAGGGCTATGTGAGGGCCAATATACTGTATGCAAGCAATTATACAGTGTGAAGGTTTGAGTGGGGACCATCATACCATGTGGAGGGCCGTGGGGGTCATTGCACTGTTTGGTTGTACTGTTTGGAGAGCTAGTGGGGGCCATTATACAGCATGGCGAGGTGTGGGGCCATTATACTGTATGATGACCTATTATACTTTATAGAGGGCTGTGTGGGGGCCAAAGCTGGGGGATCACACTGTGTCACGGTCACCATACTTTGCCGGGGGAGTTGAAGTCGAGTACAGTAGGGTCATCATTATGTGCATGTCCAGGGTACTGTGAAAGAATTCACATACTGTGTTTGTTGGGCACTTTTGTTGGTATCATACTTTAAACATGCAATGAAAGAGGAATCTGGGGCTTCAGTAGGAGGAAAATTACTTTCTAAAGGCTGGAAAGTTGTGAGATATGCTCTTCTGTGACCCCGTCGAATGTTATTTTTTTTGTTGGGTGGGGGGCAACTAGCACTTCTGCTATGGGATCCCATGATTTCTATGTACACCCATGTCTATGGGCCTGTTTACATGCCAGTGTATTTTCACAGTCTTGGGGCTCATTCACCTGTTAGTTTCTGTGCTATTTTTTATTTTTTTCACAGGTAGCATGTGTACCTATGACAGTCTATGGGGATGCTCACATGCCCATGATTTTTCATTGAGATATGTTTTATATTGATTCAAGTGTCAGATCAAATTCATCAATGAAAGTGTCCGGGTCTGTTAAAAGATGGGCCAGAACTCGGATGAAGTTTGTCCGTTTTTGACTGACCGATGGGAAAAGTACTGATGTAATTCTGACCAACCTAAGGTAAAAATCACTGATTAAACTCGCTCTATTTTTCTCGTACATGAAAAAACCTGATGTCTGAATGAGGCCTAAGTGGTCCACACAAAATTATATACAGTATCACCAATGCAAGTCTATTAGTCCGCAAAAAATGTGGACAGCATTTGGATGTCATCTGTGTGCCAGTCATGAAATGGACTGTTGGTTATGAGAAGGGGGAGAAACATTCATCAGTTTTATTTTCAGCTGAGAAAAGCTAATGAACCCTGACCAAACTGTGATGAAACTGATCAAAAACACTCATCACACTTACACCATTTTTGTGAGTAGAAGACATATCACTGTTGTATAATTCAGCACTTTACACACTACAGGGTTAACCCAACAGATTAGCTATGTAGCATCCAGAAGGCGGGAGGAGAAGAGTTAATATAAAGCTCAGTCACAGGTTTGCCTTTAGAGTAATTAGCTTGGAGGAGCAGAGCAGCATGGAGCAGGGTGATGGCTCCACATTCCCTCTTATCCCTCAAGGAGGAGGATAGGAATTTGTCCTGATCCTCCTCCGCTGCAGCCGGCTGTGCAGGATGGGAAAGCATGAAGATGATGGGAATGTGCACTACACGGAAGGAAGATGTGTAAGGTAACTGGAACAATGAGGCCCACAGGGGAGTTACTGCCCTGTATGGAGGGGAACATACTATAGGTAAAACTGCCACCAATGGATAATGACCGATCAGTAAAGATGAGCAAGACTTTTGAAACTTACATTTGCAGAGTTTTCCCAGGAAATTCCATTCTCTGCAAATGTCTTCCAAAGCCTCTACTTGCCCTGAAAAACATGTATGACGCCATTCCCTTTTTTTCCTTAACACACTAATCCCCTTCACTGCATTGATGTCGCCCTCTCTCTCTGTCTGTTTTCTATCATGTTTCATGGCTTTCTCTCCCTATTTCTATGGCTAGGCTGTGAGCTGTGATGTACTTTTTTCTATCCAGGTTCACCACAAAATGGCTGCTTCCTTTCCTGCTTCTGCTTTTATACTTGCTATAATAGTCCTTCTTAATTGTCTGAGCTATACTATGTTAGGCCTCATTCACATGTGCAGGGTTTAAACCTGTACGTGAAAAAATGGTACCGGTGTCCTCAGTTTTCGATCAGTGTTTTTCACCGATGGATAAAGAAATTACAAAGCTTCTCCTATACAATGTTAAACTTGTACAGGACACTGATGGCACACTGACCGACCCATAGACCACTATTGGACCTCCGTGTCATCCGTGCTGCCGGAAAAAAAATGGACATGGCTCTGTGTGTTCTGTATGGACACAAGGGGTGTGTAAAAACACTGGTGTGTGAATAGCACCATACATTGAGTACACGTTCTATCCATTAAAACTGCTACAACTCGTGCGTGCAATGCAGATGAGACCTAATATGATGGCAGCAAGGCATTCTGGGAAAGCCCGTCTTCTCTGACTGATGCAATCTTCTGCAATGTCTCAAAAGGTGACATTCATTTTAGGCACAAAAATTCAACATGAACTTGATTCCCGTTGAATCGATTCGCTCAGATCTAGTCATCAGAAAATGTTTAAATTAGTTTGTTTTCCGTGTGTTTTTTTAATGTTTTCATACTTTCTTCTCACAATCTTGCAGTTCTCACACTGGCCACCAGGGCTATTTTAGACATTTACTTCTGTCCTTTCTGGAAGAATTTTCAGCAAAGCTTTTTATCAGAGGCCGGATTACAATGACCGGTAACATACAGCTGATAACGCAGGTTCCACCAATCACAGTTGATGTCACACCGGACCTTACTCCCCTTCACCCAATGATCTTTGTACAAGCTCATTGGACGCTTCAATGCAAAACAGAGGCCCTGACTTCAGACCAGTGGTGTTCATGCTAATCTTGATGAGGTCGGTGTGCTAGAGTCATCCAGAGGTCAATGAATCAGGACTATCAGAGAACTAGCGAGCGCCTTGTGTGTCTCCATGTGTGCCTTGCCAATAATCTTACTCCAGTCAGTGACTGGAGTAAGATATGTCGCACAGAGAATGCCACAGCTTATAAAATTTTGCTGGTGCCCACTTTATCAGGGCTGGGTGAAAATGGAGTGTGAACGCTAAAAAGTCACAATTTCAGCCCAGCTTCGAGTTGCGCTAAAACTTTGTGACTTTTCAAAGCTTTTTACACTAGTATTCTGGCTTTGAATGAGGCCCATAGTGTCTAAGTGAGTTTATTGCTGTTAATGTAGATTTCCTGAAAGAACAGGACATATGAACATAGAATAGCCTCAGTGGTCAGTGTAAAAAATTCTAAGATTTCTAATTTTAAATATAAATTTTGATATGGGAAAATATTGCCAACTTTTTTGAATGCATTTAAAGTAAACTTTTTTTATGATGCCTCCCCTTTAATTTTGCTTATGAAAATTTGGAGCTCTGAATCTGAAAAGCTGAGCACCAACTACTATGAGGATTTACTGTTAGAAATGAATGAAAGGCAGATAAATTCAGAATAACATTTAATGTTTTATATGAATTTGACCCCTTTGCATATATGGGAGCAACTGTACGTCAGCGCAGAGGTGAACGCATGTGGAGGCGGCTCAGGAGCAGAAGTCAGGACACTGGTGGGGCACGAGAGGCCAGAGAAAGGACAGAAGGGGGTCCTGTGCCATACTCCTGAATTGCCTGGGGGTTGACCGAGCTCCTCACCTGGTGGACACAGCACGGCTCGGGCAGTCCTTGCTGACAGAAGTGACTTGGATATCAACTGTGAGTAAAACACCCTGGACTGCATCATTGGACTCTGTGTCATTTATGCTGCGCCTGCACCATCACGCCCAGCATTCACTTTCACTGCCTTGAGGCTACACTTTTCCCATGGGGAGTTATCCTATCCCTGTGCTGCACACTAATACCAGCCCCAGCGGTCTGCCTCGCAGCGGCGGTTAGCTCTGACCGCAATCCACGGGTGGCGTAGTCGGACATTGACAAAACTATAAATAGACTGCCACAGCATTTGGTCTGACCACCCTGAGCCACGGGATCGGGTTGCCACTACTACCCCTATCAGCACCGTACACTAGAAGGCCTAGTTCCGGGTACCCCACGGCTCAGGGGGCGAGTCACATGCATGACTAATCATAGGATCCCTGCAGCCAATCAGTGACTGTGACTCACCCCATGGGCCATGGGGCACTTGGAACCGGGCTTCAGTGTGATGATGGGGGTAGTAGTGGCAACCTGATCCCGTGGCTCAGGGTGGTCAGACCAAATGTTGTGACAATCTATTTGTAGGGTTTTGAATGTCAGACTACGCCACCTGTGGATTGCGGTCAGGGAGGACCGCCGCTGCAAGGCAGACCGCTGAGGCTCATGTAGATATGCAGCACAGGGATAGGATAACTCCCCACGGGAAGAGTGTAGCCTCAGAGCAGGTAATAGGATGCTGGGGGTGATGGTGCAGGCCGCAATAATAAAGGTCCAGAGTCTACTTCAAACAGTCCAGGGTCTTTATTGTAGGTGGTACTTATGACCCAACAGGAGTACAGGGTAGGAATGGGCCTGGGTGTCTGAGAACATTCAGGCGAGCCCCACTGGTCAGGGTGAGTGGGTAGGCCTACCGTTCTCTCTGCCCTTGCTGACTATCTCCCCCTTTAGTGGTGTGATAGCCCACGTCCCTGAGCTGGCCGTGTACTACGCCTGTATGGCTTGCGACTCGGGCCTTAGGTACCTGTTGCTTCTCTGTGCTGTACCAGTCCCTCTGTGTGGCGGAGCCTCCAGGCTTCTCAGGCCCAGGGATCTAAAATCCCTCGCAGGTAGGTTATCTGCTGCCGGGCTTGCAACCCTGACAGCCTCGGATCCCAGTGTCCGGTGATGTAGTTCTCTCTCTCAGGGTCCCTTCTGCCTTCTTGTTTCTGGAGCCTTTCTACTCCTCTTTCTCTCCACCTTTCTTCCTTCCTTCTCCTCCTCTTCTCCTTCCTGGCCCCGGCCTCTTCTCTAGGCCTGCCTCGTGGAGCTGAGCCCAAGCTGAGCCTCAGCTCCCTGTCAGCCCTCTCTGGCTGAACTTCTTCCCTCTCTGAACTAACCGACTGAACACTCTCCTAAGATGGCCCCCACCTTTTATCTGCTTCACTGTGTCTGAGCTCAGGTGACCTGCAACCAATGAGCTCCTTCCTATGCTCCAGAAACCGTCCCCTTCTGCTCCTGCATCACCGGGTTCTCTCCCCCCTCCCCACTCCAGCCAGGGACATGGTCAGTTGTGCCTGCAATAAATGGGAGCATCTGCGAACTGTCCCCCGGAAATGAGGAGTGTGTGTATGCAGCTAACTGAGCCTTGGTCCATACTCCATCCTTACCTGGGAGTGGAATATCACACCTCTGGTTAAGGTGCAATACCCCTGTAGCGACCGAACCCTCTGGGCGCTACAACTACATCACTCTCTCATCCTTTGAACAGAACTGACAGCCAGAGAGCAGCAGCAGATTACACTTCTTTAGGGTGTCCCTTTCGTCTGAAGGAAGTGAGAGTGAAATGGCTACTGACTGCGTGATATGAGGTCACTCGAGTCCTGGGAGACTAAGCGCAGACTTGAGTAGAACAGCAACAGCACAAAAGGTGATTATAGCTGTTTTATATGTAGGAAATATTGTGATTGAGAGCTGTTTGAGTAGTGGACAACCCTTTCTATATAGCTGACATTTTATCTCTAACAGTCGCAGTCAGAGCTTCGTTTCGGCCGCAGCTGTTAACCATTTAAATGCCGCTGGCTCCCATTGGCGCTCTGGGATGAGGCCGATGAGTTAAAATGAAAGCTGGTGGCATGCTGAAGGTCCCTGTCTCGACTATATTTGAACTGATCTGAATCAGAGCTTTGAAGGAAACTGGTATTTTCACTATATAGCATAATAATGTGGTATTGCACCGTGTCATAGAAAATATTGCAATTTATGAAGCCACTAGTAAAGGAGCATTCCTTCACCCCTCTCACCTCCTCTTTTGCAATAGGACAAAAGAGGGCAATCTAAGCAGCCCATATGCAGAATGCCTAGTTGACAAGTAGGAAAATTAGATGTAGCTGGATAGTGAACTATGGGGGAAGGCATCGGCGAGATCTTACAATATCCCACCGCTGCCACCAATTTGTCAGGGATTTGCACACACAGACTATCCTGATTACTCACTATGTAGTTACCGGCAAGCAAGCTGTGAGCGTATGGCGTACACGCCTCCGAATTTCAACGCATTGAATGTGTATATGCCCCCATATGATCATTGCCAGCTTCACGATAACCCAATTAATAGTATTCACTGCCACCACCGATCAGTTCTAAATACAGGCCTGATCGGACTTCTGCTTTCTGGTAGCGTATGGCTTCGGGGGAGGAACGATTACAGAACAGAAGAAACAGGACTAATACATTTTATATTTAATCCAAAGGGAGGCAGGGTTTATGAAAAAATATACAAAGGATTTTACAAAGAGGGACAGTACAATACATATACAGTTACACAAAATAAAAGGTATTAATGGAAGAACTTACTAGACAGATCAGAGACTATTCAATTTACCTGGAGGAGAGGTGCTCCAATGGACTATTATGGAGCAGGACCTGTGCTTACAAATATGTATCTCACGGCATGAGTATAGACCCATATTCAGCTGGATCTTTTATGCTGAAGGGGTGGCCCTGCCCACACACTCCCCTGTGATGACCTCACGTGGGCTCATCTCTGTCCATCATGGTTTTATGAAATCTATAATTTCTGCAATAACTTCTCACTGGTTGATCACAGAAGTTAGCAAGTGATGCCATCTTTTTTTAATGTGATTTTGCCTTGAGAAGAATATTGAAAATTTAACCCCATGTCAATCATTGTGCCCTGTTTGGCGGGATTATAGACGTCTATTAGAAATCATGCCATCTCATTTCTCCTCATTGTGAGTCTGCAGTCTGATAATGGCATTAATAATATTCATTTTACCATGTCCTGTGCTATTCTCTTCAGAACAGCTTTATAGTGCTGCCGTCATATACCGGTGCGGTGCTTGTTTCTCCTGATCTAGGAGCTTTATATTGAGGTAGCCTGGCTAATCATCTCTTGTAGGACTTTCTATAGAAATGCTCAGCCCTACGCGTTTCATCATTCTTATGAGACTCTCATGGTCATCAGGGGCTCACAGTCTATGATCTTTTTTTGGTTTGATAGTACGATAGTTTTGTAATAAACTTATTGGCAGGGTTGCCGGCAGCGTCTGGCGGCTAAACCAGCGTGACTTTATAGGAAAGTTGGTGCCCCCTCTTGTGCGCCCCCCCTTCTGTCATCCAATCGAGTGACTCGGGTGCGTTGCAGGCGTATCATGTTGCGATCATATAATCATGCAGGGACTCGTCTCATTCTTCCAGTAGGATCTTTTTCTCACAGAGATGTCTTGGCTGCACTGCGATCTCACAGTATTAATATGTCTTTTATATCTAGGGAAGGAGACTGGTATATTGCATTGCATCTTATAATGTCGTCTCTACGAGTTTGTTGCGATATGAGTTGTTAATAGTGTTTGTTCGTAGTTTGTCATTTGTTTTGTTTACAGACAGATCTGCCTGTTTCATGTGCTACCTCGTCCCACCTACACTTACATCGATGCAGAACTTCCTTTCATCGTGACAAATGCCATCTGGCTATGTCACTGCTTCCGCACCAGCAAACGCTTGCGGACGTCTATTTCCTCAAAGTTCATTTCATTTGATCGTATCAATATGTCCATAATAATAGACATTGGGATGACTTTTATTCTGATTGTATCGATGTATCTGTATTATTAAGTCTTCAGATGAGTATTTTATAATATAAAAACAAAGGAAGAAATTCTGATGAAATTTGTCCTATTGTTATTAAACTTCAATTTGTTCAAGAGGTCATTTTTAGTGTTGAGCGAGCATGCTCGACACTGCTCAGTACTCGCCCGAGCATCTCACTACTCGGGATGTTCGGCGAGCACCGAGCATTTCCGGGTTACTCGGGCGGGAGCTCGGGTCTCCGCCCTGTATGTTTGGCGCTCTTTACAGAGCCAATGAACATGCAGGGATTGCCAGCCAGTCACTGTAATGCCGCAGCCATGTTGTTTGTGGGCATTACAGTGATTGGTTGGCCGCACAGCGTCACCTCGAGTATTTAAAACCGGGCGCCGCCATCTTGGACACAGTCGCTCCGGATCAGACAGTGTAGAGACAGCGCTGCTGATTTAGGGAGAGATATAAACTGCAAAATAGTTAGTGTAGGGTCTCTAAAGCCTGCAAAAGCAAACAAACAGTCCTTCTCAGGACTAATATCCATCCCAGATACCAGGCAGGCAGGCTGTATAGGAGACACAGTGGTTATACCAGCAAACGCTGCATTACAGTCCTGTGTGCTCCTGTTGCTGAAATTGCTGGACTTAGCTCCAGGTCTCAGGGGACAGGAAAAATCCTTTTTTTTTTTTTTTTTTCCTCCTTCACACTGTACAAATACCCATCTTATTAACCTTTTGTCCCCCCCCCCCCCCCCCAAAAAAAAAAATGCGTGTCTGATTTTACAGACACAAATATCTGTTGAAAATAGTCAGGTGTAGGCTAGAGAAACAGAAGTGTTTTGCACTTCCACGGTTCAAACCTCTGTATTATCCACTTTGGCCCATTTGTATCTAAAAAAAAAACATGGTTTGAGTGTGTCGCTCACTGTTCAGCCGCAATTATATCTATTTAAAAAAGTCTGGTATACCCCAGTAAACAATAACTGTGGTTTTGCCATCCCACGGTAAAAAATCTCTATTATTCAGGTTTTAGTAGTTTTTACGTAAAGAAAAACAGTAATAGTTTCTCCCTGATTGTTCAGATTGTTTAAAAGAGTCGGGTGTAGGCCAGAGAAATAGAACTGTGGTTTTCCTCTTCCACGGATCTAATCTACTTTTTATTACCCTTTTTCCATTGATAGTGTGAGTGTAAGCTATTTTACTTCCTTTACAATGGGCAAGGCGCGTGGCAAGGGACGTGGAACTGGACGTTCTGGTGATGGTTCGTGCAGAGGACGGGGCCGTGGCCAAGGTGAAAACGTGCCACAACCAACGCCACATCTTCTCGCTCCCACTTCTTGACCGAATTATTAGGGAAGCACAGAACAACACCAGTATTGAGAACTGATCAGTGTGCACAGGTTATTAATTGGATAGCAGATAATACTTCCAGTTACATGGGCACCACCACCTCCGCTCTGTCTTCCACACGGTCAGCTCTTAGTAGCCGTGAGTCTCGACCGCATACTCCTCCTCACCCTGATGCTCCTTCCTCCCACCATGCTGAGTGTCGTCAGACAGCAATTGATCCCACACTTGGACACTCTGAAGAGCTGTTCACTGGTCCATTTCCATATTTGTGCCCCTCGCCTGATACGCTTGTGGTGGAAGAGGAGATCCCATGTAGCGATGCCCAAATATTTGAACAGCCACGGCCAGAGGAAGTCGACGCTGCCAATTTGTCACAAGAGGTGGACGATGGTGAGACACAATTGCCAGGAAGTGAGGAGGAGCATCGTGGTGCGCAAGTGGAAGAGGAGGAGGTGGTGGATGATCTAGTAACTGACCCAACGTGGCAGGAGGACATGCAGAGTGAGGCCAGCAGCACACAGGGGGAGGGAGGCAGAGTACCTCAACAGGCAGGAAGAAGCAGTGTGGTGGCCGCAGACAGAAGGCGGGCAACCGTTCCCCGTAACACCAACACGAGGGATGTTGCCAGTACAAGCGGTAGGTCTTCCAGAGTCTGGAATTTTTTTAAAGACTCTGCTGATAGCCCCAAAAAGGTCATATGTTCCACCTGCCATGCCAGCATCAGCAGGGGTGAAAAAACTACCAGCCTGACCACCACCAGCATGATCAGGCACATGGCAGCAAAGCACCCGACTTTGTGGGGCGAAACCCAGGGTCCACGACCAGTGTCGGCGGGTGTCACCACTGCTTCTTCTACTGTTGTGCGTGCAATAGAACCCCCTGTTGTGTGTGCAAGGCAATCCCTTGTCCATACTGCATGTAAAGATTCCCCCCTCCTCTCAGTCTTCACTTGTTATGGCAGTTTCTCAAGAAACAGCATCCACGTCCACGTCCCACCGCAGCGTTCAGTTGTCCATATCCCAGACCTTTGAACGAAAGCGGAAATTCGCAGCTAACGCCCCACAGGCCACAGTCCTAAATTCGCACATTTCACGACTGCTTGCGTTGGAAATGCTGCCTTTTAGGCTGGTGGAGACGGAATCCTTCCGCAATCTTATGGCGGTGGCCGTCCCTCGGTACTCGGTCCCCAGCCGACACTATTTTGCCCGGTGTGCCATCCCCGCACTACACAAGCACGTGTCCCAAAGCATCTGCCGTGCCCTCAACAACGCAGTTACTGGGAGAGTCCACCTGACAACAGACACATGAACAAGTGCTTGTGGCCAGGGACAGTACATCTCTCTGACGGCACACTGGGTAAACATAGTGGAAGCCGGGACCCAGTCGGACCTTGGGACGGAACACATCCTCCCCACACCGAGGATTGCGGGCCCTATGTCAGTCATAGTTGCCCCCATAGTGTATAGCTCCTCCTCCGCCTCCATCTCCGCCTCCGCCTCCATCTCCTCCTCCATCTCCATCTCCTCCTCCTGTTCAGCCTCCTGCTCCATCTCCTCCTCCTCCATCTCCATCTCCTCCTCCTGTTCAGCCTCCTCCTCCATCTCCTCCTCCTGTTCAGCCTCCTCCTCCTCCTGTTCAGCCTCCTCCTCCTCCTGTTCAGCCTCCTCCTCCGTCTCCGTCTCCATCTCCTCCTCCTGTTCAGCCTCCTCCTCCGTCTCCGTCTCCATCTCCTTCTCCTGTTCAGCCTCCGTCTCCATCTCCTTCTCCTGTTCAGCTTCCATCTCCATCTCCTTCTTCTGTTCAGCCTCCATCTCCATCTCAGATATCACCACATCAGTTACAAGCTGGAAGCACTGCAGTACTGCCTCCGCCAAGTGGCAACAGGCTGTGCTGAAACTCATAAGCTCAGGTGATAAACCTCACACTGCTTGTGAGTTGTGGACAGCTGTGAAAGAGCAGGCAGATCTGTGGCTGAGACTGCTGAACCTACATCCCGGCATGGTCGTGTGTGACAATGGCCGTAACCTGGTGGCGGCTCTGAGGTGAGATCACACACGTACCATGCCTGGCTCATGTGCTTAACCTCGTGGTTCAGCGGTTTCTTAAATCATACCCAGAGTTGCCAGATCTGCTCGTGAAAGTACGCCGCCTGTCAGCTCATTTTCGCAAGTCTGCTACAGCTTCCGCCGCCCTTGCTGTGTTGCAGCAGCGTTTGCAGCTTCCAGCACACCGACTGGTGTGTGATGTCCCCACACGTTGGAACTCTACCCTAAGGATTTGTGAGCAGAAGAGAGCAGTTGTGGTGTACCAGATACAACAAGGCCGTCTATGTTCAGGTCAGACTCCACACATAAGACCTCAGGAGTTCACCTGGATGTCTGACATATGTACCATCCTGACAAACTTTGAGGAGGCCACCAAGATGGTGAGTGGCGATGACGCCATCATTAGTGTCAGCATCCCACTTGTCTGTCTTTTGCAACGCTCTCTGCAGAGAATTAAAGAGGAGGCATTGCAGCCAGAGTATGATGAGATGGATCAAGAAGCCGTAGTGGGCGATTACACACAGCCCAGCCTCATCTCATCCCAACGTGCATTGGGGGACAGAGGGAGAGGAGGAACAGGAGCTGCTATCAAGCGCTGTAGATGGTAGTACCTGTACAAGTGTTATACCGTCGGTTCAGCGTGGGTGGCCTGAGGACAGGGGGGAGGAGGAGAGCATGGTCCGTCGTCATCTTGGTGAGGACAAGGAAATCTTGCCCATTACCAGTCTAGCACGCATGGCTGACTTTATGTTGCGCTGCCTTAACTGTGACCCTCGCGTTGTCAAAATGTTGGGTGACAGTCATTACTGGTTGGTGACCCTTGTAGACCCCCGCTACAAGGAGAACTTTCACTGTCTTATTTCTGAGGTGGAGAGGTCTACAAAAATGGGCCTGTACCAGAAGGCCCTTGCTGCAGAACTGTTAAAAAAAAATTCCCATCTGAACACGCTAGCGGCAGAGGTCACAGTTCGTTGACCAACCAAAGCGTACAAGCGAGAGAGAGGCAACTCCAATCTAGTAGAGGCAGGGGAACACTGTCAACGTTCTGGGACAGTTTTCTCAGACCCTGAGGCGTGGGGTACTCTCACAAGGAGTGGAAAGTTTCAAAAGATGGTGAGGGAGTACCTTGCCGACCGTACCAGCGTCCTTCGTGCCTTTTAATTATTGGGTATCCAAGCTGGACACTTGGAATGAACTCGCTCTGTACGCCTTGGAGGTCCTGGCCTGCCCTGCCACTAGCATGTTATTGGAGCTTGTTTTTAGTGCCGCTGGGGGAATTATAACTGATGAGCACACTCTCCTGTCAACTGACAATGCTGACAAGCTGACCCTTATCAAAATGAACAAGGGCTAGATTGGGCCAGACTTCTCATCACCACGAAATGACAGCAGAGTAACATAAAGTCAAATCCACGGTGTTATTTCGGGAGGTGTACTCCCATGCACCACTTCACACCCACACATGGGTATACGCTTCCTCATTTCGGCTGTTTTATGTTCTTCTCCTTATCCTCAGCCTCCACCACCACTATACCACCAGGGTGACCGTGGTCCGTGTTGCCATTATTGAAAGTTCCTCCGTCCTTATTTTTGTCAGCTTTTGCTTGGAAGGCATAAGCAAAGACTGTGGGAGACCCACTCCCCAATAATGGGAATACTATTTTTAAGATGCTGTACTGTCTGGCTCTTGTAAGGGGCATTAAAAGCATCTTGTTATACCACTCTAACCTCCACGTCTCTTCTGAGGGGCATTAAAACCGTCTTGTTAAGCTACTGGGACCTCCACGAGTCTTTGAACGGGCTCTGCATTTCCTCCTAATTTTTTGAAGCTTTTGCTTGGAAGGCATAAGCAAATACTATGGGAGACCCACTCCCCAATAATGGGACTTATGTTTGTAATATGCTGTGCTGCATGGCTCTTGTAAGGGGCATTGCAAGTTCCTCATAATTTTTGGAAAGCCTTCCATTCACTGCTTAGGCTAACAGTGTACAGGAGACCCAGTTGGTATAAATGGAAAAAACTGTTTAGTTAAGGCCCTCTGACCTCCATGTCATTTCCAAGGGGCATTGGAGTGCCTCAAAATTTTTGGTAGGCATTGCACTCACTGTATGCCCTATAACTGTGTAGCCGAACTGCTCCTTTTTGTTACAGAAACATATCCTACAAGACATATGTGGTTGACTGGCCTGATATTGATGTGAATGGTCCCTGTTCCTCCTGCTCCTTCTCCTTTGCCACTACCTCATCCATCATTTATCACCTGAAGCTTTGTTTTAATGGGAGTCATAGAACTGTGATAGTAGCAGGAAAACATCCAGAAATCCTCGGAGGAGGTAGGATATGCGCCAAAACGCTGACCACCTCAGACCTAGCCGCTACTACATACATGCGCTTGCATTCCAAGAAAACAAAGCAGATGCTAGCTTGTATCATCATCATCATCATGGTCCTCACCTTGGCACTCTCAACGCCCCTGATGGAGAAGCCAGGGCCCACCAGAGGAGTCTGGTTCTCTGGTGGTCTCGTCCAATGCTGCCCTAAAACAGGCCGGGCTAAGAAAAGTGTGTGGGGGGAAGTTGACAGGAGAAATAGGGGCGGCTGGGGACCGTTTATGCAAGCAAGCAGTATGGTATTGCAGCCTGGGGGTGGGTGGGTGGCAGGTTGCATACTTGCGCTTGCATTGCAAGGAATGGGAGAGGTACAATTGAACACTGCCCTGGGACAAGGACTTGAACGGGTATAGTTGCAAGTCTGCAGCGACAGGTGCAGGGTGGGAGGCATCTTCGCATGTACCATGAACAGGGGTTTGGCATGCACACACTACAGCGGAATAGGCTGTCCTTCCCACTAAATACACTGGGGAGGGCACAGGTAATGTTTTGGTATACGCGCTTAATCTTATGTATAAGGCACAGAGGGACAAATAGGGGCGGCTGGGGACTGAGTTTGAATACCTCGCTGCCGAAGCAGCCATGAGGTAGTGGCCAGCTTCGGCCTCCTCCAAACTAAAAGGCCCCATTTCAAGTGCAAGCTAGCAGTATGGCATTGCAGCCTGGGGGTGGGTGGGTGGCAGGCTGCACACTTATGCTTGCATTCCAAGAAAACAAAGCAGATGCTAACTTTCATCATCATCATGCTCCTCACCTTGGCACTCTCAACTCCCCTGATGGAGAAGCCAGGGCCTACCAGAGGAGTCTGGTTCTCTGGTGGTCTCGTCCAATGCTGCCCTAAAGCAGGCTGGGCTAAGAAAAGTGTGTGGGGGGAAGTTGACAGGAGAAATAGGGGCGGCTGGGGAACGTTTATGGACACCCGGCTGCCCCCAGGCGGCTGGGGACCGTGTGTGGACACCCGGCCGCGGGGCGGCTGGGGACCCAGTGTGGATGCCTGGCTACCTGGCGGCTGGGGACTGAGTATGGATTCCAGGCTGCCAACGCAGCCATGACGTGGTGGCCAGATTTCGCCTCCATATGCCTAAAAGGCCCAATTTCAAGTGAAAGCAAGCAAGCAGTATGGTATTGCAGCCTGGGGGTGGGTGGGTGGCAGGCTGCATACTTGCGCTTGCATTGCAAGGAATTGGGGAGGTACAATTGAACAATACCCTGGGACAAGAACTTGCACGGGGATAGTTGCAAGTCTGCATCTTCTGACGCGGCAAGGATCATTTCTGATGGGCACACTTTTAGGCAGTGACCTGGGTGTCAGAGATGCTTCCAGGGGTATTCCCCATGCTGTTCCCATGTATTTTCAGCACTGTATGCATGTGTCACACAGCACATGGTCAGATAAGGTTGTAAAATCGTTTTGGGCACTTGTTAGGCTTTTAAAAGACTGCCGTCAGTGCCGCGCCAAAAATGCTCAGGTCTCCCATAGACTAACATTGGGCTCGTTGCTCGGGTCGAGCACCCGAGTATCACGGCGAGCTCGGCCCGAGATTTGAGCACCTGAGCATTTTAGTGCTCGATCAACACTAGCGTGCACGGCTGCTGGTCCTCAAACCGGGTGGACCAATCGAAGCCCGGCGCGCCGTACACCCACTCAGGTGCCGGAGGTGGAGGCTCCGCGAGGGAACCCAGCAGAAGGTTCCTGACTTCAGTGCCCGGGAGTGGAGGTTCCGGGAGGGCAACAAGTGGAAGGTCCTCAGTCAGTGCCCGGGGGTGGAGGTTCCGGGCTGAGCAGCTGCTCCAGGGAGGGCATGGCGGGGTACGGAGAGTGTTGGTGTAGGAAGCCCAGGAGCAGGTCGGCGCTTGCAGCGCCCGGGACAGGGGATTTCTTCCCACCTGCTCCTGTGCTGCACACGGCCTCCTGGTATTCAGCGGGTTCCGCTGGGTTGCCGCTGCTGGCATCCTGTGCTGCTCTACACCGTGCTGCAAACTTCTCCAACAGCTCGCTCCTCCACTTGGTAACTGCTGCTTGCTGGGCCCGGTCCACTTGTTGGCTCAGCTCCAGAATCTCACTCTGGAGGAACTCCGCGTCCTCCGGGGATAACTTACTGGCTTCTCCCTCCAGGGTGAGGGGGGTCGCTTGCCACGGCAGCAGGCCAGAGGCGGAGGCTTGATCCTGACTTCCGTCCATGTTGTCTGCCGGGTGCAGTCTGTCTAGACTGGTTAAGACCACACCCTGTCTCCATTCCTTCTTTCCTCCTCCTCCTCCTCTTTCGGGGGCGGTCCCATGGCAATCTGCTGTTGGTCACTCCTTGTGACTGCCTCCCTGCCTTGACGGACACATCTATGCGGACAGTTGCAAGGGGCAGGGTATGCTTTTGGCGCCATTCTGGGACCCGGCCCACGATGGGAGGTTCCATACTGTTGTCTTTGATCACGCACATAATGGCGCCCGTTCTTCTGGGGCGGGCACCACATTCAGTATCATTACACAGTTCTTTAGGCACACTTCACCCACCGATAACGGGTTGGTCACGTATCCTGTTCATGACTCCAGAGCTGACGCGCCCCCTGGCAGCTGGGCCTATGGATGCCGGTATAGGGGATATCACCGTGGCTGGCCCGGTCCGTGACCCAGGGCGGTCAGTAAAAAGGGGAAGATATTGGAGGATCTGGGGAAAGTGTTTGTGACGCCACCTGTGGAATGCAGCCAAAGGGAGCTGCCGCTGCGGAGCAGTCCTCTGGACCTGATGTTACGGCAGCAGGGATGGTGTGGCTCTCCACAGGTAGAGCTTGCTCCTGGGCAGTGTAAGGCAGTGAAAGTTGCACTGGGCGTTGTAGTGCAGGGAGGGAAAGATGGCGCAGATAAAGAATGGACGGAGGCAGTGCGATGCAGTCATCCGAGTCTTTTCTCACAGTTCTTATGACAGTTCCATTGGTGCACTGTACAGTTGTCAGCCTCCCCACGTCGCGCTGCGTTCACCAGGCAGGGGTTCAGCACTTCCTCAGGTAGATTAGGAGCACCTGACAGAACTCCACTTTCTGTGTTCCTAGCTAGACAGTCTTCACACTGGGTCTGTCTCCCTCCTGCCCTGTGCTTCCCACTCTCAATCCCATTTGGGTGCTGTGAAGCCCCTCCTGTACGTTGGAGTTCCCGGACCTGCTTGTCCCTCACGGGGATTAGAATGAGGCTTCAGCAACTGACTATATAAGCCAGAAGCCTCCCAGCCAAGACCTGGAGTTACACGGCTGGACCAGGGGTCCGTCCCCTTCCTGCGGCTTACGATCCCTGTCTTCTGACAGATGCGGGGCATACGGGTGCCGTCCTGCACTCGCCGTACCCCCTAGGATCCCTTCCTTAGATCGGAGCCTACTCCTCTGCTCCCCTCCTGGGCCTCTAGCACTGGGCCCTGCTTGTGGAGCAGAGCTCCTAAAGAGACTCTGATCCCTGACTGTTCTCCACTGACTCCTCTACCGAACTCTCCTGCCACCCTAAAATGGCTCCCCTTTATATACCTACTACTATAGTGCTCCCTTAAACTACTTCCTCCACCCACACCCACTACTGGTTCCCCCTACCTCTGGGTTCCCCCTACTCCAGCCTGGGACAGGGCTCAGCAGTTGCGCTCATGCATGTTGCCCCTCCAGCCGGCCTGGAGCAGTGTAGTGTTGAATGCGGGTGTTGGGGTTCTGGGCAGCACTCCCTCCTCACCTGAGAGAAGGAAACTCCACACCTCTGGGTGAGGTGCACTATCTCTGTGGTGACTGAACCATCAGGGGCACCACAATTACAAGTCCCATTGTTTTCTGTTTGATTAAAGTGGGCTAATATCCGGCTAATCTAGCTGCCCTAACAAATGTTAAGTTCAAATACCTGCTCCTTGTTCTCTAGGCACAAATTGCTTAGAGGCAGGCGATTACCCTCCTCCCCACAGAACACATGAGAACTCATCTGTATGTTGGGAGAGATGGCTGCTAGTCAAATAGTGTATGGCCAGGCCACAGCTATGCCACAAGGACTTGGCTGACTCCTTTTCAGTAGAGAGGAGCGGTGTTCGACTCGAACTGTTCGCCAATCTCAACTTCGAGCTGTTTTGGGCGGTGTTCGAGCCGTTCGGCGAACACGAACAATTTGAAAATAATTCGGCTGTTCGAGGTTATGTTCGATAACTGTTCGTGCACCAAAATCATAACTGGATTTTTTCTCAGTAATGCTGAAAATTAATGTTAATACGCAGTTTGAGTGTACAGCGGGGTGGGGGGAGGGGCAGGGGATGGATCTCTGCATAAATAATGAAGATCTCCATTTTTTTTTTCTCTTTCCCGCATTTACAGTAGGGAGGTGCAATCTGTCAGCCTATCCGCAGCGCACACACGGAGCGAACTGCTTTTTTTCACACAAGCAAGGGCATGTGTCATTGGCAGTGTATGTCACATGTCCTTGCCCTATAAGACCCAGCCATTTTCCCCGTCACCACCATTTTCTCACTGCTGCAGCTGCGTGTTAGACGGCACTGCTGTTGCTGTGTGCGCTATACTTTGTGTTAATTTCAAGCCAATTTTCGCACAAATCTACAGATAGCTTGGGAGTAGGGAATAGTTGTGATTGCAGTCCTTTTGAGGACTAGGTTACATCAGTTCCTATCACTTTTTGCCAGGCAGGTCTGTACTAGTGCTGTGCAAGTTTTTTTCACAGCATTTGGCTAAATCTAGCAAAGCAAATCCTTTTTGGCCTCTTGCAGTGTGTGTTAGTCAGTGGAGTAGCCTATCTGTGTTGCAAGCTACACCACCTGTGTATAGAATGCAAATTTTTTTACTGCACCTAGTGAAGGAAAACCTTTTGGGCATAGCATCATTCTATTAGTCCATCTATACTTACCTACACCAGGTTGGAAATTCAAAATAATTTTTATCTGCATCTAGCTCTGAAAAAAATGTTTGGCTTCGGCTTGTAGCAGCGTGTGGGACTTGTTCTATTAGTCCATCTATACTAACCTCCACCAGGTTGCAAATTCAAAATAATTTTTTTCTGCATCTAACCCAGCCAATACTTTTGGGCTAATACCACAGTTTGGCCACTCAGCTCTGCTCGGTTCCCATTCATTGTTTTTTGTGCAAACAACTCCAGAGTTGTCAATTAGTTAACCACCAAAATGAGTGGAAAAAGGCCTGCTGCTTGTGGAAAGGGGAATAGGCATGTTGGGAAGGGAAAGAAAGGTTGTATCCATGGGGTAGGTGTTAAAGCAACAGTAACATCTGCTGAAGAAAGACAATCTTCCAGCCAAACTAAGATGTCTACTTCTTTTAGCGGACAATGTGAGAAGATCCCTTTCTTACGGCCACGCCAATCGCTACAAATTCCAGATGAGGCACAAAAACGGCATGTGCTTCAACAGATATCAAGTGCTCCTTTAAGTGGGCTCTCCTCCACCTCAACTTCAACATCACAAATACTCCAGTCCTCAGAGGTGTCACCCCAATCGCACTTGCTTCCTCACAGCTCCCAAGTCTCCAGCTGCCCGTCTTAGTATGGGGTAACACAGATGGTGGAGTCTGCAGAGCTGTTTACTCATACTATAGCCTGGGAATCAGAGGTCGGCTCCAGAGCTTCTGTGAATCCAGACGAGGAAATGATCTGCACTGATGCCCAGAATCTTTGAGTCGGATCCAGGACCAGAGGCAGAAGGTTCTGACCATAATGTAGACCCTCGTTCCCAAACTGTAACTCCTGTTGGTGGAGACAATGAGGAAGACGATGATGAGACTCATATACCTGATTGGAGCGACAACTTTAGTTTTTTGTCAGGGCAGGAAGAGGTTGGCTCTGAGGACGACGGGTGTGATAACACACAGGGTGATGATGATGAGGTTGGAGATCCCACTTACTGTCAACCCACAGTTAGCCAGTCTATGAGGTCAGCAGAGGAGGTGGAGGAGGATGCTAGTGACGACGAGGTCAGGTTGCGCCTTCCTGGACAGACGTAGTACTGGAAGCACGTCAACAACTGCATCCTCAAACACAACTCTGCCTCTGACCACAAGTCGTGGTGGCTCTTCAGGTCGCATGGGTGCTAAGCCTTGCATAGCCTGGGCATTTTTTCAGATCGATAAGGATGACCCAACTTGTGTTATCTGTAACATTTGTCAGCAAAAGCTAAGTAGAGGCCAAAAAATACATAGTTTGAGCACTTCATGCATGAACCGGCACATGGATATGAAGCATAAATTGCAGTGGGAAGCTCACTGTGCTACAATGCGGCCTAGCCGGCCGGGCCAACCGCCGTCTGCCACATCTTGTGCATCCGCGGCCTCTTCATCCTCTGTGACTGGGGGGACAGCAGTCACACCTGTTTTGGGACGCAGACCTGCCACCTCTTTACCTGCAACAGCCAGCGTGATTGGCAGGTCATCATTTTCTTTGGAGGTGGAAACACCAGCTGGTGTTCAGCGCTGTCCGACATCGATAGCACCCTTTGGATCAAGGCAACCTAACATGTCCGCCTGCATCTTCCTCACGGACCGGCAGTTTGCCGGGGACACCCTTCTCAACCTCGTCTAAGCACAACAGCCAGCCCTCGGTCCCTCAGATGTGCACAAGTAAAAGACCATTTCCTCCTAGCCATGAGAAAGCTAAGAGGTTGAATTTCACCATCTGCAAGCTTTTGGCTACAGAAATGCTGCCTTTCCGCCTGGTGGACACAGAGGATTTTCGAGACCTTATGTCTGTCGCAGTGACCCAGTACCAGATGCCCAGTCGGCACTACTTCTCAAAGAAAGGTGTGCCTGCGCTCCTCCACCAGCATGTCGCACACAACATCACCGCTTCTTTGAGAAACTGTGTGTGTGACAGGGTGCATTTCACCATAGACACTTGGACGAGTAGGCATGGACAGGGGCGTTACATGTCGCTGACTGGGCTCTGGGTAACTATGGTGACAGCAGGACAAGGGGCTGCTGTCCAAGTCTTGCCGTCCCCATGAGTTGTGCGTCAATCCTCTTTATCTCGAATTTCCTCCACTGCTTCTGCCTCCTCAACCTCCTCTCGGTCCTCCACCTGCACCCAAAGCCTGTCTGGTCATTCCACAAGCTTTCTAACTGCGCAGAAGGGATCCTGCACACCTCCTTACTATGGTGGCAGCAGGGCTCAACGTCATCAGGCGGTTTTTACTTTGAAATGTCTGGGAAATGTGAGTCACACAGCTGAGGAGTTGTGGTCCGCTCTGGAGAACCAATTTCATGAATGGTTGTCTCCACTGGACCTGAAACCAGGGAAAGTCGTGTGCGACAATGCTGCAAACCTGGGTGCGGCCCTTTGCCGAGGCAATGTCACACGCGTGCCTTGTATGGCTCACATGTTGAACCTGGTTGTCGAGCAACTTTTAGCCCACTATCCCGGACTAGATGGCCTTCTGCAGAGGGCACGGTCGCTGTGTGCTCACTTCCGCCATTCGCATCCCGCAGCTCAGCGACTTACATCTCTACAGAAGTCGTTGGGCCTGCCACTTCACCGGCTAAAATGCGATGTGCCTACCCGGTGGAATTCAACTCTGCACATGTTGCAGCGACTGTGGCAGCACCGACAAGCCCTGGTGCAATACGTTCTGACGTATAGCCTGGGCCAACGAGATCCAGAGGTGGGGCAAATCACGCTGGAGGAGTGGTCTCAGATCAGGGACCTATGCACCCTTCTGCACAGTTTTGAAATGGCGAAGAAGATGTTTATTGCTGACGATGCCATTATCAGCATGACTACTCCGGTGATTTACATGCTGGAGCACATGTTAAACAGAATTCGGAGTCAGGTGGTGGCAGAAGAGGAGGTGGAGGAAGTAGAGGAGGAGGAGTTGCATGAGGAAGGGCTAACATCTGCAAGGTCCAGATGGTCGGCAGCACCAAGGCGGCAGGCATGTGAGGGTGGGGGAGATGGTTTTACCAGGGCGCATGGTAGCAGCCAAACTAGTGAGGAAGGTGCAGGAGTGGAGGACGAACTGATGGAAGACTCATCAGATGAGGGAGACCTTGATCACATTTCTGTTGTGCGAGGTTGGGGGGAGAGGGCAGAGGAAGGAAGCATGATTGTTACCTCGCCACCAACACAACAGGGACTTGGTGCTCCTGGATGCGCAAGACACATGAGTGCCTTCTTGCTGCACTACCTGCAACATGACCCTCGAATTGTGAGAATTAGAAATAATCCTGACTACTGGGTTGCCACACTCTTAGATCCCCGGTACAAAAGTAAATTTGCAGAAATTATTCCTGCCATAGAAAGAGATGCACGCATGCTGGAGTATCAGCAGAGACTGTTTCAGAATCTTACATGTGCTTTTCCACAAAACACTAGTGGTGCACGTAGTGAGTCTCACAGTTCCAACTTGCCAACCGTGGGACCGTCGAGTGTTCAGCACTCAAAACTTAACATAAACACAGTATCTGCTAGTAACATCAATTTTGCGGAATCATTTCACCACTTTTTTAGCCCATCCTTTGCAAGGCCACAGGAGACAAGAAGTCTGACATAGTCAACGCCTAGAGACGATGGTACAGGAGTATCTCCAAGTAAACATTGAAGCCATGACTGTGTCACTGGACCCTTGCTCTTTTTGGGCTTCCAATCTGGATAAATAGCCGGAGCTTGCCACTTACGCCTTGGAGATCTTGTCATGCCCCGCAGCCAGCGTTCTGTCTGAACGTGTGTTCAGCGCTGCTGGTGGTGTGCTGACAGATAAGCGCACGGGGCTCTCCACTGATAATGTAGACAGACTCACGTTCATAAAGATGAACAAATCATGGATCCGAAACGACTTTTCTACCCCTGTGTCATGCTGGGGAGAGTAAAAGCTTGATTTGTTAAAATCACCTCACCAACCGTTATAAGCTTTCAAATTACTAATCATGTTTATCTGTATCTTGGCTGGAAAATAATTTGGGCCTTGTAGCAGTTTGCAGTACTGATTCTATTAGGCCATCTATACTAAACTCCACCAGATTTAAAATTACTAATCATGTTTATCTGTATCTTGGCTGGAAAATAATTTGGGCCTTGTAGCAGTTTACAGTACTGATTCTATTAGACCATCTATACTAAGCTCCACCAGCTTTCAAATTAATAATAATTTTTTGCTGCATCTAGCCCGGAAAATAATTTTGGGGCTCCGAGATGTGCAAGACACATGAGTGCCTTCTTGCTGCACTACCTGCAACATGACCCTCAGATTGTCAGAATTCGAAATAATCCTGACTACTGGGTTGCCACACTCTTAGATCCCCCACACTCTACGATCAACCTTTTCATTTTAATAAAGAGCAAAAAAATGGTCATTTTTGAAATTATAAGCATTAGCCGGTTATTACAAACTGTAATCAAACAGTTTTCAGCTCAAAACTTTATTCTAGGTGATGTTACATTTGCACATAGGACCCCTTGTTCGAAAGGAGCTTCTGAACTCTCTCGTCCATTGAATTTGTCAGGTTTTCAATGGTTTCTGCTTCAATTGTTTTGCATGAGGACAGAATACCCTCCCAGAGCTGTTGCTTAGATGTGAACTGCCTCCCGCCATCATAGACACTCCTTTTGATGATGCTCCAGAGGTTCTCAATGGGGTTGAGGTCAGGGGAGCATGGGGGTCACACCATAAGTTTGTCCCCTTTTATGCCCATATCAGCCAGAGATGCAGATGTGTTATGTGCAGCATGAGACGGTGCATTATCATGCATGAAAATGATCTTGCTGCGGAATACACGGTTCTTCTTCTTGAACCATGGCAGGAAGTGCTGTTTGAGAAACTCCACATACATTATGGAGTTCATATTTACTCCTTCAGGGATCCTAAAGGGGCCGACAATCTCTCCCCATGATTCCAGCCCAAAACATTACTCCACCTCCTCCTTGTTGGCGCCGTAGCCGTGTTTGCATGGGGTGTCCATCAACCAGCCATCCTCCACTCCATCCATCTGGACCATCGAGCGTTGCACGGCACTCATCGGTGAACAAAACAGTTTTGAAGTCAGTCTTCATGTATTGTTTGGCCCACTGTAGCCCTTTCTGCTTGTGTACATTAGATAGAGGAGGTCGACAGGATAACTTACGCACAGCTGCAAACCTCTGAAGGACCCTGCATCTTGTTGTTCGGGGGACGTTGGAGGCACCAGCAGCGTCAAAAACTTGTCTGCTGCTATGACAAGGCTTTTTTGCCGCTGCTCTTTTAACCTGACGTAATTGCCTGTAGGAAAGAGTCCTCAATTTTCCCTTATCAGCACGCACACATGTGTACTGTGAATCAGCTACATACTTCTTGATTATGCGATGATCAGGATGAAGTGTCTTGGCAATGTTGATTGTAGTCATGCCTTGACCTAAACAATCCACAATTTGTTGCTTCTCAGCAGCCGACACATCCTTTTTCTTTCCCATTTTGGCAGAAAATGTAGGCTGCTTAATAATGTGGGACAGCCTTCTTAAGAAGTCTTGCCTTTCATTGGACACCCCTGCCAAACTAATTAGCACAGGTGTCTGCAATTGCTTACAGTGATATAAAGAGCCCTGACACACATCACCATCAATGAGTTTAACTGAGAAACAAAAAAATTCTTCCCTTATCACTCCTAAACACTTTTTGCATAATAATTTGGAACAGTGTACATGTGCTTTTCCACAAAACACCAGTGGTTCACGTAGTGAATCTTACAGTTCTAACTTGCCAACCGTGGTCTGTATGGAGTTGTTCAATAAAGGGCCCAAAATTAAGATAACATAGACGGGAGAGGTCTCTATAAATACGAATTCCTAAGTATTTGATACCCTGTGAGGGACAGGCAAAGGGAAAGTTGGACTGGATGGAATCCTGTATGGATTTGAGGAGTGAGACATCGAGGGCCTCAGACTTCGCTGCATTGATTTTAAAATTTGACCATGTAACAAAGTGATCGATTTCAGCCATAACAGCAGGGATGGATATATGTGATTGAGTGCTATATACTAGGACATCATGAGCAAATGCAGAGCACTTGTACTCTGTGCCTGCCACCTCAATCCACCTAATATTGGGGTTATGGCGAATTGATGAGAGCAGGTGCTCCATCACTAGGATGTATAAGAGAGGGGACAGAGGACATCCCTGCCTTGTCCCATTGGTGATTATGAAAGGTGATGAAAATGTTCCATTCATCTTCAGCCTAGGTGACGTATTGCGATACCGGGCTGTGATTTTGCCTATGAAAGGGTCCCCTAGATCCCTACCCCAAGCTTTTTAAGAGAATAATATATGGCGTGCCAGGAGACTCTATGGAATGCTTTCTCGGCATCCAACGAGAGTATCTAATTACAAATTTTTAACTGTATCTAGCCCAGGAAATACTTTGGACCTAGTAGCAGTATCTGCTAGTCGGTGGATTATCCCAACTGTTAAGCAAGCTGCACCACCTGTAGTTTGGACACTTAATTTTTTCAAAGGAAATGCCTCGGGCCCCCGGGACACTCAGTGAAGAGCATCGGGGAGGCACCCCAAGGCACAGGGCCTGGGACTGGCGGTAGGACGCCTTGCGGTGGACCGCCGAGCTCGATCTTATAAAAGCTTTTTAACTGCAGCAGCTTTAGTGGACGCTACTAGAGCTGGAATTCCCGCGGCTGCTGGCATCAGACTTGCCCTCCAATAGATCCTTGTAAAAGGATTTAAAGTGTACTCATTCAAATTAGAGAGACAATTTAAATTAAAAAGCTTAGACCTGCCTCCACCGCAGGGGGGCTCGCTCGACCCACCAGCGGACAGGCACCAGTATTGGGAGAGGGTGCTAGCCGTCAGGGTCCACCGCAGCTCTGGCACAAACCCGGCGACACGGAGGTCGCACAGGCAGGAACGGACTGGCCGTGTTAGCTTCGCATTTTTGGGGTTTTAGAAGGGCATGACATGCCTATATCTGTGTCTCCCCCTCCTTTTACTCCTCCACCTCTTTTCTTTTCGCATGACTATTTGTACTTGTCACTTTTCCATGTGTTAGTTGTGTCTACTGAGCAGTTTGTCAGCTTTTGGACACCTTTTGAAGGTGTTTTCTATGTGTTTTTGTTTGCCTGCCATTGGTTTTAACAGTGTTCAAAGGTGTTCGGCGAACATACGGGTGTTCGACGAACCGAACTCTAACACTACGGGGGTGGCTCAACACTACTTTTCAGATCCTATATGGAGAACCTAATGGTAAACCCTGGATAAATGAAGCTTGTGACCTGGTTCCTGTTCCCCACTAGGTTTCTGGCACTTCTGATAAGACAGACGAGCAGCAGTACCCCGACACTGAGAAGTTTGTTCCCTACAATCCTGCAGGTAACTTTTCCACACTTTGCTGTACCTATTGCCTGCCATTAGCCACTTGCCTTTACATTTAATTTTGAGCATCAGAATCAATTCTAATACTTGCATCTGAAGCTGGAGGGGGTTAGTGAATTTGTCACCAGGATTTTGCTGCCCCATCTGAGAGCAGGGTGATTTAGGAGCAGAGACCCTGATTAGTGATGGATCGCTTGGTGCAGTTCAGAGTAAGGCTATGCTCCCATGCTGTGGAAATGAAGCAGAAATTTTCTGCTTCATTTCTGCATGTCCTGTCCCGGATAAACGCATGTGGAATTCCGCACGCGTTTATCATGCGTTTATCGTGCAATTTCCACATGCGGAATTGCCTTGAGTTTTTAATTGTACTGCAAAGGCAATTCCGCTTGCGGAAACGCAAAATGAATGAACATGCTGCGGATTTTTCCCCGCAGCAAAATCGCTGCGGAAAAAACGCAGCATGGGCATTGAACTTGCGTAATCACATTGGGGACCATGGGGGGCGGATAACATAGCGATAAAAAAGCCTTTACGCTGCGGAAATTCTGCAGCATATCCTCTTGAAAAACGCTTCGTGGGCACATACTCTAACTGTGTCTGCTGCAGATCTAATTCTCTGAATGCTGGGCTCTGTATAACCCCACCCACACCACTGATGGGCAGAAAGCTACCAATGCACAGTGTACAGAGCTATTCATCAGTTGTGGGGACAGGGTTGGACTACATGGCAGCAGCTTTACTAGTCCTCTGGTGGCAGTCTCCTGCTGGTGGAGGATCACTTATCAAAACTACATCAGTCAGCCCAGAGAGCAACACGTCGCTGGAATTGGGGATCTTTGTCCACACGTTGTGCTGTGCTCAGATCAGGTGGCAATAAACCTAGTGACATTTCCTTTGTCAGGCAAAATGTATTTTTGTCCTAGTTTTAAAAATGTTGAAAGGACAGCCAGAGATGTCTTAAATCTCCGTCCCCTGTTCACTTGGAAGGGACCTCCATAGAACTCTACTCTTGCTTCCCCCAAACAAGGAATTTTTATAACCGCCATAAACCTCAGCCCAGGGCAAGCATACTGGTTTACACTGGATTTCCCCTCCAAAGCCCTATTGTGTAACTGTACAAATTTTAATGTCTAGTTTAATAATGCACATGACTGTCACAAACACATGGACCACATTTTTGGGATGCTCGCCTTTTTCCAGTTATGATGGTGTAGCTTTCATAACTGGGAAACCACCAGAAACCTAGGAAATGGTTTCTGAGCTTCTGAACGTCATAGAAATATTATATTTGATATCAATCTCCGTCAATATTGGTGACGGCAAACTTGCCTTTGGAAGTGCATTGAGGTGAAGGGTGTATTGCTGGAAAAGGGGAAAAAACAAAACAAAACCTCTTTAAATCTCTTAATTTGCGAGTGTGAACGAGCGGAGTGTGACCAGAGTGTAAGTGCGAACGAAAGTAAGTGTGTGACTTATTTTTCAGTGACTTGGATTCAGGAAGTTTGGAAGGGAGGACTTTGGACTGAATTGCTGTCTGTATTTCATTAATTCTTTGCTTTTCTTTTTACTTAACATTCTGTCTGTTGCAATCCCCATTAGGAAATGAGCTCCATTATTGACAATGCTATCCAGTGTACATCTTGCCACATGTAGGCAATCCTGAACAGCCGGTCGTGGTTGCTTACTGCTGCGCGAGATGTGAGCACGTTGTGTGTTTGGAAGCCCAGATACTGGATCTAAATGAGCAGCTGGCAACACTGAGATCCATTGACAAAATGGAAAGGAGTCTGCTGCTCACTGAGCAGCCGCTCACTGGGGTAGATGTGGGGGAGGGTGGTAGTCTGGAGCTGCAGGACAGTGAGGCCGTTAGTTGGGTGACAGTTAGAAGGGGGGGTAGAGGGAAGAGTGCAAGGGAGGCTAGTCCTGATCTGGCACACCCCAATAAGTTTGCAAAGTTGGCAGATGAGGGGAGTGATGGTACAGGGGTAGCACTGCTGCAGCAAGGCATGTATCCTGAAAGCCGGAGGAGTGTCAGCTCCAGTAAAGAGGGAAATAGGAGAGTAGGGCAGGCCAGGCAGGTGCTGGTAGTGGGCGACTCAATTATTAGGGGAACAGATAGGGCAATCTGTAACAAAGACAGGGATCATCAAACAGTGTGCTGCCTAGCTGGCGCTCAAGTCCGGCACATCGCTGATCGGGTTGACAGATTACTGGGAGGGGCTGGTGAGGACCCAGCGGTCATGGTGCACATTGGCACAAATGACAAAGTTAGAGGTAGGTGGAAGGTCCTTAAGGATGACTTCAGGGAATTAGGCTGCAAGCTGAAAGCAAGGACCTCCAAGGTGGTATTCTCTGAAATACTACCGGTACCACGTGCCACGCCAGAGAGGCAACGGGAGATTAGGGAGATAAATAAGTGGCTCAAGAACTGGTGTAGGAAGGAGGGATTTGAGTTCCTGGAGAACTGGGCCGACTTCTCAGTTGGCTACAGACTCTACGCTAGGGACCGACTGCACCTTAATGGGGAGGGTGCAGCTGTGCTGGGGGAGAAAATGGCTAGAAGGTTGGAGGAGTGTTTAAACTAGGGATTGGGGGGGGGGTATTCATTTTATAGGTGGGGAAGATAGTGCAGATAGTGACCTGGGCACAAATAAATTGGGGGTGGGGTTAGAACAGCCAATAAAGTAAGAAGGAATAGAGGTACAGAGAGATACATAAAATGCATGTACACTAATGCCAGAAGCCTCACCAACAAAATGGAGGAATTAGAATTCATTTTGTTGGAAAATAATTATGACATGGTAGGAATATCTGAGACGTGGCTGGACGAGAGCCATGACTGGGCAGCTAATTTACAGGGCTATAGTCTGTTCAGAAATGACCGTACAAACAAGCGAGGGGGGGGGGGGTGTTTATATGTAAAATCATCCTTAAAACCTGTCTTGCGGGAGGATATATGAATCTAATGAAAATGTAGAGTCCCTGTGGGTGGAGATAAGGGGAGGGGGAAAAAAATAATAAATTACTGATAGGGGTTTGTTATAAGTCTCCAAAAATAATGGAAGTAGCGGAGAATATCCTCGTAAAGCAAATAGATGAAGCAGCGACTCAAGGAGAAGTCATTATTATGGGAGACTTCAACTACCCTGAAATACGTTGGGGGACAGAAACATGTAGTTCAAGCAAAGGTAATAGGTTTTGACAACTATGAGAGACAATTACCTTTCACAACTGGTTCAGGACCCAACAAGAAGGGGGGCACTGCTAGACCTAATATTAACCAATAGGCCAGACCGCATATCAAATATACGAGTTGGGGGTCACTTGGGTAATAGTGATCACAAAATAATACATTTTCATGTAACCTTTAATAAGATGTGTAGTAGAAGGGTTACAAGGACACTAAACTTCAGGAAGGCTAATTTCCAACGGTTGAGAGATGATCTTAGTGCAATAAACTGGGACGATATCCTGAGACATAAAGCTGCACAAAGCAAATTGGAGACATTTATTAACATCCTGAATAGGACCTGTGCACAATATATACCCTTTGGGAATAAACATGCTAGAAATGGGAGGAAACCACTATGGCTAAATAGAGCTGTAAGGGGCACAATAAGTGACAAAAAGAAAGCATTTAGAGAACTAAAGCATGTAGGTAGTGATGAGGCATTAAATAAATATAGAAAATTAAATAAATTATGTAAAAAGCAAATCAAGGCGGCAAAGATTGAGGCAGAGAGAATCATTGCAGAGAAAGTAAAAATAACCCCAAAATATTCTTTAACTACATAAATAGTAAAAAGCTAAAAAATAATAGTGTTGGCCCCCTTAAAAATAGTCTGGGTGAAATGGTGGATGAGGATGAGGAAAAAGCCAATATGCTAAATGATTTTTTTTTCAACCGTATTTACACAAGAAAATCGCATGACCGAAAACATGATTAGTGATAACAAAAATTCTCCATTAAATGTCACTTGCTTAACCCAGCAGGAAGTACGGCGGCGTCTAAAAATCACTAAAGTTGACAAATCCCCGGGCCCAGGTGGGATACACCCGCGAGTACTGCAGGAATTAAGTAACGTCATAGATAGACCATTATTTTTAATCTTTAAAGATTCAATAATAACAGGGTCCACACGACTGGCGTATAGGAAATGTGGTGCCAATATTCAAAAAGGGGACAAACTGAACTTGGAAATTTATAGGCCAGTAAGCTTAACCTCTACTGTGTGTAAAATCCTGGAGGGTTTCCTAAGAGGTGCTATAATAGAGTATCTGAAGAAGAATAACCTCATGACCCAATATCAACATGGATTTACGAGGAACCGTTCCTGTCAAACTAATCTGATCAGTTTTTATGAGGAGGCAAGTTCGGGACTGGACCAAGGAAATGCAGTGGATGTTGTGTATATGGACTTTTCAAAAGCTTTTGATACGGTTCCACACAAAAGGTTGATGCATAAAATGAGAACAATGGGGATAGGGGAAAATATATGTATGTGGGTTAAGAATTGGCTCAGTGATAGGAAACAAAGGGTGGTTATTAATGGAAAACACTCAGACTGGGTCTCAGTTAACAGTGGGGTACCACAGGGGTCAGTATTGGGCCCCCTTCTTTTTAACATATTTATTAATGACCTTGTAGGGGGCATACAGAGTAATATTTCAATATTTGCAGATGACACTAAACTCTGCAGGGTAATCAATACAGAGGAGGACAATTTTATATTACAGGAGGATCTATGTAAACTAGAAGCTTGGGCTGATAAATGGCAAACGAGCTTTAATGGGGATAAATGTAAGGTAATGCACTTGGGCAGAGGAAATAAAATGTATAATTATATGCTTAATTGTAAAACACTGGGCAAAACTGTAACTGAAAAAGACCTGGGTGTATTGGTGGACGACAAGCTCACGTTTAGTGGCCAGTGTCAGGCAGCTGCTGCAAAGGCAAATAAAATAATGGGATGCATTAAAAGAGGCATAGATGCGCATGAGGAGAACATAATTTTACCTCTATACAAGTCACTAGTGCGACCACACTTAGAATACTGTGTACAGTTCTGGTCTCCGGTGTATAAGACATAGCTGAACTAGAGCGAGTGCAGAGAAGAGCGACCAAGGTTATTAAAGGACTGGGGGGTCTGCAATACCAAGACAGGTTATTACACTTGGGGTTATTTACTGTGGAAAAAAGAAGGCTTAGAGGTGATCTTATTACTATGTACAAGTATATGAGGGGACAGTACAAAGACCTTTCTACTGATCTTTTTACTCTGAGGCCTGAGACGGGGACAAGGGGGCATCTTCTACGTCTGGAGGAAAGAAGGTTTAATCATAATCACAGACGGGGATTCTTTACTGTAAGAGCAGTGAGACTATGGAACTCTCTGCTGCATGATGTTGTAACGAGTGATTCACTTTTTAAATTTAAGAAGGGCATGGATGCCTTTCTTGAAAAGTATAATATTATAGGTTATAAATACTAGATTCCTTGATAGGGCGTTGATCCAGGGAACTAGTCTGATTGTTGTATGGAGTCGAGAAGGAATTTTTTTCCCCAATGTGGAGCTTAGTGTTTTCCACATGGTTTTTTTTTCCCTTCCTCTGGATCAACATGTTAGGCTATGGGTTGAACTAGATGGACTTAGTCTTCCTTCAACCTTAAAAAAAAAATAAAAAAATGATGTATTCATCTTGGATGTGGGGCTCCCCCATACCAAGATATGGAAGATGAAGGATTTTTATGTCTTGTGCAGCTGGGTGGGTTCACAAAACAGAGCCCCCGTGTGAGGTAAACAACATGGGTGTGTCCTAGTGTTTTGCCTCCTTACTAAAAACCAGAATGTCCATGTTGGCTCATTCCAACCCAGGGACGTCAGATGCAAGCACTCCTCGCTGCGTGGAGGAATCACACCTAATTTCCGGGGAGCCGTCCCCGCCACAGAATCTGAGACCATCACCTCGTGGCGCAGGTTTTGCTATTATTTACCCCTTTTATTTTAATAACTGTTTTATGCATATATGTAAATTGTCTTTTATAAAATCTTGTATATCTTTTGTAAACACTGCCAACTTTCGGGAGTAAATTATTATTTACCAGCTTCGTTCTTCTTGTCCTATGTCGAGCAAACACGTTCCTCACCCGCTAATTCACGTTACCTAACGGGTACCCGATCCACCTGTTAAGAGATCGGTGGTGGCAGCATACGGTGTATTTATGTGATATTGTGGTTGAGGGTGGTGGGATTGAGGTATATATACGTTCCTGGACGGAACTGGTGGTATATATACGTCCTGTCACATCACGTGCCACAATAGTCGACATAAATGAGAGCAGCTGCGCCCTGTTGCTTATCCTCAGTCAATACCGTGTTTGACCAGCAGGATAAGGGGGCGCCAGAGGGCTGCAAAGTCTGACTAAGTTTTCCTGACACCCTTTAAATGCAGTTTAGGGCCATCTCTGTTGCACTCTTACTCTCTATTAGCTGCAGTGTCCCATCTGCCTAATGCTGCCACAGATCTCATGGCTGCAGTATCCAGATCTTCAGCAACTTGCTGACATCGTGTCAGTTAATCCAATGAGTGTTTGCAGTGACAGCAATGTCTGTTAGCTGGGTTTCTGATGCTGCTCAGTTGTGGAGGAGAGCAGACAGATGTCAGTGTGGTGTTCGGAGGCTCCTGAGGCCCCTGCACATGACCTCATGAGTGCCAGAGATCCAGCATGTGATCTTGTGATCTTGTGGTCTTGGGCTCCAGTATACAGGTGGGACTTTGCAGCTATTTGGGGGGGCGGGGGAGAAGGGCACAACACTGACGTGTGCAGTGAAGGTGGTTAAAGTTCATTGACGCTAGATGACTCATTTTGGTGCATTGACCCCATAGGCAAACTAGGAATGTCAAAGAACCAATCAAGAACAACCGAACAAAATTGTCAAATTATGCATAAATAGGAAATTAAAAAACCTATAATAAATACACGGTTAAGTAAGACACCCTAGAGACAGGCACTCACACCAATGTACATACAATAGTTAAAATCGAAAAATATAGAATAGATGTATACTACCAGGAGTAGTTCTAGAACCACCCACCAGGGGTAGTTCTAGAAGCGCCCACCAGGAGCAGTATTAGAACCGCACGCTAGAAGAAAGTTCTAGAACCGATCATGGCACCAGGGGTAGTTCTAGAACCGCCCTCCAAGGGTAGTTATAGAAGATCACATCGGCATCAGGGGTAGTTCTAGAACTGGACACTAGGAGTACTTCTAGAAGCGCCCACGAGGGGTAGTTCTAGAAGCGCCCACGAGGGGTAGTTCTGGAAGCGCCCACGAGGGGTAGTTCTGGAAGCGCCCACGAGGGGCAGTTCTGGAAGCGCCCACGAGGGGCAGTTCTGGAAGCGCCCACGAGGGGCAGTTCTGGAAGCGCCCACGAGGGGCAGTTCTGGAAGCGCCCACGAGGGGCAGTTCTGGAAGCGCCCACGAGGGGCAGTATTAGAACTGCACACTAGAAGTTCTAGAACCACTCACGGCACCAGGGGGTGGTTCTAGAAGCACCCACCAGAAGCAGTATTAGAACTGCACACTAGAAGTTCTAGAACTACTCAAGGCACCCACCAGAGGTAGTTCTAGTAGCGCCTACAGACACCAGGGGGGTAGTTCTAGAAGTGCCCACCAGGGGGGTAGTTCTAGAAGTGCCCACCAGGAATACTTCTAGAACCGCCCACCAAGGGTAGGTCTAAAAGCGCCCACCAGGAGCAGTATTAGAACCACACACTAGAAGTTCTAGAACCGCTCACGGCACCGGGAGTAGTTTTACAAACGCCCATCGGCACCGGGGGTTGTTCTATAAACGCCCACCAGGAGCAGTATTAGAACCGCACACTAGAAGTTCTAGAACTGCTCACAGCACTGCGGGTAGTTCTAGAACTGCACACCGGGTGTAGCTCTAGAAGCGCCCGATGGCAACCCGGGGGTAGTTCTAGAACCGTCCATCGGCACCGGGAGTAGGTCTAGAACTGCACACTAAGAGTACCTCTAGAAGCGCCCATTAGGGGTAGTTTCAGAACCGCTCACCGGCACTAGGTGTAGTTCTAGAAGCACCCCCAGGGGTAGTTCTAGAGCTTCACACTAGGAGTAGTTTTAGAAGAGCTCACCGGCACCAGGGGTATTTCTAGAACTGCTCACTAGAGTACTTCTAGAACCACCTACCAGGAGCATTATTAGAACTGCACAATAGTAGAAGTTCTAGAACCACTCACAGCACCAGGGGTAGTTTCAGAACCACCCACCAGGGGTAGTTCTAGAACCGTCCACCGGCACCAGGTATAGATTTAAAAGCGCCCACCAGGAGCAGTACTAGAACCGCACACTAAAAGAAGTTCTAGAACTGCTCACGGCAACAGGGGTAGTTCTATAACCGCCCACCAGGTGTAGCTCTAGAACCGCCCACAGACACCAGGGGTAGTTCTAGAAGCGCTCTCTATGGGTAGTTCTAGAACCCCCACGGGCACAAGGGGTAGTTCTAGAACTGCATATTAGCAGTAGTTCTAGAACTGCACATTAGAGGTAGTTCCAGAATCACCCACCTGCACCGGGGGCAGTTCTAGAACCGCACACGAGGAGTACTTCTAGTAGCGCCCACCAGGGGTAGTTCTAGTAGCGCCCGCCAGGGGTGGTTCTAGTAGCGCCCGCCAGGGGTGGTTCTAGTAGCGCCCGCCAGGGGTGGTTCTAGTAGCGCCCGCCAGGGGTGGTTCTAGAACTGCCCGCCAGGGGTGGTTCTAGAACTGCCCGCCAGGGGTGGTTCTAGAACTGCCCGCCAGGGGTGGTTCTAGAACTGCCCGCCAGGGGTGGTTCTAGAACTGCCCGCCAGGGGTGGTTCTAGAACTGCCCGCCAGGGGTGGTTCTGGAACTGCCCGCCAGCACAATGGGTAGTATTAGAACCGCTATCTAGAAGAATTTCTAGAACCGATCATGGCACCAGGGGTAGTTCTAGAAACGCACACCGACACCAGGGGTACTTCTAGTACTGCACACTAGGAGCACTTCTAGAACCGCCCACCAGGGGTAGGTCTAAAAGCGCCCACTAGGAGCAGTATTAGAACCGCACACTAGAAGTTCTAGAACCGCTCACGGCACTGGGGGTAGTTCTAGAACGGAACACTAAGAGTACTTCTAGAAGCGCCCACAAGATGTAGTTCTAGAAGCGCCCACCTGGTACAGTATTAGAACCGTACACTACACTGCGGGTAGTTCTATGACTGGCCACCAGGGGTAGTTCTATGACTGGCCACCAGGGGTAGTTCTAGAAGCGCCCATCAGCACCAGTAGTTTCAGAACCACCCACCAGGGGTAGTACTAGAACTGCCCACCAGCACAATGGGTAGTACTAGAACTGCCCACCAGCACAATGGGTAGTACTAGAACTGCCCACCAGCACAATGGGTAGTACTAGAACTGCCCACCAGCACAATGGGTAGTACTAGAACTGCCCACCAGCACAATGGGTAGTACTAGAACTGCCCACCAGCACAATGGGTAGTACTAGAACTGCCCACCAGCACAATGGGTAGTACTAGAACTGCCCACCAGCACAATGGGTAGTACTAGAACTGCCCACCAGCACAATGGGTAGTACTAGAACTGCCCACCAGCACAATGGGTAGTACTAGAACTGCCCACCAGCACAATGGGTAGTACTAGAACTGCCCACCAGCACAATGGGTAGTACTAGAACTGCCCACCAGCACAATGGGTAGTACTAGAACTGCCCACCAGCACAATGGGTAGTACTAGAACTGCCCACCAGCACAATGGGTAGTACTAGAACTGCCCACCAGCACAATGGGTAGTACTAGAACTGCCCACCAGCACAATGGGTAGTACTAGAACTGCCCACCAGCACAATGGGTAGTACTAGAACTGCCCACCAGCACAATGGGTAGTATTAGAAGCGCCCACCAGGAGCAGTATTAGAAGCGCCCACCAGGAGCAGTATTAGAACCGCAATCTAGAAGAAGTTCTACAACCGATCATGGCACCAGGGGTAGTTCTAGTACTGCACACTAGGAGTACTTCTAGAACCGCCCACCAGGGGTAGTTCTAGAAGCGCCCATCGGCACCGGGGGTAGTTCTAAAAGTGCCCACCAGGAGCAGTATTAGAACTGCACACTAGAAGTTCTAGAACTGCTCACGGCACTGCGGGTAGTTCTAGAACTGCACACTAGGAGTACTTCTAGAAGCGCCCGTGAGGGGTAGTTCTAGAAGCGCCCACCGGGGGTAGTTCTAGAGCTGCACACTAGGAGTGGTTCTAGAAGAACCCACCGACACCAGGGGTATTTCTAGAACTGCTCACTAGAGTACTTCTAGAACCACCTACCAGGAGCATTATTAGAACTGCACACTAGTAGAAGTTCTAGAACCACTCACAGCACCAGGGGTAGTTTCAGAACCACCCACCAGGGGGTAGTTCTAGAACCATTCACCGACACCAGGTGTAGATCTAGAACCGCCCACCGGCACCAGGGGTAGTTCTAGAACTGCATACTAGGAGTACTTCTAGAACCGCCCACCAGGGGAAGTTCTAAAAGCGCCCACCAGGAGCAGTATTAGAACCGCACACTAAAAGAAGTTCTAGAACTGCTCACGGCACCAGGGGTAGTTCTATAACCGCCCACCAGATGTAGCTCTAGAACCGCCCACAGACACCAGGTGTAGTTCTAGAACTGCACACTAGGAGTACTTCTAAAAGCGCCCACCAGGGGTAGTTCTAGAAGCGCCCACCGGAGGTAGCTTCAGAACCGCTCACCGGCACTAGGTGTAGTTCTAGAAGCACCCCCTAGGGGGAAGTTCTAGAACTGCACACTAGGAGTAGTTCTAGAAGAGCCCACCGGCACCAGGGATATTTCTAGAACTGCTCACTAGAGTACTTCTAGAACCACCTACCAGGAGCATTATTAGAACTGCACACTAGTAGAAGTTCTAGAACCACTCACAGCACCAGGGGTAGTTTCAGAACCACCCACCAGGGGTAGTTCCAGAAGCACCCTCCGGCACCAGGGGTAGTTCTAGAACTGCATACTAGGAGTACTTCTAGAACCGCCCACCAGGGGAAGTTCTAAAAGCGCCCACCAGGAGCAGTATTAGAACCGCACACTAGAAGAAGTTCTAGAACTGCCCACCAGGACTAGTTCTAGTACCGCTCACGGCACCGGGGTAGTTCTAGAACTGCACACTGAGTACTTCTAGAAGCACCCACCAGGTGTAGTTCTAGTAGCGCCCACCAGGGGTAGCTCTAGAACCCCTCACGGGCACCAGGGGTAGTTCTAGAACTGCATGTTAGCAGTAGTTCGAGAACTGCACACTAGAGGTAGTACTAGAACCGCCCACCTGCACCAGGGGTAGTTCTAGAACCGCACACTGAGTACATATAGAAGCACCCACAAGATGTAGTTCTAGAAGCGCCCACCTGGAACAGTATTGGAACCACACACTACGGGTAGTTCTAGAAGCGCCCACCAGGGGTTTTTCTAGAAGCGCCCATCGGCACCAGTAGTTTCAGAACCACCCACCAGGGGTAGTTCTAGAAGTGCCCACCAGCACAATGAGTAGTACTAGAACTGCCCACCAGTGATAGTATTAGAAGCGCAATCTAGAAGAAGTTCTACAACCGATCATGGCACCAGGGGTAGTTCTAGAAGCGCACACCGGCACCAGGGGTAGTTCTAGTACTGCACACTAGGAGTACTTCTAGAACCGCCCACCAAGGGTAGGTCTAAAACCGCTCACCAGGAGTAGGTCTAGAACTGCACACTAAGAGTACTTCTAAAAGCGCCCACCAGGGGAAGTTCTAGAAGCGCCCACCAGAGGTAGCTTCAGAACCGCTCACCGGCACTATGTGTAGTTCTAGAAGCGCCCACGAGGGATAGTTCTAGAAGCGCCCACGAGGGATAGTTCTAGAAGAGAACCACCGGCACCAGGGGTATTTCTAGAACTGCTCACTAGAGTACTTCTAGAACCACCTACCAGGAGCATTATTAGAACTGCACACTAGTAGAAGTTCTAGAACCACTCACGGCACCAGGGGTAGTTTCAGAACCACCCAACGGCACCAGGGGTAGTTCTAGAACTGCATACTAGGAGTACTTCTAGAACCGCCCACCAGGGGACGTTCTAAAGGCGCCCACCAGGAGCAGTATTAGAACCGCACACTAAAAGAAGTTCTAGAACTGCTCACGGCACCAGGGGTAGTTCTATAACCGCCCACCAGATGTAGCTCTAGAACCACCCACAGACACCAGGTGTAGTTCTAGAACTGCACACTAAGAGTACTTCTAAAAGCGCCCACCAGGGGTTAGTTCTAGAAGCGCCCACCAGGGGTTAGTTCTAGAAGCGCCCACCAGGGGTTAGTTCTAGAAGCGCCCACCAGGGGTTAGTTCTAGAAGCGCCCACCAGGGGTTAGTTCTAGAAGCGCCCACCAGGGGTTAGTTCTAGAAGCGCCCACCGGGGTTAGTTCTAGAAGTGCCCACCGGGGGGGGGGGGGGGGGTAGTTCTAGAAGCGCCCACCGGGGGGTAGTTCTAGAAGCGCCCACCGGGGGGTAGTTCTAGAAGCGCCCACCAGGAGCAGTATTAGAACTTCACACTAGAAGTTCTAGAACCACTCACGGCACCAGGGGGTGGTTCTAGAAGCACCCACCAGAAGCAGTATTAGAACTGCACACTAGAAGTTCTAGAACTACTCAAGGCACCCACCAGAGGTAGTTCTAGTAGCGCCTACAGACACCAGGGGGGGTAGTTCTAGAAGCGCCCACCGGGGGGGGGGGGTAGTTCTAGAAGCGCCCACCGGGGGGGTAGTTCTAGAAGCGCCCACCGGGGGGTAGTTCTAGAAGCGCCCACCGGGGGGTAGTTCTAGAAGCGCCCACCGGGGGGGGGGGGGTAGTTCTAGAAGCGCCCAACCGGGGGGGGGGGGGTAGTTCTAGAAGCGCCCACCGGGGGGGGGGGTAGTTCTAGAAGCGCCCACCGGGGGGGGGGGGTAGTTCTAGAAGCACCCACCCGGGGGTAGTTCTAGAAGCGCCCACCGGGGGGTAGTTCTAGAAGCGCCCACCGGGGGTAGTTCTAGAAGCGCCCACCGGGGTTAGTTCTAGAAGTGCCCAGGGGGGGTGGGGGGTAGTTCTAGAAGCGCCCACCGGGGGCAGTATTAGAACTGCACACTAGAAGTTCTAGAACTGCTCACGGCACTACGGGTAGTTCTAGAACTGCACACTAGGAGTACTTCTAGAAGCACCCACCATGTAGACGGGCCCCGATCACCTGTCCCGGTGGGCAGAGGCGGGCCCCGATCACCTGTCCCGGTGGGCAGAGGCGGGCCCCGATCACCTGTCCCGGTGGGCAGAGGCGGGCCCCGATCACCTGTCCCGGTGGGCAGAGGCGGGCCCCGATCACCTGTCCCGGTGGGCAGAGGCGGGCCCCGATCACCTGTCCCGGTGGGCAGAGGCGGGCCCCGATCACCTGTCCCGGTGGGCAGAGGCGGGCCCCGATCACCTGTCCCGGTGGGCAGAGGCGGGCCCCGATCACCTGTCCCGGTGGGCAGAGGCGGGCCCCGATCACCTGTCCCGGTGGGCAGAGGCGGGCCCCGATCACCTGTCCCGGTGGGCAGAGGCGGGCCCCGATCACCTGTCCCGGTGGGCAGAGGCGGGCCCCGATCACCTGTCCCGGTGGGCAGAGGCGGGCCCCGATCACCTGTCCCGGTGGGCAGAGGCGGGCCCCGATCACCTGTCCCGGTGGGCAGAGGCGGGCCCCGATCACCTGTCCCGGTGGGCAGAGGCGGGCCCCGATCACCTGTCCCGGTGGGCAGAGGCGGGCCCCGATCACCTGTCCCGGTGGGCAGAGGCGGGCCCCGATCACCTGTCCCGGTGGGCAGAGGCGGGCCCCGATCACCTGTCCCGGTGGGCAGAGGCGGGCCCCGATCACCTGTCCCGGTGGGCAGAGGCGGGCCCCGATCACCTGTCCCGGTGGGCAGAGGCGGGCCCCGATCACCTGTCCCGGTGGGCAGAGGCGGGCCCCGATCACCTGTCCCGGTGGGCAGAGGCGGGCCCCGATCACCTGTCCCGGTGGGCAGAGGCGGGCCCCGATCACCTGTCCCGGTGGGCAGAGGCGGGCCCCGATCACCTGTCCCGGTGGGCAGAGGCGGGCCCCGATCACCTGTCCCGGTGGGCAGAGGCGGGCCCCGATCACCTGTCCCGGTGGGCAGAGGCGGGCCCCGATCACCTGTCCCGGTGGGCAGAGGCGGGCCCCGATCACCTGTCCCGGTGGGCAGAGGCGGGCCCCGATCACCTGTCCCGGTGGGCAGAGGCGGGCCCCGATCACCTGTCCCGGTGGGCAGAGGCGGGCCCCGATCACCTGTCCCGGTGGGCAGAGGCGGGCCCCGATCACCTGTCCCGGTGGGCAGAGGCGGGCCCCGATCACCTGTCCCGGTGGGCAGAGGCGGGCCCCGATCACCTGTCCCGGTGGGCAGAGGCGGGCCCCGATCACCTGTCCCGGTGGGCAGAGGCGGGCCCCGATCACCTGTCCCGGTGGGCAGAGGCGGGCCCCGATCACCTGTCCCGGTGGGCAGAGGCGGGCCCCGATCACCTGTCCCGGTGGGCAGAGGCGGGCCCCGATCACCTGTCCCGGTGGGCAGAGGCGGGCCCCGATCACCTGTCCCGGTGGGCAGAGGCGGGCCCCGATCACCTGTCCCGGTGGGCAGAGGCGGGCCCCGATCACCTGTCCCGGTGGGCAGAGGCGGGCCCCGATCACCTGTCCCGGTGGGCAGAGGCGGGCCCCGATCACCTGTCCCGGTGGGCAGAGGCGGGCCCCGATCACCTGTCCCGGTGGGCAGAGGCGGGCCCCGATCACCTGTCCCGGTGGGCAGAGGCGGGCCCCGATCACCTGTCCCGGTGGGCAGAGGCGGGCCCCGATCACCTGTCCCGGTGGGCAGAGGCGGGCCCCGATCACCTGTCCCGGTGGGCAGAGGCGGGCCCCGATCACCTGTCCCGGTGGGCAGAGGCGGGCCCCGATCACCTGTCCCGGTGGGCAGAGGCGGGCCCCGATCACCTGTCCCGGTGGGCAGAGGCGGGCCCCGATCACCTGTCCCGGTGGGCAGAGGCGGGCCCCGATCACCTGTCCCGGTGGGCAGAGGCGGGCCCCGATCACCTGTCCCGGTGGGCAGAGGCGGGCCCCGATCACCTGTCCCGGTGGGCAGAGGCGGGCCCCGATCACCTGTCCCGGTGGGCAGAGGCGGGCCCCGATCACCTGTCCCGGTGGGCAGAGGCGGGCCCCGATCACCTGTCCCGGTGGGCAGAGGCGGGCCCCGATCACCTGTCCCGGTGGGCAGAGGCGGGCCCCGATCACCTGTCCCGGTGGGCAGAGGCGGGCCCCGATCACCTGTCCCGGTGGGCAGAGGCGGGCCCCGATCACCTGTCCCGGTGGGCAGAGGCGGGCCCCGATCACCTGTCCCGGTGGGCAGAGGCGGGCCCCGATCACCTGTCCCGGTGGGCAGAGGCGGGCCCCGATCACCTGTCCCGGTGGGCAGAGGCGGGCCCCGATCACCTGTCCCGGTGGGCAGAGGCGGGCCCCGATCACCTGTCCCGGTGGGCAGAGGCGGGCCCCGATCACCTGTCCCGGTGGGCAGAGGCGGGCCCCGATCACCTGTCCCGGTGGGCAGAGGCGGGCCCCGATCACCTGTCCCGGTGGGCAGAGGCGGGCCCCGATCACCTGTCCCGGTGGGCAGAGGCGGGCCCCGATCACCTGTCCCGGTGGGCAGAGGCGGGCCCCGATCACCTGTCCCGGTGGGCAGAGGCGGGCCCCGATCACCTGTCCCGGTGGGCAGAGGCGGGCCCCGATCACCTGTCCCGGTGGGCAGAGGCGGGCCCCGATCACCTGTCCCGGTGGGCAGAGGCGGGCCCCGATCACCTGTCCCGGTGGGCAGAGGCGGGCCCCGATCACCTGTCCCGGTGGGCAGAGGCGGGCCCCGATCACCTGTCCCGGTGGGCAGAGGCGGGCCCCGATCACCTGTCCCGGTGGGCAGAGGCGGGCCCCGATCACCTGTCCCGGTGGGCAGAGGCGGGCCCCGATCACCTGTCCCGGTGGGCAGAGGCGGGCCCCGATCACCTGTCCCGGTGGGCAGAGGCGGGCCCCGATCACCTGTCCCGGTGGGCAGAGGCGGGCCCCGATCACCTGTCCCGGTGGGCAGAGGCGGGCCCCGATCACCTGTCCCGGTGGGCAGAGGCGGGCCCCGATCACCTGTCCCGGTGGGCAGAGGCGGGCCCCGATCACCTGTCCCGGTGGGCAGAGGCGGGCCCCGATCACCTGTCCCGGTGGGCAGAGGCGGGCCCCGATCACCTGTCCCGGTGGGCAGAGGCGGGCCCCGATCACCTGTCCCGGTGGGCAGAGGCGGGCCCCGATCACCTGTCCCGGTGGGCAGAGGCGGGCCCCGATCACCTGTCCCGGTGGGCAGAGGCGGGCCCCGATCACCTGTCCCGGTGGGCAGAGGCGGGCCCCGATCACCTGTCCCGGTGGGCAGAGGCGGGCCCCGATCACCTGTCCCGGTGGGCAGAGGCGGGCCCCGATCACCTGTCCCGGTGGGCAGAGGCGGGCCCCGATCACCTGTCCCGGTGGGCAGAGGCGGGCCCCGATCACCTGTCCCGGTGGGCAGAGGCGGGCCCCGATCACCTGTCCCGGTGGGCAGAGGCGGGCCCCGATCACCTGTCCCGGTGGGCAGAGGCGGGCCCCGATCACCTGTCCCGGTGGGCAGAGGCGGGCCCCGATCACCTGTCCCGGTGGGCAGAGGCGGGCCCCGATCACCTGTCCCGGTGGGCAGAGGCGGGCCCCGATCACCTGTCCCGGTGGGCAGAGGCGGGCCCCGATCACCTGTCCCGGTGGGCAGAGGCGGGCCCCGATCACCTGTCCCGGTGGGCAGAGGCGGGCCCCGATCACCTGTCCCGGTGGGCAGAGGCGGGCCCCGATCACCTGTCCCGGTGGGCAGAGGCGGGCCCCGATCACCTGTCCCGGTGGGCAGAGGCGGGCCCCGATCACCTGTCCCGGTGGGCAGAGGCGGGCCCCGATCACCTGTCCCGGTGGGCAGAGGCGGGCCCCGATCACCTGTCCCGGTGGGCAGAGGCGGGCCCCGATCACCTGTCCCGGTGGGCAGAGGCGGGCCCCGATCACCTGTCCCGGTGGGCAGAGGCGGGCCCCGATCACCTGTCCCGGTGGGCAGAGGCGGGCCCCGATCCGATTTCAAAGGTATAAAAAAGGTGAGTATATGCGCTGCAGAGACTGAAGCAGTGGGGGAACAAGGAGCGGTGAGTATTGTATTTTTCTTAAAAATAAAATCAGTGAGTACATGGTGCCCATAATACTGGAAAACTGTGGGCTGCATTTTACCCTATGGGGGGTGGGGGGGTTGAGCTTCACCCTATGGGGGGGTGGGGTTGCGTTTTACCCTATGGGCGGGTGCATATTACTGTGAGGAGGACCATGGGGAAGTGAATTATGCTCTGTGGAGGACTATAGTGAGTATTTTATTGTATGGAGGATTATGGTGGCGTGTTATACTATGGGGGGCCATTATAATATGTGAAGGGTTATGTGTGGGGCCATTATACAGTATGCAAGCAATTATACAGTGTTAAGGTTTGTGTGGGGTCCATCATGCTTGGATTGAAGTGAATATCCAGCTCCAGTAAAAAAAACAAATGGATTGCTGTGACACCATTTAGCTGTAGTTGGGGGTTTGGAAGGTGTAGAAAATGTGCAACACCGAACGCGTTTTGAACACTCTGCATGTTCTTAGACTCCTCTTTTGTGCATCTTCCAAACCCCCAACTACACCTAAATGGTGTGTCACAACAATGCCATTGTTTCAATCGTTCTTATAAAGACTTTTTTTGTACTGGATTTGGATGCACCTTGCTTCTACATCTGGCAGAGACTGGATCCTGTGCTTCGTTATATGGAACCCGCCGGGAATCCTTCAAGGGTGAGCTGAATATTACTCTGACCTATGTGGTGTCCATCATACTGTTTGGAGGGCTAGTGCAGACTATTATACAGTGTGGGGCCATTATACTGTATGTAGGCCCATTACACTGCATGGAGGGCTGTGTGGGGGTCAAAGTTGGGGGATTACTGTGTTGTGGTCACCTTACTTTGCCTTGTGAGTTGAGGGGGGGGGCACAGTTTGATGACCCTACTGTACATGTGGAGGTTAAGGTAGAGGAATTCACCATGGGGGGTATCATACTGTTTTTGGGGGGCACTTTTGTTGGCATCATACGTTATGGTGGCAATGAGAGGGGAATCTAGGACTTCAGCAGGAGGAAAATTACTATGTAAAGGCTGGAAAGTTGTGACACTGACAAATATAATTTTTTTTATTCATTTCTTTTGAAGGGAGAGACCTCAACTCAAACTTCTGCTATGGGCCCGATGATTTCTATGTACGCCCCTGCCCCACGGCATCAATATACGCGCACAGCACTGCTACAGCAATACACAGAATTAACAAAATGAAGGTGAGTGACCCCCTAACCTATTAGCCCCCTGTGCAGCTGCACTGGTTGCACCAATGATATCCACTTAGTCTAGTAAAATCTGTCATCCCTCATCAAAGCTGAGCAACAAACTCTCCTAGTTACCCATAGCAATCAGAGATTAAAAGGGTATTCCCATCTCCAAGATCCTATCCCAATATGTAGTAGGTGTAATATTAATATTAGCAAAAACCTCCAATTAGAAATGTAGAATAGTTTTTCTGCTTCGCTGTGTCTCTTCCCTCATGTGCAGGCATTGCAGGACCTTAGGTATCCATGGTTACGACCACTAGCAACTAGATAACTGGTGGTTGTAAGCATGGATATCTAATATTATTATTATTACACCTACTACATATTGGAAGAGGATTTTGGAGATGGGAATACCCCTTTAATAAAAGCTGAGCTCTGACTGGTTGCTATGGGTAACGAGAATAGTTGTAATGCTGCTACATAATCTACATAATTTCTCACCTTTCTCATCAGTCAGGTGGATGTGACGGGGTCCTGGGTCTCCTCCTCCGCTTCCATCCGCTCAGTCTTGTCATGGCTCAGTGAAGGCTAAGAAGCGGGTTATTCTGTTCTTCTTGGCTTTCTCCTGTCCCTATTCTCCAATCGATTCTTCTTGCCTTCCTTGTGGTTTCTAAGCTCCCGTGTGTCTCCTCTCACCTGCGCTCCTGTGTATATAGGCGCCTGCCATTGTGATGTCATCGCTATGTCATAAATTCCACATTCCGGCACCTCCCATTGTGATGTCATCGTTGTCATAGATTCCACATTCCGGCACCTCCCATTGTGATGTCATCGTTGTCATAGATTCCACATTCCGGCACCTGCCATTGTGATGTCATCGCTATGTCATAGATTCCACATTCCGGCACCTGCCATTGTGATGTCATCGCTATGTCGCCATGCTTCCACATGCTGGTATGTGCCTCTGTGATATCACAGCTTTGGCCAATATGGCTGTAGTCCTGGGGCAGCATAAGTCACATGACTGGTACAAGTCGTATGGTTCAGGACATTGCAGTCCAATTGAAGAAATCATTGCTTGATTACAATCCGGTTTTCCACACAATTTACCTCACACACATTATTTACACCAGTGCATTATTAATGGCCGTACAGAACTAGGCCTCAAAAAGGCTGGGTTTATTGAGGTCCTGACGACCAGGTAATGAAGGGTTTATTACAGGGTTTGATATGGAGGTTGGATGTGGAACTAGGAATGTGATAGGCTGGTGGAGTTATAGTGAGATTTATATAATAGGAGGGCAGCCATCTTTGGCGTGACATTCAGCGCTGGCTTCACTTTCCTCTCCTACAGACAACATTGACATCTGGAGGAAGTGGGAGAGCAGCTGCAGCGGTCAATTCCTCCAAAGTACGAGTGAAGATGACTCGCCCCCTGGGCCGCGTGGGGAACCCGGAGCCGGGCCTCTGGTGGGATGCTGGGGGTGGTAGTCTCAGTGTGGCGGCGACCCGGTCCGTGGCTCAGGGTGGTCAAACCAGTGGCAGTCTTAGTGTAATAACAAATGTCCGACTACGCCACCCGTGGATTGCAGTCAGTGAGGACCGCCGCTGTGCTGCAGGCCGCTGAGGCTGATGTTGTAAGCGCAGCCAAGTATGGGATAACTCCCCACGGGAGAAGTATTGCCTCAGGGCAGCTAGTGTGGATGATGGGAGTGATGGTGTGAGCGTCCCAGTACTAATGGTGCTGGTGCGGCGATGAAACAGAGACGTGTGGTGCAGTTCAGGGTCTTTACTGATGGTATAGAGCAGACCTTCCCGGGAGTACTGGTTAGCAGTAGAGGCCTGGTCAGTCTGTGAGCAAGCAGGATCTCCCCCTGGCCAGGTGGAGTTGTAGGCCTCCCCGTCTATCTGCACTCTTTCCTGGCTACCTTGCTCTATGCAGGTAGAAGTAGCCCACGTCCCTGAGTATACTGTGTGGTGCTCACCCGTATGGCCGGTGACTTGGGGCCTTCTGTTAGCCTCCGCTCCACGACGGCGGTGCTGGTCCCTTAGTGTCTTCAGCCAAGGCGAGCTATCTAGCTTCCAGCCTCTGGCACTCACTCCTGCTCCTACAGAGCTCTTGCTGTATCTTTCCCTCTCCAAGCTCTGACTCACCTAATCCCGCTCCAGACCCAGTTTATAAGGGCAGATTCCTCCCCTCCCAGGTCTGGGCGGGCAGTGTTGCATGCTTAGGGCTCCTGACCAGAGAAACCTCCCACTTGCTCTCAGACATAATATTTCTATTACTGTGGCAACCAGACCCCTGGGGTGCCACATTCCCCCCTAGTAAATTTTAGTACTCCGGGACTAAACACATTTTTAAAGAAACATAAATACAAGGGTATAAACGATAATACAATAACATATTTACAAGAAGCTTTAGTTCTTTAAAGGTCACGGCGTGTCCGCAACCGGGTGTCCATATCACTCAAGGTGAAGTTTGTGAAACAAGAGGGTGTCCATGTCACCCAAGGTGAAGCTTTAAGCGAAGTAGGGGACCTGTCCAAAGCAAACCCCTTGCGTTGGCCTTGGGCGTGGCTGCAAGGCTGAAGCTAGCTACTTTGGGCCGCAAGGAGGCCACGCCAGACAGGTTTTCTCTTCTGCGGCCACCTTCGCAAGAGGCACAGTGTGCAACTATCTACAAGATTGTTCCGGTTATCCAGCGTCCATAACCTGTTAGTCCAAATAAATCTGCAGGGTAACTGAGAAACATAATTAATAACAGGCAACAACAAAAACCATAAACATTTTCAAGAAACAGGTAAATTTACAGTGCATTACTTTATATTTTCCAGCGAGCGGGCATCTGACCTCTAGTGACTCTAGTGGACCTACGGAGCTCACTAACTGGTCCTGCACTACAGGGTGTAGGATGTGTTATGGGTAAGCTGGGCAGCTGTCTGCGCACTCTTTGGCTCACTAGGGGCACGGCAGGCTCACTACTAGCAGAGGGTTGATCCTCCTGCGCTGCTGGTGTGGACTCTTCTGCCTCCTGGGCTGGCTGCTCTTCCAGCTCTACCTGGTCTTCTGTAGGCACTTGAGGGGCTGGCTGGAGAAAGGTGAGGACGGGCACCACGATAGCGTTGTTTACTTGTGTCCAGGACCGGGGAAAGTCTCCGAGTACGGTGCTGATCATTTCCTCCTTTTCCTCTACGGGTTGAGGGTCTTCCTGATCTTCATCCGTGTTTTGCAACTTCTCGGGGCACTTTTTCAGGTGGTCTCTGGAGACAGTGGCTGTGGTCTCTCCTCCATCCTTGCTGATGACGTACACCTTTGGATTATTGTGGCTTGAGGGCAGTACGGTGTTCGGGTCCTTTTCCCACTGGTCGTCCAACTTATGGAGCCGCCTTTTTCTTTTCAAGACCTGCTCTCCAGGTACCAGGGGAACAGCGGGAGCATGTTGGTTATAAGTCCTCTCCTGCCTTTCTCTTGATTGACAGAGACTTCGCTCGACGCTCTCCTGTACTTTCCGGTACTGCTGCTGCCGTTCTGTATCCCAGTCTGCCTCTGGCGAGGTGTCCTCAGGTGTCAGGACTCCCATATCCAGGTCAATAGGCAGCTTACCAGGTCTTGCTCTCATTAGGTAAGCCGGGGTACAGTTGGTGGAACCTACCGGGATGTGGTTGTACAGGTCCACCAGATCGGGCAGTTTCTCAGGCCACAGGCTGCGTTCTTCCAGGGGCAATGTTTTTAGCAGATCTATCACCACCTGGTTCATCTTTTCGCAGAGTCCGTTGGTCTGCGGGTGATAGGCCGTTGTTCTTATCTCCTTGCAGCCATACAGGTTGCAGAACTCCTGGAAGACCTCTGCTTCCAAGGCTGGTCCTTGGTCTGTCAACACTTGCTCCGGGTACCCGTGTGGACGGCTGAAGTGCTGCTGGAAGGCTCTAGCTGCTGTTTGAGCCGTTAAGTCCTTGACGGGAACCACCACCAGGAACCGGGAGTAGTGATCTACGATTGTGAGGGCGTAGACATACCCAGATCTGCTCGGAGCCAGTTTCACATGGTCCAGGGCTACCAGTTCCAGTGGCTGTCTGGTGATGATGGGCTGCAGGGGAGTCTTCTGGCTGGCACGGTCCTTTCTTCTTAGGTTGCACGGGCCACAGTCTCTGCACCACCTCTCGATGACTCCTCTCATGCCTACCCAGTAGAACCGTTCACGCAACAAGTACTCCAGCTTCTTCCATCCAAAATGTCCTGCTCCGTTGTGGTATGCCTCCAGAACTATAGCCGCGTCTCGTCTTGGGACCACTACCTGCCAGGTCAACTCATGTGTTCGAGAATTAACCATTCTTCGGCACAGCTTCTCCCTGTAGAGGAACAGCTTACTTTTCTCCTTCCACAGTTGCTTGGTCTCCTCCGGAGTGTCTGGGTCAAGACGGGCATCGGCCTGTGTCAGCATTTCCTTCACCAGACGGACTGCGGGATCACTGTCTTGCGTTTCCGCCCAGCTGTAGTGGGGCAAGGGATTGAACGTCACAGAGCGCCTGTCCTTCACACGGTGGGAATACAGGGTAATCCCATGACGGTGGAACGCAGGGAGCTCAACGTCTTCTGGATCTTCCCCTACATCCGGTAAGTTTGGCATTCTAGACAGGGCATCCGCGTTGGCATTTGAGCGTCCCGCCCGGTATTTGATGGTGAATTCATAGTTGGACAGGCGGGCCATCCATCTCTGCTCCAGGGCACCGAGCCTTGCAGTGTCCAGGTGTGTCAACGGGTTGTTATCCGTGTACACGGTGAACTTGGAAGAGGCAAGGTAATGCTTGAAACGTTCGGTCACTGCCCACACCACTGCCAGGAACTCCAGCTTGAATCCGCTATAATTATCAGGGTTCCTCTCCGTGGGCCGTAGCTTTCGGCTGGCGTAAGCGATTACCCGTTCTTACCCCTGCTGGATCTGGGACAGTACGGCTCCTAGCCCGATGTTGCTTGCGTCCGTGTGGAGGATAAAGGGCTGGTTGTAATCAGGGTACGCCAGGATTTCATCCCCCGTGAGGGCCATCTTCAGCTGGCAGAAGGACTCCTCTTCCAGCTTTTCCCACCTGAAGGGCGGCTTCTGGTTTTTAGCTTTCCGAGATTGACCTATCAGGAGGTCCTGCATAGGGGCTGCCATTTTGGTGAAACCGGGAATGAATCTTCGGTAGTAGCCTACCAACCCGAGGAACTGCCGCACTTCCTTTATGCTGGAGGGTCTTGGCCAGTCTTTAATCACGGTGATCTTATCGGGGTCGGGAGCCACTCCGTCAGCACTCACCACGTGTCCCAGGTATTGCACCTTTGGTTTCAGGAGGTGACACTTGGAGGGTTTCACCTTTAGGCCGTAGCTTGCCAGGGCATCAAACACTTCTGCCAGGTGTTTCAGGTGGTCCTCGTAAGTCTTGGAATAAACGATGGCATCGTCCAGGTTTAATAGGACCGTCTCAAAGTTCCGGTGTCCCAGACAGCATTCCATCAACCATTGGAAGGTTCCTGGTGCCTTGCAGAGCCCGAACGGCATACAGTTAAATTTGCTGAGACCCATCGGGGTGGTGAATGCGGTCTTCTCCCGGTCCGCCTCTGCCACAGGAACCTGCAGTACCCGCTAGTGAGGTCCAAAGTAGAGAAGAAGTTAGCAGATTTTAATGCAGCTAAGGACTCTTCTATCCTTGGTAACGGGTACGCATCTTTGTGTGTGATACGGTTGACCTTCCTGTAGTCTACACACATTCTCATGGTGTTGTCTTTCTTTTTCACTAAGACTAGTGGAGCTGCCCAGGGGCTACAGCTGTCCCTAATTACCCCAGCCTCCTTCATGTCCTTTAACATCCCCTTGGCGTGTTGATAGTGTGCAGGGGGTACGGGTCGGTAACTCTCCTTTATGGGAGGATGGTCTGCCGTGGGGATGTGATGTTCTACCCCCTTTACTCGCCCAAAGTCTAGCGGGTGTTTGCTAAACACTCTCTCGTACTCCTGAACCACCCGGTAGACTCCCTGTTTTTGGTGTGAGGGAGTGGAGTCAGTACCCAAATGCAGTTGCTGACACCAGTCCTCCATTGGTTTCTTTGAGCCGTTACCTTCCTCTGGTTGAGATGGAGGCAAGGGTTCCACGGCCTGTACAGAGTTCTGGTTTATGGTGAACAATTTGGCTAGCGTGGCATACCGGGGCAGGTATACTTCTCTCTCCCCGATATTTATGATGCGGACGGGCACCCTCCCATGACGTACATCGACCACCCCCCGTGCTGTCAAAATGGTGGGCCTACTGTCTGAGTAGACGGTTTCTACCATTGCTTGGTAGTCTCTACCTCTTGGACCAATAGCTGCCCGGCACCAAATCATCATCTCACTTTTTGGGGGCATGGCAATAGGGAACGGGTCACACATTCTCACGCTACCTATCTCACCACCAGATAGTTCCACTTGTTGCTGCTTCATCAGTGCCCGGATCTCTTTTTGGAGCACACGCTGCTGGCTGGAACTGGCGTTCTTGGCAACCTGCTGCAAAATAAGAATCACCTCTGCAAGACAGTTTTCAATTACGTTAGTACCTAGGGTTATTTTTGGGTGACTCTCGCGACGGTCAATGTCCACAATGATCAGTCCGTGTGCCGGCAGTTCAACTTTACCGACCTTGATGGTCACTTCTTTAAATCCTATCTGTGGCACGGGCTGACCATTGCTGGCGATAATGCTCAGGTCGTCATCTGGGTAGCCGGTTATGTCCGAGTCATTCCAGTACCGCTTGAAGAGCACGTACGGGATGGTGGTGACCTGTGACCCGGTGTCCAGTAGGGCACTCATAGGAATGCCGTCCAGTACCACAGGCAAGACCGGACATCCCCCTACGTACTTGTCACGCCAGTTCGATGGGCCTGATTATCTTAGGCCTGGGGGTTGGCCTTCTACCCCAGGTTGTGCCCGTTTAAATGACCGTACCTTGCCATATGTCCGGGTTGATTGCAGTGGCGGCAGATGGGTCGTCCGTCCTCGTTGTACCTGTCGCTGGGTCTCCCTCTGGCCGGTGGGGTCCTCCTCAGTCGGCGCCACGGGACGTCCTCCGTTCCAGATGCCAGCTGGATCTTTCCTGGAGAAGAGACCTGTAAAGACTGCACAGTTCTGGTTAGCGCGGCAACGCTCTTAGTCAGCTCTTGGACCTGATGGTGCAGGTCTGTAGTCGGGTTATTGTTCAAAGCCTGCGCATCAGCTCCCACAGGCCCTGCAGACAAGGGCGCCGCGTCCTGGTGATAAGTGATAGCAGGGCGCCTGTGGGTCACAGCGCCACCTGGTGCCGGTTCTCCGAGCACCCGGATGGCTCTGTCCTTGAACTGTACAAAGTCCAGGTCAGGGTCCTGTAAGGCCATTGCCCGCAACTGGGTTCGGTGGGCATTGCACAGTAGACCCTCAATAAATTGTTCGGTCAACAGCTTGTCTTCATTTCCCACGCTGTCAGGGTCTGCCTGCTTAATGGCTCTCAGGGCCTCTTGTAGGTTTAGAGCATAGTCTCTTATACTTTCATGTGCCCGTTGTTTGCACCCGTAAAATCTGAGCTTTATTTTGGCTGAGGTTCGGGTATCAAATGTGTCTTTCAGCCGGGCTAGTATTTCTCTGACAGTCCTCTTCTTCCCAGGTGACCAGGACTTTACCTCCCTTTGGACTGCCCCGATTAACTGGGCCACCAGGATGCTTACTTTTTGCTCTTCCGTGAGGGGGTATACCTGGAAGAGGCTATCCAATCTTTCCCTAAAGTCACTTAGGGTATGTGACTCCCCTGAGTACTGGGGTAGCCAGGTTGCCCTCGGGATATAGGGCATGGTGAATGGCATGACCGCTGCAGCGGTTGCGCTGGCGGCCGGTGTGGCGGTGGAGCTCCCCTCGGTATCCGATATCCTTCTACCCCCCTAGTGGACCGTGGCCTACCTTGCGATGCTCTTCTTCCGTAGGCTGCGGCTCCGCAGTCAATCGTCGGGGTAGAGGACCTGGCGTCGCACTTCGATGACGTCAGCGTCGCTCTTCCTCCCTTCCAGGACGTTGCGCAGCGTCAGTGCGTGGGGCGGAGCTTCGGCTCTCGCGCGCTTTCGGCGTCCACGTCCCTCTTCTTCCCGTGCGGCGTCCCGAAGATGGCGTCCGATGGCGGGAAGTGGCTGCGGATGGTGGGAAGACTGCAGAAGATGGCGGGAAACGACCCAAGATGGCGTCCGATGGCGGGAAACTACTCCGGTCGGCGGGAAACTTCGCCACAGGTAAGTACAAAAGTCTTTTTCAGGCACGCAGTACCCGGTGGTTGCGGGCACGAAATCCTGCCGACTACGCCAAAGTTGACTCGCCCCCTGGGCCGCATGGGGAACCCGGAGCCGGGCCTCTGGTGGGATGCTAGGGGTGGTAGTCTCAGTGTGGCGGCGACCCGGTCCGTGGCTCAGGGTGGTCAAATCAGTGGCAGTCTTAGTGTAATAACAAATGTCCGACTACGCCACAGGGCAGCTAGTGTGGATGATGGGAGTGATGGTGTGAGCGTCCCAGTACTAATGGTGTTGGTGCGGCGACGTGTGGTGCAGTTCAGGTTTTACTGATGGTATAGAGCAGACCCTCCCGGGAGTACTGGTTAGCAGTAGAGGCCTGGTCAGTCTGTGAGCAAGCAGGATCTCCCCCTGGCCAGGTGGAGTTGTAGGCCTCCCCGTCTATCTGCACTCTTTCCTGGCTACCTTGCTCTATGCGGGTAGAAGTAGCCCACGTCCCTGAGTATACCATGTGGTGCTCACCCGTATGGCCGGTGACTTGGGGCCTTCTGTTAGCCTCCGCTCCACGACGGCGGTGCTGGTCCCTTGCTTGTGACCGTGCCTCCGGGCTTCTAAGGCCAGAGGACCTGGAATCCCCTGCCGGTTGGATTCTGCTGCTGGACCTGGATGTCCCCACAGCCTCGGACTCCGTGTCCGAGTTTAGTGTCTTCAGCCAAGGTGAGCTATCTAGCTTCCAGCCTCTGGCACTCAATCCTGCTCCTACAGAGCTCTTGCTGTATCTTTCACTCTCCAAGCTCTGACTCACCTAATCCCGCCCCAGACCCAGTTTATAAGGGCAGATTCCTCCCCTCCCAGGTCTGGGCGGGCAGTGTTGCATGCTTAGGGCTCCTGACCAGAGAAACCTCCCACTTGCTCTCAGACATAATAATTCTATTACTGTGGCAACCAGACCCCTGGGGTGCCACATTGACACCTCTGATTGGCCGCAGGGATTGCGGACCCCGGGAGAGCCAGTGCTGACACTGCTGGAATGGCACAGAGTAGAATAGTTATTATTTTACTGAGGGGAAACAGTGATTGAGAAGTTGTCTGAATAGTGGAAAAGCCTTTTAAGTTTGGGGGTGGCGCGTTCTCATCAAGCCTCAGCACCTCCTGATGGTGTTTAGGTTTTCTACAATAGGGGGCTAGTTAATGTTGTGACTTCATTGCCACCTGCTGGTCATTCAGTGCAATGCAGAAGAGTTTACTTTATTATTATTATTTTTCATTATTGCAGGCTTCATCAGAGGTCGTTAATCCAGAAGATACTTTGCATCAGGTCCTCAAAATGCCCAGAGTCAGTTAGGATGGACCATTAGTGGGTTGTGGTGATGACCTCCGGTGAGACATGCCAGTTACACGCTTTCACACCTCACGTACGGTGACCTGAGTACATCTTTTAGGCCACCGGGTGTTGCAGTTGGGACAACAGTGTGAGGGGCCTGTAGCAGCATGGTCTGTTAGGGTTGATGATGCGGAAGGATGTGTTGGGACTTGGCCAGTGGCAGCAGAGACTGTTACCAAAAATAGGCTTGTCCGTCTGCAACAAAGTCTGACTTGGGAGCGTGTGTGTATGCTTTCAAGGACCATTAGGGCCTCATTTAAAAAATGGAAGTTAAAAATATTTGGAAAAGGAAAACTGCAGCTATATCTACTTTACTGCCTCTTGAGTGTTTCATCACTGAAATGTGGGAGCAGGGAAAAAGCATAGGGAGGTGGAGGGTGAGCAATGTAGGAGGCACTTTTGAAAATTGGCTACAGGCATTTATTATTCTCGGCAGGGTGCTAGGTGAGGAGAATCCTGAGCACTGTTCAGATCTGTTCTGTAGTGATAAGCTAACGTGCTCCGATAAGGCGTTATCCGAGTATTCTCGGGTGCTAAGAGTATCTTCGGCGTGCTTGAAAAATATGTTTGCGTCACCGCGGCTGCATGTCTCACGGCTGTTAGACCGCCGCAATACATGCTGGGCTTGCCAGTTTGTGTGCAGCCGCGGCGGTGTGAACATATTATTAGAGCATGCAAAAGATAATCTGTTAGCACCCGAGCATGCTCAGATGACACCTTATCCAAGCACGTCTGTGCAACACTACTGTTCTGTTATCTTGATGCCAGTTGGGAGGATTATAGTGTGTATAATAATGATGATGGCCACTGGATGCCATACCATAATGATACTGGCCACTGGATGCCATGCCATAATAATACTGGTCACTGGATGCCATGCCATAATGAAACTGGCCACTGGATGCCATACCATAACGATACTGGCCACTGGATGCCATACCGTAATGATACTGGCCACTGGATGCCATACCATAATGATACTGGCCAATAGATGCCATACCATAATGATACTGGCCACTGGATGCCATACCATAATGATACTGGCCACTGGATGCCATACCATAATGATACTGGCCACTGGATGCCATACCATAATGATACTGGCCACTGGATGCCATACCGTAATGATACTGGCCACTGGATGCCATACCATAATGATACTGGCCAATGGATGCCATACCATAATGATACTGGCCACTGGATGAGCTTGAGAGCAGAAGTTGGTGCAGACTTCTGGACAAACCAGGTCTTCATAGGTAATTGAATAAAATGGAGGTTAATTTAGAATAAACTTACAATTAAAAAAGGTATAGATAAGGCTAAGATATAAAAAAAACTTCTACAGAAACCTCTAGGAATGAGCAGTGGGTCGGCCTTCTTGCAAAAGGGTGAAGTATATAAATGTAAATTTCTCTCCTGCATGGAGTTTCCACGCACGCCCAGACAATATAATGAAATGACATGGAAATCTGTATTCCAAGCAAAACATCCATATTCACAGGTGATTAGAATGAGAGAAAAATGTATTTTGAATAATAGTTACAGTTCAGAGATGGAGATGAGACATAAATTGTGTATACAGGACCCCTATGAATGAGAGAGGGAGCTACTCTGTTACAGAAGAGTGCAGTATCTAAACCAAAGTTCTGGCTCACAGTAACAAAGTTTCCATGCATGTTCAGATTAAACATTACAATTCTTAGTTCTCAAGGATAAGTCTGTTGCAGGAGACCTCCAGACACCTGGTTTCTGTGAGTACATTTTATCCATAGAATAACATGGTACAGAACTTTCTAACAATATCTGCAGGCTCAGCCTTGATTTCCTTTACAGAAACAAAACATGATTTAATAAAGCTAGACTATATCAGACGTATCACAAGTAATATAACATATTGGAATATTATGGATTATAATTACTGTATTGATTATTTTCTTTATTAGAAATATTTAAAGTAAAATATAATTAGTTCTTAAGCAAGGAGGCTTCCAGGCGGTTTGTTTCTGGAAGAATATCTGATCTATAGAGCAATGTCTTACAGAACCTTCTGACCATATCTGCAAGCTTAGCACAGAGGCAGATCTGTTTTCCGGCACCCGGAGCAGGAATTCAGTTTGGCGCCCCCCACACACACCGCTCATGCAGTTTGAATAGTAGTCATGTGACCGCTCATCTACGATTTGCTTTTTGACAGTCACGTGACTACCTACTCTTCCTAATTCTCTCAATTTCAGTCAAAAACTACAGCCTACAGGCTAGTTGTCACATAACCGTAAGTATGAAAATCACATACGAGTGGTCATGTGGTGTCTGCTGGACCCAGCTAGCAGAGCTGAATCCTGACATTGAGTATATTACACGCTGTTAGGATTGGGCATGCTGCAGTACTGAATTGTATAATTAAAAGGGTTGTCCAGGTTTGTGATTAAAGTCGGAAGAACTCTAGGTGACTGCAGACTTCTGAATACTCGCAGCGCATGCACTGCACACTTTCAACTTTCCTCCAGTACAGGAGAATCCTGAAAGGTCATGTGAGTCCAAGTATGAGATTTTCATATTTCTGGCCACATTCCAACTAAACATGACCAGCCTCACTCAAGTAATTTGTATAGAATGAGGCCACGCATGTCTAGTCGGCATGTGACCATTAGAGATGAGCGGTGTTCGAATCGAACTGTTCGCCAATCTCAAATTCGAGTGGTTGTGGGCGGTGTTCGAGCCGTTCGACAAACCCGAACGATTTGAAAAAAATCCGGCTGTTCGAGGTTACGTTCGATAACTGTTCGTGCACCCAAATCATAACTGGATTTTTTCTCAGTAATGCTGATAATGTTAATACACAGTTTGAGTGTACAGCGGGGCAGGGGGAGGGGCAGGGGATGGATCTCTGCAGGAATAATGAAGATCTCCATTTTTTTTTTCTTTCCCGCATTTACAGTGGGGAGGTGCAGTCTGTCAGCCTATCAGCAGCGCACACACGGAGCGAACTGCTTTTTTTCACACAAGCAAGGGCATGTGTCATTGGCTGTGTATGTCACATGTCCTTGCCGTATAAGACCCAGCCATTTTCCCCGTCGCCACCATTTTCTCACTGCTGCTGCTGTTAGCGCTATATTGTGTAACTGAATTGCAAGCAAATTTTCTCTTAAATAGACAGAAAGGTTTAGGGAGTAGGGACTAGTTTGTAATTGCAGCCCTTTTGAGGGTTAGATTACATCAGTTCCTATCACTTTTTGCCAGGCAGGTCTGTGCCAGTGCTGTGAAAGTGTTTTTGACAGCATTTGGCTAAATCTAGCTAAACAAATCCTTTGGGCCTATTGCAGTGTGTTAGGCAGTGGAGTAGCCTATCTGTGTTGCAAGCTACACCACCTGTGTATGTAATACTCATTTTTTACTGCACCTACCCAAGTAAAACCTTTTGGGCCTGTAGCAGTGTGTGGTACTCAATCTATTAGGCCATCTATACTAAGCTCCACCAGCTTTCAAATTACTAATAATTTTTAGCTGCATCTTGCCTGGAAAATAATTTTGGGCATAGCAGTAGTGTGTGGTAATCATTGTATTAGGCCATCTATACCAAGCTCCACCAGCTTTGAAATTAATAATAATTTTTAGCTGCATCTAGCCCGGAAAATAATTTTTCTTCCGAATAGTGGTAGCAATAGAAATATGGGGCGCGCGCCTGGCTAACAAAAATATACGCTTCATAACAAAAAACACCAGCCTAGAGCACTGCATTAATAAGATGGCATCATCGTCTCTCCCAGTGCTAGGCCTACTACGCCGGCTAGCATTCCTGTGCCTAAAATACAATGTATGGGTCCGCGCTAGCCACGATGCTGAGTGGTCTAAAGCTGCTGTTAACGCTTTATCACAATTCAATTGGCAGATTTTCACAGAGCTCCTCCCCAACGCCCACCCATCGGGCAACAGTTGCCCACCCTCCCTATGGGATCTAGTGGCGAATAGTTGATGCCATTAATCAGAGCGTCAGTTGCCCCGTCGACGTGGCAAGCATACGGTAAGGCATGGGAAGAGTGGACCCGACTAGTAGCAGGCAGACGGGTTGACCAATGTGAACAAGCCAGATTACAAGTCACCATAGAATTTCTCCACCAGCTAATGATGAGGGGCTTATCAGGGGCGTCAGCGCAGCGGTGTCTGACCGGAGTAGCATTTCACTTCCAACTACTGAATTGAGGAGATGTGACAAAGAGATTCATCATCAGACAATCCATAAAAGGGTGGAAAAGGGGTCAGCCAAGTCAGGAGTGTAGACGTCCCATCCCGTGTCAGTAAAACTGATTTCTCACATCATATCCCCAACACCATTAACATGACACTCACAATTTGAAGCAACACTACTGTCTACTGCATTTGCGATCGCCTTCTTCGGGGCGCTATGTATAAGCGAATTATTCCCTCAATCCAAAATTACCACCAGTGGAGGCTTATTACACCAGGACGTAGTCATAGCCAATAATGCTATACGTCTACGCATACGCCAATCGAAAACGGTTCCAGCAGGCAGGGGCACTTGGATACTTCTACAACCCACAAACGGTACACTGAGTCGGGTAACAATAGTAAAAACATATATAACCATCAGATCACAAAGTAATTTCTTCCTATCACACATTGATGGAATGCCATTATCCAGATACCAGTTCCAAGCTATATTTAATAAATGCATAACATCCGCAGGGAATCACCCCAAAGATTATGGGACACACTCATTCCGCATAGGCGCGGCCACGGAAGCAGCAAGAGCAGGACTGTCAGAAACGGAAGTTCAGAGGATAGGGAGATGGTGTCCACGTGTTTGGCGAGATACATAAGACCGGACTTGTTATCCTAACGTGGTTTGTTTCTTCTACAGGTGACGCTAAGTCAACAGTGTGGGTGATAGGCCACTCGTATATATATTGGGCAGAAAAAAGGGCGAAAGTCCACCCAGGCGGGAGGAAATTAGAGTTTCATAACACATATTTCAACTGCAGAGGTATTAGAGGCCTGCTATGGCCACAGGTAGTAATGGAGGTAATCGAGGTAGGGAGAGAGGCAAGAGGTCTGGTCATCTTAGTTATACAGGCCGGGGGAAACGACCTAGGTCATCACAAGAGCGCATAACTAATGGCAATAATGAAACTAGACACTGAGCGCTTCAGAGAATTTTTCACAAAACTAGCTATAGTATGGTCAGAGATTGTGCCGATAGCGGTGTGGCAAGGTGCGCGAGACATCACGGCCATCGAACGGACAAGGCGGGTAATAAATATTCGGATGGCAAAATTTAGAAGAGACAGAGGCGGTGTAGTGATACGACACCGACAACTGGAAGGAGATAAAGCAGGCCTCATACGGCCCGACGGTGTTCACTTAATGGATATTGGACTGGACATATTCCTGTCAGGACTCCAGGACGGAGTGGAACAAGCGTTAAGAGTGATGGGTGGGGGTCAGAGTCCTGCATACGAGTACGCAGGATCCTCCGTGGCCTGGAAATAGAAAGGACATGTTGGAGAGTTACATTTGTTGGCCAACTTGCCAGAGTGGAGACCCAGGGCATGCTGCAACAAGCTGAATTATTTTAGAAATAAAATGCCTTTCTAATGGAATGAGTATAAAGAGTTAATAAAGCTGTGACCGATCCTCACCCATCCAGTTGTAAGAGTTACATTATTGTATCGTCAAGGAAAGGGGGGCGGTAGGGGGGCTGAGCGTCTGGGTTTGGTTGGGGGTCCCCACAGTCTGCCTAGGCTAGATGCATTTAAAAATTCTTATTAGATACACAGACGGTGCAGCTTGCTTCGCAGCTGGGCTACTACGCCCAAAGTATTGCCTAGGCTAGATGCAGTTAAAAATTCTACGCTGACTAGCAGACACAGAAGCTTTGGAGCAGACCTCTGAGTAAACAGCTCTTCACACTCAACCATCTGTGTTACCCCAAGCCATAGTGTATGTACTTTCTCACAGTTAAAAGGGGGGGGGGGGGAGCGACCCAACCCACCTGGAATTGACGATGCCAACGTCACGTAAGACACAGCAAGGGGACTCAAAAAAGAGTCTCCATTTTTTCCCAAAATTGTGGCACAGACACCACTTAACCCTAGAACGCATACCTGGGGCCTCGCAGGCCCGCCCTGTTAATTGTTTTCTATTTTCTGCAAGATTACTTCAGTTAGAATTTTGAAACTCTAGGTATTCTTCATGTATATAGTTGTTTGTCATTTGAGTTTGAGTTATTCCATGTTATTTGCACACGGGCCTGAAAGGTCCCAGGTATGTGAAAGTGTAGATTTTTATGGTCATGCGTTCTAGGGTTAAGTGGCATCAATTGCCCCACAGTTGCTTAAAATGGTTGGTGAGGTGATTTTACGAAATCCTCAAGCTTTTAGTCTCCCCAGGATGACACAGGGGTAGAAAAGTCCTTGCGAATCCATGATTTGTTCATCTTTATGAACGTGAGTCTGTCTACATTCTCAGTGAACAGCCGTGTGCGCTTATCTGTCAGCACACCACCAGCAGCGCTGAACACACGTTCAGAGAGAACGCTGGCTGCAGGGCATGACAAGATATCCAAGGCGTGAGTGGCGAGCTCCAGCCATTTTTCCAGATTGGAATCCCAAAATGAACAAGAGTCCAGTGACAGTCATGGCTTCGATGTTCACTTGGAGATACTCCTGTACCATCCTCTCTAGGCGTTGACTATGTGTCAGACTTCTTGTCTCCTGTGGCCTTGCAAAGGATGGTCTAAAAAAGTGGTGAAACTATTCCACAAAATTGCTGTTACCAGTAGATACTGTGTTACTGTTACGGTTTGAGTGATGAAGACTCGACAGTCCCACGGTTGGCAAGTTAGAACTGTGAGATTCACTATGTGCACCACTGGTGTTTTGTGGAAAAGCGCATGTAAGATTCTGCAACAGAGTCTGCAGATACTCCTGCATGCGTAAATCCCTTTTTATGGCAGGAATTATTTCGGCAAATTTACTTTTGTACCGGGGATCTAAGAGTGTGGCAACCCAGTAGTCGGGATTACTTCGAATTCTGACAATCCGAGGGTCATGTTGTAGGTAGTGCAGCAAGAAGGCACTCATGTGTCTTGCGCATCCAGGAGGACAAAGTCCTTGTTGTGTTGGTAGCGAGGTAACAATCATGCTTCCTTCCTCTGCCCTCTCCCCCCAACCTCGCACAACAGAAATGTGATCAAGGTCTCCCTCATCTGATGAGTCTTCCATGCCCATCGCCAGTTCGTCCTCCACTTCTTCCTCTGCTCCTGCACCTTCCTCAACAGTTTGGCTGCTACCATGCGCCCTGGTTAATCCCTCTCCCCCACCCTCCCATGCCTGCTGCCTTGGTGCTGCCGACCGTCTGGACCTTGGAGATGTTATCCCTTCCGCAAACCAATCCTCTACTTCCTCCACCTCCTCTTGTCCCACCACCTGACTCTGAATTCTGTTTAATGTGTGCTCCAGCATGTAAATCACCGAAATAGTCATGCTAATAATGGCATCGTCGTCAGCACTAAACATCTTCGTCGCCATTTCAAAACTGTGCAGAAGGGTGTGTGGCGCCCCTGAGGGTTCAGTCGCCACAGAGTTACTGCATCTCACCCAGAGGTGTGGTATCTCACCCTCAGGTAAGGAAGGAGTATGGCTCGGGACCCTAACACCTGCATCCAACACATACCTACAGTGGGTGTAGGGTGAGATTACTCCTAAGGGAGAGCACAGTCCCAGGTCCCTAGCTGGCGGGAGGGTCCTATATAGTGGGTGCTTAGGGGAGCAGCTTAGGGGAGCACATGACAGGGAGATTATAAATAGGAAGCCATCTTAGAAAGAGCAAGCCAGTCAGAGGAGGAAAAGTGACAGGAGCAGAGGCTCTGCTCCGGAGGCGGGGACTGAAGGAGAGAAGAGAGGAGTGGGAGCAGGAAGGCTCCAGGAACCGAAGGGACCCTAGGGGTACGGGCCGTGCAGAAGGCCACCTGTACTCCCGCTGCTACCAGGAGGTAGAGGGGTCAGGCCAGATAAGGGGAACCGGTCCCTCAACTAGCGGAGAAACAGCAAGGCTCAACTAGAAACCGGAGGCTGCAGCATTTCATGTACTGCAGGCCAAAGTCCACACCAGTCTCACTAAGAAGGTAGCCACATAGGACCCAGGGGACGGAACACACGTCGCCCGCCAAGGCCCGAGGATACCGGATAGAAGTGTCACTGGGTGTGAGGTGCAGGGAGAAGGCCAGAGAAAGGACACACAGAAGGGGGTCCTGCTAAGTACCCCAGAGCTATCTGGGGGTGGACTGAGCCCCTTACTGAGTATGCACAGCACGACGGGGGAGATTGCTCTGGTACCTGTAATCTGGACTGCAACAACTGTGAGTAAAGATCTTGGGACTGCATCACATGGACTCTGTGTTCATTACTGACTCCCTGCCCTACAACCACCATCATCCACCCACACTGCCCTGAAGCTACACTCTTCCTGTGGGGAGTAATAATACCATTGCTGCAAAACCACCAGCTTCAGAGGACTGTTCCGCAGCAGCGGCCCCTTTTACCGCACTCCAGAGGTGGCGTAGTCGGACATTATAAAACCCATATATACAAATTACCCTTGGATTGACCGCCCTGGGTCACCGCCACAGTGACTACAACCCCCAGCGTCTACCGGCCCGGCTCCGGGTACCCCACGACCCAGGGGGCGCGTCAACTTCATAGGTCCCTGATCTGAGACCACTCCTGCAGCGTGATTTGCCCCACCTCTGGATCTCGTTGGCCCAGGCTATACGTCAGAACGTATTGCACCAGGGCTTGTCAGTGCTGCCACAGTCGCTGCAACATGTGCAGAGTTGAATTCCACCGTGTCGGCACATCGCATTTCAGCCGGTGAACTGGCAGGCCCAACGACTTCTGTAGAGATGTAAGTCGTTGAGCTGCGGGATGCGAACGGCGGAAGTGAGCACACAGCGACCGTGCCGTCTGCAGAAGGCCATCTAGTCCGGGATAGTGGGCTAAAAATTGATGGACAACCAGGTTCAACACGTGAGCCATACAAGGCACGTGTGTGACATTGCCCCGGCGAAGGGCCGCACCCAGGTTTGCAGCATTGTCGCACACGGCCTTCCCTGGTTTCAGGTCCAGTGGAGACAACCATTCATGAAACTGGGTCTCCAGAGCTGACCACAACTCCTCAGCTGTGTGACTCACATTTCCCAGACATTTCAAAGTGAACACTGATGCCATTGAGCCCTGCTGCCAGCATAGTAAGGAGGTGTGCAGGATTCTTTCTGTGCAGTTAGAAAGCAGGTGGCATTACCAGACAGGCTTTGGGTGCAGGTGGAGGACCGAGAGGAGGTTGAGGAGGCAGAAGCAGTGGAGGAACTTCGAGATAAAGAGGATTGACGCACAACTCGTGGGGATGGTAAGACTTGGACAGCAGCCCCTTGTCCTGCTGTCACCATAGTTACCCAGTGCCCAGTCAGCGACATGTAATGCCCCTGTCCATGCCTACTTGTCCAAGTGTCTGTGGTGAAATGCACCCTGTCACACACAGAGTTTCTCAAAGAAGCGGTGATGTTGTGTGCGACATGCTGGTGGAGAGCAGGCACACCTTTCTTTGAGAAGTAGTGCCGACTGGGCATCTGGTACTGGGGCACTGCGACGGACATAAGGTCTTGAAAATCCTCTGTGTCCTCCAGGCGGAAAGGCAGCATTTCTGTAGCCAACAGCTTGCAGATGGTGAAATTCAACCTCTTAGCTTTGTCATGGCTAGGAGGAAATGGTCTTTTACTTTTCCACATCTGAGGAACCGAGGGCTGGCTGTTGTGCTTAGACGGGGTTGAGTAGGGTGTCCCCGGCAAACTGCCGGTCTGTGAGGAAGATGCAGGCGGACATGTTAGGTTGCCTTGATCCAAAGGTGGTACTCTCGATGTCGGAGAGCGCTCAACACCAGCAGGTGTTTCCACTTCCCAATGAACTGACGACCTGCCAATCACACTGGCTGTTGCGGGTAAAGAGGTGGCAGGTCTACGTCCAAAAACATGTGTGACTGCTGTCCCCCCAGTCACAGAGGATGAAGAGGCTGCGGATGCACAAGATGGGGCAGACAGTGGTTGGCCCGGCCCGCTAGGCCGCATTGTAGCACAGTGAGCTTCCCACTGTAACTTATGCTTCATATCCATGTGACGGTACATGCATGAAGTACTCAAACTATGGATTTTTTGGCCTCTACTTAGCTTTTGGTGACAAATATTACAGATAACACGAGTTGGGTCATCCTTATCGATCTGAAAAAATGCCCAGGCTATGCAAGGCTTAGAGCCCATGCGACCTGAAGAGCCACTACGACTTGTGGTCAGAGGCAGAGTTGTGGTTGAGGATGCAGTTGTTGACGTGCTTCCAGTACTACGTCTCTGTCCAGGAAGGCGCAACCTAACCTCATCGTCAATAGCATCTGTGACGCCCCGCTGCTCTTGGTATCACAGATCCTAGAAGAGTGCATTGATGGAACCCTCCACAAGAGGCCCCCATAAACATTCACACATCTCCACCTTCCACCTCAGACCACCAGAGGGAGCCCGTTAGGGATATAAATAGGGAAGGTGGAGCTAGGCAGTTCAGTTCTTCTGAAGAGTTCCTGCAGTAGAGAAGCCTAAGAGAGGTCAGTCTGCAATGGAGCTCAGTCTAGTCTAGAGAACTCAGTTAATAGTTCAGCAGTGGAGCACGAGGCTCCTGCTAGCTAGATTCAGGGAGCCCAGTTAGAGCTTAAGGTGTGCCGGCGCCATAAGATCGGTGAAGCGCGGCAAGCTGCCGTTAGTGTGTATAGCCTAGTGAGGGCCCGAGTAGGCCGAAGGCGAGTGGCGAGTTAGTACATAAGGGGCAGAGGAGCTTAACCAGCTCACCCCGAAGCATTTACCGGACACCGGATCCGAGCTTACCGGGATCTCTATGACCCAGTAAGGCATAACTGGAATCCCTGGAGAACTACAAGTCCCAGGATCGCTAAGGTGCTGATACGTAACAGAGCCAGGAGACGCTTAGGCCCCGCATACTGGGAGCGTGAACTCCAAGAGAAGGCCCTACCACAAGGTCAGCCAGCGCAGGACAGAGACAAAGTTAGGCCTAGCTCCAGGCAGGTCAGAAACTTACTACGCAGAGGCAAGAAACAGGAGGCCCTACACCCGCTCATTGGGGAGGATCCTGATATGCACCCTTCACCCTACAGTGCTCCGGGATGTGCCTGAATTTCCACCAGTAAAAGGTACTGAAGTGACTACCGTGTCCGTTCCCGTTCTTGCTCTGACCCAGCTGGGTCTTGCCTGTGCTGCATTCCCCCTGCATACGCTGCCCTGAGACCTAGCTCCACCTGTGGGGAGCTATACCATCGAGCTGCCTTATCACGGGCCTCAGTGGACTGCTGCAGCGCTGGTGCTTCTCACCAGATACCACAGGTGGCGTCACGAACTCTTATAAAATTAACAATTATCCACCCTTTTAAAGAGTGACCCCAGGGTACGGGCCAGGGAGCTGACCACCGCGACATCCCCAAGGCCAGGCAAAGGCCCGGGTACCGAGTCATCCCCATCCCCTGGGCTAGTCACATCCTCCTCCACCTCCTCTGCTGACCTCATCGACTAGCTGACTGTGGGTTGACAGGAAGTGGGATCTCCAACCTCGTCATCATCACCCTGTGTGTTCTCACACCCGTCGTCCTCAGAGCCAACCTCTTCCTGCCCTGACCGAAAAGTCAAGTTGTCGCTCCAATCAGATATTTGAGTCTCATCATCGTCTTCATCATTGTCTCCACCAACAGGAGTTACAGTTTGGGAACGAGGGTCTACATTATGCTCAGAACCTTCTTCATCTGGTCCTGGATCCAACTTATAAAGATTCTGGGCATCAGTGCAGATCATTTCCTCGTCTGGATTAACCGAAGCTCTGGAGCAGACCTCCGTTTCCCAGGCTATAGTATGAGTAAACAGCTGTGCAGACTCAACCATCTGTGTTACCCCATACTAAGACGGGCAGCTGGAGACTTGGGAGCTGTGAGGAAGCAAGTGCGATTGGGGTGACACCTCTGAGGACTGGAGTATTTGTGATGTTGAAGTTGAGGTGGAGGAGAGCCCACTTGAAGGAGCACTTGATATCCGTTGAAGCACTTGCTGTTTTTGTGCCTCATCTGGAATTTGTAGCGATGGCGTGTCCGTAAGAAAGGGATCTTATCACATTGTCCACGAAAAGAAGTCGACATCTTAGTTTGGCTGGAAGATGGTCTTTCTTCTGCAGATGTTACTCCCCCCCCCCCCCCCCCCCCCACCGCGGGGGGGCTCGACCCACCAGCGGACAGGCACCAGTATTGGGAGAGGGGGTCTGGCCGTCAGGGTCCACCTCGGCTCTGGCACAAACCCGGCGACACGGAGGTGGCACGGGCAGGAACGGACTGGCCGTGTCGGCTTCGCACTTTTTTGGTTTTAGAAGGGCATGACATGCCTATATCTGTGTCTCCCCCTCCTTTTACTCCTCCACCTCTTTTCTTTTCGCATGACTATATGTACTTGTCACTTTTCCATGTGTTAGTTATGTCTTCTGAGCAGTTTGTCAGCTTTTGGACACCGTTGAAGGTGTTTTCTATGTGTTTCTATGTGTTTTTGTTTGCCTGCTATTGGTTTTAACGGTTTTCGAAGGTGTTTGTCGAACAGTTCGTCGAACAGTTCGGCGAACATACGGGTGTTCGACGAACCAAACTCGAACACTACGGGGGTGGCTCAACACTAATCCTTACCTCGGAGAGGAGATACCACACCTCATTAAAGAGATGCAGTACCCCTGTGGCGACAGAACCCTCAGGGGCGCCACATTACCATCAGACTCTCTCACCACTCAGCCCACCCGTTTCTTGTGCAGTGATAAACCAGCTGTTCTCCACCTCCCATACACATTTTCTAAGCATTCCCTATTTCTTTCTTCAGGTGGTCCTGACATCAGTCCCCAGCCGAAACATCTTTATGGCTGTAAAAATGATCAAGAAAAAGAAGGTGAAGGAAAACATCCTTATGAGAGAGCGGCGGATACTCCTCGCGGCCCGAGACTGCCCATTCTTATGTCACCTCTATGCCGCACAGCAGTCTCGGAAGCTGGCGTATTTCATCACGGAGTATCTGTCCGGCGGCAGCCTCGAGGCTTTGATTGACATGTGCGGCTGCCTGAACATCGACAGCGTAAGGTGAGTATGAGGAAGATATACGAAAAAGAGAGCAGAGGGGTGAAAATAAAAGCAGAGGTGGAGATGTAGCTGGGAGAGGACTGGCAGGTCATGTAGCCCAGGAGGGAAGGAGGTATCAGTGATGACATTGATACTACACTCTGTTCTCTCCATCAGATTCTACACAGCAGAGATTGTATGTGGTCTCCAGTTCCTCCACGGACACAACATCGTCCACCGGTAAGCACAACTTTCCTCCTTCTCTCTGTCCCCTCTACATGCTCAAAAAATTGCCCCCAACTTTCCTGGGCTCCTGTCTGCCTAGTCCATCTGATCTTGCAGTGACCCATTTTCCATCTCCTGTATCATGGGGTAGATTTCTTATTATGTTTTCTTATTTCATTGCAGAGATATTAAGCCAGTAAACATCATGTTGGATGCCGATGGCCACATCCGTGTAGTTGACCTGGGGCTCGCCCAAGATGGGGTCACCTCCTCCAAAAACATCTCAGGAGTGACGGGCACTTTCCACTTCATGGCCCCTGAGGTGCTTCTCAAAAAAGGATATGGCACAGCAGTGGATTGGTGGAGCCTGGGGATTGTGGTGTCCAAGATGGCAACAGGACGCTCCCCATTTTACACCGGCTCTGTCAGCAAAATGGCTTACACAGCGATAACCAGAGGAGAGCCTGAAATTCCATCTTGGCTTGATGCTGACTTGAAAGATCTTATCAAGAAGCTGCTGTGCAAAAATCCTGAGAAACGATTGGATGTGTGCGGGAACATCAGAGAGCATCCATTCTTTACCAACATCGGCTGGGAGGATCTAGAGAAAAGGAGAGCAAAGCCGCCATTCGTACCATTCAGGCCAGTTCTGGACAACCATCAGCTACAGTGGCCGGAGGATAAGAAAGCCTTTAACCCCGTGGCCGGATTCAATTATGGGTCATCAAGCTGGGCCCGGTAAGATCATCCTCTGTGAGGATAAATCCCATCAAATGTTCTTCTCACCTTGTGGCCATTATGACCATCTTTGTCTTCTCCCACTGTTTCTGTCAATGACTATGTCTCTGTCATTCTTAGGTGGATGAGAATATCTGGGCTGTGAAAGAATCCACGACCATCTGGTGAGTGACCGCTGTACACACAGGACACCGATCATTAGATGTGTACATTATATCTGATGTTACATAGGGGAATGGTTCATTATAATGACCATTCCTCTAAGATAACAGAAGATCCAGGAGCTAGAAGTTATTGAAATGTCTTCCTCTTATGTCTTGCAGGATGAACCCGTGCCAACTGCCCAGAACTTCTTGCCTCCTGACCCGTACCTCACGTCTCTGCTGCTGTTTGTCACCTCGGCTGCCCTAGAACATCATGTCTCTCATTAACACCTTCATGTCGGACCACTGCCATCGTGTCGCTGCACCAGGCCCTTGACTTGGCCTCCTCCAATCCATGGCTGGCATCTGAGATCCCTCCAGCCCGAAGGTCTTCTGCGCCCCAGGAGCGGCCTGTGCTAAGTTTCCATCTGGTGAGTTCAGGAACAATAGTATAATATTGGCCATTATCCCTGAACTTACCTCAGCGCAGGCCGGGTAAGTACTGCACCCATCATCCATCACATCCACAGTACATGATAGGTGTAGACCCTACACTACACTACAGGTATAGGCACACACACATAGACACATAGGACGTAGATAGAGATTTCGGCTTTTGATCCTGGGATTTAATCTGATCGCCATATTTGGGGTCAGGAAGGAATTTTCCCCCCTAATATGAGGATAATTGGCCCATTCCTCATAGGGGGTTTTCGCCTTCCTCTGGATCTACACGGCCTTAAATAGGTTTAGTAATATATCAATAAGTAGATTCACACATAAGTAGTGCAAAAAAATAAGTTTAAAAAAATAAAATTCAAAAATAGTTTATTTTACACAAACCAAAAACATTTTTAGTCTAAATATATAACAATTAAAAAATGTAAATATATTTTTTAAAAATCTCACTTCCATTACACACAGGGAGGTACGAGCCTTTGATCCTGGGATTTAATCTGATCGCCATATTTGGGGTCAGGAAGGAATTTTTCCCCCGTCATGAGAATAATTGGCCCATTTCTCACCTGTGGTTTTCGCCTTCCTCTAGATCAACACGGCCCATAGATAGGTTTAGTAAAATAGAAGAAATAAGTAGGTTCTTATATTTATAATGAAAAAATATCTGAAAAAATAATTTATTTTTTGGTTTAAGAAAAATTAGTTAAAATAAATATAAAAATAAATTGAAAATAATTAAATATTTAAATAAAAATGTACACTTACGTATCACACATTAGCTATGAGCGGTTGATCCTGGGATTCATCCCGATCGTCATATTTGGGATCAGGAAGGAATTTTTCACCTTCTTCTGGATCAACACGGCCTTAAATAGATATAAACTGACAGTTATATAAGTAATTCCCATATTAATGGCTTATTATAAATACATAAAAACATTTTAAAGTATAGGCAGATTTTCAGATAATGTATAATATATACCGTAGCTCTGAACTTAAATAAGGAAAAGATAAATAGTTTAATACATTTTTTAGAAATTAATTTAATTTCGGTCTCAGCCCTTGATCCTGGGATTTATTCTGATCGCCATATTTGGGGTCAGGAAGGAATTTTCCCCCCTGATATGAGGACAATTGGCTTATTCCTCACAGGGGTTTTTCGCCTTCCTCTGGATCAACGCGGCCCATAAATAGGATTATTCTGATAGAATAATTTACACATATACATGATACTATAACATATAATAACCCCATCTATAAATAAAATCTTTCGTTTACCCCCTACATCGTTGTTCTTGTCTTTATTCCATCGGTCGTCCATGTAGTGAATGTGGGTTTCGCCCCTGAGTCTTGATGGGGTCGTACGGTCTCATGTAAGGTTTCTCCATATGGGTCAGAGGTGAAACCCCAATGTGCTGCAGATAAAGACCAAACTGATCCCTTCTGCAGTAAGCGAGTACCCGGCAGCAGGTGCTGAATTTCCCTACAGCGCCTCCCAAGACAGAAATTAAGTATTACAAGTGATTCTCTGTAATCACTGGGCTGTACCTGGAAATCTAGTGTTTGGTCCTCCAGGGCAGGAGACGCTGTTTGGTGGTCGTTTTCATTCTGACTAATGGATGAGAATACAGAACTTCAGATTCCCATAAAATGCCATTTGGATATTGGGTTTTCTACAGCTGCCGCTCACTATACACAGAGCAGTGATTGAAACCGCGCAGGCGCCGCCCCTGTGACTGACAGAGAGAGGCTGCTGGGTGACATAAAGTTAATTTCCTCCTGGCAGCGGGGCTCTCAGTGCAGGCACCGCACAGTGTCACAATGCTATTACTTGCAGATTTACCCCATATCCCATATCTGCAGGTTAATAGTGTTATTTTACATGACAGGTTCCCTTAAACCCATGATGTAGTTTTGTCCCAGGTCTCTAAGGCCTGTATGAAACCGACTGAGTAGTAGAGCTCACATCATATGTAGCAGATGCCGGCTGTGCTACACAGCCAAAAACTGCCTGTAACTGCAGCAACCAGAGCTCGCTCCGATCGCTGAAGTTTATCCATCTAAATGCCTTTGTCAATCACTGAATGGCGATTGCAGGGAGCTGATGGGTTACTGACGCGCCCCCTGGGGCTGTGGGGTACTCGGTAGCTGGGCCGGTTGGTGCTCGGGATGTCACGGTGGCAGTGACCCGGTCCGTGGCCCCGGGTGGTCAAATTAAAGGATAAGTAAAAGGGGAATAAAGTTTTTTTAGAGATAATGTTCGTGACGCCACCTGTGGTATGCGGCTATATCGGGCCGCCGCTGTGGTGCAGATCCACTGGAGCTGATGGTGACGCAGTAGAGTTGGTTCAGCTCTCCACAGGCAGAGCTAAGCCCCAGGGCAGAATAAGATGAATTTTGAAGGTAGATGTTGTTGGTGCGGTGTAATGCAGGTGATGGCGCAGCAATTATTCAAGGACACAGTGGGGTGCAGTCTTCAGGTTTTACTCACAGTTGTTAAGTTCCTCAGGTTACAGTCACCAGTGTGCAACTGTTATGTTCTGCTACCAGAGCTAAGGAAAGAGAGGAGATCTGTCCCTACGATAGAACTCAGCTTGATCCCTACGATGTAACAGGGAACCTGATCCTGCAATCAGACCTGCTAAAGTCCTCAGCTAGTCTGTACGGAGACCTATAGATGTGGGGAAGGAATCCCTACAAGTACTAGGGACTGGGAGCAAAATGGACACCTCCTAACAGAAATAGTAGCAGACAGACGAACAAACAATATATATAGAACACAGAGGTCCGAAGACCAAGCAAACTAACAGAGTAAGATACTGAGCACCGGCTAGCTAAAGAGTAGTAATACAATGAAGTCCAGCAAAGCCAGAAGGGCGGAGCAGGACCAAATAGGCCAACAAGGTCATGTGACCAGCAATAGAAAAAACCTAAGAGCAAGGTTCTAACAGCAACTTCCCACGTCGCCCTGTCCCCTCCAGGGTAGTGATCCAGCAAACTCTAAGGTACCTCAGGAGCACTTGGACGGGACCCCGTTCTATGTACCTTTCCTGGTCGTCTCACGGCGCTGGTTCTCACCCTCCTACCCTGCGCCTCACAATCAGTGTCCCAAGCCAGTGGCCTCGGGCCTTGTCGGGCGACTTGCAATCTCCTGTACCCTATGTGGCCACCTTTTCAGCGATATAATTGAGAATTTTGGCTGCAACACCTTGCAAATGCTGCAGCCTCCGGTTGGCTAGCTGAACCTGGTTGTTCTCCACTAGTTTGGGGCTGGTACCCCTCTGCGGCCTGATCCCTCCACGTCAGCATGAATTCGGGCGCACGGGTGGCTTCCTGCACTCACCGTGCTGCTGGGATCCCTTCTGTCTCTGGAGCCTTTCTCTCGCTGCTCCCGTCTTCTCTCACTCTCCTCCTGGGCCTCTCTTACTAGGTCCGACTCCTCTCTCTCCTAACTTGCTCTCCTGAGCGGAGTTCCTCCTGAGCTCCCACTCCCAACTGAGCTCCTCTCTGTACTGTCCGCTTCTAGATGGTTCCCCTTGTCTTTTATACTCTTTCTGTCTGTGCTCCCCTGAACTTCTTCCTCCACCCACCTCCTCTACCTGGTTACACCCTCCAGCTAGGGACCAGGGACTGCTCTCCCTTAGGATCAATCTCGCCCTTCCCTACTGTAGTGGAGAGTATTGGATGTGGGTGTGTGGGTCCCGGGTAGTACTCCGTCCTTACCTGAGTGTGGAGTACCACACCTCTGGGTGAGATGCAGTACCTCTGTGGCAACTGGACCCGCAGGGGCGCCACATTACCATGGCAGCCGGTAAGTTTAGTGTAAGCAATTGAACAATTGCAGGTTGAGATCCCCTAGTGGTACAAAAAAAGTAGAAATAAAAAAATGGGAACCTGTCACGTGAAAAAACAGGGTTAATCTGCAGGTTAATAGCGTTCTGAACCTGTCTGGCCCTGGCATTTAGAGCCCCGCTGCCGGGAGGAAATTATGTGTATTCCTCCTGGCAGCGGTCAGCTTCCAGTCATAGGTGCGGTGGCGCGGGTACAGTCACTGCTCTGTACATAGAGAGTGGCGCCTCCAGCACTGACTGTCGTCCGGTCGTACTGCTGAGCTGCTGTCAATCAATGCCGGGGGGTGCGGTTACACCAATGCCGGGAGGAATAAAGCTTCCTCCTGGCAGCGGGGCTAAAAGTGCGGGCGCCGAGCAAGTTCAGAGTAACCCCACATCTGCAGGTTGATAGCGTTTTTCACATGATAGGTTCCATTTAAAAAATAAAAATGTATAAAAAACTGCACCTCCTTTGTCCCCATTCAAAAATGGAAAAATTTTAAAAAAAATTGATATCGTCATGACTAAAAAAAAGTACGATCTATCGAAATATTAAATTATTCAGACAATATGTTAAACATGAAGAAGGAAAAAAAAAAAGTTATGGCTCTGGGAAGAAGGGGAGCAAAAAGCGAAAACGCAAAAATGGAAAAACCCAAGGTGGTGAAGGGGTTAAAAGCATCAGCTCCCAGCGAAAAATAACCAAGACCTCACTCAGCTCCATGAGCGAAAAGATGCAGGTCTCAGAATATGGAGGAACAAACAATTTAAGGTTCTGAATTTTTTTTTAACCACTAAAATATAAAGAAACGTCATAAGGGTATGTGCACATGTTCAGTAATTGCAGCAGAAAAACCCACTGCAAATATTGGAGTATTATTTTCCGTCCTATAACAGAACCCAGAGGGTCCCCTTGCTTCCATTTGTATCAGACATACTGATAGGGAATGTAGATTGTGAGCCCTGATGGGGACAGCGCCCAGAATGTCTGTAAATTGTCTGAATTGTAAAGAGCTGCAGAATATGTTGGCGCTATATAAATAAAAAGATTATTATTATTATAAAGATTATTAGTTATGCAAAGGGTTGAAAAAACGCAGCATGTGAACATAGCCTAATAACTGTTCTTAAAAATAAACTATTATCACTTCTATTTTTAAAGCTTTTTACTCTGCGGCATATTTTCCACACCTGCCTAAAACTTTTGCACAGTACTGTATATGAGATGATTTTACAAAAAGATGCAGTATCTTTTGATAGTATGATACAAATCACTCTTGCTATGTGACTCCCTATTTCTTAATTTAAGAATCCATGTAGTAATTTGCATTTCGACCTCTAGATGGTGACACCTAAATACTGCAGTGACAATATCTCCAAAATATCCTAGGTCAGTGATGGCGAACCTTTTACAGACCGAGAGCCCAAACTGCAACCCAAAACCCACTTATTTATCCCATAGTGCCAACACGGTCATTTAACCAGAATACTGAGGTTTTAGTTTAGAAAAACAACTCCTACATAGAGCAGGCGAGGGGAACCGAAAGCAGCCACAAACAGGAGCAGGGGCATGAGTCTGCAGATAGAAAAAATATGCTCCCCCTTCCATCCTGGTATATGTTTGCCCATCCTTGTATATATGCTCCCCCATCCTTGTATATATCCTGCTTCCCTATCCTTGTATATATGCTGCTCCCTCATCCTTGTATATATGCTGCTCCCCCATCCTTGTATATATCCTGCTCCCCCATCCTTGTATATATGTTGCTCCCCTATCCTTGTATATATGTTGCTCCCCCATCCTTGTATATATGCTGCTCCCCCATCCTTGTATATATGCTGCTCCCCCATCCTTGTATATATGCTGCTCCCTCATCCTTGTATATATGCTGCTCCTTCATCCTTGTATATATGCTGCTCCCTCATCCTTGTAGATATGCTGCTCCCTCATCCTTGTATATATGTTGCTCCCCCATCCTTGTATATATGCTGCTCCCTCATCCTTGTATATATGTTGCTCCCCCATCCTTGTATATATGCTGCTCCCCCATCCTTGTATATATGCTGCTCCCTCATCCTTGTATATATGCTGCTCCCTCATCCTTGTATATATGCTGCTCCCTCATCCTTGTATATATGCTGCTCCCTCATCCTTGTATATATGCTGCTCCCTCATCCTTGTATATATGCTGCTCCCTCATCCTTGTAGATATGCTGCTCCCTCATCCTTGTAGAAATGCTGCTCACTAGTGTTGAGCGATACCTTCCGATATCAGGAAATATCGGATCGGATTGGATCGGACCAATACCCAAAAAGTATCGGATATCGCCGATTCCGGTACCGGAAACCAATGCAAGTCAATGGGACACAAATATCGGAATGAAAATAAACCCTTTCTTTCCTTGTAGGTTAATTCTACATGAAGGAAAACAATTAACAATATTGTAGAATGTTTTGGGGGAGGTGGTTGCCCAAATCGATGGGAACAGTGCTCACAGTGAAATATGAAAAGCCGGCAATTCAGCAGCGGCATACAACGGTACCCGACAATTTATAACAGAAAGAATAGAGCTTCACACATAGATTAGATAGATAGAAACATGTCAGTCACATATATATGAAGTACAGTGACAGTATTGCATACTGTACTTGTCATTTAGTGTAAAGGATTTATTTAAAAAAATATTAGTGTTTTAATGCACTGTCTCTTTAAAAAAGCCGGCCTGCAATTCAGCATCTGTACCCGACAATTTAGAATAGAAAGAATAGAGCATCACACATAGATTAGATACATAGAAACATGTCAGTCGCATATATAAGAAGTACAGTGATAGTGTTGATTACTGTACTTGTCATTTAGTGTTAAAATAAAGGATTTATTTAAAAAAAATTGGCGTGGGGTTCCCCCTAATTTTAGTCTCTAGCGGAGGTTAAGCAGACTGCTGGGGCAGATGTTTGAAGCCTGGGAAGGGGGTAATACCCACGGAGCTTCCCAGGCTACTAATATCAGCCCCCAGCTGAATACCTAGCCTTTACTAGCTATTAAAATGGGGGACCCCCCCCCAAAAAAGACGTGGGGTCCCCCCTATTTTAATAGCTAGCAAAGGCTCGGCAGACAGCTGGGGGCTGATTTTAATAGCCCAGGAAGGGTGCCATGAATATTGGCCCCCTCCCAGGCTAGAAACACCAGCCGTCAGCCGCCCCAGAAATGGCGCATCCATAGGATGCGCCAATTCTGGCACTTAGCCTCGCTCTTCCCACTGCCCTGTAGCGGTGGCAGTGGGGTAATAGGGCTGGGGTTGATGTCGGCTTATAATGCCAGCTGACATCAAGCCCAGGTTAGTAATGGAGAGGCGTCTATAAGACACCCCCATTACTAACTCCATAGTCAAAGTTAAAAAAAACACAAACACCCAGAATAAAGTCCTTTAATTGAAATAAATACACAATTCTTTATTGTTCTAAATTAAACCATACTTACCGTCACACCCATTCCAGCTGAAGCCAACGATCTCCTGCAATAAAAATAAAATAATAAAGCAACATCATCCTTACCTTCCCATGGTTCCCAGGACGGCTCGAGCTCTGCTACATCGAGATGACAGGCTGGATCACAGCATAAAGCTGCCATCCAGCCTGTCATCCCGCGGACACTGAGAAGCGCAGGCATGCTTGCGCTCCTCAGTGTCTGGCTGTGACGGCATCCAGATGAGCCGACAATGAACTCAGCTCACCTCATGCACGTCACTGACAGCGTGGGAGAATTCCCCTGCACATGCGGTGACCGTGAGAGACTCGGCTCATCTGGATGCCGTCACAGCCTGACACTGAGGAGCGCAAGCATGCCTGCGCTTCTCAGTGTCCGCGGGATGACAGGCTGGATGGCAGCGTTCTGCAGGTCCAGCCTGTCATCTCGATGTAGCAGAGCTGAAGCTGTCCTGGGAACCATGGAAAGGTAAGGATGAGGTTGGTTTATTATTTTTCATTTATTGCAGGAGATCGTTGGCTTCAGCTGGAATGGGCGTGATGGTAAGTATGGTTTAATTTAGAACAATATAGAATTGTGTGTTTATTTCAATTAAAGGACTTTATTCTGGGTGTTGTGTTTTTTTTTTAAATACTTTACTAGAAATTCATGGCGGTCATGTCTAATATTGGCGTGACCCCATGAATTTCGGGCTTAGGGCCAGCTGATAATGTCAAGCTGGCCCTAACCCCTTTATTATCCAGTGAGCCACCGCACCAGGGCCCTGGATGAGTTGGGTACAGCGCCAGAAGATGGCGCTTCTATGAACGCGCCATCTTCCGGGGTGGCTGCGGACTGCAATTTGCAGCGGGGGGGGGCAGAAAGCTTGGGCCTCCCTGCTCTGCAGATTCCAGCCCCCAGCTGCCTAGTTGTACCTGGCTGGACACAAAAATAGGGAGAAGCCCCACGTATTTTTTTTTTTTATTATTTCATGAAATTCATGAAATAATTAAGAAAAAAAGGGCTTCCCTATATTGTTGTGTCCGGCCAGGTACAAATAGGCAGCTGGTGGTTGGGGGCAGCCCGTTCCTGCCTGCTGTACCTGGCTGGACACAAATATAGGGCGAAGCCCCACATCAATTTTTTTTTAATTATTTCATGAATTTCCTGGGGGCTGATATTAATAGCCCAGGAAGGGTGCCATGAATATTGGCCCCCTCCCAGGCTAGAAACACCAGTCATCAGCCACCCCAGAAATGGCGCATCCATAGGATGCGCCAATTCTGGCACTTAGCCTCGCTCTTCCACGCTGCCCTGGTGCGGTGGCAGGGGGTAATAGTGGTGGGGTTCATGTCAGCGCCAGCTGCCATGAAGCCCAGGTTAGTAATGATGGGTGTCTATAAGACACCCCCATTACTAACCTACAAAGTGTTAAAAAGAAAAACACACACTACACCCAGAAAAAAATAATTTATTTGAAATAAAACACACCATTTTATTTAATTCTTAGTTTACTATAAAAAATAGTTACCTGTCCACGTTCCTGCGCTGATCTCCCATGCACAGCTGTCACATCTGGAGACGGTGACAGCAGTGCATGGCTGCTGTAAGCTCACGCTGCCGGGAACACGTCCGCTCCCGGCAGCGGGAGCCACTGACTGAGGTCACCGGAGTGCATTCAGTCAGCGCAGCTCCGGAGACCTCCTTTACGGCACTGCTGTACCGCGGGAATTTCTCACGATACAGCAGGGCCGTAAAGGAGCTGACTGGAGCAGCGCTGCCTCAACTCCGGCGAACCCACTTATGCAATGACGGGGCTGCTTTACGGCCCCGTCATTCTAGCGGCGGCAGCGGTTCAGAGCGGTCACATTCTATGTGGCTGCTCTAAACTGGAGATCATCGTGGGACACTCGTGGACTACTACGGAGGGGTAAGGATAAGGTTGTGGTTTATTATTTTAGATTTTATTACAGGAGATCGATGGCTTCGGGGAATTAGGTGTCTAGGTGAGTATAGGTGTAATTTTTTATTTTTTACTTTATTTTAGGTGGCGATCGGTGGGGACAGGTAATGTATAAACTAATTTATTGTAGGTAACCACTGGCCACCAATGACATGTATTTAAAATTTATTGGGGACACAGTAGGGCAATTTAAATAGCAGGATCAGGCTGATGGGAACTACTGCTCCCATCGAGCTGATCCTGCTGGCACGAGTGGACGGGGGACAGACATAGGCCGATGGGAGTAGTAGTGTCACATCGGCCTATGTCTGCCTGCACGCACACCCCCCAGACATCGCATAGACACCGCGCACACCCGCACAGACACCGCGCACACACCCGCAGACATCGCACAGACACCGCGCACACACCCGCAGACATCGCACAGACACCGCGCACACACCCGCAGACATCGCACAGACACCGCGCACACACCCGCAGACATCGCACAGACACCACGCACACCCGCAGACATCGCACAGACACCCCGCACACACTCGCAGACATCGCACAGACACCCCGCACACACCCGCAGACATAGCACAGACACCGAACACACCCGCAGACATAGCACAGACACCGAACACACCCGCAGACATAGCACAGACACCGAACACACCCGCAGACATCGCACAGACACCGCACACACTCGCAGACATCGCACAGACACCGCGCACACACCCGCAGACACCGCACACACTCGCAGACATCGCACAGACACCGCACACACACTAATCATGACGGGCTGATGGTCTGGGAGGTGAGGCTGACCTGTGCGGCCGTGGGAAAGTTCATGTGAGTTCATGCAATGCAGTCAAGCATGAACTCACATGAACCCTCTGAGGGCACCGCGGCTACTTCAAATGAACAGCTGATCGGCATCACCTGATACCTCAGCTGTTGATTTGAAATAACCGGCGGGAAAGTGCAGCACAGAACGGGAAAGCCGGCGGTGAAGTCTTTTCACTGCCGGCTTCCCCGCCCGGGTCCTTCCCTCCCCGCTCCTTGGTGCTGCGCTCCCCGCCCTGTCCTAACTTACGATTGGGATGGGAGATGGCGAGGGGAGCGGAGGATCGGGGTGGGAGGCTGCGGGGAAGCAGTATGGGGCTGTGTGATTGTTTAAAAACCGGCGGCTTTTTACCGCCCGCTGGCTTTTAAACAATCAGGAGAATTCTCTCACGCTGGGATGGCATTCTGATGACAGGCTGGATCGCAGCTGAGCGCTGCCATCCAGCTTGTCATCCTTCAGAGACACTGCAGAGCGCAGGCATTATGGGAACTTCCGATTCCGGTATTCGATATTGTAAAAGTATCGGAATTAAGTATCGGAATTCCGATACCGCGAATATCGGCCGATACCCGATATTTCAGTATCGGAATGCTCAACACTACTGCTCACCCATTCTTGTATGTATACTACCCCCCATCCTTGTATATATCCTGCTACCCCCCATCCTTGTTTATATGCTGCTCCCCCATCCTTGTATATATACTGCTCCCCCATCCTTGTATATATCCTGCTTCCCCATCCTTGTATATATGCTTCTCCCCCATCCTTGTATGTGCTCCCCCAAATCCTTGTATATATGCTGCTCCCCCAAATCCTTGTATATATACTGCTCCCCCATCCTTGTATATATGCTTCTCCCCCATCCTTGTATGTGCTCCCCCAAATCCTTGTATATATGCTGCTCCCCCATACTTGTATATATGCTGCTCCCTATCCTTGTGACTCGCCCCCTGGGCCGTGGGGTACTCGGAACCGGGCTTCAGGGCAATGCTGGGAGTAGTGGTGGCGACCCGGTCCCGTGGCTCAGTGTGGTCAGACCATTGGTAGTCTACTATGTGCTTTAGGTAATGTCCGACTACGCCACCCGTGGATTGCGGCTATTAGGAACCACCGCTGCAAGGCAGACCGCTGAGGCTGATGGTGTATGCAGCTGAGGTAGTGTAACTCCCCACGGGAAGAATGCAGCCCCAGGGCAGTGTAGTGAATGGTGGGGGTGATGGTGCAGGGAGTCCCAGTACCGTTAGTGCTGGCGAAGCAAAAAGCACAAAGACAACGTGTTGCAGTCCAGGGTCTTTCACTCACAGTTCGTATATTCCCAGTCACTTCTGTCAGCAATGACCGCCCGAGCCATGCTGCGTCCACCAGGTGAGGGGCTCGGTCAACCCCCAGGTAGTTCAGGAACATGGCACAGAACCCCCTTCCATCCTTTCTCTGGCCTGCCCCACCAGTGACCAACTTTTGTCCAGCTACCGCAGATCTGCGCGGGTAAACGTGGGCCCCGTTCCCCGCTGTCCTATATGGTGCCTTCCTAGCAGGTTTGGTGAGGTGTCGCACCAATAAATGATTACGACCTCCAGTCTTTGGCTGAGGGTAGTTTCTCCTCCACCAACTTGGGATCCGGTACCCTTAATCTGCCTGACCCTTCACCCGGTATTCTCATGGGCTCTTAGGGTCCCTTCTGCCTTCTTGTTTGAGCCCTTCTACACTTTGGGTACTTCTCTTTTCTTTGCTGTTCCTTTCTGTTTCTGTTCCTTTCTTCTGGCTCCGGCCTTCACCCTAGGCCTGCCTCGTGGAGCTGGGCCCAGACTGAGCCACAGCCTCCTGTCAGCCCTCTCTGGCTGAACTCCTTCTCTCACTGAACTCAACCACCCAGAACTAAGATGGTGCCCACCTTATATACCCTTCCCTAGTGTGTGAGCTCAGGTGACCAGCAACCAATGAGCTCCTACCTATGCTCAGGAACCGTCCCCTCCTGCTCCTACATCACTGGGTTCCCCCCCCTCCCCACTCCAGCCAGGGACATGGTCTGTCGTGCCTGCTTTACTGTACTAATGGGAGCACCGTTGAGCTGTCCCTCGGAAATGGGGTGTGTGTGATGCATGCTGCTAACTGAGCCCTGGTCCATACTCCATCCTTACCCGGGAGTGGAATATCACACCTCTGGCAGAGGTGCAATACCCCTGTAGCGGCCGAACCCTCGGGGCGCTACACTTGTATATATGCTGCTCCCTCATCCTTGTGTATATGCTGCTACCCCATCCTTGTGTATATCCTGCTTCCCCATCCTTGTATATATGCTGCTTGCCTATCCTTGTATATATTCTGCTTCCCTATCCTTGTGTATATGCTGCTCCCCCATCCTTGTATATATCCTGCTTCCTCATCCTTGTATATATGCTGCCCCTCATCCTTGTATATATGCTGCCCCCCATCCTTGTATATATCCTGCTTCCCCATCCTTGTATATATCCTGCTTCCCCATCCTTGTATATATGCTGCTTCCCTATCCTTGTATATATGCTGCTTCCCTATCCTTGTATATATGCTGCTTCCCCATCCTTGTATATATCCTGCTTCCCCATCCTTGTATATATGCTGCTCCCCCATCCTTGTATATATGCTGCTTCCCCATCCTTGTATATATGCTGCTTCCCCATCCTTGTATATATGCTGCTTCCCCATCCTTGTATATATGCTGCTTCCCCATCCTTGTATATATGCTGCTTCCCCATCCTTGTATATATGCTGCTTCCCCATCCTTGTATATATGCTGCTTCCCCATCCTTGTATATATGCTGCTTCCCCATCCTTGTATATATGCTGCTTCCCCATCCTTGTATATATGCTGCTTCCCCATCCTTGTATATATGCTGCTTCCCCATCCTTGTATATATGCTGCTTCCCCATCCTTGTATATATGCTGCTTCCCCATCCTTGTATATATGCTGCTTCCCCATCCTTGTATATATGCTGCTTCCCCATCCTTGTATATATGCTGCTCCCTATCCTTGTATATATCCTGCTCCCCCATCCTTGTATATATGCTGCCCCCCATCCTTGTATATATGCTGCCCCCCATCCTTGTATATATCCTGCTCCCCCATCCTTGTATATATCCTGCTCCCCCATCCTTGTATATATGTTGCTCCCCCATCCTTGTATATATTTTGCTCCCCCATCCTTGTATATATGCTGCTCCCCCATCCTTGTATATATGCTGCCCCCCATCCTTGTATATATGCTGCTCCCTATCCTTGTATATATGCTGCTTCCCCATCCTTGTATATATGCTGCTCCCTATCCTTGTATATATGCTGCCCCCCATCCTTGTATATATCCTGCTCCCCCATCCTTGTATATATCCTGCTCCCCCATCCTTGTATATATCCTGCTCCCCCATCCTTGTATATATGTTGCTCCCCCATCCTTGTATATATGTTGCTCCCCCATCCTTGTATGTGCTCCCCCCCATCCTTGAATATATGCTTCTCCCCCATCCTTGTCGGAACAAAGAGGAATCTGCTACTAGTGAAAAGTTTCTGTGTTTTCTTATTAGGAGTTTTCTTTGGAGAAGGCGATGCATACCATGGAAGAAATGTGGGACTCCATATCCTTTAATACCAGTCCCTATCGAGAATCTGGCGTTTCTATTCTATCAGCAGTGGATGAAATCCAAACCACTTTGGATGACCAAATTGTGAAGACTCAGACAATGAGGGGATCGCCTTTCATCAAGCCCTATGAGAAAGAAATCAAGGTATAAAATATTCACTTGCTTATTAGCAGAAGCTAAGGTTTCATTAGGATCTCCGAGGCTAAAGTTACATGCGGCTCCAGCTTACATGTAAAGGGGATGGTATCAAGGAGTCTCACCAAACTTTCCCTACAAATGTCCAACAATTCAGAATTCATATCCATTGATAATTTATCTTCTAAAATGATAGCATTTTTTTCTATCATTTTCATTTTATGTGTAATTAACTTTTTGCTCTCCTCCTTTTAAGCAATGGGAGGAACGACTGATAAGGATCCAGGAAACCATTGATGAATGGCTGAAGGTGCAGGCCCAGTGGCTTTATCTAGACCCCATCTTCTCTTCTGAGGACATCATGCAGCAAATGCCTGAAGAAGGACGCTTATTCCAGACTGTGGACAGAAACTGGAGAGAGATCATGAAACATTGCGTTAAAGACCCGAAGGTAAATGGATGCTTCATGGTGGACTGATAAAAGAAAGCACGGTCATCTTGCATCCAGGATTGATGTTTTCCAAGAGTCCGTGTCCTGATGCTTCCATCACAAGGATCCCGGGTTATGGGGCTCCGCACTGCCTGGACTCCAGCCTCCCGCATCTTCTATTTTCTATCCAAATAGGTTCTAACTTTTTTTTTAATATGAACTATTGGCACAATAGTCAATGAATGTGACCTTTTTTCAGTCTCTATAACTATATAATGGAATCTTACTTATGGGCTATCTACTTTGTTTTAGTCTTTAAGCGCCACTTCTCTGACCGGACTTCTGGAAAAACTTCAGGACAGCAATGTGCTTCTGGATAAAATCATGAAAGGGCTGAATGCCTATCTGGAGAAGAAGAGGCTTTTTTCCCACGGTATAGTCCTTTCACTTGTTGCAATGATTCTATATACTCCTTAAAGAATTTTTTTTTTCTTATTTAAACCATTGAAATCATTTTTGTAATTGGATTTCATTAATAATTTTGCACTGTTTGCCTTCTATTGGCTCTGTGCTGCGCTGGCTATTGGACTTATTTTTAATCTGTCTTTTTTCAGCTCCTCTTAGCCGATTTATGACCACAGATCACATCAAAGCTGAATGTGCAGGAAACAAAAAGCCGAACGGTGCAACATTTTTAATGAAACTGAATTGTCGCAAATACTCGCAATTAAATAGGTATTCCCATCTCCAAGATCCTATCCCAATATGTAGTAGGCGTAGTAATAATAATAATATTAGCAAATACCTCCAATTAGAAATGTAGTATAGTTCTTCTGATTCGCTATGTCGCTTTCCCCAGCTTCGGTATCCATGGTTACGACCACTCATATAGTGACAGTTATTTGCTAGTGGTCATAACCTAAGCTACTGCAATGCCCTGCACATGGGGTAAGCGCCAAAGCAAATCAGAAGAACTATACTGCACTTCTAATTGGAGGTTTTTGCTAATATTATTATTATTACACTTACTACATATTGGGGAAGAATCCTGGAGATGGGAATACCCATTTCAGTTAAATAAAAAAGTTCCCAAAGCTGGATAGCCCCTTTAAGCTAGCCATACGCATGAGATATGAGATACCCGTCGTCTGAATGGTAATTTGGCTATTTCTCCTGACTCCCACATATTCTGCTGAACAGTCATGTGTTTTTAATGGGGAGAGAGGAGAAAGTAGGTACTGGACACCTCCGGCAGCGGGTTATCTCCCCTGAGAACCAAAAGACCGGGTATTGAAATCCCATCTGCCCGATCCTTCTGGCCCTGACATCCTCTATCGGGGGAGAGTCAGGAGACCCCCATACACATCAGTGGGTAGGCTGGTCCTGCTGCAATCGTCAGGTTTAAACTATTTTAATCCAATGTGTATGGGGACTGAATCTTTACTTTAAAGCTTTGCTTTTCTATTTTCTCACATAGACAGTAATACAAATGGCTCCTGACCCAATACTTTAATGACATCTTTATCATATTGTGCATTTTCGCTTTAGCTTTTTCTTCCTGTCCAACGACAAAATGCTAGAAATTCTCTCTGAGACTAAAGATCCTCTGCGGGTCCAACCACATCTAAAGAAGGGCTTTGAAGGCATCGCAAAGCTGGAGTTCCTTCCTAACCTGGACATCAAAGCCATGTACAGCACCGAGGGGGAACGCGTAGAGCTCATCCAGACCATCTCCACCTCCGAGGCTCGGGGGGCCGTGGAGAAGTGGCTCATCCAAGGGGAAGATGTCATGTTAAGGAGCGTGCATGATGTTATTGCTCGGTCACGAATGGTACGGATCTACCAACAGACCAAAAGCATTAATTGGAACTAATCTAGTACTTTTATATTTGTATAAGATTATTTGGCGGCAGTGAATGATTTGTGGATGATGTATCTCTTGCAATAGAGCCAGGTAGCAGATCTTCTACCTGCAATCGGTAGAAATGAATTTGCTAGATAATACTAGTAAGGTTGTCCCTCTCTTAAATGCTTCTGTCAACGTAATTTAACTTTGTTTTTTAAAAGGCGTACCCTGAGACTGCAAGAAAAGACTGGGTGAGGGAATGGCCGGGACAGGTCGTGCTCTGTGTGTCTCAGATGTTCTGGACCAGTGAAGTGCATGAAGCTATCGGCAGTGGCCCAGAGGTACGGCATAAGCTCCTTTACTGATCAAGGTTGCTTCACTAGAAACAGTCATGGCCGGAAGTGTTGGCACCCTTGAAGTATTTTTCCATAAAATTATTGCAATTGCATGTGTATTTTTTGTTATACACATGTTTATTTCCTTTGTGTGTATTGGAACAACACAAAAAAAAACCGAGAAAAAAAGGCAAATTGGATATAATTTCACACAAAACCCCAAAAATGGGCCGGACAAAATTGTTGGCATCTTTCCAAAATTGTGGGTAAACAATTTTGTTTCAAGCATGTGATGCTCGTTCAAACTCACCTGTGGCAAGTAAAAGGTGTGGGCAATATGAAAGTCACACCTGAAACCCGATACAAAGGGGAAAAGTTGACTCAATCTTTGCGTTGTTACGTGCCACACTAAGTAGGGAGAACAGAAAGAGGAAAAGAGAACTGTCTGAGGACTTGAGAACCAAAATTGTTGACCAATATCTTCTTTTTGTGTTGTTCCAATACACACAAATTAAATAAACATGTGAACAACAAAACATGTGTAATTGTAATAATTTTCTGGGAGAAATACATATATATACATTCATAGACAGACTTCATGTGTTCTCCTGCTAATAGACTGTCATACCCAGGGATGCAGCTTATAGGAGTTTCCAGGGGCGGATATACAATTGGTGCAACAGAGGTAAGGGGACCCACATTCACATCAAAAGATGCAAGTAGCTTCTTTCACAGCACGTTATTAGACTGCAAAGAGCCCATGTACTGTTCTTGCCCAGGGGTCTTCTCCTGGGGGTTGCAGTTGTACAGTGGCTCAATATCTTGAAGGTACCCAAAAGGCTCCATAGTATTGTTGGGATTTTGCATTGATTCATGCATCTTGTCTAGAGATGAGCAACTAAATTTGCAGGACCTTGGTCTAAGAGAGCAGGTTAGTAGTCTGTGGCTGTTGGATGGGAGCCTTGCTAACCGCCTCTTACATGCCGGCATCCCTGGCTCCTCTTTTGATTAGCCGGCCAGGCGTGATGTCATTTGTGCCTCACACCACAACTATGACATCGACATCAAAAGAGTAGCCGGAGATGCCGGTTCACGGGGCTCCGGTCCTGCTGCCGTGGAATACTGACCCGACTGTTGGACCAGAGTCCTGCAAATCCATTCGCTCATCTCTACTCTCGTCATATCTACCAATAAGGGAAGACATTGTATGGGATTTCCCATAATACCAGCATAAAATGAATCCATCTGCATTGAGTTTTCCATGCTGTTTGTGGCAGGGTTTTATAGAGGTACATCGGGGTATTTAGAGCTCTGGGTTCAATCCAGATCTCCAACTTCTATAAAGATATGTTGTAAAATTGTTGTGTACATTATAAAGTGCCTGCATATTGTGGCGTTCTCAATCTAGTCTGCAGCTTATAATCTGTATAGATTTCAGCCCCCTTGCAATATGTATGTTCTATGAATGTTTCTGCAGATGATTTCACCGTTACATCCTTCTTGTAGGGCCTGAAAAACTCCTATGATAATCTGCAGCTCCAGCTAAATGATATTGTGGAGCTTGTGCGAGGAGGCAAATTGTCCCAGCAGACTCGCAGCACATTGGGGGCTCTCGTCACCATAGAGGGGCACGCTCGTGACGTGGACATGGAAATGATCCAAACAGGTTTGTGCAAACATCATGGCTGGCACCAAACTTTCCAATACCATGTTCTATTTATCATACACTACATGGAGAAAGGTATTGTGCCCCTCCACATTACACCTACAGGGGCTTTTATGGCCTCCTATTCTAAATCCATATACAGGATGTTAATATGGAGTCCGTCCCTCTACAGATATCACAGCTCAATATGCCGAGCACCTTCATACATTTCACCCCATTCCTAAGTTCTTTCCATATCTATGTTATATTCCCCCCTCTTTTCTTTGAGTTTTCATAGGACACAATTGATCTGGTCACAGTAAAGCAATCTTGGGGTGTACTTACAATGACGTCTATGGGCAGTAGTCATTTCTGCATATTGAGATGGTGGTCCCTATATAGGAATGTTTTGGCATCTGTAGGTGTCGGCGTCCCCTGTATATGACTCATTGCCACAATTGATATTCTTTATAGTCAGTGGTTTGGATGGCCTAGGTGCGGTGTGTAATATTTTCTATCAATGGTGTGTGTGCCCTCCTCTGTGCGGTGTCCTTCCATAACCATGGATGTACTAATAAAGGGTTTTTATGTCAATTCCTTTAATGGCCTTTTGTTCGGCTTCTTTGTAGGTATTATGTAATTCTCCGAATGGTCAGCCATTCTAAGCCTGAGCAGACATATGGCAATGTAATTGATGTGTGACTGACATTGTTCTTCCCTATGTTGCGGTGACATATTTATGCTGCCATTGTGCAGTATTTGTTCTAATTAATCATCCTAAAGGTGTTTAGTGGGGTTGAGGTTGAGAACGTGTGTGAAACAGTTCTGCTCATCTATTCCCTTAGGGTTGGAAGCTACAATTGTTTAAAATGTCTTGTGCTGAAGCATTAAGATATCTTTTCACTGGAGCTAAGGGGCCTAGACCAACCCCTAAAAACAAGGCCATACCCCCACCAGCAAACTGTACAGCGGGCACAATGCAGTTAATAGGGTAACGTTCTCCTGGCATTCACCAAATCCAGACTCGTCCATCAGATGCCAGATAGAGAAGTGTGATCCGTCACTGCACAGAACAGGTCTCCTCCAGAGTCCTGTGATGGCGGCTTCACACCACTCCATCTGACGCTCGGCATTGTGCTTGGTGATGTAAGGCTGCATGCAGCTGCTCGGCCATAAAGCTCCTGGCGGGGGCGCAGTGTTTGTGGTGATGTTGTTACCAATGGAGTCAGGAAAGCGTTCCGCCCTCTGCTCCTCAGCACTCAGTGACCCCGCTCTGTAATGTTCCGGGGTCTCCTGAGTTGCTGCAGTTCCTTCTACTCCTTAATAATATCACTCACATGTGATGGGGGAAGATTTAGGAGGGAAGAAATTTAATATCCAGACTTGTTACCCCGGTGGCTCCTATTACAAGACCGCGCTGGTATCAGAGAGCTCTGCACCACCAGCCGTTCTGTCATATGTTAGTAACAGCACACAGCATGGGAGGGCGGATGTTATACACCGGGGGGCGTGGGGATTGATGTTATACACTGGTGGGGGGCGAGAGTCTTAATGTTATACAAGGCCGAGGGGCCAGATGTTATACCCTAGGGGTACGAGGGGCTAGATGTTATACATGTCCGAGGGCTGGATGTTATACAGTGGGGTTGAGGGGATGTATTTTATACACTGGCGGGGGGGCGAGGGGACGGATGTTATACTAAACTAGGGGCGAGGGGCGGATGTTATACCCCGGGGGAGGCGAGAGGCCGGATTTTATAAACTGGGGGCTGAGAGTCCGGATGTTACACACCGTGGGCAATGGGACTAAATGAAAAAAGCAGAATTCGGTGACTAGGAGTTTTGTCCTATAATGTATGTGCATTTGCCTTCCCTTTAGAAACTCTCCCTTGTGATTCTGCAGTGTCTTAGAGGTTGACTATCTTTTCCTACATTGCTCAGGAGTTTCTCATGAACAGACTTCCAGTGGCTTGCCCAACTCCGCTATTACTGGGAGAATGAGAATGCGAGAGTGCGAATCATCAACTGCAATGTGAAGTCCGCCTATGAGTACCTGGGCAACTCCCCACGCCTGGTCATCACTCCGCTCACTGACAGATGCTAGCGGACTCTGCTATGATGTGATGGGTTATGCTCAGAAATCTTTTTGACTTTTGTATGATGCATGAAACTTATTAGAAAGTTTATTGATATTTCATACCAGTTCTTTCATGTTTCATTGGTAGATCGGTGCTTTTTATCTAAATCTTGGTGGAGCTCCAGAAGGTCCGGCCGGCACAGGAAAAACTGAGACCACCAAAGATTTGGCCAAGGCGCTGGCCGTGCAGTGTGTGGTCTTTAACTGCTCTGATGGTTTGGACTACATAGCAATGTCAAAGGTACATACAATGTTAAGCTGCTCCATTGCAGATAATAAACTGACTCCAACCGATGTTCTGCTGACATGTTTTGATTATATAGTACAGACCAAAAGTTTGGAAACACCTTCTCATTTCAATTTTTTTCTGTATTTTCATGACTATGAAAATTGTACATTCGCGCTGAAGGCATCAAAACTATGAATTAACACATGTGGAATTATATACTTAACAAAAAAGTGTGAATCAACAGAAAATATGTCTTATATTCTAGGTTCTTAAAAGTCGCAGGTTAACATCAGCTCAGATTAGACACCAGGTCAATGCCACACAGAGTTCTAGCAGCAGACACATCTCTACAACAACTGTTAAGAGGAGACTTTGTGCAGCAGGCCTTCATGGTAAAATAGCTGCTAGGAAACCACTGCTAAGGACAGGTGTAGCACCCTGAGGATTCGGCTGCTACAGGGGTATTGCACCTCAACCCAGAGGTGTGATATTCCACTCCCGGGTAAGGATGGAGTGTGGAACTGAGCTAGTAGGCTGCATGCACTACACACATCCCATTTCCGGGGAACAGACCGATGGTACTCCCACTAGAGAAATGTGCAGGTACGACAGTGTCTGTTCCTGGCTGGAGTGGGAGGGGGGTGGAACATCCCAGTAGTGTAGGGGCAGATAGGGGGAGCAGCCTGGGTAAAGCTAGGAGCTCATTGGGTGCTGGTCACCTGAGCTCACACACAGAGGGAGTATTTAAGGTGGGCACCATCTTAGATCAGGGTCAGTCAGCCACAGTCAGTCAGTCAGACAGTCTGTCTGAGAGCCTGAGAAGCAGAGCAGAGGAGAAGGAAGAGAGACCCAGAGGCGCAGAGGGGACCCCAAGATCCCAAAATAAGGACAAAAGGGTGAAGGGTCGGCAACAGGGTACCGGATCCCAAGCTGGCAGAGGCTACAGCACACCTTAGCCAGGAACCGGAGGTCGTGGGCAGGATCTGCCACGATCACCCACTAAATCCACCCGGAAGGCAGACCAAGAATAGGGTCAGGGAGCCCAGAGGAGGCTTGACCAACAAGAGGCCCGAGGGAGCCGGACTTAGGTGGATCCCTGGTGGGAACGGCCAGAAGAAGGGAGAGACAGAAAGGAGCTCAGGACCACACTCCGGAGTTGCCTGGGAGTTGACAGAGTCCAGGACCTGGTGGACGCAGCACGGCTTGGGTGGTCACTGCTGTACACAGTGACCCGAGCAACACCAGTAAGTAAAACCCTGGAACTGCATTTTATGCCTCTGAGTCTCCTTGCTGCACCTTCACAACCACCATCCTCCACGGCTGACCCCCTGAGGCTATACCCCTCCCGTTGGGGGTTATACTACCTAAGCTGCACTCACATCATCAGCCTCAGTGGACCCTGCTGCAGCGGCGGCCGTATTGACCGCAAATCAACGGGTGGCGTAGTCGACACAAAAGAACATCTAGTAACATCATAAGGACTGCCACACACTGAGCTTGACACCCTGGGCACGGACCGGGTCACAGCCACTCGGAGACTACAACCCCCATCTGATCCGGCTCCGGGTATCCCCAACAACACTGGCCCAGGGGGCGCGTCACAGGCAACAAGCAGAAGAGACTTGTTTGGGCTAAAGAACACAAGGAATAGACATTAGACCAGTGGAAATCTGTGCTTTGGTCTGATGAGTCCAAATTTGAGATCTTTGGTTCCAACCACCGTGTCTTTGTGCGACGCAGAAAAGGTGAACGGATGGACTCTACATGCCTGGATCCCACCGTGAAGCATGGAGGAGGAGGTGTGATGGTGTGGGGGTGCTTTGCTGGTGACACTGTTTGGGATTTATTCAAAATTGAAGGCATACTGAACCAGCATGGCTACCACAGCATCTTGCAGTGGCATGCTATTCCATCCTGTTTGCGTTTAGTTGGACCATCATTTATTTTTCAAAAGGACAATGACCCCAAACACACCTCCATGCTGTGTAAGGGCTATTTGACCAAGAGGGAGTGTGATGGGGTGCTACGCCAGATGACCTGGCCTCCACAGTCACCAGACCTGAACCCAATCGAGATAGTTTGGGGTGAGCTGGACCGCAGAGTGAAGGCAAAAGGGCCAACAAGTGCTAAGCATCTCTGGGAACTCCTTCAAGATTGTTGGAAGACCATTTCCGGTGACTACCTCTTGAAGCTCATCAAGAGAATGCCAAGAGTGTGCAAAGCAGTCATCAAAGCAAAAGGTGGCTACTTTGAAGAACCTAGAATATAAGACATATTTTCAGTTGTTTCACACTTTTTTGTTAAGTATATAATTCCACATGTGTTAATTCATAGTTTGATGCCTTCAGTGTGAATGTACAATTTTCATAGTCATGAAAATACAGAAAATCTTTAAATGAGGTGTGTCCAAACTTTTGGTCTGTACTGTATATACTTTTTTTTCGTTTTTCCAAGGGCTGGCCTCATCGGGAGCATGGGCGTGTTTTGATGAGTTTAACCGTATTGAGCTGGAGGTGTTGTCCGTGGTGGCCCAACAGATTCTCCGCATCCAGAGAGCCATCCAGATGAAGATGGACATGTTCAACTTCAAAGGAACAGAACTGAAGCTTAACCCAAATTGCTTCGTAGCCATTACCATGAATCCTGGCTACGCAGGACGTTCTGAGCTGGTAAAGAGTCCAGTGCCTTGCATCGGGCCCTTCCACAACATTTCTATAGGATTAAGCTCAGGACTATGACTCGGCCATTCCAAAACTTTATGTTTATTCAACCATTCTTTTGTAGAACGACTTGTGTCTTTGGGCCATTGTCTTGCTGCATGACCCACGTTTTCTTGAGATTCAGTACATGAACTGATATCCTGATATTTTCCTTTAGCATTTGCTGATAGATTTTAGAATTCATTGTTCCATCAATGATGGCAGCCGTCCTTGGCCAAGTGCAGCAAAACAGGCCCAAAGCATGTTACGATTACCATCTTTGTGTTTCATAGATGATAGGAGGTTCTTATGCTGTAATGCAGTATTTTCTTTCTGCAAACATATAGCTTCTCACTTAAAATCTCTATCTTGGCCTCATCCTTCCACAAAGCATTATTCCAGTTACCTATTGATGTGCCCAGGTGAGTTTTAGCAGTGGCATTTTAAATCGCATTGCCTTTCTCCTTGCAATCCTGCCATGCTCGCCATTGTTGTTCATTGTCCTTCTGATGGTGGACTCATGAACAATTACATTAGCTAATGTGAGGAGAGGCCTTTAGTTGCTTAGAGGTTACCTTGAGTTCCTTTGTGACCTCACAGACTGATGTAGCTTGAAGTCAAATTTATGCAGTAATACAGAAATTTTTGAGAGGTTCACAAACTTTCAAGTAAATACTAGGTTTACAAAAGAAACATAAGATTTCATAAAAGGGATTATTCTCCCCGAAATCTATGAGATTGTACATTTCCTATGTATAATCACAACACCTGATGCCCTCATTTCTGCAAGTTCCTTAATATTGATGTCCCATTCTCCTATTTTCCAAAATGGACACAGTAGAGGTGTGGAGAGAGATTTGGAAAGTGTTAAAGGAGTATCCTCATCTCCAAGATTCTATCCCAATATGTAATAGGTGTAATAATAATATTAATAGCAAATACCTCCAATTGGAAATATAGTATAGTTCTTCTGATTAGCTATGTCGCTTAACCCATGTGCAGGGCATAGCAGTAGTTTAGGTATCCATGGTTACAACCACTAGCAAGTAACTAACTGTTACTATGAGTGGTCGTAACCATGGATACCTAAGCTACTGCAATGTCCTGCACATGGGGTAAGAAACATAGCTAATCAGAATAACTATACTACATTTCTAATTGGAGATATTTGCAAACATTATTATTATTATACCTATTACATATTGGGACAGGATCTTGGAGATGGGAATACCCCTTTAACCACACTTTGACTGATTTCTTCTGATGTGGAATAGACACATCACTTTTAGGTCTGGGGTGGAGGATAGTGTAAATGGACATAATGGGTTCCCCGGCTCTATGCCTGGTTTACAGTAATTTAGTTTCATTTGTTGACTGACCCATCTGGTTTGCGCATTTCAGGTTCTTTTCCGGACTGTAGCAATGATGGTCCCCAACTATGCTCTGATTGCGGACATCTGCCTTTATTCTTACGGTTTTCTGCACGCTAAACCTCTCTCGGTGAAGATGGTAATGACTTACCGGCTGTGCTCGGAGCCGCTCTTGTCCCAGTTCCATTATGATTATGGGATGCGTGCAGTAAAGGCTGTGCTGATCGCTGCTGGCAATCTGAAGCTGAAATTCCCCCATGAAAATGAAGAGATTCTTGTAAGTTCTGAACTGTTGGTCGCTTTACATCTCGTATAGGATAGCATTACCATCTTACCGAGAAGCATTTGGATCACAAAAATTAGATCTGTATGATTTTATAGTAGCAGACAGAGACTTACAAATAATTTCTGCACATTACTGTTCCTGGCTTGTTAGATCTCATCTGTGCAAAAGTGTCAAAACTATAGTTGTTAAACACGTAGCTTGTTCATCTTATGGGACAGTTTTGATTTTTAACTTAAACGCATGTATTTTAGGCTAAAAATCATTTTAACAATTGGGTTTTATTAAAAATGTTGCATCGCTTGGCTTTCACCGGCTTTTTGATTCCCTGCACATTCAATTTTGATAAGGTCTGTGGTCATAAATAAACTGAGAGGAGCTCAGAAAAAGACAGATAAAACATTTACAAACTCCCCGTCAGCCAGCAAAAACGAGTTCACTGACAGTATCTCACTTAACTCATTCTGCAGCCGGCAATTAACAGTGCAACACAGAGGCCACATGTATTCCCTATGGAAAAACAATTCTGCAGCATATTTTAGTGCAACTCAGCAGCGTTCCATTCCTCTTTTATCATTCCTGGAAATGTAGGAATTAATTGAAATCTGTCAATAACGAGTCCCCTACACAGTCTGACAATGTCACCACTATTTGGGCACAGTCAGATTCTATAGGGTTGTCCCCTATATAGATTATATATACATTATATATCATTTACACATACATTTCCAGGAGGTATAACAGAGGGACGATACAATGTAGAGTTTTAGGAAAAGAGGTTTCATCCTTATTTTTTGGAGAATACTATTCTTTACTAATACAGACATACCACAAGAACTGACTGCTCCTTTGTAATGGGGTTCTTCACTTTTAATATTGTTTCATGTCATATTGTATATGAATTATTTTATCATTTAATCCTTTTTCATTCTATTTAGCTCTTGCGGTCAATTAAGGATGTAAACGAACCCAAATCTTTGTCTCCTGATATTCCTCTGTTCAATGGGATTACCAGTGACCTGTTCCCTGGCATTCAACTTCCGAAAGCCGACTATAAAGTATTAAAATATAATAGTGTCTTAAAGGGGTTTTCCAAGACTTAAAGAGGACTTGTCCCTCGCCATAAATCTGTAAATGCCGCTGTTCTCCTGACTCCGGCATTGTATTTCTTTTCTTCCTGCTCCTCTCCGTTCCTGACATCTGTCACTCTCCTCTAGCCCTTTAAGCCAACTGGGCAAGGCCTTCCTGAAGACTCCCACAGAGAGGACTTGATGACCACGCCCAATTGGCTATTAAAAATTATGAACTAGATTTCTATAAAGAGGCTATATCTCAGGAATGGAGAGGCGCAGGAGCAAAAGAAAAACAACACCGGATTCAGGAGAACGGCGGCATTTACACCAGGTAATAAAATTGCATATTAATGGCAAGTGATAGGTCCTATATAGCTGGCCAGCTATCATTTGGATGACCGTTATCTTTCCCGGCTCCCCCATATTCAGGAATGCTCGCTCCTGTTTTCTCTATGACAGAGTCGCTGCCAGAATCTTATGGCAGCTGCTAATTTCAGGGTCAGAAAGTAAGGATCGGGTGATTAAATTCCAATCGCCCGATTTTTATGTCCCCCAACATAATCTGTCATGAGGCCCCCATACACAGTAGATGGTAGACCAATCCCATTGAAATCACCCGATCCTGATCCACTGCTTTGGAATTGGGTTACATGACCTTGTCACTCATCGTCCGGTCCCATTAGTGCAACCTGGGCAGCTGCACAGGGGCACCAGAGGTAAGGGGGCTCACTTATACCTCCAATGCAGGATGATCTGATGTAGAAAAAAAAATGGTTAAAACATCTGTGAGTGATTTATCGCTACTTTAGTTGTAGGTTATGGAGACATTTTTTTTTAGATGAATGAATCGATTCGCAGGAGACTGATCCAATGGCCAGGTGTCATGGGTGCGTCAGATGTGACAGACAGTCGCCCTGCAGTTGGTTGCAGGAGATCCCTTCGTTTGGCATTACAGACATAGTAACATAGTTTTTAAGGTTGAAGGAAGACTAAGTCCATCTAGTTCAACCCATAGCCTAACATGTTGATCCAGAGGAAGGCAAAATAAAACCATGTGGCAAACACTAAGCTCCACGTTGGGGAAAAAAAATCCTTCCCGACTCCATACGACAATCAGACTAGTTCCCTGGATCAACGCCCTATCAAGGAATCTAGTATTTATAACCTGTAATATTATACTTTTCAAGAAAGGCATCTATGCCCTTCTTAAATTTTAACAGTGAATCACTCATTACAACATCATGCGGCAGAGAGTTCCATAGTCTCTCTGCTCTTACAGTAAAGAATCCCCGTCTGTGATTATGATTAAACCTTCTTTCCTCCAGACGTAGAAGATGCCCCCTTGTCCCCGTCTCAGGCCTCAGAGTAAAAAGATCAGTAGAAAGGTCTTTGTACTGTCCCCTCATATACTTGTACATAGTAATAAGATCACCTCTAAGCCTTCTTTTTTCCACAGTAAATAACCCCAAGTGTAATAACCTGTCTTGGTATTGCAGACCCCCCAGTCCTCTAATAACCTTGGTCGCTCTTCTCTGCACCCGCTCTAGTTCAGCTATGTCTTTCTTATACACCGGAGACGAGAACTGTACACAGTATTCTAAGTGTGGTCGCACTAATGACTTGTATAGAGGTAAAATTATGTTCTCCTCATGAGCAGCTGCCTGACACTGGCCACTAAACGTGAGCTTGTCGTCCACCAATACACCCAGGTCTTTTTCAGTTACAGTTTTGCCCAGTGTTTTACAATTAAGCATATAATTATGCATTTTATTTCCTCTGCCACATCTTCTTAGCGGTCTCACTGTAGGACCCAGCGGCTACCTCCCTCCTGTTCTAATTGACAATCAGGCCTTGGTGTTTAAATACTTCCTGGTTGCTACACAGAGGTGCCAGTGATATTCACATGACCCCTTGTGAAGGCTTGGAGCAAGTGCAGTTCTTACTTCCTCTCTGGTGCTAAGAGGATGTGTGTGCCATCTTTCTGAAGTCGACTCTAGCTAAGCTACTTCCCCTGTGTCTGTCTCCCCTTGCTGTCTTTAGTTGTCAGTGGGGATCGACTAGTGCTCACCCCCCCTTCCCTATCCAGGGCCAAGCGCTAAGGAAATACAGGGATAGGTTCCTGTGCGGCAATTGGTGAGGAACCAATATAGAGTCGGTAGGGGAGACAGGGTGATTGCAGATCAGCCTAGGAGGTTTCCATTTCCCTCTTTCCCTAGTGTCTGGGCTCCCTTCCCCTTTGTGTCGCACTTTGTCTTTCCTACACTGTGCGTGACATCAGGTCAGTGGTGGGCACTGAATGAGACCCCTGAGAGCCACCTTATTTCTTCCTGCCCCCCGGCTCTTCTTCAGATTAGCCGGCCTGGCATGACGTTATGGTTGCAGCATGATGTACACCAGGCCATATAATCAGAAGAGGAGCCGGGGATGCCGGCAGCTAAGAGGCGGCTCTCAGGAGTCCCATCCAGCTTCCACAGAATACTGATCTGGGTCCTGAAAATGTATTCTCCCACCTCTAATTGGATCCACTGTAAACAGACTGATGAAATATTTTACCTTCCTTTTGCTCAGGATTTACTTGAATGCGCACAGGAGAGCTGTGCTGGACACAACATCCAGCCCGAGAAGGTCTTCCTGGAGAACATGATCCAGACGTATGAGATGATGATTGTCAGACACGGGTAAGCTGGAACTACAGAAGTCCATGGGACGGGGGATTTATTCTTCGCTGTTTCCATTTTATACAATGGACCATGCTGTATTTTGTTTATCCCGTACAGTTTTATGTTGGTTGGAGAGCCGTTCTCTGGAAAAACGAAGGTCCTCCACGTCCTCGCTGATACGCTGTCTCTTATGAATGAGCGAGGGTGCGAAGAAGAAAAAGTGATTTACCGGACAGTGAACCCTAAAGCCATCACCATGGGGCAGCTGTTCGGGCAGTTTGATCCAGTGTCACATGAGGTTCGTCTATGATTGGAATTATTGTTTATAATACTAATATCTTTGCTGAAAATGGGAAAATCTCCCCTTTTATGGCTTATGGACATGGTAGAAGGGGTTCCTTCAGAGACATAGACCCCAGCCATACATTGCCGGGCAATCATTTTATTATGACTTACTCCCTGTTTGCACAAAAATTTTATTTTCCTCATCAGACATGGAAGCAACAAATTGTATTATTTATGCCAGAAATTAGCATAAATTTGCATACTTCCAGCCACATTCTGACTAGACTGTGTCTGGCCTCACTCAATACACTTGCTTTGAGTGAGGTCACGCACTTCTAGTTGGCATGTGACGCATATATGCAAATCACTTACTTGCGGTCTCTCCCGGTGCCGGCACATTCACTTCAATAGGGGCCACGTGTAGTCAATACATGTGTATCATCAATATCATAATCCCAGGCATTCCCTTTAATAATCCTTTCAATTGTGGGATTGTATTGGATTTTATGGGAAGAGCAATTTTATTGATGCCTCTCTTCATTTGCAGTGGACCGATGGGATAGTCGCTAATACTTTCCGGGAGTTTGCGTTATCTGAGACCCCGGAAAGAAAATGGGTTATCTTTGATGGACCTATTGATATGCTATGGATAGAAAGTATGAACACAGTCCTAGATGATAATAAAAAGGTAACTCTCTATTTTACTTTGTGAAAACTTTTTTTTTTTTAATTTAACCACTTCCCGACCGCCCACTGTAGATAAACGTCGGCGCTGCCAGGGCTCTGTGCAAAAACGGTGGGTGGTCCCGCAGCGCTCAGCACCCCGAGGGTCCTGCAAGCGCTACGGGTGCGGTGCAGAGCGATAGCTCTGACAGGGAATATGATCGGGACCTGATTGGATCAGGTCCCAGTGATGTTAACCCTTTGCTGTCTTCTATATGCCGCGATCTATAGTGATCGCGGCATATAGAAGACAGCAGGAGGAGAGGGGGTCTTCTACTTACCTCTCCGACGACCCCTGATACCTTCCAGGACCTGACGTTGCTATGGCAGCTGGAGGTCACATGACCGCCTCCAGATCTGCCATATATGGTGTCCTGCCAGGCTCAGCCTGCAGCTGAAGCCTGGCAGGAGACTCTGACTGTGAAACAGTCAACAAAGATCTCATGTAATGTAATATATGTCTATTACATTACATGAGATCAGTGATCAGAAAAATAAAAATTAATCTCCCATACAGGGACTAAGTAAAAATGTAAAAAAAAAAGTAACAAAAAATGTTTTCAAACTACTAAAAAAAAAATATCACAAAATAAATAAATAAAATATTAAACCGATAAATCCGTATATTTATGCAAAAACAAAAAAAGTACACATATTTGGTATCGCTGCATCTGAAACAACCCGAGCTATAAAGCTGTCACACTAATTAACTCCTTCTGTGCACAACGTAATAAAAATAAATAAAAAACGGAGCATGACACATGACTGTCGGCCCAAATATGGAAAAATTATAGCTCTCAAAATATGGCGACGCAAAAACTAGATTTTACAAAAAAAAGCGTCTTTTAGTGTGTTACAGCTGTCAGTCATAAAAACCCGATATAAATCTGGTATCTCTGTAATCGCACCGACCCGAAGAATAAAGTAATCTCTTCACTTATACCGCACGAGGAACGGCGTAAAAAATAAATAAAACCAATTCTTCACCTGCTACTGATTTGTTTATTATGTCTCCCAATGTGCTCACCACACATCTAGATAAGTTCCCTAAGGGGTCTAGTTTCCAAAATGGTGGCACTTGTGGGGGGGTTTCCATTGTATAGGCACATCAGGGGCTCCCCAAATGCAACATGGCGTCCGCTAATTATTCAAGCAAATTTTACATTCAAAAAGTCTAATGGCGCTCGTTCCCTTCCGAACCCTGCAGTGCGCCCAAACAGTGGTTTTCCCTCACATATGGGGTATCAGCGCGCTCAAGAGAAATTGCACAAAAAATTTAGGGGTTCATTTTTTCCTGTTACCCCTGCAAAAATAAAAAAAAATTGGGTCTAAAGTAATATTTTTGTGAAAAAAGTAAAATGTTCATTTTTTTCTTCCACATTCCAAAAATTCCTGTGAAGCACCTGAAGGGTTAATAAAGTTCTTGAATGTGGTTTTGAGCACCTTGAGGGGTGCAGTTTTTAGAATGGTGTCACTTTTGGGTATTTTCTGTCATAAAGACCCCTCAAAGTGACTTCAAATATGATGTGGTCCCTAAAAAAATGTTTTTGTAAATTTTGTTGGAAAAATGAGAAATCGCTGGTCAACTTTTAACCCTTATAGCTCCCTAACAAAAAAAAATTTTGGTTCCAAAATTGTGCTGATGTAAAGTAGACATGTGGGAAATGTTATTTATTAACTATTTTGTGTGACATATCTCTCTGATTTAAGGGCATGAAAATTTCAAAGTTTGAAAATTGCAAAATTTTCAACATTTTCGCCAAATTTCCGATTTTTTTCACAAAGAAACGCAAGCGATATCGAAGAAATTTTACCACTATCATGAAGTACAATATGTCACGAAAAAAACAGTCTCAGAATCAGCGGGATCCATTGAAGCGTTCCAGAGTAATTACTTCATAAATTGACAGTGGTCAGAATTGAAAAAATTGGCCCGGTCGCTAAGGCAAAAACAGGCTCTGGCGCAAAGTGGTTAAACAATTCTCGACTGCCCATATGATGATGCCATGTGTTTGGAAGCTTCTAATAGTTTTTTGGGCAGCATCTGAGTTAATTAGAGACACACCTGTGGATGTATTTTAATGCACACCTGAAACACACTGCTTCTTTGTGTAGCATCATGGGAAAGTGTAAATAAATCAGCCAAGATATCAGGAAGAGAATTGTGGACTTGCACAAGTCTGGCTCATCCTTGGGTACAATTTCAAGATATCTGAAGGTGCCTCGTTCATCTGTACAAACAATTATATGCAAGTACAAACAAGATTGGAATGTCCAGCCATCATACCGCTCAGGAAGGAGACTGGTTCTGTGTCCCAGAGATGAACGTGCTTTGGTCCGACATGTGCATATCAACCCCAGGACAAAAGCAAAAGACCTTGTGAAGAGGATGGCAGAAGCTAGTAAGATTGTCAGAGTGACAATTCACAGTGAAACGAGTACTGTATCAACATGGGCTGAAAGACCACTCTGCCAGGAAGAAGCCATTACTCCAAAAGAAACATAACAAATCCAGATTAATGTTTGCAAATGCACACAGGAACAAAGACCTTAATTTTTGGAGACATGTCCTGTGGTCTGATGAAACTAGAATTGAACTTTTTGTGCATAATGACCATCGTTAAGTTTGGAGGTAAAAGGGAGAAGCTTAGAAGCCTAAGAACACCATCCCAACTGTGAAACACGGGGGTGGCAGCATCATGTTGTGGGGTTGCTTTGCTGCAAGAGGGACTTGGTCCACATCACAAAATCCGTAGGTGGCTTCATGAGAAAAGAAGATTATGTGGCAATACTGAAGCAACATCTCAAGACATCAGCCAGGAAGTTAAAGCTTGAGCAGAAATGGGTCCTCCAAATGAGCAGTGACCGGAAGCATACTGCCAAAATGGTAACAAAGTGGCTTAACCCCTTCGTGACCAAACCAATTTTTTTAAATCTGACCAGTGTCACTTTATGTAGTAATAACTCTGGAATAACATATCCCATAGCTTTTGAGACTGTTTTTTGTGACACATGATACTTTATAATAATGGTAAATTTAGGCTGATATGGTTTGCGTTAATTTATAAAAATATCAGAAACTTGGCAAAAATGTCTTAAAAATTGCACTTTTCAAACTATGATTGATTATGCCTTTAATCCCAATAGTCATACCACACAAAAACAGTAATAAATAACATTTCCCTCATGTCTGCTTTACATCAGCACCATTTGTAAAATGTTGTTTTATTTTATTAGCATTTTAGAAGATTTAAAAATGTAGCAGTTATTTTTCATTTTTTTCAAGGAAATTTACAAAACTTATTTTTATAGGGACCTGTTCAGTTTTGAAGTGACTTTGAGGCTGCGTGCCCACTGTGCGTTTTTCAAGCGTTTTTGCTGCGGAATTTTCGAAGCGAAAATGCTTAAATGCTTGGTAATGCGTGCCCCATGGTCCTCAATGATAACCTGCATGTGCTGTGTGTTGGTATATGCAACAGTTGTGGACTTCTTTGTTTGTGTGAAGGAGGACTTTATGCTGATCTGACAGTAGATGGCGATGTTGTGTAAAGTTTCCTTGTTTACTGTATTGTAAAAGAAAAAAGTCTCTCTTGTATTTTCTATTTTGTTCTTACTTCCTGGTGCAGTACTGTGTAACTGTGCGTTTTTTCCTTTACCCCATGTTCTGAGAAGTAAAAGCTTGTTATCCCCTGTAATCTGCTCTGTGAAGTTTTATACTGCAACTGTGGGTATCCAGAAGCTGTGCAACACTGTGCACATGCTGCGGAAATTTACGCTGCGGATTATCATTGCGGAAAAATGTGAAGCATATCCATTAATTTTGCGGAAACGCGGCGTAATTCCCGCCATTGACTTCCATTGAATTGCATAATTTCTTAATGACTACATGTACACATGTGGATATTAAGTGATTCAATGTGTGGTTGGTACCCAGGTCTGGAGAAGAGGAGACTCTCCTCCAGACCCGGGTACCATAGTACCTGTAGATAAAAAAGAATAAAATAAAAAATAACATTAGACTTACCTTCTCATGGCCCCCGGTCTCCTGTATGGTGCGTCCGGTGTCTTCGGCGGCTCGTGGTGGTGTAAAAGGACCTTCCATGATGTCATTTAGTCATGTGACAGGTCACGTGACCATTGATGTCGGAGGTCGCTTGACCTGTCACATGACTAAATGATGTCATGGAAAGTCCTTTTACACCATCGCGAGCCGCCCAAGACACCGGACGCACCGGAGAAGGAGACCGGGGGCTATCGGAAGGCGAGTAGAATGTTTTTTTTGTTTACCATTTTTATTCTTTTTTTAACTATTAACTTGGTCACACTATATAAATCCATGCCGGTTGCATGGATTTATATAGTGTGACCAAGTTGTCAAGCACTTTTCCAACTGATGCTAAAATCGCTTGGAAAAGCGCTTGACAACCCGCATGCAAAAATGCATGCAAAAACACTTGACAAACGCTTCTACCTGGCGGGAAAAACGCATGTAAAATCCGCATGCATTTTTCCTGCCAGGGAGATACAGAAAAAATCTGGAGCATTTTTGCTTCGTGGGCACTTAGCCTGCGAGTCTTATATGTTGGAAACCACCCAAAAGTGTTACCATTTTAACCCCTTTAAAGCCCATGATGTACTAATACGCGTCTGTGCCCTGGGCTTTAAGAGCCTGACCCGTATTAGTACGTCACCGCGATCGCGCGCGCACACAGGCTGTGCGGGCGCGATCGCCGCCGGGTGTCAGCTGATTGTCACAGCTGACACCCGGTACTATGTGCAGGGAGTGGTTCCGCACCGCTCCCAGCACATTAACCCCCGCAATGCTGCGATCGAAGTCGATCGCAGCATTGCGGACTTCGATCGCAGCATTGCGGAGGCAAGGGGAGGTGATCGGTATACTCACCTCCTCTTCCGGCCTCCAGCGCTGTCTGCCGCGGCTTCCCGGGTGTTGCCATGACTACCCGATGTCGTCATGACAACATCCGGGTCACCAGACAGCAGTAAGATTGTTTGGACATGCGCAGTGCATCTCCAAACTATCTTCTCCCTGTCCAGCGCTGACAGCCTGCATGGCACAGGGATGGTGCTCCATCCCTATGCTGTGCAGGCGATCAGAATAAAAAAAGTGAAAGTCCCACAGTGGGACAAAGTAAAAAAGTGTAAAAACTCCCAGAAAGTGGAAAAAAAAAAAAAAAAAATTGTAAAAATATAAAAAAAAAAAAAATAATCCACTAAAAATAAAAATATAATGTAGCCATCAATAAATATTATTATGAAAAAACAAACAATAAAAGTACACATGTTTGGTATCGCCGCGTCCGTAACGACCTGGACTATAAAACTGTTCCACTAGTTAACCCCTTCAGTGAACACGGTAAAAAATAAAAATAAAAAACAAAGCAAAAAACAATGCTTTATCATCATACCGCCATGCAAAAAATGGAATAACACGCGATCAAACAGACGAATATAAATAAAAATGGTACCGCTGAAAACGTCATCTCGTCCCGCAAAAAGCAAGCTGCCATACAGCTCCATAATCCGAAAAATCAAAAAGTTACAGCTCTCAGCTATTTTATAAAAAAATATATTTTTTTGCATTGCTTTATTCTTTTATTGTGTAAAAGCGCCAAAACATAAAAAACAATATAAATGTGGTACCGCTGTAACCGTACTGACCCGAAGAATAAAGCTACCTTATCAATTTTACCACACCCGGACCAGAATAAAAAAAAACAAAAAAAAAATTCCTGAATTGTTGGTTTTTGTTTATTCTGTCTCCCAAAAGCTGGAATAGAAAGCGATCAAAAAATGTCACATGCCTGAAAATGGCACCAATAAAAACGCCAACTCATCCCGCAAAAAACAAGCCGTCACATGACTGTCGGCCAAAATATGGCAATGCAAAAACTAGATTTTACAAAATATGTGTCTTTTAGTGTGTGACAGCTGTCAATCATAAAAACCCAATATGATTCTGGTATCGCTGTAATCGCACCGACCCAAAGAATAAAGTAATCTCATCACTTATACCGCACGAGGAACGGCGTAAAAAATAAACGTATAAAGTTTTTTTTTTTCCACTTTTTCATTTTAACGAATCAATTTGTGAAGCACCTGAGGGTTCCAAGTGCTCACTATGCATCTAGATAGGTGCCTTGGGGGGTCTAGTTTCCAAAATGGGGTCACTTGTGGGGGAGCTCCAATGTTTAGGCACACAGGGGCTCTCCAAACGCAACATGGTGTCCGCTAACAATTTGAGCCGATTTTCCATTCAATTTGTTAGAGGACACCATGTTGCGTTTGAAGAGCCCCTGATGTGCCTAAACAGTGGAGCTACCCCACAAGTGACCCCATTTTGGAAACTAGACCCCCCAAGGCACCTATCTAGATGCATAGTGAGCACTTGGAACCCTCAGGTGCTTCACAAATTGATTCGTTAAAATGAAAAAGTGGAAAAAAAAAAACTTTTTCATTTTTACGAATCAATTTGTGAAGCACCTAGGGGTTCCAAGTTCTCACTATGCATCTAGATAGGTGCCTTGGGGGGTCTAGTTTCCAAAATGGGGTCACTTGTGGGGGGTTTCCACTGTTTAGGCACATTAGGGACTCTCCAAACGCAACATGGCGTCCGCTAATTATTCAAGCAAATTTTACAATCAAAAAGCCAAATGGCGCTCCTTCCCTTCCGAGCCCTGCCGTGCGCCCAAACAGTGGTTTTTCCCCACATATGGGGTATCTGCGTGCCCAGGGGAAATTGCACAACAAATTTTGGGGTCCATTTTTTCCTGTTACCCCTGCGAAAATAAAAAAAATTGGGTCTAAAGTAACATTTTTGTGAAAAAAGTTAAATGTTCATTTTTTTCTTCCACATTCCAAAAATTCCTGTGAAGCACCTGAAGGGTTAATAAAGTTCTTGAATGTGGTTTTGAGCACCTTGAGGGGTGCAGTTTTTAGAATGGTGTCACTTTTGGGTATTTTCTGTCATATAGACCTCTCAAAGTGACTTCAAATGTGATGTGGTCCCTAAAAAAATGGTTTTGTAAATTTTGTTGGAAAAATGAGAAATCACTGGTCAACTTTTAACCCTTATAGCTCCCTAACAAAAAAAAATTTTGGTTCCAAAATTGTGCTGATGTAAAGTAGACATGTGGGAAATGTTATTTATTAACTCTTTTGTGTGACATATCTCTCTGATTTAAGGGCATAAAAATTAAAACTTTGAAAATTGCAAAATTTTCGTTTTTTTCACAAATAAACGCAAGTGATATCGAAGAAATTTTACCAAAATCATGAAGTACAATATGTCACGAAAAAACAGTCTCAGAATCAGGGGGATCCGTTGAAGCGTTCCAGAGTAATTACCTCATAAAGTGACAGTGGTCAGAATTGTAAAAATTGGCCTGGTCATTAACGTGCAAACCACCCTCGGGGGTAAAGGGGTTAAACACTGCACCCCTCAACGTATTTAAAATTGCTTTCATATAGTTCATTAACCCTTCTGGTTCTTTTCAGGAAGTAATGGAAAGTGGAATGACAAGAATGAAAAAGTTTATTTTTACAATCTAGATTTTGATGACTTCTGAACAGGCAATTATAGCCGGCATACTTTAAAGGTAGTTATTTGGCCATGAACTGCCAAGGCAAACATCAGGACCACACAATCAAGATATCAAGGTGCCGATAAAGTTAAAAGGAAGCCCCCACATTGTGTTAACTATTTAGATTCTATAATCACTATTGACAACAGAATCAAAGGGGTTAAACGTCCATGGTCTGTGCCAACACTGATCATGGCTGATGCAGCAAGTTGTCAGCTATAATGTACAGGTGACCGCTACAGGATAGTCACCTGTCGGGGAACGCTAGTCTCTTATATTGCAGATCAGTAAAAAGACGTCTATTGGCCAATAAGGGGTTAAGGATAACAAAGTCAATGTTTTGGAGCGGCCATCACAAAGCCCTGATCTTAGTCCTATTGAAAATGTATGGGCAAAGCTGAAAAGGCCGGTGCGAGCAAGACGACCTACAAACCTGGATCAGTTACACCAGTTGTCAGGAGAAATGGGCCCAAATTCCGACCTAAGAGTATGTGCCCACGTAGCGTTTTACAAGCGTATATGCTGCGGACTTTCCTCAGGGTAAACGCTTGTGAAACGCTAGGTAATCTGCCCCCCATGGTCCCCAAGGGGAATCCGCAAGTTCTATGCCCATGCTGTGGATTTTTCCGCAGCGTTTTTGATGCGCGCAATAATCTACAGCATGTCAATTAATTTTGCGTTTCCGCAAGTGGAATTACCTTTGCAATGCAATAAAAAACGCAAGGCAATTCCGCATGTGGAAAACGCGCGATAAACGCAGGATAAACCCGCGTGGAATTCCGCATGTGGAAAACGCGCGATAAACGCAGGATAAACCCGCGTGGAATTCCGCATGTGGAAAACGCGCGATAAACGCAGGATAAACCCGCGTGGAATTCCGCATGTGGAAAACGCGCGATAAACGCAGGATAAACCCGCGTGGAATTCCGCATGTGGAAAACGTGCGATAAACGCAGGATAAACGTGCGTGGAATTCCGCATGTGGAAAACGCGCGATAAACGCAGGATAAACGAGCGTGGAATTCCGCATGCGTTTTTCCGGGAGAGGACATGCGGAAATGAAGCAGAAATTTTCTGCTTCATTTCCACAACGTGGGCACATAGCCTTATATTGTGAGAAGCTTGTGGGAGGAAATCCCAAATGTTTCACCCAAGTCATTCACTTTAAGGACAATGGTACCAAATACTAATGAAATGGATGGAAAGTTTTGACTGTTTTAAGCATTTTTATTACTTACTGCATTCTCGCTCTCTCATTATTCTGGCATTTGGCAAATATTACAAATGATGGTAATCCTAATTGACCTAAAACAGGAAAGGTTTATTCTGCTTTCATGTCAGATATTGAGAGAAACATGCATATACTGTATGTCTTTTTATATAGTGTATGGAAACTTCTGGTTTCAACTGTATATGAGATATTGAAATGTATTTGGTCATATTGTAATTTATTTTGCATGAAGTAAGTGAATTCCCACATTAATTTGACATTATATAATAATGTCTTTATATTTAAATAAATCTCAAGTGATTTCAACAATACAACAGGATGTTATTTTCTTATAATAAAAAAATTAAAATAAAACATTCTATTGTGGTGTTAATTTTGTAATATTGATTTCTTTATCTGTTTCATTTATGTCTCAGTGTTTGAAAAAGGCCTTTTGCATAAGGCTGAAACGTTACCTTGAATTTTGGGATTTCTTTATGAAATAAAAAATTGCATTATCATTATGAATATTTGAGTGCCGAGTATCTATATATACACTGGCATGCCAGGCATGTCAATCTCCACAAGGAGAAAAATGACCCTTTAGATCCCAGTGAGAAGCCTCTCATACAGTCAAATCGGATCTCATGCTTTGTACTGACGAGGAGCAATACCCTGAAACACCGTGGCTGCAAATTGAGATTCTGGTTTGGCTTTTATCCCAAGTCATGTGACAAGGCTCGTTAAAGGGTCGATATTGACTTTTAGGATTGCTACTTCCAATAGACTTGTCACTTATCTCACTTTTAGCAAATCAGAATATACCGTAGATCATATATAATAGAAATAATCATTATCCACTGTCTGTCTTTCCAAAAGTGATAATAGGAAGTGCAGCCATATCGGTTGTGACCTTTGAATTCATTTCTCAGAAACAGACCGTGAACAGTCATTTTGTCAGGATGTTATATCAATGACTAAGTCATTAGTTTCCAAGAAGCTGCTTTAAAATTGACAAACTACTTCTTCCTATTTTTGCAGCGGTGCAATATTGCCATCTTATTAGAGAAGAGCAGTTAAAGAGAATGTGTTATCAAAAAATAACCAATTGTTTAAATTACCTTTTTACATGAAATTTATTATTTTTTTTTACTTTTTTTTCACTATAGTAACCATCTAAACTAAAAAAACACACCCACAGATCCTGCAATTATCACCCTGGCCAAAATTAGTTTCATATTTCCTGTTGTATGCAGAAGATTTTTCAGCAGTTTTATTATCATGACTGAAAATGACAATGAAAGATGACACCTCTATATAAAGCAGATAAAGTAGCCACCATTCACTATAAATGAGTCACAGCTCACCTCCTCACCCTTCCTTCACAATGAGTCTATTCTTAGGACTAGTGGCCAGTGTGAAAATTGTAAGACTTCAGGATTGTTTTTTTTTTATTGTGATGTTAAAAAGTGAAAATCTAAAAAAAATGACATTTACAGTAAATTTAATGTAATCCCTTCTCACCATGGACAGTTTTAGTTTTTGGGCTTTTTCTTTGTTCCTCGCCTTCTTTCTCCCCTTTCGTGTGACATAGCTGTATGAGGGCTGTTTTTTTTTTACCCTACAATATACTGGAAAACTGGAACAAAAATTCCAAGCGAAGTTAAATGGGATTGCGTTTTTCATTGTATTTGGGTTTTGTTTCTAAGGTTTCATTGTGCAGTGAAAATGACCTGTGAACATGATTCTTCATGTCGAGCAAACTTGAAAAACCAGATATCAAACTTGTATAGTTTTATTTTGATGGTGAAAATATTTCAGAGATTCGGTCGATAGAGCTTTATGAGGGCTTGTTAATTGCTGAGGTTTTCATTAATAACATTTTTTGGGTTATATACGATGTTTCAATCCCACTTTTTCATGTACCAACATGGCAGCCATGGGGGCGGTCAGCAGGCTCATGGTTGCCACTGAAATCCATAAGCAGCACTTTCACTTAGTGAAGGGGGGTGGAAGGCAACATCCCATGGGCATCCAAAATGGTGAACCTCTGGGACATCGCACCTTAACTACCATGGTCAGGGATTTACTGCAGCATGTAAGGGGTTAACAGCAGCAACCAGAGCTGCTCTAATAGCGGCTTTTACAGACAAATACCGGCAGTATAACACAGCTGGAATCTGCAGGTATATTGCGGGTGGAGTTGCAGAGTCCACTCCACACACTCGCACCCAACATGCACTATACATGTAGGGCAGATAAGGGTTAAACAACAGAGGACACGTTCCTTTTAAGCACTTAAGAATTTATTTATTTTTTACTTTGCAGATAGTATACTGGCATATGCTTTGTACTTAAAAGGAATGTCTGCATTAGTTAATGTCTTTTTGTTAGAAGGGCCCCAATATGCTGACTAAAGGATGATCTGTTGCTGGCAATCTCGGCGATAAGCCATTTGTTGAAAAATCTGGCAACAAGCATTTAATTCTCCTGCACTGCCACCAAAGGAAACAGGAGGTACTGCACAGTATCCAGTGAAATCAATAAGCTGACTATGTAATGAATGAAGTACTGGGACCTTCAAAGTGGGAATGACTCCATGTAACTGCTCTCTAGTCTGCATAAAATGGGTTCAGGTTTACAACGGAGAATCCCCACTATTAACCTGTATAGTGCCCAAAGTATGTGCAAGTGGTTTCTAAACCAGACAACCTCATTAAGTCTCATAACACCTTTGTCAATAAACAGGTATTCCCAAGTTACTAAGTTGCTTTAATTAGTTAAACAGCATGAAAATACACAAGTTTGCCACTGACTTGCTTTTTCTATCTGCTGTCATTCTCCTGCAATGAGAGCTTTTATCTTACATAGTGTAAAGCTCATTTCCTTGGAGTTCAGCCACTAGTAGACCTTGGTAGAGAGTGTGCAGTAGTCACATTCCAGGAGAAAAGTTAATTCCTAACATACCGTTATCTCTGTCCAGCCCATTCATTTCTATACACCAGTTAGCTGCTCCCTGCCTTCTCCCTTTAGGCTTTTGACGAGATGCTCTTATCCATCCTGTAGAATCACAATTCCTGCACCCAGTATCTAGGCTCTCACTGTCTGTGGCTGTGTGCTTGCTCATCAGAGCTATCACTCAGGGAGAAGAGCCCGTCCTGCCAGAAATCAGGAAGTAAGGAGACTGCACAGCTCTGAGCTGCTCAAGAGATCACTTATGAAAACTCCTTTTAGGCATCAAACATTTCCTTTGTTCAAATAGAAAGAATATAGATCTACATATTTTAGAATGTGTATGAACTACATGTCTGAAATAAAAATAAATGATTCTAAATAATATATATATATATATATATATATACAGTACAGACCAAAAGTTTGGACACACCTTCTCATTTAAAGATTGTTCTGTATTTTCATGACTATGAAAATTGTACATTCACACTGAAGGCATCAAAACTATGAATTAACACAGGTGGAATTATATACTTAACACAAAAAATTTGGGAAACAACTGAAAATATGTCTTATATTCTAGGTTCTTCAAAGTAGCCACCTTTAGCTTTGATAACTGATTTGCACACTTTTGGCATTCTCTTGATGAGCTTCAAGAGGTAGTCACTGGAAATGGTCTTCCAACAATCTTGAAGGAGTTCCAAGAGATGCTTAGCACTTGTTGGCCCTTTTGCCTTCACTCTGCAGTCCAGCTCACCCCAAACCATCTCGATTGGGTTCAGGTCTGGTGACTGTGGAGGCCAGGTCATCTGGCGTAGCACCCCATCACTCTCATTTTGGTCAAAAGCCCTTACACAGCCTGGAGGTGTGTTTGGGGTCATTGTCTTGTTCAAAAATAAATGATGGTCCAACTGAACGCAAACCGGATGGAATAGCATGCCGCTGCAAGATGCTGTGGTAGCCATGCTGGTTCAGTATGCCTTCAATTTTGAATAAATCCCCAACAGTGTCACCAGCAAAGCACCCCCACACCATCACACCTCCTCCTCCATGCTTCACGGTGGGAACCAGGCATGTAGAGTCCATCCGTTCACCTTTTCTGCGTCGCACAAAGACATGGTGGTTGGAACCAAAGATCTCAAATTTGGACTCATCAGACCAAAGCACAGATTTCCACTGGTCTAATGTCCATTCCTTGTGTTCTTTAGCCCAAACAAGTCTCTTCTGCTTGTTGCCTGTCCTTAGCAGTGGTTTCCTAGCAGCTATTTTACCATGAAGGCCTGCTGCACAAAGTCTCCTCTTAACAGTTGTTGTAGAGATGTTTCTGCTGCTAGAACTCTGAGGAAGCCATACGGCGAGAGCGTGGGTTCGGGGCTAGGCTGACGACCTGGTGCGGGCTGCACACACATGGGTATGCATTGTTTCTGACTGTTTCTCTGACTCTCTACTTTTTGGGGAAGCTCCTCTTATATTCATGCTTTTATGGCATGCCTAATACATTCTTTACTGAGGGCTCCCATGTATAGGTATCTCACCTGTCATTAGTGGCACATTATTGCAGGGACTGTGATTATACAATCTACTGGGTAATCTATTGCATAGAGCTTTTGCATGGAACATTGAATGGATTACTACTATTATTATTTATTTTTCTTTGCGCAAGACACCTGCACTTTATGATTCATTGGGGAGATTATTACATGGACCTCTGCACCTAATATTGTATGGACTACCAATATATGTTTAACCCCCCCTTCCCCTTTTTTTTCTCTCTGCAAAGTGCCTGCTATAAGTACTGCCCCATTTTTGTCCAATAAATGCAGCTGATCTCTGCGACCTGTGTATGTGCTGTGCGCCTGGGCACTTCAGCCCTCACTGGGTACCCATCTTTACATCTTAAACTGTATGTTAAATTATGTATGCAAGTTTTTAAGAAATTGAATTAATAAAAATTATGTTTTTTATCGCTAAACTCAATGTCCTTCTCTCTTTCTGCTAGAACTCTGTGTGGCATTGACCTAGTCTCTAATCTCTATTAACCTGCGATTTCTGAGGCTGGTGACTCGGATAAACTTATCCTCAGAAGCAGAGGTGACTCTTGGTCTTCCTTTCTTGGGGCGGTCCTCATGTGAGCCAGTTTCTTTGTAGCGCTTGATGGTTTTTGCAACTTCACTTGGGGACACTTTCAAAGTTTGCCCAATTTTTCGGACTGACTGACATTTATTTCTTAAAGTAATGATGGCCACTCGTTTTTCTTTAATTAGCTGCTTTTTTCTTGCCATAATACAAATTCTAACAGTCTATTCAGTAGGACTCTCAGCTGTGTATCCACCTGACTTCTGCACAACTGATGCTCCCAACCTAATTTATAAGGCAAGAAATTCCACTTATTAAACCTGACAGGGCACACCTGTGAAGTGAAAACCATTTCCGGTGACTACTTCTTAAAGCTCATCAAGAGAATGCCAAGAGTGTGCAAAGCAGTCATCAAAGCAAAAGGTGGCTACTTTGAAGAACCTAGAATATAAGACATATTTTCAGTTGTTTCCCACTTTTTTGTTAAGTATATAATTCCACATGTGTTAATTCATAGTTTTGATGCCTTCAGTCCAAAATTTATCCAAAATTAATGGGTATGCTTCAGATTTTTCCGCAATGATAATCCACAGCGTAAATTTCCGCAGCATGTGCACAGTGTTGCACAGCTTCTGGATACCCACAGTTGCAGTATAAAACTTCACAAAGCAGATTACATGGGATAACAAGCTTTTACTTCTCAGAACATGAGGTAAAGGAAAAAACGCACAGTCACACAGTACTGCATCAGGAAGTAAGAACAAAATAGAAAATACAAGAGAGTCTTTTTTTCTTTCACAATACAGTAAACAAGGAAACTTTACACAACATCGCCATCTACTGTCAGATCAGCATAAAGTCCTCCTTCACACAAACAAAGAAGTCCACAACTGTTGCATATACCAACACACAGCACATGCGGGTTATCAGTGAGGACCATGGGGCACGCATTACCAAGCGTTTAAGCGTTTTCGCTTCGAAAATTCCACAGCAAAAACGCTTGAAAAACGCACAGTGGGCACGCAGCCTCAAAGTCACTTCAAAACTGAACAGGTCCCTATAAAAATAAGTTTTGTAAATTTCCTTGAAAAAAATGAAAAATAACTGCTACATTTTTAAATCTTCTAAAATGCTAACAAAATAAAACAACATTTTACAAATGGTGCTGATGTAAAGCAGACATGAGGGAAATGTTATTTAGTACTGTTTTTGTGTGGTATGACTTGGGATTAAAGGCATAATCAATCAAAGTTTGAAAAGTGCAATTTTTAAAACATTTTTGCCAAGTTTCTGATATTTTTATAAATAAACGCAAACCATATCAGCCTAAATTTACCATTATTATAAAGTATCATGCATCACAAAAAACAGTCTCGAAAGCTATGGGATATGTTGAAGCATTCCAGAGTTATTACTATATAAAGTGACACTGGTCAGATTTAAAAAAAAATTGCTTTTGTCATGAAGGGGTTAAGCCACTTTACCATTTTGGCAGTATGCTTCGGGTCATTGTCCATTTGGAGGACCTATTTCTGCTCAAGCTTTAACTTCCTGGCTGATATCTTGAGATGTTGCTTCAGTATTGCCACATAATCTTCTTTTCTCATGAAGCCATCTATTTTGTGATGTGCACCAAGTCCCTCTTGCAGCAAAGCAACCCCACAACATGATGCTGCCGCCCCCGTGTTTCACAGTTGGAATGGTGTTCTTAGGCTTCTAAGCTTCTCCCTTTTTCCTCTAAACTTAACGATGGTCATTATGCACAAAAAGTTAAATTCTAGTTTCATCAGACCACAGGACATGTCTCCAAAAATTAAGGTCTTAGTTCCTGTGTGCATTTGCAAACATGAATCTGGATTTTTTATGTTTCTTTTGGATTAATGGCTTCTTCCTGGCAGAGTGGTCTTTCAGCCCATGTTGATACAGTACTCGTTTCACTGTGAATTGTCACTCTGACAATCTTACTAGCTTCTGCCATCCTCTTCACAAGGTCTTTTGCTTTTGTCCTGGGGTTGATATGCACATGTCGGACCAAAGCACGTTCATCTCTGGGACACAGAACCCGTCTCTTTCCTGAGTGGTATGATGGCTGGACATTCCAATCTTGTTTGTACTTGCATATAATTGTTTGTACAGATGAACGAGGCACCTTCAGATATCTTGAAATTGTACCCAAGGATAAGCCAGACTTGTGCAAGTCTACAATTCTCTTCCTGATATCTTGGCTGATTTCTTTACACTTTCCCATGATGCTACACATAGAAGCAGTGTGTTTCAGGTGTGCATTAAAATACATCCACAGGTGTCTCTCTAATTAACTCAGATGTTGCCCAAAAAACTATTAGAAGCTTCCAAACACATGGCATCATAATATGGGCAGTCCAGAATTGTTTAAATACATAGTAATCTTAGTGTATGTAAACTTTTGACTTTGCAGTAAGTAATAAAAATGCCTTAAAACTTTATCTCTCTCATTATTCTGGCATTTGGCAAATATTAAAAATGATGGTAATCCTAATTGACCTAAAACGGGAAAGGTTTATACTTATTTCATGTCAGATATTGAGAAAAACATGCATATGTGTCTTTTTATATAGTGTATGTAAACTTCTGGTTTCAACTGTATATATGTATATATGTGCACATCTCATTGCTATAGCAAATCAGTGGGAGTCATCAACAGTGATAAAGTAATAGAAAAAAGGAAGAAAATTGAATCCTTAGAGGAAAAGTAAGATAATTTTTCTAAAAAATGCCAGTGTAAGGAGGCTCATAAGCTCCCCGGGGAGCCATTGCATGGTTTATAAGCCTCCTTACTCTGGCATTTCACTCTCCTCACTAGGATCTAAGGGGTAAAGTTTTTCCTTCTGAAGTCTCTCACACAGCTAAATCAGATCTCATGCTTTGCACTGCTGAGGGGCAACACCCCGAAACACCATGGCTGCAAATTGAGATTCTAGTTTGCCATTTATCCTAAATCATGTGGCAAGGCTTGTTAAAAGGTTGATATTGACTTTTAGGATTGCTACTTCTAATAGGTTGCACTGGAAGAGACAGTTTTCAAGTTTTAGGTGGAATTTCTCTTCAATAAAAATACTTTTTGATTACACCAGTGTTTTTTTCCTTTCTCTACAGACTGGACCAGTCATTGGGGAAGCCCTCGCTGTTTCTTTCTGGATAGATTCCACTTCCTACCACTATGAAATGGAATAAATGCTATGTTTTAGAGAAATTAACAATAGTAATGGTAATAATCTGACACCATATGATGGCAAATCCAAGCAACATGCCGTCATTTGTAACAATGGGAAAGCCTTTTTTTAAGAGGTTGTCCAGAATAAGGATGCCATATTTCATCGCTTTGTGGAAAAATAGGTAAATCGTTTCTCATGTTATATTCTCTGAACTGTAAATCGTAAACGGTTTCACAAATTTGGTTGAATGCCAGTAGACCCAAAAAAATGCTAATTTCTAATAGTAAATTTAAAAATGACTTTTTTTTACTTTTATTTATTTCCAGATAAAGTGAAAGATCGAGGCTCTAATACAATTGGGTCAAGATTGAACCGTGTCGAGGACAAGGTAAGAAAATAAGATAAAACCATATATATTTATATTATGCACAGCTACTACTTACACATACACACATGGAGTACAGGATATACAGACAATTACCACATACTACATACAGAAGATTCCTCACTCTCTGAAAAAGTGTAAAATACATAATGGTGCATCCAGACACCAATTCTACAGCGCTGCTCATACACTGCAAAGAGTCTAAATACCTGTGGTCATCTGTGACTTGCACATACAAGTTAAGGTGGCCACACACAATAACTGAAAGGTGATTGCTGGTTCGGCCGTCCACTACCTCTCCCAACTCTCATACACGAGAAGGTTTGGCTTGGTTAAATGTTCATGTGTTTTCAAAGTGGAGAACTGTGAAAATCACTGCCAAACGGCTCTGGCAGCAGCTTATCACCTGAATAACAAAAGGGTCAGGCATTAAGGGTCAGGCAGTTTGAATTTTACCTCCTCTGACCTCATCTGTCAGGGAAGAGTCTGGATGTCCCCTTAGACTATTAGCTTAGTCTATTGTGTATGGAGGCTTAAAGGGGTTTTCCATTACTCAGACAACACCTTCTCAATCCATATGTGTGTCCCCCAGTAAAATAATAACACCTATACTCACCTCCAGTGCCAGCACTATTCCAGCGGTGTCTGCACTGGCTCTCCTGGGGATTGCGTGTGTCATGGGTGTGTCAGAAGTGACAGACAGTCATCCTGCAGTTGGTTGCAGGAGATCTCTTCATTTGGCCTTACAGACAACTTCTTAGAATATGTATCTCTAGGACCCAGCGGCTGGCTTCCTTCCGGCTAATTAACACCCTGGCCTGGATGTATAAATACCTGTTGTGAGCCAGAGGGAGGTGCCAGCGATATTCATTGCCCCTTGTGAAGGCTTGAACAAGAGCAGTACTTCTTCCTCTCTGGTGCTAGAGAACGTGTGCGCATTTGTCTGGAGTCGAATAAAGCTAAGCGATTTTTCCCTTGTTTGTCCCCCATTGTTGTCTTTAGTGTTCAGTGGGGATCAACTAGTGCTCATCCTTTCTGTTCCCTAGCCTGAGCCTAATGCCAGGGATAGACAGGCTGAGGTACGCGTGCGGCGATTGGTGAAGAACCACTAAAGGGACATTAGTGGAGACAGGGTGACACTAGATCAGCCTAGGAGTTCTCCACTCCCCACTTTCCCTAGTCTGGGTTCCCTTTCCCTTTTCCCTTTGTGTTGCACTTAGTCTTTCCCACACCTTACGTGACAGCATGACATTATGTCTCATGATTCCTAGGGGCAATCAGTGCTGACTTTACTCTCCCCGCCTTTGGCCAACTTGCATACATCCAGAGGAAGTGAGAGATGTTGCTGGTCTTCCTCCGGATGTACAGGCATGTGATATAACTGGAGGCAGTAAGAGTGAAGCCAGCGCTGATTGGCAGCAGGGATCACTTGACATAACAATGTCACGTGATTCCAAGGAGAGCCAATGCCGACATGGCTGGAACACTGGAGGGGAGTATAGGTGTTATTATTTTACTGAGGGCAAAAATATATATATGGAGAAGGAGATGTCCGAGTAGTAGAAAACCCCTTTAAGTGTTGGCTACTACTTTCATGGATGTGGACAGAAAGCTCTTTCTGAGTTCATTAAGTAGTTCAATCTGACAAAGGTTTCCAATAGAGTTGGTGCGAGTCAATTCGCAGGACCCAGTCCATCAGCCACATCCATAATCTGTGACGGCTGCATCGGAGCCCTGAGAACCACCTCCTACATCCCGGCATCCACAGCTGTTCTACTGATTAGCCGGCCTGATGCAATGTCACATATGCATCATGCTGTAACTATAAAGATGCAGCTAATCAGAAGAGAAGCAGGGAATCTTGGAAGGTAGAAGGCAGGTCTTGAGGCTCCTGTCCAGCATCCAAAGATTACTGACGTGGCCGATGGACCGAGTGCTGCGAAACGAATCGCACCAACTCTAGTTTTCAATTAAAACAACAATGTCTAAATGGCTAACCAATATTGCATTAAAGGATCTATCTACTTTATTTCTCCCCAAAACTGTGCCTCTCTTGTCCATGGGGTGTGTCTGGTATTGCAACTCAGCGCCCCATTGATTTGGTTAGGGATAAGCTACAATATCAGGCAGCGCTCACGGGTAGCGTGAAATGTGTATGGAGTGTGGTCTGTATCTATGCTATTCTTTGTTTGAAGTTTTTTTTTATACATTTGTAGGTAACTCAAATGGATCATAAACTCAATCTCATAACCGATATGATTCACCACCTGATAGCAAACCAACAAAGCGGTCAGTCTACCAACAGAACACCGCACCGGAGCAACTCTCTGAACGACGGGAGCAACCTCTCCAGTACTCTGCCTACCTACCAACAGTTAACAGTGCCAAGACGAGACCAAGATAATGCATCTTGATGAACAAACACAAACTAGTTCTTCTACTGTCCTCAATGCAGATATTCATTATTTTAATGAATGCATTTATAAGCAGAAAGTAAAATGAATGATGAAATTAGACTGAGTATGGAGTAAGTGTGTAACACTGTAAAGGACGTCTTGTTTATTCTCTGTAGATCCTATCAGGGTTCATTGAAGGTTTCTTAGAGGAAGGGACATGGAACATATGTGTATTGCTCCATGTAGAAACATGCAAGAAAGCATCTGATACATTGATGAATCCTTTCTCAGGAAGATTGTAGCTCATCGGCCTGTGGGATCGTAAATCGCTTCGGGTCGTGCTGTAAAACTGGCAATACAACTGAACAATTACCCTGATTTTTTTTATTGTATTAAAATACACTTTTTACATTGATTTTCAATTTTTGGGGTGACTAAAATGAAAATTCATTTGAGAAAAATAGAAATAAATATTGTACTGTAGAAAATTACACTTCTTTTTTTTTACAATGTATTTTTGGTAAAAATGGTATTAAAGAGTTAATTTTTCTTTATGATTTCTGATCACAATTTTTTTTTTCTGGAATATTTTTTGACATCTGATCAAATGTATTGTATTTTCTCAAAAATGTTGATATTTGCACATTGATTGGTTTAAAGCAGTGATGGCGAATCTTTTAGAGACAGAGTGCCCAAACTGCAATCCAAAACCCACTAATTTATCACCAAGTGCCAACACGGCAATTTATCCTAAATATTGAGGTTTTACTGATACAAACAACTGATACAAAGAGCAGACGAGGGCAGCATAGAGCAGCCACAGACAGGAGCAGGGGTAAGAGACTGCAGAAATAAAGAATGTGCTCACCCACATCCTGGTGTATATGCTGGTCCTCCCCTCAATCCTGGTATATATGCTGGCCCTCCCCTCAATCCTGGTATATATGCTGGCCCTCCCCTCAATCCTGGTATATATGCTGGCCCTCCCCTCAATCCTGGTATATATGCTGGCCCTCCCCTCAATCCTGGTATATATGCTGGTCCTGCCCTCAATCCTGGTATATATGCTGGTCCTCCCCTCAATCCTGGTATATATGCTGGCCCTCCCCTCAATCCTGGTATATATGCTGCCCCCCCCCTCAATCCTGGTATATATGCTGCCCCCCCCCCTCAATCCTGGTATATATGCTGCCCCCCCCCCTCAATCCTGGTATATATGCTGGCCCTCCCCTCAATCCTGGTATATATGCTGGCCCTCCCCTCAATCCTGGTATATATGCTGGCCCTCCCCTCAATCCTGGTATATATGCTGGCCCTCCCCTCAATCCTGGTATATATGCTGGCCCTCCCCTCAATCCTGGTATACATGCTCCCCCCCCCCCCCCAGCCACTGTGCATCCCATATTAAAAAAAAAAAAAAACACATAATAAACCCTCCTCCTCACCTTCCTTCTTCCGCGCAGCGTCCTCTCCTGTAGTCGGCACATCTAGCTGAAGTGTATTGCAGCGCACGTACTAGCCAGGCCCGTGCGCGCTGCAGTACACGCTGCCGGCCAATCAGAGGCCAGCGGCAGCTGGCCTCTGATTGGCCAGCCGATGTCATGCTGGCCTCTGATTGGCCGGCAGCCGCTTCTGATTGTCCGGAAGCCGCTAGCCTCTGATTGTCCGGCCGAATTCATGCTGGCCTCTGATTGACCGGAAGCCGCTGGCCTCTGATTGACCGGCCGACGTCATGCTGGCCTCTGATTGGCCGGCAGCCGCTGGCCTCTGATTGGCCGGCAGCGTGTATTGCAGCTCACGGGCCTGGCAAGTTCGTGCGCTGCAATACACTTCAGCTAGATGCGTTTCCGTCCGAGAGATCGCACATCTAGCTGCAGTAGCGGAGCTGGTGCCGGCACTCGGCGGCTCAGAGTTCTCCCCCGCCGGCCCGATCCAGTAGCGCTAGTGCTGCGGCCATGGTGCCCACCAGGAGGGCTCTGCTGCCCCCTCTGCACGCTGCCATAGGTTCCCAGCACTGGTGTAAAGCATTTCTTCTTTTACAGCTGACGACTCAAAATTGGTGATTTTCTGAAAAAAAAAAAAAAAAATGGCCAGTATTCATTATATATGGTGGAAGTGAGAATCTATCATCTGGATAAGGGGGTGGTCTTCACAGAGGGGTCTATGGAGAGATGTCACTTTATAAGAAGCACATAGCATGGAATACCGGGGGGAAGCCTTCTGGCTCCTTATGTTGCTCCAGTCCGGAATGCTCCACTATGGTCCATCCTTCTATAGTTCTTCTCTTACACTTTCTGCTGGTCGGTATATGGACGTATTCGCTCTATGCTGACAGGCACTCCCTTAGTATAGCCCATGTAATGCACGGCACCACAATGTTGTAGGTTCTGACTACTGTGTAAAAAAAACAACCACCCAGAGACCGGCCATAATCTTATAGTCTGGGTGTGAATACGCTGCAGGTATAGCTACACTTTTGTTGTGGAAATTTTGGTCATTTTATTTACCTTTTTGCATTTACCCAAATGAGGCTTGTGAGAAATCCTTAAATATGCTGCAGATTTCTCCTGTATGATGCTGACCAATCATAAGCAAGCAGCAACACTCAAAGAAAAGAAGAACACGCCCCCACCATAGCTCAAAGCGGGTTTCTTAGGGTATAAAGCTACGTTCTCACAATGAGTTTTTAGTGAGTTTTTACGCTGCATATTTTAGAAATAATGCAAGTAACCTATCTTAATGGGTGCAGAAATTCTGCAACATCAAAAACTCACCAAAAGCTCATCGTGGGAACCTAGCCTAAGATGTATAATGATGGAGAGTCCTGATCTCCTGGTCTAACCTTCTGCATGATTAGAAAGCAGAGATAACAGCTCTTAGACAAGGAAGGAGCCGCACAGCTGAGTTTCTCTGTGTCGCATTGCAAACCCTTTTATTGACTCCTGATTATGGAGTGTGTCAGTATCACACTTATGTCTTCTGTGCTAAAGCAACTTGTATTCTTTCTGCAGTGATATTAGGCTGTTATTACACCTCACACAGGAGCAGTGTGTTCTGGGTTACTTCTATGGTGAAATGTAATGACAGTCTGCTCTAATCTCACTGCAGAATGAGTACAAGTTGAGCACAACGGATCTAAGTGTGATACTGACACTGTGCTCTCATTTCTGGACAGGCAGTTTGGGATAGGCGCAGTACAGCAGAGGTGAGAGTGCCATAAGAGGAGGAAAGCTGTTAGAAAGGTTTGTAATGTTGCACAACTAAACTCTCTTGTGCTGCCCCTTCACCCACAGAGACCTTAACTGAAAGGTATTAGTCAGTTGTGTGCTCTACTCATGCAGGAGGTTAGCCCAGGAGACCAGGTCTGTATCCTTACATCTTAGACACTGAGAAATCTGCTCTAAGCTATGGTGGGGATGTGATCATCTTTCTTTTCAGTGTTGTCGTCTGCTTATAATTGGTCAGCATCATGCAGGGAGAAGAATTTCGCACCCCTAGTGAAAACTCTGATAACATCTACTTGGACTTAATTTTTTTTAACTCATTAGGCTCCAAATACTTTTATTGCTAATATCTCCGCAAATGAAAGATAAAATAGAAAAAAAAAACATGAAAAATTTGGTGACAGGTCCTCTTTAGGATAAGACAACCCCTTTAAATGTAAGAATTGAATTTTAGTCGAAAAAATGTATGCAACAAAAATGCCACATGTGATTTGATCCAAAAACATGCTGCATTTCAGGATGAGAGAAGCAAGTATTTGCAAAAAAAAGTTAAAAGGGGTGTTCACTGTTATGATATTGATCACTTATACTTAGGATGGACCACCAAGATCAGATTGGTAGAGTTCCAACACTCTGCCACCCCATTGATTCCATGCTGGAGCTGGTAACAGCTGATTGATAGGTGTCCAAATCCTAACACCACCAATCTGATACTACTGACTTATATTGATGCCTTCTCCTAATTGATAAGTGGTAGCATACCCCTTTAAAACAATACGTAGTTTTTATTTAGTTGTAAGATGAAAGTGACTCTACACATTAAGGCGTGTCATGGTCTGAGCACAAAATGATTCAAAGATTAGTTGCTGGCCTCTTGACCCGAACTTAAGAGCTTAAGGCCATGTTCATACATTCAGTAATTTGGTCAGTATTTTACCTCAGTATTAAGAAGCCAAAACCAGGAGTGGAACAATTAGAGGAAAAGTATAATAGAAACACGTCACTGATGAAACTTACTGAACGTGTGAAGGTGCCTAATAGAGACGCTGTGGAGAAGGACAGGAGCGCACACAAAATAGGGCAATAGCGTCTGATAAGGGGTAGGGATAATTGATGGCAGCGCTCACCTAGAGGTGTTGTGTGCAGTCACCACAGCTATAATGGTGTAGAAAGCCGCTGCTGCCCTGTGGCTGGAGGAAAGGTTCTTCAAGAGGTGGAATGGCAAAAATGGAAGCTGGCACATTTAGGTGGGCCGTGCTGCGGGAGTGAAGAGCTTGTTTTTTTTATACCTTGAGAAAGGCCCTGGTCCATTGCAGAAACGCATTGATATTAATAAAAAACGTTTGGGAATCCCAAGGCTCTTCATTCCTACAGTGCAGCCCACCTAAACGTGCCAGCTTCCATTTCTGCCAATGTGGCCTAATAGACGTATATGAGGCTGTCAAAGATCGGGGCAGGAGACTCGCAAACAGCTTGTGCATCACGATCTATGACACACAGATGTGTGAATACGCCATTACTCTCATATAAGATTACCTGCATCAAGTTTCAAAGGAGCAATTGTAACCCTCTTTCAATTATTTAAAGGGATTTTCCCACAAACAAAATTCATTTTAATCAATAGATCTTGGAATAATAATAAGTTCCACAATTGGATGTGTTTAAATAAAATGTTCCTGTGCTGAGATAATCTTAGAAATATGCCCCTGCTGTGTACTGTGTAACGTCTGACCATACAGGAACATGGTCTGAACATACCTCATCTCCTGGACGGGGAGGATGCAAAAGAGTATACAGACATTACAGCCGGGGATCACAGCCGATTCTTTATGTGAGGTAAAACAAGTTTTTAAACAGGCAGGGAAATGTTTTACCTCACAGAATCAGCTGCCATCCTGTGCTGTCCTGTCTGTATACTCTTTTGCTTCCTCCCATGGCCAGCTGTGTTCATGGGAGGTCCATTATGCATTCATTTGCTTTTCATGGCAAAAAAGGTGCAGCATGCAGCGCTATTCCTACCATCCAAACAATGCAGACCTCGAAGACCACTCAGCGGCTTGCATCATTGGGATCCAGGGGTGCCATATGGCAATGGATCCGCAGGGATCCAGCATTGAATTTTATTTCCCCTAATAACTGACTTAATGATGCCCCTTCTAACACATCAGATGACTGTATGATGCCAAGAATACAAATAAAGTAAAGAGCATAATTGCTGTCCAGACACTGAACAAGCAGGCTATGCAGTAAAATTAAGAATGATCAATATAGATGTGGAAGAGAATAAGGTATAACTCAGGGCCAGTGCAAGACAAGCAATTCTATCTAGTAACAAAGTTGCTCAATTTATTATGTAGATTATAAATGGATGTAATATAAAATTGTTTTGCGGATGAATCGCTGCTCTGAGTGTTAGATTTTCAAAGTGGTAAAAGGGTTTATCTGCCAGTAATGATATTTACCTGGGGACATCCACCTATTGGAGACAGGCCATTAAAACTGGCCAAACTTTCTCCTTACTTTCTTGGCCACTGTGGGTCTTTTTGGACTGCAAATGGTTGATAAGTGTTGGTAAGAGTTTTTGAAGTATATATGTCATAAGTGTCTATGGTTGGAGAACCCCTTTAAAGAAAAACATTGGTCAACAATTTTAGGAATTGTAAGGAAGGTTAGAAGATGTTTGGCTACGGTCACAGTCTGGTGGTTTCACATTTTATATAATTTAGGCTTTGCATGTGTTAGTTCACTATATCGCACCTCTGATCTCTATATTGGACCATGTAAAACATAAAAAACCTATCGACAGGAGAAAGGATCTGCAGGATCGGTGATGGTAGTTACTGGGAACCCCACCAATCACTAGAGTGGGGATCCCTATCCTCTCTTATGGAGGAAATAGTATGGAGCCGTTGCCAGGCATGCGCACTGCCACACTCCATTCAGTGTCTATGGGACTGATGGGGACAGCCGAGAACATCAGCAGCCGCATATATATACATATATATACGCGGCTGCTGATGTATATACAGTACAGACCAAAAGTTTGGACACACCTTCTCATTTAAAGATTTTTCTGTATTTTCATGACTATGAAAATTGTACATTCACACTGAAGGCATCAAAACTATGAATTAACACATGGAATTATGTACTTAACAAAAAAGTGGGAAACAACTGAAATTATGTCTTATATTATAGGTTTTTCATAGTAACCACCTTTTGCTTTGATGACTGCTTTGCACACTCTTGGCATTCTCTTGATGAGCTTCAAGAGGTAGTCACCGGAAATGGTTTTCACTTCACAGGTGTGCCCTGTCAGGTTTAGTAAGTGGGATTTCTTGCCTTATAAATGGGGTTGGGACCATCAGTTGTGTTGTGCAGAAGTCTGGTGGATACACAGCTGATAGTCCTACTGAATAGACTGTTAGAATTTGTATTATGGCAAGAAAAAAGCAGCTAAGTAAAGAAAAACGAGTGGCCATCATTACTTTAAGAAATGAAGGTCAGTCAGTTTGAAAAATTGGGAAAACTTTGAAAGTGTCCCCAAGTGCAGTTGCAAAAACCATCAAGTGCTACAAAGAAACTGGCTCACATGAGGATCGCCCCAGGAAAGGAAGACCAAGAGTCACCTCTGCTTCTGAGGATAAGTTTATCCGAGTCACCAGCCACAGAAATTGCAGGTTAACAGCAGCTCAGATTAGAGACTAGGTCAATGCCACACAGAGTTCTAGCAGCAGACACATCTCTACAACAACTGTTAAGAGGAGACTTTGTGCAGCAGGCCTTCATGGTAAAATAGCTGCTAGGAAACCACTGCTAAGGACAGGCAACAAGCAGAAGAGACATGTTTGGGCTAAAGAACACAAGGAATGGACATTAGACCAGTGGAAATCTGTGCTTTGGTCTGATGAGTCTAAATTTGAGATCTTTGGTTCCAACCACCGTGTCTTTATGCGACGCAGAAAAGGTGAACGGATGGACTCTACATGCCTGGTTACCACCGTGAAGCATGGAGGAGGAGGTGTGATGGTGTGGGGGTGCTTTGCTGGTGACACTGTTGGGGATTTATTCAAAATTGAAGGCATACTGAACCAGCATGGCTTCATTAGGAGAATATTTCTGTGTGAGCACATATAAAGGAGCAGGTGAGATTAGGGTCCCAGCAATATACACTCGCTCTCTTTCTTATTTGTGAGGTATGTACAAGGACCCTTCTTCACTGATAAAGCCATGTACAATAGTTTAGTTATTATATTCTGTAACGTTCATTAACTTGTAAATAACCTGCAGTCTATAATGAGCCGTGTTAATAATATGATCCCACCAATAGTGACAATAAACTGTGTTGGTATAGTACTTTTTTTTCATCACTAGATGGCAGTGCAGCAGTGTAAATGTGTGAGAGAATGGGATGATGGCGCCATTACTGATCATTATGTAAAATCAGGAGCTGACCTTCTTTATTAGTAAATTACGATGTAATTCAGGTTAATGATTCTTATGATTTTGCTAATAAAAACACTATTGCATTGTACACGTGTCGTTGTGTGATTGATCTAGATCCCAGCAGCCTCAATTGTCCGCTATTATTGAGAAGTCTTGGCTGCTAGATATGGCAGTGTCATCAATCTCAAGAAGCCTTTTATTCTCACATACATGATAGAATCCAATAGTAAACATCAGCATATCCCTTCCAGGAGCGGAACGACATCGGTCACAGAGGGTGCGACCGGGCCCGTGCAGGAGGGGGGTCGGCCGCCACCAGCACCTATTTCAGTTAGAGGTGCATGCAAGGACACACATTCAGCTGAAATGTATTGAGACGCAGAGACCATCTGTGTCCCTGCACCGCAATACACCCTGCCAGCCAATCAGAGGCCGGCTGTTGACGTTGGTGTGCCAGTCACAGGTCGCACATGACCGTGACGTCATGCACCATGCCAGCAAGACGAAGTTAGATGCCAGTTCCTTCAAGTGCTATAGAAGAATACGCTGCGAGTTGTGGGAGTGGAGGAAGGGAAGAAGAGTAATTTATTTATTTTTAAATGTATTGGAGAAGAACAGCAAACATTATTAATGGAAGGGGCACAGGATGGGGGACATTATACCAGGAAGGGTACAATAAGAAAGCACAGCAACACACTGCAAGGGACAATACATATGCTGACACTGAGAACATAAGAGCTAAACTGCATTATTGCTAAATAAAATGTACTTACAAAAAATGAAGGCTCTTAGCGCACAAATTGGCCAATTCATGTATGCCCATCAACCACGACAAGGTAGCCTCCGCATGATGGTTAACTAACCTCTTAAACATGCCTCTCTTGGGCTATAAGCCTACAATATAAATGGGCAAACATGCCTCTCTTAGGAGAGAAACCTACAAATTTAAGTGGGCAGGTAGAATCCAACACTAATTAAAAGCACCCGTGGGCTGATGGGTGCTTATACCAGGAAGGGTCCCAGGATGGAGTGCATTATACCAGGAAGGGTCCCAGGATGGGGAACATTATACCAGGAAAGGGCTCAGGATGGGGGACATTATACCAGGAATGTGCTCATGATGGGGGACATTATACCAGGAATGTGCTCAGAATGGGGTACATTATACCAGGAATGTGCTGAGAATTGGGTACATTATTCCAGGAAGATGCCCAGGATGGAGTGCATTATACCAGGAAGGTGCTCAGGAAGGGTAACATTATACCAGGAAGGTGCCAAGGATGTAGTGCATTATACTAGGAAGGTGCTCATGATGTAGTGCATTATACCAGGAAGGTGCTCAGGATGGGGAACATTATACCAGGAAAGGGCGCAGAATAGAGCACATTATACAAGGAAGAGGCCCAAGATGTACAGTTGAAACCAGAAGTTTACATACAGTATATAAAAAGACACATATGCATGTTTTTCTCAATATCTGACATGAAATCAGAATAAACCTTTCCCGTTTTTTTAAATGCCTTAATACATTCTCTCTCTCCTTATTCTGGCATTTGGCAAATATTAAAAATTATGGTAATCCTAATTGACCTAAAACGGGAAAGGGCATCAGCGTTCCCATGTAACTTCCCAGGCCTATGCTCTACGTGAAAGTTGAAGTCCTGAAGAGCTAGGAACCATCTAGTTACCCTGGCATTGTTACCCCTCTTTTCCCTCAACCATCTCAACAGGGCATGGTCTGACACCAACTTAAACTTCCGGCCTAGTAGGTAGTATCTTAATGTATCTAAGGCCCACTTTATGGCTAAACACTCCTTTTCTACTATTGCGTAGTTTTTCTCGCAGGAGGACATCTTCCGGCTCAGATAGAGAATGGGATGTTCTTCCCCATTTATCCATTTATCTCTTGAGAGAGTACAGCTCCTAGACCAAGCTCTGAAGCGTCTGTCTGGACCACAAACTCTTTCTTAACCCCTTTACCCCCGAGGGTGATTTGCACGTTAATGACCAGGCCAATTTTTACAATTCTGACCACTGTCACTTTATGAGGTAATTACTCTGGAAAACTTAAATGGATCCCCCTGATTCTGAGACTCTTTTTTCGTGACATATTGTACTTCATGATTGTAGTAAAATTTCTTCGATATCACTTGAGTTTATTTGTGAAAAAAATGGAAATTTGGCGAAAATTTTGAAAATTTTGCAATTTTCAAAATTTTAATTTTTATGCCCTTAAATCAGAGAGATGTGTCACACAAAATAGTTAATAAGTAACATTTCCCACATGTCTACTTTACATCAGCACAATTTTGGAACCAAATTTTTTTTTTGTTAGGGAGCTATAAGGGTTAAAAGTTGACCAGTGATTTCTCATTTTTCCAACAAAATTTACAAAACCATTTTTTTAGGGACCACATCACATTTGAAGTCACTTTGAGAGGTCTTTATGACAGAAAATACCCAAAAGTGACACCATTCTAAAAACTGCACCCCTCAAGGTGCTCAATACCACATTCAAGAACTTTATTAACCCTTCAAGTGCTTCACAGGAATTTTTGGAATGTGGAAGAAAAAAATGAACATTTAACTTTTTTCACAAAAATGTTAGTTTAGACCCAATTTTTTTTATTTTTGCAGGGGTAACAAGAAAAAATGGACCCCAAAATTTGTTGTGCAATTTCCCCTGGGCACGCAGATACCCCATATGTGGGGAAAAAACACTGTTTGGGCGCACGGCAGGGCTTGGAAGGGAAGGAGCGCCATTTGACTTTTTGATTGAAATATTTGTTTGAATAATTAGTGGACGCCATGTCGCGTTTGGAGAGCCCCTGTGTGCCTAAACATTGGGGCTCCCCCATAAGTGAACCCATTTTGGAAACTAGACCCCACAAGGCACCTATCTAGATGCATAGTGAGCACTTGGAACACCCAGGTGCTTCACAAATTGATTCGTAAAAATGAAAAAGTGGAAAAAAAAACACTTTTTTATTTTTACGGATTAATTTGTGAAGCACCTGGGGGTTCCAAGTGCTCAATATGCATCTAGATAGGTGCCTTGGGGGTCTAGTTTCCAAAATGGGGTCACTTGTGGGGGAACTCCAATGTTTAGGCACACAGGGGCTCTCCAAACGCGACATGGTTTCAACTTGTTAGCGGACACCATGTCGCGTTTGGAGAGCCCCTGTGTGCCTAAACATTGGATCTCCCCCACAAGTGACCCCATTTTGGAAACTAGCCCCTCAGGGAACTTATCTAGATGTGTGGTGAGCACTTTGAACCCCCAAGTGTTTGGCAAAGGTTTATGACGTAGAGCCGTGAAAAAGAATTTTTTTTTTTCCACAAAAATGCTCTTTTAGCCGCAATATTTTTATTTTCACAAGGGTACTAGGAGAGATTGGATCCCAAAAGTTGTTGTGCAATTTCTTCTGAGTACGCTGATACCCCATGTATTGGAGAAAACTACTGTTTGGGCGCATGTCAGGGCTCGGAAGGGAAGGAGTGACGCTTTGGAATGCAGACTTTGATGGAATGGTCTGCGGGCGTCATGTCACGTTCTCAAAGCCCCTGATGTGCCTAAACAGTGGAAATGCCCAACAAGTGCCCCCTTTTTGGAAGATACCTGATTTGTCAATTTTATAATGTAGTGTTATACGCCAGTTGTGTGGGACAACCTGACAAACACTACACAACTGAAGTATGACAACCTGACGAACATTACGTCAGCTGTGTAGTGTTTGTCAGGTTGTCATACATCAGAAATAAATTCAATAGTCCATGGAAGTATGGTACCTTTTGAAGCAGTCTTTCATGCAGAGGCCAGGTTTGTCGGGGCAGGTGTCACATTGGTAAATGGTGTCCTTGCGTATTCCCCTTCGGTAACACACTCGGCACTTCTTTTGTGACTTACCTTTTTTTCCGCTGTGAGGGATCTGCCCCAGGAAATGCTGGCCAGGTACAATTCTAGGTCCTTCAGTTCCAGAAGTAGAGGGGCCCGCTCCACCACCACTGCCAAATATCAGGGCCTTGATAACTGTCTCCTGGAAGTGAAGGTACGACGTAGAAGTCTGGCCTGCACATTTTGACAGAAGGAAAGCGTTGTGCATTGCCATCTGAACAATGTGCACGGCCGGCTTCTTATACCATACCTTGGCCTTTCTCAAAGCACTGTACGGCTGGAGGACTTGATCGGAGAGATCAACTCCCCCCATGTACTTGTTGTACCCCACTACACAGTCTGGTTTGGCGACCTGTGTAGTGGAGCCTCTTACAGTGCTGAGGGTGCTGCCATCACCATGTATGGTGGTCAAGAGAAGGACATCCCTCTTGTCCTTGTACTTGACCACCAACAGGTGGTCGCTACATTGGGCTCTGCTCTCACCCCTTCTGAGCAGCTGCCCACTTAGCGCCTTTGGGAGGCCTTTCTGATTTTTGCGGACAGTACCGCAAGCTGCGGTATGTCGCGCAGAGAGGGACTTGAAGAGCTGGTTACTTGTATAAAAGTTATCCACGTACAGGTGATAAACTTTATCCAGCAGTGGGTGCACCAAGTCCCACACAATTTTCCCACTCACTCCCAGAACAGGGGGGCATTCAGGGGGTTCAATCCAGGAGTCCTTCCCTTCATAAACTCTATACTTGTGAGTGTACCCTGAGGTACTCCCCCAAAGTTTATACAGCTTGATCTCGTACCTGGACCTTTTACTGGGCAGGTACTGCCGGAATCCAAGCCGCCCCTTAAAAGAAATTAAGGACTCATCCACGCAGATGTCCCTTTGGGGCACGTGCACTTCACCAAACTTGTTGAAGTGCTCGATGACCGGCCGAACTTTGAAAAGACGATCAAAGTTTGGGTCATCGCATGCAGGACACATTGCATTATCTTGGTAATGCAAGAACTTGCGGATGGCCTCAAAACGTGTCTTGGTCATGACCATTCGGAACACTGGAGTGTTATACAAAACGTCAACACTCCAGTATTGCCGAACCTCTGTTTTTTTCAGGATCCCCATATGAAGGACCAGGCCCCAAAACTTCATCATTTCTTCTGCGTCTACAGGAGACCAGTTAGAAAATGATGAAGAGGGGTTTTGTTCCAAAAATTGATGAGCATACAAATTAGTTTGGCCCACCATGAGGTTTATAAAATCCTCAGAGAAAAAGACTTTGAAAAAGTCTATTTCTGTGAGGCCGGTGGTGTCAAACTTGATTCCTGATTCCGCCACGAAATCAGGAATCAGTGGCTCAACATTTTCGGGGGGCGAGGTCCATATGGGGTCAGTAGTGGGGGGCGCTGGAACATCTTCTCTCCTGCGACGACTGCGGGGCGGTCCAGCAGCACCTGAGGAGGAAGAGGAGGAAGAAGAGGAGGAAGAGGAGGACGATGAGGCGTCGGAAAAGTAAAGAAATGTGGGATCCTCGCCCTCGCTGTCAGTCTCAGTGTCGGAGGCAACAATAGCGTATGCCTCCTCCGCTGAATAGCAAGTTTGGGATGAGCCGGACATTTTTTTTTTCTCGTGTATGTGGTGCGTGTGTGTCAGTACTTTATTTAGAGTGTGTGTGTGTCAGTGTGCTTGGTGTGAATTTTTTTTTTCTGAAAAAAAAAAGAGAAAAAAAGGAACTACCGTAGGTGGTGCAAACAGCGAGCACGAGTGCGGATCGGTGAACTATGTCACCTATCAACTCTCGGCAGCTGATGGGTGTGTGCGCGGATGTGGTGCAAAGGTGGGGGGGGAGAATTGACAGGGGCAAGAAAAAGTCCTGAAAAGCAGCGAGCACGGACGTTGATCAGTGACATAGACACTGCTCAGCGCTCGGCCGCTGCAGGACGCACGTAAAAAAAAAAACTGGGGGGGAGGAGGATTGGGGGTAAAAGGAGGGGGGGGGGGGAGGGGGGGAGAGGGGTGAATGAGGGGAGAACAGAGATGGACTTACCAAAGTCTTCTCTGTTCTTCTTTCAGCAGGATCAGCTGCAGGTTCTGGAAGAGGCTCTGGAGCAGGATCCGCAGCAGCTGGATAAGGAGCTGGAGACCCAGGACCCTGGAGACAGCAGCAGGACGCCGAAGCTGGAGACCCAGCAACCTGGAGACAGCAGCAGGATGCCGGAGCAGGAGATCCAGGACCCTGGAGACCGCAGCAGGATGCCGGAGCAGCAGCAGTGACTGGAGCAGGTAGGAGAAAGGTCTTGTAGTGTAACAGAAGATTCTGTGGCACTACAAGGCCCAGCACAGCGCAGATCAGATGTGACCGCTCTGTAGAAATCCTCACCAAGTGTGAGGATCTGCAGGGCGGTCACAGGGGGGTGACAGGGTGGTGACAGGCAGGTCACCGGCTCGTCACCACCCGGTCACCTCCCGGTCAGGTACTCTGATTGGTGCGATCGATGATGACATCGATCGCACCAATCAGAGATGGCAGGGGCCTGGGCAGCATCACAAGGGGTCACAAAGAGGTGACAGGCAGGTCACAAGCCGGTCATCGCCCTCTGACCGCCCTGTCACCTGTGTTCAGGTACTCTGATTGGAGCGATCGATGTCATCATCGATCGCTCCAATCAGACCTGGCTGGGGCTTATTTGACATCACAGGGGGTCATGGGGAGGTGACAGGCAGGGTTACTAGGCAACAGCCTAGGATCAGTGCTCTTAGGAGCACCGATCCTAGGCTGCACATCACTGTTTCCGGCAATCTGATTGCCGGAAACAGTGAGAAATGCTGTGATTGGCTGTTCAGAATTGAACAGCCAATCACAGCGATCGTGGGTGTGAAGGGGCGGCGACACCCCCAAGATGCTGGCGCCATCTACCCTAAGGTAAGATGGCACCGGAATTTTAATGCTATCACCGCGACTTCGGTCGCGGTGCCGCATTAAAGATAGGGCGTATTAATACGTATCTGGTCCATAAGGCCCAGGGCACAGATACGTACTAATACGCCCTATGTCGTAAAGGGGTTAAAGTCTGGTGCGACCAGGACCGGTTGTTTACACAGTGCTGACTTCAATAGTTGGAACGTGGTCTCTGTTTTCTCCGTCCACTTCCCCATGGTTGACCTGGTGTCTTTTAGGAGATCCGTCAGTGGTGCAGCCATCATGGCAAAATTTGGGTTAAACTGCCGGTAATATCCCACCATTCCCAGGAATGCTCTCACTTGCTTCTTGGAGAGCAGTTGCGGGCAGGTCTGGATTGCCTCCACTTTATTAACTTGCGGCTTTATTTCGCCTCTCCCGACGACATAGCCCAAGTACTTGGCCTCCTCTTTTCCAAAGGTGCATTTTTTCAGATTTATTGCAAATCCCGCCTTCCTTAGAGCATCCAGAATGGGCTGTAGTTTAGTTCTAAAGTCTGGGCTAAAAACTACAATGTCGTCAAGGTAGGCTGCGGCATACTTCTTATGTGGGGCTATGATCCGATCCATAGCCCTCTGGAAGGTGGCTGAGGCCCCCTGTAACCCAAATGGCATCCAAGTGTATTGAAAGCACCCATCTGGGTGTAGAGAAAACCGTCTTCTCCTTGGCCACCTGGGACATGGGGATCTGCCGATAGCCCTTCGTCAGGTCGAGAGTGGTGATGTATCTCGCCGGTCCAAGCCTTTCGATGAGTTCGTCAACGCGGGGCATCGGGTACGCATCACACTTGGACACCTCATTCAGCCGGTGCTAGTCATTACAAAACCTCCACTCTCCGTTGGGTTTTGGTACGAGTACGATTGGGCTCGACCACCCACTCTTTGACTCCTCTATCACATCGAGGTCTAACCTCGGCCGAGATCATTTCCCGGCGTGCTTCCGGAACCTGATACGGCTTCAGATTCACTCTTACATGTGGTTCTGTTAACTCGTCATGCTCTACCACCTGAGTATGCTCCGTCAACTCTGAGAACAGCTCCCGATTCCACTATAGTAGTTCTCGACACTCTTGCTTCTGGGCTGGCAATAGAGTCTCTGAAATAGTGACCTCTTCCACCTTGCCTTCGGGAGCGGCTCCCAGGCAAGGAGTTTCCACAGGCTCCCGGTTCCGCCACAGCTTGAGCAAGTTCACATGGTATACTTGGTGCGGCTTTCTTCAGCCATGCTGGTGGACTCGGAGTTCACTTAACTGAGTTTCTCCACCACCTCATATGGGCCCTGCCACTTGGCCAGGAACTTACTTTCGACAGTGGAAATGAGAACCAGAACACTATCCCTGATCAAGGTCACCAGACTCCTGGAGTCCAACAGCCCATCACTCCATTAACGAACATGGCACACCCCTGCGGCCCCTCGCCGTGTCGACAGTTCACACTGCATGTTGGGTAAGCATAGTATGAACATCATCTGCCTAGGCTCAGCAGATGTATGACACTGGGCGGCTACGTGTCCCGGACTGCGACATCGCCAACAAATCACATCCTTCACAACAGACCTTGCAGTCTCTTCAGTGGAAATGGAATGCCATCAGTTGTAGCTCTGAATCCCTTCCATGGTGAACCTATCCCCTTTTGGGCACTCCAGTAAGGGTAGGTGGCTATGTCGGGTTTCCCCAGGGATTTTTCGACCACTTGGTATCTTTCTACCAGACCTACGAGATTGTCTGCGTCCGGGGGTCACCTTGGGCAAACCAGGTCTGCATCGGCCTGGTTAGGGAATGGATGAACCTGTCCATCACCACACGCTCAACCATCTGGGCAGGAGAGGAAGACACTGGCTGCAGCCATTTTTGTACAAGATGTAACAAGTTGAACATCTATGAGCGTGGAGATCTGTCGCCAGCATACGCCTAGTGGTGGACCCTTTGTGCTCTGACAGACATAGTCACTCCTGAGCGTGCCAATATTTTGGTTTTTAATTTGGCGTATTCCTTTGCGTCCTGTAAAGTCAGATCGTAATAAGCCTTCTGCGGCTAGAATTGGGGGCTTTGTGGGCAGTACACAATGTTAGTACTAGTATAGTTGGCTATCATACAGTGTGAGGAGTATTATACTGTGTACACAGGAGATGTGGGCCATTATAGTGTATACTAGATGGTGGCCCGATTCTAATGCATCGGGTATTCTAGAATAGGTATGCGGCCGACCGGGCGCAATCAGCAGAGCTGTGTTTAAATTTGGGGCCAAAATCGCTGATTGGTCGCGTTCGGCAATCGCGACCAATCAGCAAAGCGGTGTTTAAATTTGGCAGCAATATCGATGATTGGTTGCGGGCGGCGTCCGCGACCAATCAGCGAACCATGTTAGTGAGGACTGGAGAGCGTGTTTAAATTTGGCACCAAAATCGCTGATTAGTCGCGACCAATCAGCAGAGCGGTGTTTAAATTTGGCGCCAATACTGCTGATTGGTCGCCGGCCGCGATCAAACAGCAGAATGTTGTTTAAATTTGACCAATCAGCAGAGCGATGCAGAGCGGGGTTTAAATTTGGCGCCAAAATCGCTGATTGGTCGCCGGCCGCGACCAAACAGCAGAGTGTTGTTTAAATTTGGCGCCAAAATCGCTGATTGGTCGAGGCCAGCGACTGCGACCAATCAGCAGAGCGTTGTTTAAATTTGGCGCCAATCAGCAGTGCGGTGTTTAAATTTGGCACCAAAATCGCTGATTAGTTGCGACCGCGACCAATCAGCAAAGAGGTGTTTAAATTTGGCAACAATAGTGCTGATTGTTAGCGGCCGGCGACCGCGACCAATCAGCAGAGCGATGCAGAGCGGGGTTTAAATTTGGCGCCAAAATCGCTGATTGGTCGCCGGCTGCGACCAATCAGCAGAGCGGTGTTTAAATTTGGCACAACAAGCGCAGATTGGTCGCGGCCGGTGGTTGCTGACATCCAATTGGTCGCGGACGCTATTTAAAATTGCCGCACAAATCGGTGATTGGTCGCTGTCTTGGCCCGCGACCAATGACTGATCTTGGCGCCAAAGTTAAACACTATTGTGCTGATTCGTCGCGGACGCTGACCGCGACCAATCACCGATTTGGGCGCCAAAATTTAAATATCGGCCGCGACCAATCACCGATCTTGGCTCCACATTTAAACACCGCTGTGGTGATTGGTCGCGGCCGATATTTAAATTTGGCGCCCAAATCGGTGATTGGTCGCGGCCAGCGTCGGCGACCAATCAGCACAGCGGTGTTTAAGTTTTGCGCTAAGATCAGTGATTGGTCGGGTCCGAAGACCGCGACCAATCATCGAATCGTCTTGGTGAGGACCGGGGAGCGGCGCTGCCTGTGCGGCTACTTACGCTGCGAGAACCCGGGACATCGCGGGCGCTCGCAGCAGAAGTATCCCGACCCGCAGCGCCGCTCCCCGGTCCTCCCTTCCGCATGGAGGTCAGCGGCGCCGGCGGTCCTTCCGCTGATAGCGGCCGCGCCGCTCATCTCCCGGCTGCATCTCCGTCCCGCAGATGGGTCCGGCGGTCGGGTTCCTTCTGCTGTTGCCAGCCGGGTGATGAGCCGCTAACGGCCGCCATCTTTTTTTAGAAATCCCCCGGCGCTGATTGGCCGCTGCCGGACCAATGAGCGACGCGGGATTTCCTGGACAGACAGACAGACAGACGGGATAAGACGATATATATATAGATATGGGAGCTATGCGGACATCCTGGTGTAGAGAGCATTATACTGAGTATTGGGGGCTTTGAGGATATTATACTGTATTAGAACTACAGTAGAGTTGTAGGAAACTATTAAAAGGTAGTTGCAAAAACAAAGAAAATATCCATCTATCCATCTATCTATTATCATCTATCTGTCTGTACTTCATGTCTGAGTGTCTATTTATCTCTCTACTAGAGATGCGTCAAACTGCTAAAATTCAATGAGACAAATTCACTTGAATTCGGCCAGAAAATGTGATTTGCGGCAAATGTATTCAACGCAAATTGAATTACTGGTAAACTTGTGATGGGTAGATGTTACATAAGATGTTGTTAAGCATCCAGCAACTAGGGTGGTTAACAGGGTGCAGCTAAGGTGAGTGGTCAGGCCTGCCCCAGTGAGACTGGGTAGTGTCAGTTCTGAGCTGGAGAGCCAGCTTAAGGCTGTGTGCCCACGATGCGCTTTTTAAGCGTTTCCGCAGCGGCAAAAACGCTGCAAAAATGCATGGTAGAAAGCCTGCCATGTTCCCCAATGGTAATCCGCATGTGCTTTGCACATGCTGCGGAAATTTCCGCTGCGGGTTATCATTGTGGGAAAAAACGCAGCACTACCAAATATTTTGCGGAAGCACAGCGTTTTTGCCGCCACTGACTTTCATTGGAACGCATGGAATCCGCATCACTACATTTGTAGATGCGGAGTCCTAACGTTTCAGTGTGCGGATGGTACCAGGGTCTGGAGGACAGGAGACTCTCCTCCAGACCCAGGTACCATAGAACCTGTTAAAATATATATTATACTTACCTTCTGATGGCCCCCGCTGCGATCGTCTTCACTTGCCGGCAGATCGCGGTGGACTGAAGGACCTGCGCTGACATCATAGTCATGTGACGGCAGGTCCTTCGGTGTAGTGTACCGCGAGCTGGGCATCGTGGGCACATATCCTTAAGGATGCAGACCTCTTCATCAGGCTGATGAGGATACTGGGACTCTCCCACTGTGACTGCCATTTAGTTGCTAGTGGTATCTATAGTAGAAAGTAGAGGAGAAAGGAGTTAACTGTTGTTTAGCAAAAGCAAGGATTGAACACCACATCTGAGGACTGGACTCATCCTTCCATTCTAATCGCCCCATCGTACCTCACAACACTAGAAGGTAAAGCCTGTGACACTGTGGACCGTGGACTGCTGGTGAGAGCATTGCTGTTGTGGGAGTATAGAAGTGTGCTACTAAAGAGACTTGATCTGTGCTGCACTGTACTAGTAAGAAAGACTGTTTATTAATGTGCTTTTAAGAAGAAACTATTTGTTACTGGAGCCTGTTGCTCAAGGGACTTAAATTGCACTGGCCGTGCGGCTTCATTAAATGCGACTGTTCATGAGGACTCGTGTCAAATGTGTCTGGTCAGCAAGTGAATCCAGCTATATGTCTGTGCCTGAGGGTGAATGCCCCTGTATGACTGAGAGAAACTGCAGTATATGGTCACCCTGAGTAACGGTTCGCCCAGGATTCGAAAGAATTCATGAACCTGTCTCTCCGCTATCTAAACCTAGCGGTGTGCACGTAACATTGGTGGCCCGTACGGGGATTCCTGAGCGGGAATTAGCGTATAGGAGGGAGAAGAGGCAAAGTGTCTGGAAAAACATAGCAGCAAAGCACCTCAATTCAACCCTGGTATACCAGTGAAAAGGGAAGACAGCCAGTGATGACTGGGAAGAAATAAGGAGATAAAATACAGAGAAACAGGCACCTGCAAAATGCAAGACTTGACACATGTTGTACAGTTAAAATGGTGTCTGTTTTTGTTAAAAGCACAGTGGGGAAGAAGAAGGACATCCCATCTTGTAGGAGTATAAGATAAAAGAGCGCCAAACAGGGCCAAACCTCCTGCAGTGGAACAAGCTGGGGAAGGCTGGCCTCAGAGAAAAGACACCCCAACCACCAGCATGTTGGACCAATGGCCAGTGAGGTACTGTCCCAGAGGAGGAGGAGTAAGAGTGAGCTGGAGCTCTTCTGGCCAGAAGAACTCCATTCTGGTCAGGAGTGAAAAGGAGAGGAGAGTGCGAGTCATAGTGCCTGCCAGTATGTCGGAGCTAGGAAGGTGTGCTATGTCCCAGCAGTCTGCAGCAAGAAGAGAAGCAGGGGAGGACGCAGCCCTTCATCACCTCACCCACAACCGCGAGGTACCGGGCAATACCCAGCCAGGCCAGGGCACGGCCGCACCGCCTCATCAGAATCCGGAGGCAGCCCGAAGGCAGGAGTTGGGACCCCGAGGTCTGCCGTCGGACCCTGTGCCCATCCCACCACCAACTGTGGACCGTGAGCCGATGTCCGGAGCCCCGGCTGTCATCCCGCCGCAGGCCACCGCGTAATCCTGCCCAGCACCAGACCCACCTGAAGGACCGCTGCTCGTTCCAGAACGATTCCGACCAGTACCGGACTCACCGGAGGACCTGCTGCCCACAGGTACCCTGACCGTGACCCGGCCCACCGCACTGGAAGCCACCACTGGGGCCGTGACGTCCGCCCTGACCTCCGCTCTCGAGAGAGGGACGGGACTTCTGGTCGGGACCAGCGTGCACAGCGGGACCGGAAGGAAGATGGCGGCGCTCTGTGTTCCTGCCGGTGAGTCACTAGCCCCCGCTCTCCAACTGATACCAGTAGTGATGATCCGCTCGGACCGCCACTCACCCAGCGCAAGGGTGAGGGAACCCCCGGCCTCATTCCATACCCATATGATGGTCACCACCAAGCAGGGACCGGTCGTAAAGCCGCCAGCGGAGGAAGAGGAGTTGGATTACTCTCTGTTATCATTACCTGGAGAGCAGTGGATGACCAAACTGCCACCTCCACGGGGTCCATTCTTACCCCCTAGGGCCTACTGTGTGAATCCCAAGTATGGGGGAGTGAGGGGATGGATCCGGGAAATACATGATATAGCCTGGATAGCCAGAGGAGGTGAAAGGATGGGGGCCTGGAGGAAACAGGAGTCATATGCGTTCCCCTTGCCTATCAACACCAGGAAACCAGTACCTACCCTACCACCTACTCCACCGGGGGCACCTATCCCACCACCTGCCGATGTTGTTGCTCAGCCTGGCCAGGCTGAAAGGTCTGTTCCTGTGCCCATCATCTCCAAAGAAGAACAGGAAGAATACAACTTCCAACAACGCCTGGCTGCATGGAAAGAAAAGATCATCCAGGAGAAGAGACGGATGGAGGAGTGTGCCCAGGAGTGGAGAAAGTACCCGGGAAGGGACTGCCTGGAGGATCGGATGATCAGAGGTACGGTCATAAATTTTTATCAGCTAAAGGTATTTGGCTTCGCCTGGACATATTTGTCAACAGGAGGTCGGTGGAGAGGGATTATGCCCTAGGACGGACCCGGAGTCTCTGGCCAGGAGACAAGGTCAGATTCTTAAAGATGTGGGGACCTCGAGGCTGGTACGCCATTTCAGTCTCCCGCATAGTTGAAATGGAGTAGTACCACCCCGAGGATTGGGCAGATGCAGAAGAACCAAGAGCTTCGTGTCAAATGAGAGGATTCTTCCCCATCTCTACTGGGCCCCGCTTCAGGATTCGTCCCAACTGGGAGAGCAAACCTGTCCCACAGGCCACAACCAAGGAGGGGGCCACTTCTGCTGGGGTGGCAAGAGAGGAACCCCTCCCAGCATCAGTTCAACTCCCCACTATCAATGCCGCGCAGTGTCCATTTACTGTGGACTGGTGCCAACCAAAGAATAAAAAGGACTAGGACAGTGTTGCTCTCTCTCAAAAAGAAAAAAAATCACCGAGTTGTGTTGGTTGCACGCCATGTTCCACTGATAGTTCCTCATCTCTGCCTAGGTAATGTGATGTGTTCTTTCCTTGAAGGCTGGTAAAGCCACCAGAGACTGTGACCACAGTAGAAGGACCGCTACTGCTTCCCTGTTAAGGCCGGATAGGCCTATGGTATATTAAAAACTACGGTAGTAGCTGGACAAGTTGATATTTATTTTTGGTTTTGCCTTATTTTTTTTATTTGCACCTGTTGTGTCCTTTTCTGCTGGATATGCGGGCACCTCAAGCGAGTTGGGGAGTCTTCACTCTCAACTTATGGACTGTGCCATATCCTGTCCAGGAACTGTTTTCCAAATTTCACTTTATGTTAGATGTTTACAAGAAACGGACATTGTTTCTGCCCCCGTTTTAAAGGACTGTCTCCCTTGCCTGTTCCAGGGTCCTTACCTAGAAGGACCGAGGACCCCGTGCCTTAAGAAACAAAGGACTGTGTTCTTAAAGTGGCACACTCTCTCAAGAAAATGGGTTGTGTTGAATATATGTGTTCTATTTCATGCCAAATATTTTACAAAGACTATGCTATATTTAACATTTTTGCACTTGAATTTGAAAAATGTTTAGTGGTAGTTAGGGAGAGCTGGTTGAAGACGAGCAAAAAGCTCCAGCTGAAGAATAGTTGTTGGTTAAAATTGTGGTTAAATCTGTGTATTTCTTGCAGGAGACCGATTGACAAGAGATGTAGATAGGGTAAGTGTGCTGTATGTGTAAATTGCTTAAAGGGGTCCATAGTGCCTAACTACCAACTCACCTTTAAGTAAAGAGGCAGTATTGGGGGAACACTATCTGAGGATAGTTAGGGGAGAACTACCACAACTCCAAGAGGCTGGTTAAGGTAACCAGGTAGAAGGCAAACGTCGAGGACGACATTCAAAAAGGAGGGAAGAGTGTGACAGGTAGATATTACATAAGGTGTTGATAAGCGTACCTGTCAGCAGAATTGTGCTTAGTAAACTACATACACTGTCAGGTGGGTGCCAATGATACCTTTGATTATGAAATCCGTCCAGTGGTTCTTTTATAATCTTTAGTTTCAGTTCTGCCATAATGATATGCATGTGCTCTGGTGCTCTGCTTCTGTATTCATGTATTCCTATCTCTGGCCTCTGACAAGTCTCTGTGCTTTCAATGACCTGCCTACTATTTTAAATACTGGCTGTGTAATTTCTCTGCCCATGTGAAATCTACATATCCCAAAATGTCCGCCCAACACCCACGCATGCGCTGTAGCAACTTTCGGTTGCCAAGAGATACTACTGCGCACGCACAAGCACCATTTTGCTTTTGGAAAAAGAGCGTGGGTGCAGAAATATGGCGCCGCATGTGCGCAGTAGCATCTCTCGGCAACCGAAAGATGCTACTGCGCGGGCATCGGGCGGCCATTTTGGGATATGTAAATTTCACATGGGCAGGGAAATTACACAGTCAGTATTTAAAATAGTAGGCAGGTCACTGAAAGCACAGTGACCTGTCAGAGGCCAGAGATAGGAATACATGAATACATAATGAGAGCACCAGAGCACATGCATATCATTATGGCAGAACTGAAAATAAAGATTATAAAAGAACCGCTGGACGGATTTCATCATGAAAGGTATCATTTTACTCAGTGTAACGGTGTCCACCTGTCAGTCTATGTAATTTACTAAGCACAATCCTGCTGGCAGGTGCGCTTTAAGCATCCAGCAACTAGGGGGGTTAACAGGGTGCAGCTAAGGGGAGTGGTCAGGACTGCCCCAGTGAGACTGGGTAGTGTCAGTTCTGAGCTGGAGAGCGAGCTTAAAGAAGTTGTCCACTACTTTCACATTGATGCCCTATCCAAAAGATAGGTCATCAATGTATGATCGGCCGTGATGCCGTACCCGGCACCCCTGCTGATCAAATGTCATCGGTGCCGCCGCCGGCCAGAAGTGCTTACCTGTGGTGCTTGGCCGTCCATCTGTAGTGGCCGCCGCGGGATACTGCACATCCACCTCCCATTGAATTGAATAGAAGGCAGATGTGCAGTAACAAGCACTGGCCACTGTAACTTGATGGCCAGGTAAGCACTTCCTGCCTGCGGCTGCCGCCACCAATAACAGCCGATCGGCAGGGGTGTCGGGTGCAGGACCCCAGACGATCATACATTGATGCCCTATTCTACAGATAAGGCATCAATATGAAAGTAGTGGACAAACCCTTTAAAAGATACAGACCTCTTCACCAGGCTGATGAGGGTTCTGGGACTCTCCCACTGTGACTGCCTTTTAATTGCTAGTGGTATCTACAAGAGAAAGTAATGGAGAAAGGAGTTAACTGTTGTTTAGCAGAAGCAAGGATTGAACACCACATCTGAGGACTGAACTCATCCTTGCGTTCTAACCATCCCTCGTACCTCACTGCACTAGAGGCTAAAGCCTATGACACAGTGGACCGGGGACTGCTGGTGGGATCATTACTGTTATGGGGCATAGAAGTGTGCTGCTAAAGAGACTTGATCTGTGATGTACTGTGCTAGTAAGAAAGACTGTTTGTTAATGTGCCTTTAAGATGAAACTGTTTGTTACTGGAGCCTGTTGCTCAAGAGACTTAAATTGCACTGGCCATGTGTGGCACCCCAGGGGTCCGGTTGCCACAATGGCATTGCCTCCCTCACAAGAGGTGATGCCATGCCTGGAAGTAAGTAGGGGTCCCCTAATCAGGTTTTGCTAAGCACGCAACACGTTCCTGGCTCCAGACCAGCAAGGGGAGCTCCTCCCCTTGGCAACTGGGATCTGGAGGCGGGGTTAGTGAGACTTAGTGTGAGGAGTTGAAGTCAGGACATCGAAGAGAGAGGAGCTGGGGACTGGAGCTGCGCGGCAGCTCACCCCAGAAGGACCGGCACAGAAGAACCGGACACCACAGTCCGAGGCTGTGGGGCACTGAAGGCCCAGCAGCAGAAACCGGAGGGCAGGAGATTGCAGGTCTCCTGGCCCCATCAGACGCCCGGAGGCTCAGCAGCACTACAGGGCCCAGCACCGCCACGTGGGAGCGACGCACCATCAAGGCCCGAGCTGCCTGCCATACGGGTGAGCACAGAACCGTTGCACTCAGGGACGAGGGCCACCGCACAGCTACAAGCAGCAGGGCCATAGAGTTTAGTGGAAAGGGAAGGCCTCCAACTTCACCTGGCAAGGAGGATTCTTTACTTGCTTCCAGGCTGCCCGGACTTCCACTTCTAGCCAGTACCCTAGTCCAGGCTTGTCTACTCACCATCAGTAAAGATAAGAGGAAACCGTCATTAAGTTGTGGACTGATTATTGCTGTGCCATCAACCCCTGCACTACAATGCCCAGCACCACCTATAACATCCTCACTGCCCTGGAGCTAAGCTCTACCCGTGGAGAGCCACACAATCCCTGCTGCACTAACATCAGCTCCAGAGGACCTGCTCCGCAGCGGCGGCTCCCTGTAGCCGCATACCACAGGTGGCGTCACAAACTTTATACAAACACTATAAATCCCCTATAAATAAACCCCTTTTATTGACCACCCTGGGTCACGGACCGGGTCTCCGCCACTGTGACATCCCCCAGCATCTACCGGCCCGGCACCGGGTACCCCAAGGCCCAGTGGGCGCGTCACATGTGGCTTCATTAAATGCAACTGTTCAACTGTTCATGAGGACTCGTGTACTGGCCTGTACCCCCAGCTCACTATCAATGTGCCAAAGGAATGTTGCAGGAGATGAAGGAGGCTGGGGTGATCAGAGATAGTTGTAGCCCCTGGGCAGCTCCATTAGTTCACGTTAGAAAGAAGGATGGTACCATGAGGATGTGTGCTGATTACAGGCAAATTAACCGCATTACACATAATGATGCCTACCCATTACCCAGAATTGAGGAGTCAGTAGCTGCACTAAGATCTGCTAATTATTTCTCCACTTTGGATCTCACCAGTGGGTACTGGCAGGTTCCTGTGGCAGAGGCGGACAAAGAAAAGACTGCGTTTACCACGCCAATGGGCCTCAGCGAGTTCAACTGCATGCCATTCGGGCTCTGCAACGCCCCAGGAACCTTCCAGCGGTTAATGGAGTTCTGCCTAGGACACAAGAACTTCGAAACTGTCCTGCTCTACCTGGACGACGTAATTGTCTACTCAAAGACATATGAAGACCACCTGGAGCACCTGGCCGAGGTGTTCGAAGCCCTATCTGGTTTTGGGCTGAAGGTAAAGCCGTCCAAATGCCACCTGTTGAAGCCCAAGGTGCAGTACCTAGGTCATGTGGTAAGCGCCGAAGGTGTAGCGCCAGACCCTGAAAAAGTCACCGTAATCAAGGACTGGCCAAGACCCTCCACTATCAAGGAAGTGCGGCAGTTTCTCGGGCTGGTAGGCTACTACAGAAGATTTAGCAAGGGTTTCACCAAGATAGCAGCACCCATGCAGGACCTCCTGGTAGGCCAGTCCAAGAAGGCCAAGAACCCGAAACCTCCGTTCAAATGGGATAAACCAGAAGACGAATCTTTCACCCGACTGAAGATGGCTCTGACCGGAGATGAAGTCCTGGCCTACCCCGACTATGGCCAACCCTTTATATTTCATACCGATGCCAGCAACGTGGGATTGGGAGCGGTGCTGTCTCAGGTACAGCAAGGCAGAGAGCGAGTGATTGCATACGCCAGCAGGAAGCTCTGGCCCACGGAAAGGAACCCCGACAACTACAGTTCCTTCAAGTTGGAGTTTCTCACCATAGTCTGGGCTGTAACAGAGCGCTTCAAACACTATCTCGCCTCCTCTAGATTTACAGTCTTCACAGATAACAACCCGCTGACGCACCTGGAGACTGCGAAGCTTGGTGCCCTAGAACAACGATGGATGGCCCGACTGTCTAACTACGAGTTTACCATCAAGTATCGGGCGGGGCAAAAAAATGCAAATGCTGATGCGATGTCCAGGATGCCCAACTTGCCAGATGGGGGAGAAGACCCAGAAGAGCTGGAGGAGATAGAGATACCCGCTTTCTATCGTCATGGGGTGACCCAGTGCTCCCACTGTGTGAGGGACAAGCGCCCCGCCAACAGAGAGGCCATGTTCAACCCATTGCCCCACCATGAATGGACAGAGACGCAGGATAGCGACCCGCTGTCCGCCTAGTCACGGAGTTGCTGATGCAAGCTGACTCGCACCCTGATCCAGATGCTCCACAGGAGACCCAACAGTTGTGGAAGGAGAAGGGCAAACTGTTCATCTACGAAGGAAAGCTGTGTCGAAGAAGCATCAACTCCCAGACACATGAACTGGTCTGGCAGGTGGTAGTCCCGAGGTGGGATGCGTTAATGGTCGTAGAAGCGTACCACGATGGAGTAGGACACTTCGGGTGGAAGAAGTTGGAAGTCCTGCTACGTGAGAGATTCTACTGGGCTGGCATGAGGAAAGGAATTAAGAGATGGTGTCGAGAATGTGGTCCATGCAACCTGAGACGAAAAGACCGTGACAGCAAGAGGGCTCCCCTGCAGCCCATAATCAGCAAACAGCCACTTGAACTGGTAGCCTTGGACCACGTGAAGCTAGCCCCAAGCCGGTCAGGCTATGTCTACGCTTTCAACATAGTAGACCACTACTCCCGGTTCTTGGTAGTAGAGCCAGTGATAGACCAGACGGCTCAGACGGAAGCCAAAGCGTTCCAACAGCACTTTTGTCGCCCGCACGGTTACCCTGAACGGGTACTTACCGACCAAGGTCCAGCCTTTGAAGCAGAAGTGTTCCAGGAATTCTGTAACTTGTATGGCTGCAAGAAAATCAGAACGACGCCGTATCATCCCCAGACTAACGGGTTGTGTAAAAAGATGAACCAGGTGGTGATAGACCTGTTGAAGATGTTGCCCCTTGAAGAACGTAGCCTGTGGCCAGAGAAGTTGCCAGATTTGGTGGACCTATATAATCACATCCCGGTGAACTCCACCAACTGTACATCCGCTTACCTGATGAGAGCAAGACCTGGTAAGCTACCCATCGACTTAGACATGGGAGTCTTAACACCAGAGACGACATCACCAGATGCGGATTGGGATACCGAGTGGCAGCAGCAATACCGCAAGGTGCAAGAGTGTGTTGAGAGAAGTTTGTTCCAGGTGAGACAGAAGCAAGAGAAAACTTATAATCAGCACGCACCTGCCGTTCCCTTGTCACCTGGAGAACAGGTACTTAAGAGAAAGAGATGACTCCACAAATTAGATGACCAGTGGGAGGTAGAGCCATACACATTCCTACCCTCCAATTACGATAACATCAAAGTGTGCCTCATCAGTAAGGATGGAGGGGAAACTTCAGCGGCAGTCTCAAGAGATCACTTGAAGATATGTCCTGAACAGTTGAAACACACAGAAGAAGATCAAGACAACACTCAGCCCACAGAAGGAGTGGAGGAAGTGGTCCAAACAGTACTCGGAGAACTTCCCCGGTCTTGGATGCAGGTGAACAGTGCAATTATAGTACCGGTCCTTACCTTTCTCCAAGCGGCCTCACCGGAAGCTGCAGAAGTTCCAGAACAGCTGGAAGACCAGTCGGTCCCAGAGACAGAAGTTTCATCATCAGCAGACCAGGAGAATCTACCCTCTGCTAGCAGTGAACCTGTCGTACCCAGGGTGAGCCAAAGAATTCGTAGGAGATTACCCAGCTTACCTGTGTTACCTCAAACTACCCGTAGGGTAGTTCACACAGAACCCACCACACCAGGGGTAGACACTAGGGACCAGGGTAGAGTAGTGACAACTAACGTACTACGTACATCGACCAGAAGTTCAAAAGGTCAGCTCCATGCCCGCTGCAGAAACTAAAGTGTAAGAGAATAAAAGTGTATGTTGTATATAGTTGTACCCGTTAAATAAAATGGAAAAGTATATTTGTTAAATTTATGGACAATTGGACCACAGGACTAGGTGTGGTCAGGACAATGTTGGATATAGTTACTAACAGGCCTAGAAAATAAACCGCAGGCGTGGCTGAAGACCAGGCCCAACGAAAGAGTGCCCCGAAGCCATGCCCAGGGACGACACACAAAGTGGGTTGATGCAGTTCCCACCAGCCAAATTACAGTTACCAGGATTGTGGCGTAAAGACTAAGCGCCGTAGTGACTGCTTTCAAATTTTGTTGGGTTTTTGTAATTTTTGACTGTCGTAACCTGTTTAAATTGTTAATTGTTAATTTTAAAGGTATCCTCAGTCCAGGAGTAGTGAAGTTAACTAGGGGGGAATGTGGCACCCCAGGGGTCCGGTTGCCACAGTGGCATTGCCTCCCTCACAAGAGGTTATGCCATGCCTGGAAGTAAGCAGGGGTCCCCTAATCAGGTTTTGCTAAGCATGCAACACTTTCCTGGCTCAAGACCAGCAAGGGGAGTTCCTCCACTTGGCAACTGGGATCTGGAGGCGGGGTTAGTGAGACTTAGTGTGAGGAGTTGAAGTCAGGACGTCGAAGAGAGAGGAGCTGGGGACTGGAGCTGCACGGCAGCTCACCCCAGAAGGACCAGCACAGAAGAACCGGACACCACAGTCCGAGGCTGTGGGGCACTGAAGGCCCAGCAGCAGAAACCGGAGGGCAGGAGATTGTAGGTCTCCTGGCCCCATCAGACGGCCGGAGGCTCAGCAGCACTGCAGGGCCCAGCACCGCCACGTGGGAGCGACGCACCAGCAAGGCCAGAGCTGCCTGCCATACGGGTGAGCACAGAACCGTTGCACTCAGGGACGAGGGCCACCGCACAGCTACAAGTAGCAGGGCCAAAGAGTTTATTGGAAAGGGAAGGCCTCCAACTTCACCTGGCAAGGAGGATTCTTTACTTGCTTCCAGGCTGCCCGGACTTCCACTTTTAGCCAGTACCCTAGTCCCGGCTTGTCTACTCACCAGCAGTAAAGATAAGAGGAAACCGTCATTAATGTTGGAATAATACATATTAATCTGTATGTGTATTGCAACAACTACTGTGTGCTGTTTCATATGTTGTGCATATTGTGAGGTTGTTAACAAAGTTGTGTTTTAAAAAAAAAAAACTCACACAGACAGGATGCCCCCTCCTTCTCTTCCTGTATTGTTGATATATGTTTTGTTTCTCCTCATCTGCAGTAACACCAGACTCCATGCTGTGCCTATGCTGGATATGAATAAACCTACATTCTGTGTTCTAAACTCTGGATGTCACGCGGATTAATACTCTGCTAACAGGTTATGGGCCCAGATGTACCAGATGTACCAGAGTCCCCAGAGTTCCCAGAGTCACAGATCCCCAGAACACAGAGGAAAGAAAAAAAAGAAAGACAGCAAACTGAGAAGAAGCAAAGATGGCCACCAGCAGCAGCTCCATGAAATTTACAGTGCCAAGTCTCACTAACCAGAATTATCAATCCTGGAAATTCAAAGTGAAAATGCTGCTGATAAGAGAAGGTACGTGGAAATACACACAGGAGCCTATACCTGACCCAGTGCCACAGGAGTGGACAGAGATGGATCAGAAAGCACAAAGTACCATATCACTCAGTATAGATGATGACCAGATTATGCATGTGTGTAAATGTAATACTGCAAAGGAAATGTGGGAGCAGTTGCAAAAGGTACATGAGAGGATAAATTTAAGCAATAAGCTCTATCTCATGAGAAAGCTGTACCAGTCTAAGTTACAGAAAGGCCATGATATGCAGGATTACATAAGAAGTGTTCTGGAAGTTGTAGAACGCCTGAGAGGCATTGGGGAAGATCTAAAGGACTTTCATGTGGCCGCATTACTGCTTAGTGGCCTTCCAGAGAGCTATGATACGCTTGTAACCGCACTAGATGCGGGTCCAGATGATGAGCTTACACTGGAGTATGTCAGGAGGAAGCTCATAGATGAATATAAGCGAAAGGCAGAAGGTATAAACAGTAGGATATGCAGCACAGAATCTGCTTTACAGACACAAAACCTAACTGATAACAGGAAGCACACAAAAGAAACACGTGAATGTTTTGTTTGCAAGAAATCAGGACATTTGAAAGCTGACTGCAGAGTCTGGAAAGCTAGAATGAATCAGCTGAAAAAGCAAAGCAATCATCAAAGGGTTAAAAGTGCTGTATCTGGAGAAAATGATTCTGTGAATACTGAAACTGCATTTACTGTCAGTGCAAATACATCAAAGCATGCATGGTGTATAGACTCTGGAGCAACTAGTCACATGACTAATAACAGAGACTTCTTTTCTAAGCTTGACCAAAGTAAATCAGAGAAAGTGATTATGGCTAATGGTCAGTACATGACTTCAGAAGGCATAGGAGATGGTTATATTGATTGTCAAATCTCACCAACACAAAGCAGGAAGATCCCAGTAAAGGATGTGCTGTATGTGCCTAGTCTTGAAAGTAATCTACTATCTGTGAAGAAACTCACAAAACAAGGAAATGAAGTTACATTTAAGCATGATAACTGCATCATCTCAAAGGAAGGCCACTCACTAGCAGAGGGAAACATCACAGATGAACTTTATCAGCTGAAATGCAAAGAGTGTGTGTATACAGCGCAACAAGAAGAGCATAAAAACTGTATACATGTGTGGCATAGGCGTCTGGCACACAGAGACCCAGAAGCAATAAGAAAGTTAGTCCAAAAGCAACTAGCTGAGGATATTACAATTGATCTATGTAACCAGACAATGAAGTGTACTAGCTGCATCAAAGGGAAAATGTCTAGGAAAGCTTTTCCTAAGAGAATTAGTACAACAACAGCACAGCCACTAGATTTAATACACACAGATATCTGTGGTCCAATGAGCACTCTGACTCCAGGGAAGAAGAGATATTTTCTCACATTTATTGATGATCATTCAAGATATACAGTTGTCCACCTGCTTCACTGCAAGAAGGAAGTTCCAGAGAAACTTGAAATATACCTAGCTGAAGTATATAATAAATTTGGAAGAATGCCAAAGATTCTACATGCAGATAATGGGACTGAATATACAAGTAATGAGACACAGAGCATTTTCAAGAAAAATGGAATACTATTTCAGACCACTGTACTGTACAACCCAGAGCAAAATGGTGTCGCGGAAAGAAGGAACCGAACACTATGTGAAAGTGGAAGAAGCATGTTATTTGATGCAAATCTGCCCACAGCATATTGGGGTGAAGCAATCATGACAGCTTGCTATCTTCAGAACAGACTACCAGGTAAAGCTACAGAGAAAACTCCATTTGAGCAATGGAATAGCAGAAAGCCAAAACTACATCACATAAGAATATTCGGAAGTAAAGCATTTGTACATGTTCCCAAAGAAAAGCGAACTAAGTGGGAATCTCACGCTAAGGAAGGTATCCTGGTAGGCTACAGCGAAACCCAGAAAGGTTATAGGATTCTACACCCAGAAACAAACAAGGTCACAATAAGTAGAGATGTAGTGATTGATGAAAACTTTGTATCACCTAAGTTTTGTGACATCACGCCAGTAGTCCAGCTGAAGTCACAATTACAAGACAGCAACAAAGAGGATGTAGAGGTCTGGCTGGATTCTTCAACTAATGAAGGAACAACAGAAAAATCAGGTGAATCTGAAATCAGGAGATCGTCAAGATCAAACAAAGGTATACCAGCTAAACGTCTATCCTACATTGTCAAGACACTACCTGAATCAGAGCCGCAGTCATGGGATGAAATGCAAGCACTACCTGTCCATGAAAGAACAAAGTGGATCGATGCCGCTAATGAGGAAATCAAATCGCTTCATCAACTCCAAACTTGGAAACTCACCAAGCTACCACAGGGCAAAAAGGCAATCAAGTGCAAGTGGGTCTTCAAAACCAAATATGACTCTGAAGGTAAAGTCCACAGATTCAAAGCAAGGTTGGTCGCAAAAGGATATTCTCAAAAGTATGGCAAAGATTACGATGCTACATTTGCTCCAGTCACTAAACAGACCACGTTCAGAGCTTTGTTAGCTGTAGCTGCTGTACAAAAGATGTATGTCAGACATTTGGATATAAAAACTGCCTTTTTAAATGGTGACATTGAGGAGGACTTATACATGACTCAACCTGAAGGTTATGTAAAAGGAGGTGAAGAGAATCTTGTTTGCAAACTACAAAAATCTCTCTATGGTCTTAAGCAATCAGCAAGAGCATGGAACACCAAGATGAATAAAGTCTTGTTGGAAGAAGGATTTAAAAGAGGTCAAGCAGATCCGTGCTTATACACAAAATATACAGATGGAAAGTGGATGTATATTCTCTTATATGTGGACGACGTGATTGTTGTTCATCAAGACGACGCAGAAATTGGAAAAATGACTGAAATTCTGAATCAGCACTTTGAAACAAAAGACCTTGGAAGTGTGACATATTATCTAGGAATCCAAATCCAGAGAGAGGAAGATGGAAGTTTTCTTCTAAACCAAAGTGCAAAAATTAATTTGATTCTGAATCAGTTTAAAATGTCAGAGGCCTAAGGTATATCAACCCTAATGGAACCATCCTACCTGAAGCTGGAAGGAGAAGATGACCTGTTGCCTAACAATGAGAAATATCGTCAGGCAGTGGGGGCACTTCTATACATATCAACTATGACTCGACCGGATATCACAACAACAGTTGGAATCCTTTGCAGATATGTGGAAAAACCGCGCCAAAGAGACTGGAATGCTGTTAAGAGACTTCTCCGATATTTGAAAGAAACGCAAGATGTAAATTTAAAACTATCTGCAGCAGGAGATCTAGAACTTACTGGCTATGTAGATGCGGATTGGGCTGGTGATTCGCATGATCGTAAATCCACAAGTGGATACTTGTTTAAAGTTGGAGAAAGTTCAATCTCCTGGTCTAGTAGGAAACAAGTGTCTGTTGCCTTGTCATCTACAGAAGCGGAGTATGTGTCCGCAGCCTATGCAAGCCAGGAGGTTGTTTGGCTAAGACAATTGATGGACGATCTTGGCAAACCGTCAACTCAGCCGACTGTAATTTATGAGGACAACCAAGGATGCATTAAACTTGCATGCAGTGAAAAGATCAGTGCTAGAACCAAGCACATTGACGTCAGACATCATCAGCTACGTGATTTGATAGATCGTGGCATAATTCAGTTTGTCTATTGTGAAACTGATAAGATGGTAGCTGACATTATGACAAAGCCATTGCCACGAGCTAGGTTCCAAGAATTGAGAACCACAATGGGACTAAGAGGATAAGTAGTTGTTGAGTGGGGGTGTTGGAATAATACGTATTAATCTGTATGTGTATTGCAACAACTACTGTGTGCTGTTTCATATGTTGTGCATATTGTGAGGTTGTTAACAAAGTTGTGTTTTAAAAAAAAAACAACTCACACAGACAGGATGCCCCCTCCTTCTCTTCCTGTATTGTTGTTATATGTTTTGTTTCTCCTCATGCTGCAGTAACACCAGACTCCATGCTGTGCCTTTGCTGGATATGAATAAGCCTACATTCTGTGTTCTAAACTCTGGATGTCACGCGGATTAATACTCTGCTAACAATTAAGTTGTGGACTGATTATTGCTGTGCCATCAATCCCTGCACTACAACGCCCAGCACCACCTATAACATCCACACTGCCCTGGAGCTAGCTCTACCTGTGGAGAGCCACACCATCCCTGCTGCACTAACATCAGCTCCAGAGGACCTGCTCCGCAACGGCGGCTTCCTGTAGCCGCATACCACAGGTGGCGTCACAAACTTTATACAAACACTATAAATCCCCTATAAATAAACCCCTTTTATTGACCGCCCTGGGTCACGGACCGAGTCACCACCACTGTGACATCCCCCAGCATCTACCGGCCCGGCACCGGGTACCCCAAGGCCCAGGGGGCGCGTCACATGCGGCTTCATTAAATGCAACTGTTTAACTGTTCATGAGGACTCATGTCAAATGTGTCTGGTCAGCAAGTGAATCCAGTTACATGTCTGTGCCTGAGGGCAAGTACCCCTGTATGACTGAGAGAAGCTGCAGCACATGGACTATGGTCGCCCTGAATAAACAGTTCCCCAAGGATTCCAAAGAATTCATGAAACCTGTCTCGCCCCTATCTAAACCTAGCGGTGTGCATGTAACAAAATCTTTCTATTTCTCTCTGAGGTCTCTCCAGAATGCAGGGCACAATAAACAGACAGGTTATAAAAGAAGTACAATATACTTATGTTGCACCTCTCCTGTCTCTGCCCAGTCCTCCGCTGGCTCGCTTACTCCCTTTCTCCCATCTGACTTCACTCTTCAGAACCTCCAGTGGTCACTGGGACTTAAATGACGTCCTGTTGAGCATCACCCAGTGATGTCATGATGTCTCTTGATGCCTAATGAGCATTGAATTGCAAAAATTTGGGTTCTGGAAAATCCAATTTTTTGTGAAATTTGAAGCAGAGAGACAAAAATAAGACAGCCCCCAAAAAGGGAATGGTATTATAGTATCTAGTTTTGCATTTTGCATGAGTTCTTGTAAATACTGCTATCATAAGGCGGTATCTGCAGCCCATTCAGGTTGCACAGGTTGTCCAGTGCCTAAAGGATAACAAAGAGGTTTGCCATGTCTTTCAGCACAGTCTCCAGAGCATGGAGGAGATTCCAGGACACTGTCTGTGGCACATTATTATTATTATTATTTGGCACTTTTCATGTGAAAAAGGGGGTATACATAGCAAACACAATTGCAAAAATCTTGAACAAAAACGCAATGGCAAACTGGTACTGGAGGAGAGAGGACCCTACCTGCGATGTCTCACAATCTTCAAGGGATGGGTGAGGATACAGTAGGTGAGGGTAGAGCTGGTCATGCAGCGGTGTGGTGGAGCAATGATTACTGCAGGTTGTAGGCTTTTCGGAAGAGGTGGGTTTTCAGGTTCCTTTAGAAGGTTTCCTCAGTAGGCAAGAGTCTGATGCTTTGGGGTAGAGAGTTCCAGAGTAGGGGGGATACACGGGAGAAATCTTGTATGCGATTGTGAGAAGAAAAGATAAGAGGGGAGTAGAGAAGGAGATCTTGTGAGGATCGTAGGTTGCGTGTAGGTGTGTACCGGGAGACTAGGTCACAGAAGTATGGAGGAGAAAGGTTGTGGATGGCTTTGTATGCCACGGTTAGGGTTTTGAACTGGAGTCTCTGGGTAATGAGGAGTCAGTGAAGCATTTGACAGAGAGGAGAGGCTGGGGAGTAGGCGGGAGGCAGGTGGATTAGTCGGGCAGCAGAGTTTAGGATAGATTGGAGGGGTACGGGAGTGTTAGCGGGGAGGCCACAGAGCAGGATTTTGTAGTAGTCGAGGCGGGAGATGATGAGGGCGTGCACTAGTGTTTTTGCAGATTCATGGTTGAGGAATATGCGGATCCGGGAGATGTTTTTGAGTTGGAGTCGGCAGGAAGAGGAAAGGGCTTTGATATGTGGTTTGAAGGAGAGGTTAGAGTCCAGGGTTATCCTGAGGCAGCGAGCTTATGGGACTGGGGAAAGTGGACAGCCATTGATTTTGATGGATATGACTCGCCCCCAGGGCCATGGGGTACTCGGCAGCCGGGCCTTATGGCTGCTTGCAGGGGGGATATCACGGTGGCTGGCCCGGTTCGTGACCCAGGGCGGTCAGTGCAAAAAGGGGATATAATTGTTAGGGACATTTTGTGACGCTGACTCGCCCCCGGGGGCCTGCAGCTGATCGCCAGGGTTATCACGGTGGCTGGCCCAGGGCGGTCAGTGCTCAAAGGGGTATCAATTATTAGTAGAAGTTCAGAGAGTTCGTGACGCCACCTGTGGTGTCTGGTGAAGGTCCTCTGAGACAGATGTCAAGGCAGCTAAAGATGGTACAGCTCCCCAGAGGTGGAGTGGGCCTCAGGGCAGTGTAAATAGATGAATGGTGCACTGGGCGTTGTAGTGCGGTGATGGAAAATGGCGCCGGTGAAGAAACAGACAGAGGCTGTTCGATGCAGTCGTCCAAGGTTTTACTTACAGTTCTTAGGCAATTCACAAGTGCACTTTACAGGTGAAGGCCTCCCGCGTCGCGCTGCGTTCACCAGGCAGGGGTTCAGTCCTTCCTTAAGCAGCTTAGTGCCTGGCAGAACCCCACTTTCTCGTGTTCCTACTTTGACCATCTTTACACTTGGTCCTTCTCACCGCTGCCCTACGCTGCCCACTCTCAATCCCGCCGGGGTATGCTGAAGTCCTTCCTGTACGTCGGATCCGGGACCAACCTGACCCCCTGGGGATTAGAATGAAGCAAACCGATCCCTCCTGACACCTGGCAGGAGCGGGGCATACGGGTGCCGTCCTGCACGCGCCGTACCCCCTGGGATCCTTTTTGGAGAATGGAGCCTACTCCCTGCTCCACTCCGGGGCCTCTATCCTGAGCCCTAACTTGCGGAACAGAGTTCTGACTGAGCCTCTGCTCCCAGACAGTCTTCACTAACTGACCTCAACTCCAAATATGGCTTCCTATTATATACCTACTGTATAAGTGCTTCCTGTATCTGCTTCCTCCACCCACACCCACTACTGGTTCCCCCTACCTTTGGATTCCCCCCTACTCCAGCCAGGGTCGGGGCTCAGCAGAAACTACATTGCAACTTGCTCCTCCTGCTGGCCTGGAGTGGTGTAGTGTTGGATGTAGGTGTTTGGGGTTCCGTGCAGCACACCTATCTTACCCGAGAGAAGGAAGACACCACACCTCTGGGTGAGGTGCAGTATCTCTGTGGCGACCGAACCCTCAGGGGCGCCACAATGCCACCTGTGGTACCTGGTGAGGATCACCAGCACTGCAACAGTCCTCTGAGGCAGATGTTAGGGCAGCTAGAGATGGAACGGCTCCCCACAGGTGAAGCAGGCCTCAGGGCAGTGTAAACGATGCAGGTTGCACTGGGCGTTGTGGTGCAGGGGGAACGATGGCGCAGTAGGAGTAACGGACAGAGACAGGGAATTTGCTTTGTTACCTTTACTCATGCAATTGTTAGGTATGGTCCAGGGTACTCCATAGGATAGGTGCACTTCAGGACTTCGCCCCAGTGAGCGGGTATAAGGCGGCCTCCTGATCCGTGTTTGCCTCTGTGTATGCTCCTGGCCAGCCTGCAACTGGGCCTAGATTATGTGTTACTTCACCTGTTGCTCAGAAGTAGGACCTCCGGTTGGTAACCACTTTCCCTGGACGTCGGGGCCTTCGTGGTTCCTGGTCCTGTGTGTGTCTAGCTTTCAAGTTTTGCCAGGGACTTGTAGTCCTCCTGGGATTCCGGTTGACCCTACTGGGTGTAAAGGGTCCCTGTAGGCACGGACCCGGAGTCCGGTATGTATAACGGGGTGAGCTTACTATGCTCCTCTGCCCCCTTGGTTCCACTCTCCTTTCCTCTTCGTCGTCGGCCACACTCGGGGACGTCACTACTCGGCAGCTGACGTGCTGCGTTTTCACCGCTCTCTGAGCATCGGCACGCTCTCAGACTCTCTCTGTCTGACTGCTCTGTTCTGCTCTGAGCACTGACTAAACTCAGACTGACTCTGACTAACTAACTCTGACTAACCAACTGAGCTGCCTGGCTCCACCTTCCCTTTATATGTCCCTATCAGGGCTCCCTCTGCTGGTATGAGGTGGAAGGTGGAGGTGTGTGAATGTAGTGAGGGCCTCTTGTGGAGAAGTCCATCCATGCACCCATATGGGTCTGTGGCACCAAAGTCAGATGGGGGGGCTGAGTGAAATGGGGGAAAGATGATGAATTCTGTTTTATCCATGTTAAGTTTTAGAAATCTAGCAGAGAAGAAGGATGAGATAGCGAACAGACATTGTGGGGTTCTGGTTAGTAAGGAGGTGATACCAGGTCCAGAGAGGTACATCTGTGTGTCGTTAGCATAGAGATGATACTGAAAGCCGTGGGACTCTATGAGCTGTCCCAGGCCGAGGGTGTAGATGGAGAAGAGCAGGGGTCCTATGACTGAACCTTGGGGAACACCGACAGATAGGGTGCGAGATGAGGAGGTGGTGTGTGAGTGAGAAACACTGAAGGTTCTGTCTGTTAAGTATGACTAGATCCCAGATAGGGCCAAGTCTTTGATACCAAGAGATGAGAGAGTCTGTAGTAATAGGGAATGGTCCACTGTGTCAAGGGCAGATGACAGTTCCAGGAGGAGAAGGACAGTGTCGCTTGGATTTGGCGGTTAGTAGGTCGTTGGTGACTTTAGTCAGGGTAGTTTCAGTAGAATGGTGCGGTTGGAAGCCAGATTGTAAGCGGTCAAAGAGGGAGCAGGAGGAGAGGTGGGAGGACAGTTCAAAATGGACGTGCTGTTCCAGTAGTTTTGAGGCATAGGGGAGAAGTGATATGGGGCGATAGCTAGTCAGAGAGGATGGGTCAAGGGAGGGTTTTTTGAGGATGGGTGTGATGGAGGCATGTTTGAAACATGAGGGGAAGACACCAGTTGTTAGTGACAGGTTGAAGAGGTGGGTTAGAGTTGGGATGAAGACTGTAAGGTTAGGGATGAGGTGGAATGGGATAGGGTCAAGTTCACAGGTGGTGAGGTGTGACTTAGAGAGTAAGGAGGAAAGTTGATCTTCCGAACTGGCGGAGAAGCTGGTTTTGGAGGAGGAGGATTGAGTAGATATGAGGAGGGGCTGTTGGAAAAAGCTTTGTCTGATGGTATCAATCTTCTGCTTGAAGAATGAGGCAAAGTCCTCGGCTGAGATGAAAGTAGAGGGAGGAGGCGATGGGGGGCGGAGGAGAGAATTGAAAGTGTTGAATAGCTGTTTAGGGTTGTGTGACAGGGAAGTTATGAGAGATGAGAAGTAGGTTTGTTTTGCTGCAGTGAGTGTGGACTTGAAAGTAGTGAAGGACTGTTTGAATGCGATAGAGTGCTCGTTGGAGTGGGACTTTTCCCATTTCTGCTCAGCAACCCTGGAGGTCAGTCTCAGTTCTTTTCAGGCTGGTGTGCCAGGATTGCCTGTTGATTGTGCGAGCTTTGTTATATGTAAGGGGGGTGACTGAATTTAGAGCTGTAGCTGTTGTGGTGCTATATGAAGCAGCAGCAGCATCTGCATTGTGTAAGGAACTTATGTCTGTAAGAGGGAGAAGGGATTAAGAGAGTGAGTGTAGGTCAAGGTGTTTGAGATTTCTGCAAGGGTATGCAAGTTTGTCAAGTGGGGATTGTGCACCGGGAGAGGAGAGGGAAGAGAATGTTAGTAGGTTGTGGTCAGATAGAGGGAGAGGTGAGTTGGAGAGGTTAGATAAGGAACAGAGGCGGATGAAGATGAGGTTCAGTGTGTGGCCATCTTTTTGGGTGGCTGCGGAAGACCATTGAGGAGGAAGGAGGAAGTGAGGGATAGAAGCTTAGAGACAGATGAGTGGGAAGTGTCAATGGGGATGTTGAAGTCACCCATGATGATAGTGGGGATGTCAGCGGAAAGGAAGTGAAGCAGCCAGGTGGTGAAGTGGTCGAAGAAATTGGTGGCTGGCCCTGGAAATGACAGCCAGTTGGAGGTTGGAGGGGGAGTAGATGTGTAAACAGTGCGCCTCGAAAGAGGGGAAAGTAACAGAGGGCGACAGTGGAATTGGGGAGAAGGAGCAGTTATCTGACAGGAGGATACCAATTCCTCCGCCATGCTTGCCGCTGGAGTGTGGGAAAGATGGGATCCACCATAGGAAAGTGCAGCTGGAGAACCTGTGTCAGAGGGGGTGAGCCAGGTTTCTGTGATGCCGAGGAAGGAGAGTTTGTTAGTAATGAAAAGATCATGGATGTAGGAAAGTTTGTAGCAGACAGAGCGAGCGTCCAGAGAGCTCCTGTTAGTGGGACTGGGGAAGCGGGGGCTGGGCGGATGGGTATAAGGTTAGAGAGGTTATGGAAATTTGTGGTAGGTTGTGGGTAGGAGGTAGAAGTGACTGTGGGGATGTGGTGAGGAAGGCCAGGATTTGGAGAGATATCGCCAGCAGTGAAGAGGAGAAGAGAAAATGTTAGTAGGTGGGAGTGACGCGCCCCTGGGCCTGTGTCGCGCAGCGTTGCGCACGCGGGAGCTTACCCGGAGCCGGATCTGTTGAGGGTTGTAGTCTCGTGGCGGTGATCCGGTCCGTGCCCAGGGAGTCAGACTAAGTGGCGCTGTATCAGCGGTAGATGTTGGACGACTACGCCACCCGTTGAGTACAGCTAAGGAGCTGCTGCTGCAGGGCAGACCGCTGAGGCCGGTGGTAGGATTGTGCAGCGTGATAGTATAACCCCCAACGGGAGGGGTATGGCCTCAGGGCAGCCGACGTGGATGATGGGGGTAGCAGGAACCACTCGGAGACGGTACGGTGTAGTTCAGGGTCTTTACTGGTGACAAAGATAGACCCTCCCGGAGTACTGGCTAGCGATTGGGGCCTGGTCAGTCCTTGAGCAGATGGGATCTCCCCTGGCCAGGCGGAGTTGTAGGCCTCCCAAACTAACGATACTCTTCTGGCTACCTTGCTAGAGGCGGGTATAAGTAGCCCACGTCCCTGAGTGTACCGTGTGGTGCTCACCCGTATGGCCGGTGACTCGGGGCCTTCTAGTAGCTTCCGCTCCACGACGGCGGTGCTGGTCCCACGCGTGTGACCGTGCCTTCGGGTTTCTGGGCCAGAGGACCTGCAATCCCCTGCCGGTCGGTTTCTGCTGCTGGATAGGAGTTAGTCCCCACAGCCTCGGACTCCGGGTCCGGTGATAACTTCTCAGTTAGGGCGAGCTCTGCAGCTGCCAGCCCCTGACTCCTTGTAGCACTGCTCCCACAGAGCTCCTGTTGTTTCTTCCTATGCTGCTTCTCTTCTCTACTTCTTCTCTACTCACTAACCCTGCCTCAGCCCTAGGTTTATATAGGGGAAGTTCTTCCCCTCCCAGGACTGGGCAGGAGGTGTGGCATGCATAGGATTCCTGACCAAGAGACCTCCCACCTGCTCTCAGACATAACATTGCTGTTACTGTGGAAACCAGACCCCTGGGGTGCCACATTCCCCCCTAGTGAAATTTAGTACTCCGGGACTAAACATATTTTTAGAAAAACATAACAAGGTATAAACAATAATAATACAATAAGAAAAACACATAAAGATGGTCACGGCGTGTCCGCAACCGGGTGCAGTTTTTGAAGAAAAGCAAGGTGTCCATTTCACCAAAACAGGGAGACGTAACCAGGTAGGGGTCTGTCCTGCCCCGAGTCCTAACAGTCTTTAGTCCATTCCTAGGTTACGCTCCAACCATGTACAAAGGATTCCCGGTAAATCCACCAAGGACTCCTATAAATAACTAGAAACACATAATTATACACAAGCAACAAGAAAAACAGGTAACCACAAATAAAACAATTTATACATTTCAAATCCTCCAACGTGCGGGTAACTGGCCTCTAGTGGCCCTAGTGGACCTACGGAGCTGACTGTCTAGCCCTGAACTACAGGGTGTAGGAGCTGTCAAGGGTAAACTGGGCAGCTGTCTACCGGCTCTTTGGCTCACTAGGGGTACGCATCCTTGTGTGTGATACGGTTGATTTTCCGGTAATCTACACACATCCTCATGGTGTTGTCTTTCTTTTTGACTAAGACTAGTGGAGCTGCCCAGGGGCTACAGCTATCCCTGATCACCCCAGCCTCCTTCATGTCTCTAAGCATCCCCTTGGCATGTTGGTAGTGTGCAGGGGGTACGGGTCGATACCTCTCTTTTATGGGAGGATGGTCTCCCGTGGGGATGTGGTGTTCTACCCCCTTGACTCGCCCGAAGTCTAACGGGTGTTTACTAAACACTCTCTCGTACTCTTGAACCACCCGATAGACTCCCTGTTTCTGGTGTGAGGGAGTGGAGTCAGTACCCAAATGTAGTTGCTGACACCAGTCCTCCATTGTTTTCTTAGAGCCGTTACCTTCCTCCGGGGAAGATGGAGGCAAGGGTTCTACGGACTGTATGGAATCTTGATTGATGGTATACAATTTGGCTAGCGTGGCATACCGGGGCAGGTACACTTCCCTCTTCCCAATATTTATTATGCGAACGGGCACCCTCCCATGGCGTACATTGACCACCCCCCGTGCTGTCAAAATGGTGGGCCTACTGTCTGAGTAAACTGGTTCTACCATTGCCTGGTAATCTCTACCTCTCAGACCAATAGCTGCCCGGCACCAAATCATCATTTCACTTTTCGGGGGCATGACAATAGGGAAAGGGTCACACATTCGCACGCTACCAATCTCACCACCGGAGAGTTCTAGCTGTTGCCGTCGCATCAGTGCCTGGATCTCTTTCTGGAGCACTCGCTGCTGGCCGGAGCTGGCGTTCTTGGCAACCTGCTGTAAAAGGAAAATCACCTCTGCAAGACAATTTTCAATTACATTAGTTCCTAGAGTTATCTTTGGGTGACTCTCGTGTTTGTCAATGTCTACAATGATCAGTCCCTGTGCTGCCAATTTGACTCTACCGATTTTAATGGTCACCTCTTTAAATCCAATCTGTGGCACGGGCTGACCATTGCTGGCGATGATACTCAAGTCGTCGTCAGGGTAGCGGGTGATATCCGAGTCATTCCAGTACTGCTTGAAGAGCACGTACGGGATGGTGGTGACCTGTGACCCGGTGTCCAGTAGGGCACTCATGGGAATGCCATCCAGTACCACGGGTAAGACTGGACGTCCTCCCACATATTTGTCGCGCCAGTTCGATGGGCCTGGTGATCTTTTTCCTGGGGGTTGGCCCTCTACCCCAGGTTGTGCCAGTTTAAAGGACAGTACCTTGCTATATGTTCGGGTTGATTGCAGCGGCGGCAGATGGGTCGTCCGTCCTCGTTGTATCGGTCGCTGGGTCTTCCTCTGGCCGGTGGGGTCCTCCTTGGTCGACGCCACGGGATGTCCTCCGGTCCGGATGCCAGCTGGATCTTCCCTGGAGTGGAAACCTGTAAAGACTGCACAGTTCGGGTTAGCGCAGCAACGCTTTTAGCTAGCTCTTGGACCTGATGGTGCAGGTTTGGAGCCGGGTCATTGTTCAAAGCCTGCGCATCAGCTCCCACAGGCCCTGCCGACAAGGGCGCCGCCTCCTGGTGGTAAGTGGTAGTGGGGCGTCTGTGGGTCACAACGCCACCTGGTGCCGGTTCTCGGAGCACCCGGATGGCTCTGTCCTTGAACTGTGCAAATCCCAGATGAGGGTCCTGTAAGGCCATTGCCCGCAACTGGGTTCGGTGGGCATTGCAATATAAACCCTCTATAAATTGTTCAGTCAACAGCCTGTCCTCGTCTCCCACGCCGTCAGGGTCGGTCTGCTTAATGGCTCTCAGGGCCTCTTGTAGGTTCAGGGCATAGTCCCTTATACTCTCATGTGCCCGCTGTTTGCACCCGTAGAATCTAAGCTTGATCTCGGCTGAGGTGCGGGTATCAAAGGTGTCCCTCAGCCGGGTTAGTATCCCTGCGACAGTCCTCCCCCCAGGTGGCCAGGACTTTACCTCCCTTTGGGCTGCCCCGGTTAATTGGGCCACCAGGATGCTCACTTTTTGCTCCTCTGTGAGGGGGTACACCTGGAAGAGGCTATCCAGCTTTTCTCTAAAGTCATGCAGGGTATGTGACTCCCCTGAGTACTGGGGTAGCCAGGCTGCCCCCGGGATATAGGGCATGGTGAAAGGCATGACCGCAACAGCGGTGGCGCTGGCGGGGGTTGAAGCGGTGAAGCTCTCCTCCGTATCCGACATCCTTCTCCCCCCTAGTGGACCGTGGCCTACCTTGCGATGATCCTCTTCCGTAGGCCGCGGCTCCGCAGTGGATCGTCAGGGTTGAGGACCTTCCGTCGCGCTCCTGTGACGTCGGCGTCTGCTGGGCTCCTTCCAGGACCTTACGCAACGTCCGGACGTGAGGCGGGGCTTCAGTTCTCGCGCGCTTTCGGAGTCCACGCCCCTCTTCTTCCCGCGCGGCGTCCTCAAGATGGCGTCCAATGGCGGGAAAACTCCACGTATGGCGGGAAGAAGGCCGAAGATGGCGCCGGATGGCGGGAAAACTCCACCGATGGCGGGAAGGAAGCGGAAGATGGCGCCGGATGGCGGGAATCTTCACCACAGGTAAGTTTGAACAGTCTTTTTCAGGCACGCAGTACCCGGTGGTTGCGGGCACGAAATCCTGCCGACTACGCCAAAAGTTGACGCGCCCCTGGGCCTGTGTCGCGCAGCGTTGCGCACGCGGGAGCTTACCCGGAGCCGGATCTGTTGAGGGTTGTAGTCTCGTGGCGGTGATCCGGTCCGTGCCCAGGGAGTCAGACTAAGTGGCGCTGTATCAGCGGTAGATGTTGGACGACTACGCCACCCGTTGAGTACAGCTAAGGAGCTGCTGCTGCAGGGCAGACCGCTGAGGCCGGTGGTAGGATTGTGCAGCGTGATAGTATAACCCCCAACGGGAGGGGTATGGCCTCAGTGCAGCCGACGTGGATGATGGGGGTAGCAGGAACCACTCGGAGACGGTACGGTGTAGTTCAGGGTCTTTACTGGTGACAAAGATAGACCCTCCCGGAGTACTGGCTAGCGATTGGGGCCTGGTCAGTCCTTGAGCAGATGGGATCTCCCCTGGCCAGGCGGAGTTGTAGGCCTCCCAAACTAACGATACTCTTCTGGCTACCTTGCTAGAGGCGGGTATAAGTAGCCCACGTCCCTGAGTGTACCGTGTGGTGCTCACCCGTATGGCCGGTGACTCGGGGCCTTCTAGTAGCTTTCGCTCCACGACGGCGGTGCTGGTCCCACGCGTGTGACCGTGCCTTCGGGTTTCTGGGCCAGAGGACCTGCAATCCCCTGCCGGTCGGTTTCTGCTGCTGGATAGGAGTTAGTCCCCACAGCCTCGGACTCCGGGTCCGGTGATAACTTCTCAGTCAGGGCGAGCTCTGCAGCTGCCAGCCCCTGACTCCTTGTAGCACTGCTCCCACAGAGCTCCTGTTGTTTCTTCCTATGCTGCTTCTCTTCTCTACTTCTTCTCTACTCACTAACCCTGCCTCAGCCCTAGGTTTATATAGGGGAAGTTCTTCCCCTCCCAGGACTGGGCAGGAGGTGTGGCATGCATAGGATTCCTGACCAAGAGACCTCCCACCTGCTCTCAGACATAACATTGCTGTTACTGTGGAAACCAGACCCCTGGGGTGCCACAGGAGCATGAGAGAGCATGAAGTGGCTGTGTTTGGAGACAGAGGATTGAATATTAAAGAAGAATTCTGAAGAGGAGGTGAATTGAAGGGGTAGGATGGGGGGAGAGATGAACAGTTCATTACGAGGTGTAGGTATTAGGGGGGTTAGTAGAAAGTAGAGGACTATAGGGGAGAGAGTGAAAACACATAGAAACATTGCTTATTGTGAATGTGTACTATCTTTCAGTGCATAGTTAAAGAGGGTATAAAGTGTGGTTACCTGACTCCTGCAATGACTAACTGCCAAATGTAATAACTGCCCACACTTGGCGCCGATGACATTCAGCGCAAGACACGTGCATGTGACGCGCCCCCTGGGTCGTGGGGTACCCGGTGCCGGGCTGGTAGATGCTGGGGGAATATCTCAGTGGCGGTGACCCGGTCCGTGACCCAGAGCGGTCAATAAAAGGGGTTATGTATAGGGGATTTATAGAGTTTTTATAGAGTTCATGATGCCACCTGTGGAATGCGTCTAACGGGAGCCGCCGCTGCAGAGCAGTCCTCTGAAGCTGATGTTACTGCAGCAGGGATGGTGTGGCTCTCCACAGGAAGAGCTAGCTCCAGGGCAGTGTAGATGATGTTGCAGGTTGTGCTGGGCGTTGAAGTGCAGGGGTTGATGGCGCAGCAAGAAACACAGAGACAAGATAGTGCAGTCCCAGGGTCTTTACTCACAGTTGTTGCAGTCCAGATTACAGGCGCCAAAGCAATCTCCCTCGTCGTGCTGCGCTTACTCAGTGAGGGGCTCAGTCCACCCTCAGATAGCTCCGGAGTACACAGCAGGACCCCCTTCTGTGTCTTCTCTCTGGCTGTCTCCCTGAACCTCATACCAAGTGTTCCAGTCTAGTACCTGCGGGCCTTGGCGGGCAACGTCTGCTCCGTCTCCTGGGTCCTATATAGCTACCTTCCTGGTGAGATTGGTATGGGATGTTGGCTGCATGACATAATGTTCTGCAGCCTCCGGTTTCTAGCTGAGACGTTCAATCTTCTACTAGTTGAGGGACCGGTTCCCTGTGTGCAGCCTGACCCCTCCACCTCCCGGTAGATTCGGGCGCACGGGTGGCTTCTCGCATTGCCCGTACCCCTGGGGTCCTCTCTTCTGTTCCTGGAGCCTTTCTGCTCCATCTACTCTCTTCTCTCCTTCTCTTCAACCTTGGGCCTCACTGATTAGGCCCGTCTCTGGAGCAGAGCTCCTACAGAGCCCCTGCACCTTCCACTCTCCTCCTCTGACTGAACTGACTTTCTAAGATGGCTTCACTATTTTATATCTTTCTTCTATGTGCTCCTCTTAACTACGTCCTCCACCCACACCCACTACATGGTTCCCCCTTACTAGGCACCCCCCCCACTCCAGCCAGGGTCCAGGGATTGTGCTCTCCTGTAGGAGCAATCTCGCCCTGCCCTCTGAAGTGTGGTGTAATGAATGCAGGTGTTAGGGTCCTGAGCTGTACTCCTTCCTTACCTGAGGGTGAGATACCACACTTCTGGGTGAGATGCAGTACCTCTGTGGCGACCGAACCCTCAGGGGCGCTACACATGCACCCCACACGCGTGCACCCCTTAAGCAGCTTCTAAATTTATGGAGCAGAACTGTAGAAGAGCATCAACTGAACATCAGGACCAATATCTGCTCCTTTGTGTAAGTATGAACAGGAGGACTGCAAAGGCCCTACAACATAACCAGAAGCACGTTACACCCAAAATTGTCAGAAACAGACTCCATGAGGGCGGTATGAGGGCCCGACGTCCTGTAATAGGACCTTACTCACAGCTCAGCACCTTGCAACTCAATTGGCATACACCTGAGAACACCAGAATTGTCAGGTCCTACGTTCTCTGTACAGGTGATAGCAGGTTCACATTGAGCAAGTGATAGATGTGAAAGTCTGGAGACGCCGTGGTGAATGTTATTCAGTCTTCACCGTCACCCAGCATGATGGGCACCATGTGATAGCCAACGGCAACCTGACTGCTGTTAGGTACACGGATGAAATCCTTAGAGCCAATGTCAGACCTTACTGTGGTGCAGTGGACCGTTGGTTCCTCCTAGTGCAGGACAATACCCTTCCTCATGTGCCATACTGGGAAGGCAGTTCCTGGATGATGAAAACATTGATGAGCTCACTTTCCCCAGACCCAAGTGCAAACCTGGTACAACTTGTGTAGCTACACAGGGGTCCAAAAGGTAAGAGGGGCCACTACCACTTCCAAAACAGGTGGAATTGTCTGTGTCCACTCATGCCCAGACCTGAATCCAATTGTGAATCTTTAAATCATTATGTATCAATGCATCCAATGCCGGGGTCTGGGAGGCTGTGGTTGGTGTGACCGAAAAGGATGATTGCAACAGACTCCATGGATGGGCGGCTTATGACAGGTAGTAAACAGAAGGGCGGCTATATTAAAGGGGCCAGAGCCGTACTTATAAGCAGAGGCCCACATGACGGTGATTGGGCCAGGAGAGAAAAATAATTTTGAATGGGGTCTATGGGATTGGATCAATAGGGAGTGGGAGGGCATAGTAAAAGGGAGTATAAAAGGAAAAGTGTGGGAAAAGGGGCCATTCCTGTGGGGACAGCAATGGGAAAAGTCTCACCTGCACACCCTCTTTTTTCAGGGAATTTAGAGATATCTAATGGAAATATATAGTACAGACCAAAAGTTTGGACACACCTTCTCATTTAAAGATTTTACTGTATTTTCATGACGATGAAAATTGTACATTCACACTGAAGACATCAAAACTATGAAATAACACATGTGGAATTATATACTTAACAAAAAAGTGTGAAACAACTGAAAATATGTCTTATATTCTAGGTTCTTCAAAGTAGCCACCTTTTGCTTTGATGATTGCTTTGCATACTCTTGGCATTCTCTTGATGAGCTTCAAGAGGTAGTCACTGAAAATGGTTTTCACTTCACAGATGTCCCCTGTCAGGTTTAATAAGTGGGATTTCTTGCCTTATAAATGGGGTTGGGACCATCAGTTGTGTTGTGCAGAAGTCAGGTGGAGACACAGCTGATAGTCCTACTGAATAGACTGTAAGAATTTGTATTATGGCAAGAAAAAAGCAGCTAAGTAAAGAAAAACGAGTGGCCATCGTTACTTTAAAAAATGAAGGTCAGTCAGTGCGAAAAATTGGGAAAACTTAGAAAGTGTCCCCAAGTGCAGTTGCAGTTACCATCAAGCGCTACAAAGAAACTGGCTCACATGAGGACCGCCCCAGGAAAGGAAGACCAAGAGTCACCTCTGCTTCTGAGGATAAATTTATCCGAGTCACCAGCCTCAGAAATCTCCGGTTAACAGCAGCTCAGATTAGAGACCAGGTCAATGCCATACAGAGTTCTAGCAGCAGACACATCTCTACAACAACTGTTAAGAGGAGACTTTGTACAGCAGTAAAATAGCTGCTAGGAAACCACTGCTAAGGACAGGCAACAAGCAGAAGAGACTTGTTTGGGCTAAAGAACACAAGGAATGGACATTAGACCAGTGGAAAGGTGAACGGATGGACTCTACATGCCTGGTTCCCACCGTGAAGCATGGAGGAGGAGGTGTGATGTGTGGGGGTGCTTTGTTGGTGATTTATTCAAAATTGAAGGCATACTGAACCAGCATGGCTACCACAGCGTCTTGCAGCGGCATGCTATTCCATCCGGTTTGCGTTTAGTTGGACCATCATTTATTTTTTAACAGGACAATGACCCCAAACACACCTCCAGGCTGTGTAAGGGCTATTTGACCAAGAAGGAGAGTGATGGGGTGATACGCCAGATGACCTGGCCTCCGCAGTCACCAGACCTGTACCCAATCGAGATGATTTGGGGTGAGCTGGACCGCAGAGTGAAGGCAAAAGGGCCAACAAGTGCTAAGTGTAGCGTCGGCGTCCCTGCCGCCTGCTAGGCAGGGACGCTGTTCCCCTCACCTCTCCGCTCCGTGCCCGGCGTCCTCCTCCCGCTCTGCTGGCAGCGCGCGCTGCTTCCCGGCAACTGTGCTTAGGGCGCGCGCGCTCCCCCTCTCTTAAAGGGGCCGCGCGCACCGTCCTAAGGAGTCCCCGGCCAATGGCCGGAGGACCTCACCATATATAAGGCACCTCCTCCAAAATGGAGGTGCCCGAGCAATGTTGTTGCAAAGCCTTCACTCTGCTTCAGCCCTCAGGTCCCGTTACCAGTTACCTGCCAGTCACCTGCCAGATTCCTGCTTGATACCTGCCTGATATCCGCTTACCTGCTTGCAAGCCTGCGGTCCGACGGTCTGCCTTCCGACACCTGTCAGTCTGTGTATGGACCAGCCCGCCCGCTCACCAGGGAGCGCTCACCTGCTACCTGCCTGCTAGCCTACCTGGAGGCTCTGCCGTCACTTGCCGTGACCACCTGCCAGTCCAGAGACTCTTGCCCGCTCACCTGGGAGCGCTCACCTGCTACCTGCCTGCTAGCCTACCTGGAGGCTCTGCCGTCACTTGCCGTGACCACCTGCCAGTCCAGAGACTCTTGCCCGCTCACCTGGGAGCGCTCACCTGCTACCTGCCTGCTAGCCTACCTGGAGGCTCTGCCGTCACTTGATGTGACCACCTGCCCGTCCAGAGACTCTTGCCCACTCACCTGGGACCGTCCACCTGCTACCTGTCTGCTAGTCTACCCTGAGACTGTCCCTGTCACTTGCTGTGACTACCTGCCCTTCTACCCAGAGACTGTCCCTGTCACTTGCCGTGACTACCTGCCCTTCTACCCAGAGACTGTCACTGCCACTTGCCGTGACTACCTGCCCGTCTTCCCTGGGAGCCACCCGCTTCCTTACAAGGACCGCCCCCTTGTATAGTTGCTCAGGGGTTCCGCCTCCCAGACCCGTTACACTAAGCATCTCTGGGAACTCCTTCAAGATTGTTGGAAGACTATTTCCGGTGACTACCTCTTGAAGCTCATCAAGAGAATGCCAAGAGTGTGCAAAGCAGTCATCAAAGCAAAAGGTGGCTACTTTGAAGAACCTAGAATATAAGATATATTTTCAGTTGTTCCACACTTTTTTGTTAACTATTTAATTCCACATGTGTTAATTCATAGTTTTGATGCCTTCAGTGTGAATGTACAATTTTCACAGTCATGAAAATACAGAAAAATCTTTAAATGAGAAGGTGTGTCCAAACTTTTGGTCTGTACTGTATATTGTTATGTTTTATGGCTCGGGCTTATGATGAAGGTTATAAATTTTTACTGTGAGTCACAGTGGCTGGGGCAGTAGGGGGGGGTCTTTGGGGTTGGTGGAATTTTTTATGGGTGGGAATTTACAGAGATGGTTCCCTTCAGGATGGAATTACTAATTGGCTGATCTGGCACTTAGTGGGGCTCTGGACAGGGGTGTACTCTTGGAGCCAGTGGTGGTGTTTCCTTTACCACTGATTGTGGTGTGGTGCCCTTGAGCTTGGGGTTACGGCTGAGAGTAAAATAATTCTATGGAAAAATGCCTTGTTCTACATGTGCCGGATCTTGTAGCCCCAAGGACCTCTGCCAATTCTTTCATTGGTTATTGTTGTTTGTTAATAAATGGCCGATATGGCAAATTATATCCAAAAAAAAAGTCTCCTGTGTATCATTTATTATAAGTTAAGTGGTATGAGACACTGCTTGGGGAGAAAGAAAATAATTAATATGAGGGATGGTTTCAGGAGAACGATTTGTGCCATACACCGTCATGATCACAGATATATTTTTTTAAATGTCAGAAATGTATTTTTTAACATTTTGATTTCTTTGATTAACAGTTCTGCACACAGAGATATTCCCCTAAGGCCACATTCACACATTCAGTATTTGGTCAGTATTTTACATCAGTATTTGTAAGTTAAAACCAGGAGTGGGTGATAAATACAGAAGTAGTCACGTGTTTCTATTATACTTTAACTCTGATTCTTCCACTCCTGGTTTTGGCTTACAGATACTGATGCAAAATACTGACCAAATACCGAATGTGTGAATGTGGCCTAAGAAAGACAAAACCTCACTTCTATTTTTGTAAATTTTCAGGTTTCGGATTTTATTAACCTTTATGATTAACCAGCAGCACTGTAGTTGTTCAATACTAAAATTAATCATTAAAAATACAAATTGTGCACTCCGTGTATATCTGTATACTGTATGTATACATCTGCAAAAGTTTGGTTCCCCATCCTTCAAATTTGACATCTATCTATCTATCATTGTGACATTAGAATAAAAATGATGTCACAAGTGATGTGATGACATCACCACATTCTATATCCCAGTGTTCCGTCCTAAGGGAAACCACTGCCTTACAGACTCCCAAGGGTGAGGCAGCCCCTTTTGTTTTTCGTGACAAACGAAGCAAAAATTGATTTTAAAATGGATAATTACAGAAGAGCCCAAAGAGATCGGGTTCTCAGAGAGAAGAGAGGAATAAATGAAGAGCAGGTACTATTGTTCGCTTTAGGGCGAAAAGACTTTATACTACCGGACATTGACACTGACGCCTCAAAAATGGCGTCCAAACGTCAAATTCTAGACAAAATGAGAAAGACCAAAAGACATGAGATCGTTACAGAGAGAAGGAAAATGGAGACCCTCACGGAGTCTCACTCTGCAGCCTCCGCTGAGCTTCAGAAGGCCATTCTTATCTCCTTGAGAAAACTCGGAGATCTGGTCCCTGAACTACGGAGGAGAAACAAAGAAGCCATCCTCAATAAGAGGAGAAACATCAGCGCAGAGTTAGAGCTGGAAGAGTTTCTCCAAGAGACACCGAGACAAGTCACATCCTCCAGATCTGAAAGTCTGAAGACACCGAAACTACAAAGAGTGGCAGCCCAGAAGAGGATCAGGAACAGCAGAGACTGGGTTGTCCAATGTAGAAGACGTCTCATCTACGCTAAATCCATTATAAATGGGAATGGTGCATTACGGAGGTCGAGGTCATCAGCTGAAAGCATCTCCATCCCAGAGAACAAACAGCTGAGTGTTTCTCCACCAAACACATCACTGGATACAGATGGACCAGGTAAGATGGATCTGCTCAGTGTAATAAGACTGGGGGTGAGGAGGATTATACTCCTAATATTATGTACTGGCATCAATTATCAAAAGTGCAGAAAAACTGTCCTTGTTGCCCATAGCAACCAATCACAATGCGGCTTTCATTGTTCCATAGAATGTTAAGAGATGGAATCTATGCTGTGATTCGTTGCTATGGACAGCAGGGACATTTTTATTATTGGACAGTTTTGATAAATGAGAGCCCAAATATTAGACATTTCCTGCTCATTTACATAATTCTATTTAAAATTATAATATTTTCTTTTAGTTATATTTGTTAACCCCTTCTTGACCGGGTAACCTTTTGTTGTTTTTTCCTTCCTCCTTCGAAAACCCATAACTATTTATTTTTTAATTTGTCTCCCAATGTAGCTGTATGCGGACTTGATTTTTTAGTGGACGAGCTGTAGTTTTGAACATTATTTATTTTACTATTCAATGTTCTTGAAAAAGATTCAAAATGTGGTAAAATTGTGGAAAAAAGTGATTCCGCCATTGTTTTTTTTCTAGATGTTCATTGAGTGGTAAAAATGACCTGACAGAATGATTCTCCATGTCAGTTACAACTATGATAATGCTGAACAGGCTTAGGGGTTATAATTCACTGAACTGGTAGAAGAAAATTAGGAATTTTATAAAAAATAAATTGGTTTGTGTCCCTATATTCTGAGACATTGTATCTTTTGGATTTTGATAGCTGGATGGAGCTGTGCGAGGACTTGATTTAGTTTTTTTTGCGTGACAAGTTGTAGCTTTTATAGATAACTTTCTCGGGTAGACAAGACATTGTGATATCTTTTATTACAATTTATTAGATGTATACTGCGCCCTCACAAAAACACTATTCTGGTCTTTACATTTATTTTCTCATTTCAGTGTTTACTGTTTGGGTTAATTAATGTTCCGGATGTGGTTATACTAGATATTCAAATTATTACTATTATTATTATTATTATTATTATTATTATTATTATTATTAATGGGGAAGTATTTTTTTTACATTTTATTATTTTTTTTACTTTTTTTTGTTACTTCTTTTCTTTATTCTCCTTTGGGGACTCGAACCTGCGATATTCTGATTGCTTCTACTAGATACTGTGATAGAACTGTATATAGCTAAATTAAAAATCTCATTTGAAAGCCAGGCTGGTCTTAACAGGAAGAGGAAAAGACAGGGGCTTTCAGCAGGCTGAGGTAGTCATTTCCAATAATGTGTTCACTAAGGGGTTCAAATTTTTTATATCATCTCAGCAGATGGAATCGATGAGACGCCCTACGACACAACGGACATACCGGCACAAAACCTTGATGATGCCAGTTTACAGATTTCTGACCCAAGAGAACTGGTCCACACAGACCAACCTATAGACTTTTCCAATCTCGAGTTCTGGAAAGTTCTTGGAAAAGGAAACTATGGAAAAGTAAGTGTCAATTTATTTTGTCCGTGTTCCCCAATGTATCCTGCACCAGATACACAGGAGAGATGTACATATTCATTACAGGATGCTCATATGTAATGATAATTGGGATTAACTAGTGAACTACTACACAGTAATAGATGAGAGTTTGGTCTGATCTGTTGTGATTTTTCTCCAGGTCGTCTTGGCATCAGATCCAGTCAGTGAAGGGCTGCTGGCCATCAAAATCATGGACAAAAGTTCTTGTGAGGACTTAATCTCTACAGAGCTAGAAGTCCTGAGAATGGCTGCCGGGTGCCCCTACCTAATGACTATGCGGGCGTTTAGGGAAACACCTACGGAGTATGAAATAGCCATGGACTATATGGCTGGAGGAGACCTGTTTGGCCACATGAAAGATTCAATGATGTTTAACAGAAAGACAATAAGGTAAATGTCCGGTACTGAATGTGAATAATCCGCTGCCGGCACATTGTAGTCTTAGATCAATGGACAACGACAACAGGAGAAACTAATGATGTGAAAAGGACACGTGTGTGATCTCCTCATGTTCTCTGTATGATTGTGCATGTAACCACTGATCCATCCTTTCTACTCCACAGACTCTTTGCGGCAGAGATGGTGTGCGGACTCCAGTTCCTGCATGAACGCGGCGTCATACATAGGTAATCATTTCACCTTCATAAATCTGTCACCTGTGACTCTCTGTTGTCTCCTTACATATCTATTGTAGAAAGTTCTTTCCATGAATTGTCCTCACAATCAGTGTCTGCTCCTTCTCCCTGCAGTGACCTGAAGCCAGATAATATCCTCCTCCAAGACACCGGACACATCAAAATCTCAGACTTTGGCTTAGCAGCCATGTATGTATTTGAGGGTGACATAGTGGAATATACTGCTGGCACTAAGGGTTACATAGCGCCCGAGGTAAGGAACATCTCTGTGTGATTGATGTCGATAGTAGGATTGAGGGATAATCTGATCCCAATGTATTCTGCTCATATCTAATCACAGACCGGTCCTCATAGTCTCTGTGTGTAAATCCCCTTCCCGGTATATTCAGATTCTCTCCAATCTCATGTTCCCATAGGTAATGGACGGTGAAGGATACAACCATCTGGCAGACTCCTTTTCCTTTGGCGTAATCTTATATATGATGACTGTAGGTGACTGGCCATTCTATACCAGAGGCACAATGGACGAATACCACCAGTCTCTGTATGACGACATCCCTTCTTTTCCACCTGGGATCTGCTGTCATGCCATGGATATCATAAAACGGGTGAGTAAGATCAGATGGACAATGATAATGGGGGATTACAAGAAGATATAGAAGATAAGATATGTACAGTCCATAGACATTGTGTAATAATTTATCAGTAATAATACATAATATAATGACTAATGCTTTGTTTTCATTTTCTAGCTCCTCTGCAAAACTCCATCTGCCCGATCTGCCATTACATCATCCATCAGATCGTATCCGTTTTTCTCTTCTATAGACTGGAGCGATGTGGAGTCCGGCAGAGCCGACCCACCATTCCCATATTACTATGTAAGTACAGCACATACAGACATCCAAAGTGTTATCACTACCCAGTAACACACTTACCCACTATACACCTTATCGCTATATCCCCCTAGTACTGTATATACTGTATGTGAGGGGCTGATTCTCAGACGTGTATATTTCTCTTCTTCCAGCAGGAGTATTAGGCTGATAAAAATCAGCCCCATTCCAGTAACATCCAGGAATGAAGATTTACATTAATCGGATGAGACACTTACACTGGACTTTCTTATTTACCGGACTGTGACAAACCTACCAAGCTTCCACCACATAACATCCAAGTAGATTTGAGCACCAAACATCCAGGGATTTATTCCGATCGCCATATTTGGGGTCAGGAAGGAATTTTTTTCCCTTGATATGAGGATGATGCAACAACGAGTCCTCAGGGTTATTTTTCGCCTTCCTCTGGATCAACATAGCAAGTAATTAAAGGCTGAAATTGAAGGACTTCTTTCAGCCATACTTGTTATGTCACCATCTGGACGACTCATCTACAATGTGGTGGTAAGGAGACGACTACAAGATATGGACATAAAGAAGGAAGCGGCTGCTCCTTCTCCTACTTGGCCATGTACAGACAAAGGAAGCGGCTGCTCCTTCTCCTACTTGGCCATGTACAGACAAAGAAAGCGGCTGCTCCTTCCTCTACCAGGCCATGGTCAGACAGAAGGAAGCGGCTGCTCCTTCACCTTCCTGACCATGGTCAGACAGAAGGAAGCGGCTGCTCCTTCACCTTCCTGACCATGGTCAGACAGAAGGCCATTTGGCTGATCGCGATGCTGTAGGAATCCAGGAAAACTCCAACTACACAGATCACAAGTCACACATTCCTGCTCTTCTCCTCTCTCATGTGTGATCCAGACCTGGATGTCCAAAAGCGGTAGAAGTGGCCGAGGCCTGAGGAGCGGAATCATCATCATCTGCTCCTTTCCACAGAAAGTGACTATATCTACACACTTTCTTTTTATATATTTGCATAAGATTAACAACTTTTATGCATAAAAATAAATATATAAAACATCTATGTTGTTTTTGGTTATATTACAGACATGCTTTTTGGTATTTTTATTAATATCATGATAAGGTATTTTGCTGCCTTAGGCAGATGACGCAAATGGCTTCCCCCCCAAGAAAAGGAATAGGTGAGAAACTATGGTAACTGGACCTCTAACTTCCTCGTCTGATCTATCAGGTAACAAGCTCTGATGACCACTTCCTTTACAATGTCAGACCCAAGAATAGTCATGGAAACTAATATAGCTTAATTATAATGGGGGCCGTTTGGTTTCAATTAATGAGATACAATAGATGCAGCTTGTAACAAAACCGATGGTTGTTCTACTGCCGTATTCCTGTGTGGCGCCATCCTCTAACAGGGGGCAGACTGTCCATAGCCTACGTATTGCGGGAATTACCGCCAGAACATCGACCTGATTACAGCTCCTCTGCTCCTGTCCTGGGGGCAGCGTTCACATTGTCTTAAAGACACAAATGCATTTCAATGCAGAGAGGGAATGAGAACCAGGGCGCAGGCGTTGAGCGGTGTTAGTGACCCACTGACTCCGCTCACCTTTGTTCCTGTGTACCGGCTGTCAGCATGCTGAATGTTTGCGGCAGGAGGAAGGTGCCAGTTGACTGCAGGCGTTCAATAATGTCAATTTTTTTTCTTAAACTGCTCCCCCCTCAGAGAGGTAGCGTCCTAGGCGGGTGCCTACCCCTTCTCCCGGCCCTGCACTGGTGGTTCAGTTTGGATCCTCTTGCAGGAATAGTGCCATACACTATTGCAGTCAGTACAATGGAAATCATTGACTTGTCAAATTTAAAGGCTTTTTTGCGAAGAAGAGAAAAATGAAGACTGTTTACTGGGTTTTTTCAACCATAGCTGTGATTAAAGCAATGCTCCTTTGCTCATAGGGGAAATCAGTTTTATCAATCGCTTTGTTGGGGAGCTGTCCACTCCATTCTGGTCTTTCGGTCGTCCCACGTTACTTCTGACTCTCAGAATCCTACAGGATCTTATACGCAATGTGGAAGACAATTTCTCTATATAATGAGCCTTAATGTGACTCTCACAGGAATGCAAAGTGAGATTCATTCACCTCTACATCACTAGTCAGAGCTGTAGACACCAGGTTAATTTAATGAAATATCAGACCACCACTTTCAGGCCATATTCACACATTCAGTATTTGGTCAGTATTTTACCTCAGTATTTCTAAGTCCAAACCAGGTGAGGAACAATCAGAGGAAAAGTATAATAGAAACACGTCACTATTTCTGCATTTATCACCCACTCCTGGTTTTGCCTTACACATACTGATGTAAAATACTGACCAAATACTGAATGTGTGAACGTGGCATGACATTTATTGCACTAGTCCATGTGCCGTCTGTTTTTTAATAACAGTTCCGTGTCTAATCCGTGAGACTCAGAGCAGGTTCTATTCTCATTCATTTTGCAGATCAGACTCAGCCATTAAAGTCTAAGGAAATCCATGTACAACGGATGAAGCACTGAAGACTTTTCTTTTCCTTTAGTGCTCCATCAGTGTTTCATCCATTTTTAATAGATCCATTAATAGTCAATGGATAAATAAAAGTTCAGACTGTCTACCTGCTTCAGGTTTTGCAAATGTATGAGGAAAAAATATATCTATACAACACGGATATAAAATGGAGACAATGCGGAGCCACATGGGAGAAAAAGGTTCTGCTTTACAAGGATATAGAAATAGACAAGGATTTGTGAATGTAGCGTCCTCTGAAGAATAGGTAAAATCCATCAAGCTTAAGACAAGACAGACTGATAACTCAGTGAGGAATACAATAGAAGCTGCCTATTGAAGTCTACGGAGAGGCTCCGGACATCACTAGGTAGGCTTCATTTCTACACATGAGCTTGATGTATCATCCATTACTTTTTCTGTACATTTATTAGCATTTGTTATGTTTGTAGCATGGTATTCTACAGTTAGCATTACTAGTCGTATATGCCTTTATATATGACGTGCCCCCTGGGCCGTGTGTGTGGGAATACCCGGAGCCGGGTCTCTGTGTGATGTCAGGGGTTGTAGTCTCCGTGGCGGCGACCCGGTCCCGTGGCTCAGGGTGGTCAAACCAGTGGCGGATCTGTTTACTAGGTTTTTAATGTTGAAATGTCTGACTACGCCACCCGTGGATTGCGATCACTGAGAACCGCCGCTGCAGGGCACACCGCTGAGGCTTATGTTGTGTGCGCAGCAGGGGGTAGTATAACTCCCCACGGGAGGAGTATAGCCTCAGGGCAGCATGTGTAGATGGTGAGGGTTGTGGTGCATAGGCGCAGCAGAAATGACTCAAAGTCCATGCAGTGCAGTTCAGGGTCTTTACTGTTGGTGATGAAGGAGACCCTGCTGGGAGTACTGGCTAACATTAGAGGCCTGGTCAGTCTGTGAGCGAACAAGAATCCCCCTGGCCAGGTGGAGGTATAGGCCTTCCCGTCTAACTGCACTCTTCCTGGCTACCTTGCTGTAGTCGTGTAGTAGCCCACGTCCGTGAGTGTACCGTGTGGTGCTCACCCGTATGGCTGGTGACTTGGGGCCTTTGGTTCCTTCCGCTCCTCGATGGCGGTGCCGGTCCCTTGCATGTGACTGAGCCTCCGGGCTTTCTACGGCCAGAGGACCTGAAATCCCCTGCCAGGTGGTTTCTGCTGCTGGATGTGAATATCCTCACAGCCTCAGACTCCGGTGTCCGGTTCTCTGCGTCTTCAGCCAGGACAAGCTCTGCTGCTCCAGTCCCTGGCTCTCAGCTCCTGTCTCCTACAGGGCTGCTTGCTGCTCTATCCCTCTCTCTGGAACTAACTAGCTAACCTCGCCCCAGATCCAGTTTATAAAGGGTAGGTTCCTCCCCTCCCTGGACTGGGGCCGGAGGCGTTGCATGCAAATGTGCTCCTGACCAGGAAAACCCATGCTCGCTCTCAGACATGGTATTTCTACCACTGTGGCAACCAGACCCCCTGGGGTGCCACATTCCCCCCTAGTAAACTTTAGTACTCCGGGACTAAACACTTTTTTCTTTGAAAACACACATAACAGGGTATAAACAATAACACAACAATATATGTACAAGGAGTTCAGTCTTGATAGGTCACGGCGCTTCCGTAACCAGGTGTCCGTGTCACCCAAGATGCATTTTGAGGGACCCGTCCCAAACCCTCCACGTAGGCCCTGGGGTGGCTACAGGGCATCGATGATCCGGCGTTGGACCACGTCTTCAGCCACCTCCACGGGTTTTTGTTCTTTGGTCTGGCCCAAAAGGGGCACTTAACAGGTGCAACTATTTACAAGGTACAGTTCCGGTTATTCATTGTCCATAACCTGTCTGTCCATAGACCCTGTCGGGTAACTTGAGAAACATAATCAGTATTGAGGTAACAAACATAAAACATTACAACATTTGCAATATACGGGTATATATCATTTCTCCTAGATTCTCCAGCGAGCGGGCTTCTGACCTCTAGTGCTCCTTGTTGACCTACGTAACACACTATCTTATGGTGTTCTTTCTGGGTCCCCTGTTTCCACCCCTTGTGTAGTGGGCTCGCTAGTGTCTGCACTACAGGTGTTTGGAGATGTTACGGGTCGGTTGGGCAGCTTTCTGCGTACTCTTTGGCTTACCACGGGCACGGCAGGCTCACTACTAGCAGAGGGTTGATTCTCCTGGGCTGCTGGTATGGAATCCTCTGCCTCCAGGGCCGGTTGCTCTTCCAATACTACTTGCTCTTCTGTAGGCCCTTGAGGGGCTGGCTGGAGAAAGGTAAGGACGGGTACCACAATAGCGTTGTTAATTTGTGTCCAGGACCGGGGAAATTCTCCGAGTACTGTACTGACCATTTCTTCCCTTTCCTCTGCGGGTTGAGGGCTATCTTGGTCTTCATCAGTGCTTTGCAGCTGCTCGGGACACTTCTTCAGGTGGTCTCTAGAGACAGTGGCTGTGGTCTCACCTCCATCCTTACTGATAACGCATACTTTCGGGTTTTCATGACTTGAGGGCAGTACTGTGTACGGGTCTTTCTCCCACTGGTCATCCAACTTATGGAGCCGCCTCTTCCTCTTCAAGACCTGCTCTCCAGGTGCCAGGGGAACAGCGGGAGCATGCTGGTTGCAAGTCCTCTCTTGCCTTTCTCTTGCTTGAGACAAACTTCTCTCAACACTCTCCTGCACTTTCCGGTACTGCTGCTGCCATTCTGTATCCCAGTCTGCCTCTGGCGAGGTATCCTCGGGTGTCAGGACTCCCATATCCAGGTCAATAAGCAGCTTACCAGGTCTTGCTCTCATTAGGTAAGCCGGGGTGCAGTTGGTGGAATTTACTGGGATGTGGTTATACAAGTCCACCAGATCAGGCAGTTTTTCAGGACACAGACTGCGTTCTTCCAGGGGCAACGTTTTCAGCAAGTCTATCACCACCTGGTTCATCTTCTCACACAATTCGTTGGTTTGGGGGTGATAGGGCGTTGTCCTTATCTTCTTGCAGCCATAGAGGTTGCAGAACTCCTGGAAGACCTCCGCTTCGAAGGCTGGACCTTGGTCTGTCAACACTTGCTCTGGATACCCGTGTGGATGGCAGAAGTGCTGCTGGAAGGCTCTAGCTGCTGTCTGAGCTGTTAAGTCCTTGACAGGGACAACCACCAGGAACTGGGAGTAGTGGTCTACGATGGTGAGAGCGTAGACGTACCCGGACCTACTTGGAGCCAGCTTCACATGGTCCAGGGCTACCAGTTCTAGTGGCTCCTTGGTGATGATGGGCTGCAGGGGAGTCTTCTGGCTGGCACGGTCCTTTCTTCTCAGGTTGCACGGGCCGCAGTCTCTGCACCATCTCTCAATGGCCCCTCTCATGCCTACCCAGAAGAACCGTTCACGCAACAGGAACTCCAACTTCTTCCATCCAAAGTGTCCTGCTCCGTCGTGGTATGCCTCCAGGACCATAGCCGCGTCTCGTCTCGGGACCACTACCTGCCAGGTCAGCTCATGTGTCCGGGAGTTAACAATTCTCCGGCACAGCTTCCCCTTGTAGAGAAGCAGTTTACTCTTCTCCTTCCACAGCTGTTTGGTCTCTTCCGGAGCGTCTGGGTCAAGGCGGGCATCAGCCTGTGTCAGCATCTCTTTTACCAGGCGGACGGCTGGGTCACTGTATTGCGTCTCCGCCCAGCTGTAGTGGGGTAAGGGATTGAACGTGGCAGAGTGTTTGTCCCTTACACAGTGGGAACACTGGGTAATCTCATGACGGTGGAACGCAGGGAGTTCAATCTCTTCCAGTTCTTCTGGATCTTCCCCTCCGTCCGGCTAGTTCGGCATCCTGGACAGGGCGTCTGCATTGGCATTTGTGCATCCCGCCTGGTATTTGATTGTAAATTCATAGTTGGATAGGCGGGCCATCCATCTCTGCTCCAAGGCACCCAGTTTCGCAGTGTCCAGGTGCGTCAACGGGTTGTTGTCCGTGTACACGGTGAACTTGGAAGAGGCAAGGTAATGCTTAAAGCGTTCTGTAACTGCCCACACCACTGCCAGGAACTCTAGCTTGAAGGAGCTATACTTTTTGGGGTTTCTCTCTGTAGCCCGGAGCTTCCTGCCGGCATAAGCAATTACCCGTTCTCTGCCCTGTTGGATCTGGGACAGCACCGCCGCTAGCCCGATGTTGCTCGCGTCCGTGTGGTGGATGAAAGGCTGGCCGTAATCAGGGTAAGCCAGGACCTCATCCCCCGTGAGGGCCATCTTCAGCTGGCGGAAAGACTCATCCTCCAGCTTGTCCCATTTGAAGGGTGGCTTCTGATTCTTGGTCTTTGACTGACCCAACAGGAGGTTTTGCATAGGGGCTGCCATTTTGGTGAACCCGGGGATGAATCTTCGGTAGTAGCCTACCAACCCGAGGAACTGCCGCACTTCCTTTATGCTGGAGGGTCTTGGCCAGTCCTTAATCACTGTAATTTTATCAGGGTCTGGAGCTACTCCGTCAGCACTCACCATGTGTCCCAGGTACTGTACTTTTGGTTTCAGTAGATGACACTTGGAGGGTTTCACCTTTAGGCCGTAGCCTGCCAGGGCGTCAAACACCTCTGCCAGGTGTTTCAGATGGTCCTCATATGTTTTGGAATACACGATGACATCGTCCAGGTATAGCAGGACCGTCTCGAAATTCCTGTGCCCCAGGCAGCGCTCCATCAACCGCTGGAAGGTTCCTGGTGCGTTGCAGAGCCCGAATGGCATACAGTTGAATTCGCTGAGAACCATCGGGGTGGTGAACGCGGTCTTCTCCTTGTCTGCCTCTGCTACAGGAACCTGCCAGTACCCGCTAGTAAGATCCAAAGTGGAGAAGAAGTTAGCAGACTTTAATGCAGCTAAAGATTCCTCTATCCTAGGTAAAGGGTACGCATCTTTGTGTGTGATACGGTTGACCTTTCTGTAATCTACACACATTCTCATGGTGCCATCTTTCTTTTTCACAAGAACTAGTGGAGCTGCCCAGGGGCTACAGCTGTCCCTGATTACCCCAGCCTCCTTCATGTCTCGCAACATCCCCTTGGTATTCTGATAGTGTGCAGGGGGCACAGGTCGGTATCTTTCCTTTATGGGTGGATGGTCTCCTGTGGGGATGTGGTGTTCTACCCCCTTTACTTGCCCAAAGTCTAGCGGGTGTTTGCTAAAGACTCTTTCGTACTCCTGCACCACCCGGTAGACTCCCTGTTTTTGGTGTGAGGGAGTGGAGTCGGTGCCCACATGCAGCTTCTGACACCAGTCCTCCATTCGTTTCTTGGAGCCGTTACCCTCCTCTAGTTGAGATGGAGGCAAGGGTTCCATGGCCTTTATGGAGTTTTGGTTAACGGTGAACAATTTGGCTAGAGTGGCATACTGGGGCAAGTATACTTCTCTTTCCCCAATGTTTAGGATGCGGACGGGTACCCTCCCATGGCATACATCGACCACCCCCCGTGCCGTCAAAATGGTGGGCCTACTGTCTGAGTAGACGGGTTCTACCATGGCTTGGTAGTCCCTTCCTCTTAACCCGATTGCAGTCCGGCACCAGATCATCATCTCACTCTTTGGGGGCATGGCGATAGGGAACGGGTCACTCATCCTTACACTACCAATCTCACCACCAGACAGTTCTACCTGCTGCCTTTTCATCAGGGCTCTGATCACTTTTTGTGGGACATGCTACTGGCTGGAGCTGGCGTTCACCGCAACCTGCTGTAATATGACAATTATCTCTGCAAGACAATTTTCAATAACATTAGTACCCAAGGTTATCTTAGGGTGGCTTTCACGACGGTCAATGTCCACAATAATCAGTCCTTGCGCTGGCAGTTCAACTTTACCAATCTTTATGGTCACCTCCTTGAATCCCACCTGCGGCACGGGCTGACCATGGCTTGCGATGATGCTCAAATCGTCATCTGGGTAGCGGGTAATATCTGAGTCATTCCAGTACCGCTTAAAGAGCACATAGGGGATGGTGGTTAACTGTGACCCGGTGTTCAGTAGTGCACTCATAGGAATGCCATCCAGCACCACAGGCAAGACCGGTCGTCCCCCTACGTACTTATCATGCCAGCTCGATGGGCCTGATGATCTTATGCCTGGGGGTCGGTCCTCTGCCCCAGGTCGGGCCCATTTAAATGACAGTACCTTGCCATATGTCCTGGTTGGTTGCAGCGGCGGCAGATGGGTTGTCCGTCCTGGTCATAGCGGTCGCTGGGCCTTCCTCTGAACGATGGGATCCTCCTCCGTTGGCTCCAAGGGACGTCCTCCGGACTGGAAGCCAGCTGGATCTTTCCTGGGGAAGACACCTGTAAAGACTGCACAGTTCTTGTTAGCGCGGCAACGCTTTTGGTCAGATCTTGGACCTGATGCTGCAGGTCTACAGCCGGGGCTTTGTCCAAAGCCTGTGCATCAGCTCCCACAGGCTCTGCAGGCAAGGGTGCCGCCTCCTGGTGATAGGTGATAGCAGGGCGCCTGTGGGTTACAGCGCCACCTGGTGCCGGTTCTCGGAGCACCCGGATGGCCTTGTCTTTAAACTGCGCAAAGTCCAAATCAAGGTTCTGCAAGGACATTACACGCAACTGGGTTCGGTGGGCGCTGGACAGTAGACCCTCAATGAACTGTTCAGTCAACAGCTTATCCTCATTCCGCACGCTGTCAGGGTCTGCCTACTTAATGGCTCTCAGGGCCTCCTGCAAATTCAAAGCATAGTACCGTATACTGTCTTGTGCCCGCTGCTTGCATCCATAAAATTTTAGCTTGATCTCTGCTGAGGTGCGGTATCAAAAGTGCCAGTATTTCCTTTACAGTCCCCTTTTCCCTGGCTGACCAGGACTTCACTTCTCTTTGGGCTGCTCCAATTAACTGACCTATCAGGATGCTCACTTTATGTTCCTCGGACAGGGGGTATACTTTGAATAGGCTATACAGTCTTTCTTTAAAGTTGCTCAGGGTATGCGACTCCCCTGAGTACTGGGGTAACCATGCCGCTCCAGGGATATACGGCATCGTGAACGGCATCACTGCGGCACTGCCGCGCTGGCAGTAGGAGCTCCCTCCATTCCTGGTGTCTTCCTCCCCCCTAGTTAACCGTGGCCTACCTTCCATTGCTTCTTCTCGTAGGCCGCGTCTCCGCAGGCGATCGTCGGGGTCGAGGACCTTGCGTCGCGCGCTGGTGACGTCGGCGTCCGCTAGGCTCCTTCCAGGTCCTTGCGCAGTGTCAGTACGTAAGGCGGGGCTTCAGCTCTTGCGCGCTTTTGGCGTCCACGCCCCGCTTCTTCCCGCGCGGCGTCCCAAAAATGGCGCCCAATAGCGGGAAAATGGCTGCGGATGGTGGGAAAACGTTTGCGGATGGCGGGAAACTTCACCACGGTAAGTATCACAGTCTTTCTTCAGGCACGCAGTACACGGTGGTTGCGGGCACGAGATCCTGCCGACTACGCCAAAGTTGATGCGCCCCCTGGGCCGTGTGTGTGGGAATACCCGGAGCCGGGTCTCTGTGTGATGTCAGGGGTTGTAGTCTCCGTGGCGGCGACCCGGTCCCGTGGCTCAGGGTGGTCAAACCAGTGGCGGATCTGTTTACTTGGTTTTTAATGTTGAAATGTCCGACTACGCCACCCGTGGATTGCGGTCACTGAGAACCGCCGCTGCGGGGCAGACCGCTGAGGCTGATGTTGTGTGCGCAGCAGGGGGTAGTATAACTCCCCACGGGAGGAGTATAGCCTCAGGGCAGCGTGTGTAGATGGTGAGGGTTGTGGTGCATAGGCGCAGCAGAAATGACTCAAAGTCCGTGCAGTGTAGTTCAGGGTCTTTATTGTTGGTGATGAAGGAGACCCTGCTGGGAGTACTGGCTAGCATTAGAGGCCTGGTCAGTCTGTGAGCGAACAAGAATCCCCCTGGCCAGGTGGAGGTGTAGGCCTTCCCATCTGACTGCACTCTTCCTGGCTACCTTGCTCTAGTCGTGTAGTAGCCTACGTCCCTGAGTGTACCGTGTGGTGCTCACCCGTATGGCTGGTGACTTGGGGCCTTTGGTTCCTTCCGCTCCTCTATGGCGGTGCCGGTCCCTTGCGTGTGACTGAGCCTCCAGGCTTTCTACGGCCAGAGGACCTGAAATCCCCTGCCAGGTGGTTTCTGCTGCTGGATGTGAATATCCTCACAGCCTCGGACTCCGGTGTCCGGTTTTCTGCGTCATCTGCCAGGACAAGCTCTGCTGCTCCAGTCCCTGGCTCTCAGCTCCTGTCTCCTACAGGGCTCCTTGCTGCTCTGTCCCTCTCTCTGGAACTAACTAACTAACCCCGCCCCAGATCCAGTTTATAAATGGCAGGTTCCTCCCCTCCCTGGACTGGGGCAGGAAGCGTTGCATGCAAATGTGCTCCTGACCAGGAAAACCCATGCTCGCTCTCAGATATGGTATTTCTACCACTGTGGCAACCAGACCCCCTGGGGTGCCACATATACATATATTTTCACACTTTTTGAATGGGCTATGTATGGACTAGCTTTGGTTGTACTCAGGGCCTGTTTTAGAGATAGTGGGGCCCCAAATGCTCACATATTGCACCATCACACAGAAATATTTTGGTTGTATTTACATGCGCTGAGTTCAGGCCATTAAACGAGCGCGATCGACAATATTGAAGTCATTCGACGCTTGTTTCCCGGGTTCTTTACACCGGCTGAGGAAGAATGATGGGGACAGAACAGTCACTAGTAGATCAATCTGTCCCCTTACAGTATCATTTTATTAGCAGTATATCTGCAGATTACACCAAACGATGTGCTGCTGAGAACAATGAGCTTTGTTTTGGCATAAACAATCCAATCACTCGATGAATAGGCAGCATTGTGCTCCTTAAGTACAATATGCCCCATAGTCCTCCATATAGTATAATGTGCCCCATAATCCTCCATACAGTATAATGTACTCTCCACAGTTCTCAATACTGTATAATGCAGCCCTCATATAGTACAATGCACTCCCCATAGTCCTCAATACAGTACAATGCGGCCCCCATAGAGTATAATGCTGCCCCATAGAGTACATATACTATAATGCACCCCCCATAGCCCTCCAGCCTTGTGACCACCATGTTCTCAATGATGTAAAAAAATAAATACAATACTCACCTCTCCCCATTCCCCCACTGCTCCGGTCTGTGCAGCATGTCTGCTTGGCCTCACAATTAAGTGACATAAATGACGCGCCCCCTGGGCCGTGGGGAGACCCGGAGCCGGGCCTGTAGATGCTGGGGGTTGTAGTCACTGTGGCAGCGACCCGGTCCGTGACCCAGGGCGGTCAAACCAGGGTAATCTATGTGTCTCAGTTATTGATAGTCTGACTATGCCACCTGTGGATTGCGGTTATTGGTAACCGCCGCTGCAGGGCAGTCCGCTGAAGCTGGTGGTATGCGCAGCAAGGTAGTGTAACTCCTCACAGGAAGAGTGTAGCTTCAGGGCAGCGTGTATGGATGATGGTGGTGATAGTGCCTGGATCAGTAATAATAACACGGAGTCTTTGCAGTGCAGTCCTAGGGTCTTTACTGGAGGTAATTATATAGGCCCCAACTGGAGTACTTGCCAGGGATGAGGGCCTGGTCAGTCTGGGAGCAATCCTAGAATCCCCTGGCCAAGTGGAGTTGTAGGCCTGCCGTTCCGACTGTACTCTTTTGGCTATCCCGCTTATAGTCGTGTTGTAGCCCACGTCCCTGAGTGTAACGTGCTGCTCACCCGTATGGCTGGCGACTCGGATCCCATGTATTCCTCGCTCCTCTGTGGTGGCACTGGTCCTTTCGTGTGGCTGAGCCTCCGGGCTTCTGTCAGCCAGGAGACCTGCAATCTCCTGCCTTGCGGTTTCTGCTGCTGGATATACAATCCTCACAGCCTCGGACTCCGGTGTCAGGTCTTCTGTATCCACTGGCCAGGACGAGCTCTGCACAGCTCCAGTCCTCAGCTCCTTGCTCCTTAGTCCTAACTGACTCCTGACACTGAACTAGACTCTCACTAGACTGACTAACCCCGCCTCCAGATCCAGTTATATAGGGCAGGATCCTCCCCTTTTCTGGTCTGGAGCAGGAGGTGTTGCATGTAGTGTGTTCCCTGACCAGGAAACTCCTGTTTTGCTCCCAGACATGGTATTACTACCACTGTGGCAACCAGACCCTCTGGGGTGCCACATTCCACCCTAGTAAATTTCAGTACTCCGGGACTGAACATATTTTGCAAAAATACAACAGGTAACAATACATTAACATATTTACAACCATTAGAGTCTTTAAAGGTCACGATATCATCCGCAACCAGGTGTCCATTTCACTGAAACAAGGTGCAATCAGAGGGACCTGTCCCAAACCCTCAACGTAGGCCCTAGGGTGGCTACAGGGCATTGATGATCCGGAGTTGGACCACATCTTCAGCCACCTCCACGGGTTTTTGTTCTGTGGTCTGGCACCAAAGGGGCACTTTACAGGTGCACTATTTACAGGCAGAGTTTTTGGTTATTCATTGTCCATAACCTGAAAGTCTTTTTGGACCCTGTAGGGTAACTGGAAAAACATATTCAATACACACACAAAACAATTCAACATTACAGTTATAGTTACATTTAAATTTTCCAACGAGCAGGAATTTGACCTCTGGTGATTCTGGTGGACCTGCGTAACACACTGTCTGTCCGTGTTCCACTCTGGTCCCTTTTCCCTACCCCTGGTGTGGTGGGCACTGTGTGACCTGCACTACTGGTATTTTGAGGTGTCACTGGTAGGTTGGGCAGCTTCCTACGGATCCTTTGGCTTACCGTGGGTACGACAGGCTCGCTACTAGCAGAGGGTAGATTCTCCTGGTCTGCTGATGAGGAATCTTCTGTCTCCGGGGCCATTGGTTCTTCCAACTCTACTGAGACTTCTGTAGGTGCTTGAGGTGCTGGTTGGAGAAATGTAAGGACAGGCACAACAATGGCATTATTCACTTGTGTCCATGACCTGGGAAATTCTCCGAGTACCGTGCTGACCATTTCTTACACTTCCTCTGCGGGTTGAGGGATATCTTGGCCTTCTTCAGCATGCTGTAGCTGCTCGGGACATTTCTTCAGGTGGTCTCTGGAAACTGGAAACTGTTGCTGTTGTCTCACCTTCGTCCTTACTTATGAGGCACACCTTGGTATTATCATGACTTGATGGTAGAATGGTGTACGGCTCTTTTTCCCACTGGTCATCCAACTTGTGGAGTCGCCTCTTCCTCTTTAGGACTTGCTCTCCAGGTGACAAGGGGGCAGCAGGTGCATGTTGATTGTAAGTCCTCTCTTGCCTTTCTCTTGCTTGGAACAGACTTCTTTCAACACTTTCCTGTACCTTGCGGTATTGCTGTTGCCACTCAGTGTCCCAATCTGCGTCTGGTGAGGCGTCCTCTGGTGTCAGAACTCCCATATCCAGATCGATGGGCAGCTTACCAGGTCTCGCTCTCATCAGGTAAGCTGGTGTGCAGTTGGTGGAATTCACTGGGATATGATTGTAGAGGTCCACTAGGTCTAGCAACTTTTCTGGCCACAGACTGCGTTCCTCCAGGGGCAATGTCTTCAGTAGGTCTATCACCACCTGGTTCATCTTTTCACACATCCTGTTGGTCTGGGGGTGATAAGGCGTTGTCCTGATCTTCTTGCAGCCATACAGGTTGCAGAACTCTTGGAATACCTCCGCTTCGAAGGCCGGACCTTGGTCAGTTAGCATAGGTTCTGGGTAACCATGCGGGCGGCAGAAGTGCTGTTGGGAAGCTCTGGCTGCTGTCTGAGCTGTTTGGTCCTTGACTGGCACTACTACCAGAAACCGGGAGTAGTGGTCTACGATGGTGAGAGCGTAGACATAGCCTGACCTGCTTGGGGACAGCTTCACATGGTCTAGGGCTACCAGTTCGAGCGGCTGCTTGGTGATGATGGGCTGCAGGGGAGCCCTCTGGCTGTCACGGTCTTTCCTTCTCAGGTTGCACGGTCCGCAGTCTCGACACCACCTCTCGATTGCTCCTCTCATGCCGACCCAATAGAACCGTTCACGCAGCAGGACTTCCAGCTTTTTCCATCCGAAGTGTTCTGCTCCATCGTGGTACACTTCCAAGACCATAGACGCGTCCCGCCTCGGGACTACCACCTGCCAGACCAGCTCATGCGTCTGGGAGTTGACAGTTCTTCGACACAGCTTCTCTTCATAGATGAACAGCTTACTCTTCTCTTTCCACAGCTGTTTAGTCTCCTCTGGAGGATCTGGGTCAGGGTATGAGTCGGCTCGTGTCAGCAACTCTTTGACTAGGTGGACGGCCGGGTCACTGTCTTGTGTTTCTGCCCAGCCGTGGTGGGGCAAGGGATTGAACGTGGCCTGTTTGGTGGAAGAGTACCTGTCTTTCACACAGTGGGAGCACTGAGTTATCCCATGACGGTGGAAAGCGGGGATTTCTATCTCTTCCAGTTCTTCTGGGTCTTCTCCCCCATCTGGCAAGTTAGGCATCCTGGACAGTGCATCTGCATTGGCATTCTTGCGCCCAGCCAGGTACTTGATGGTGAACTCATAATTGGAGAGTCGGGCCATCCATCTCTGCTCCAGGGCACCAAGTTTCGCAGTGTCCAGGTGTGTCAGCGGGTTTTTGTCTGTGAATACGGTGAACTTGGAAGAGGCGAGGTAATGTTTAAAGCGCTTTGTCACTGCCCATACCACTGCGAGGAACTCTAGCTTGAAGGAGCTGTAATTTTCAGGGTTCCTTTCTGAGGGCCGGAGCTTCCTGCTGGCATAAGTGATTACCCGTTCTCTGCCCTGCTGGATCTGGGACAGCACCGCTCCCAGTCCCACGTTGCTCGCGTCCGTGTGGAGGATGAAGGGCTGGCCATAATCAGGGTAAGCCAGGATCTCGTCCCCCGTGAGGGCCATTTTCAGCTGGTGGAAGGACTCATCTTCCAGCTTGTCCCATTTGAATGGCGGCTTCTGGTTTTTGGCCTTCCTGGACTGGCCTATCAGGAGGTCCAGCATGGGTGCTGCCATCTTGGTGAGGCCTGGAATAAATCTTCGGTAGTAGCCTACCAACCCGAGGAACTGCCGCACTTCCTTTACGGTGGAGGGTCTTGGCCAGTCCTTGATTACTGTGATTTTATCGGGATCTGGAGCTACACTGTCAGTGCTCACCCCGTGCCTCAGGTACTGTACCTTGGGCTTCAGCAGATGACATTTTGAGGGCTTCACCTTTAGACCAAAGCCAGCCAGTGAGTCAAACACTTCCGCCAGGTGCTTCAGATGGTTCTCATACGTCTGGGAGTATACAATGACGTCATCCAGGTACAGCAGGACTGTCTCGAAATTCTTATGTCCCAGATAGCACTCCATCAACCGCTGGAAGGTTCCTGGGGCGTTGCAGAGCCAGAATGGCATGCAGTTGAACTCGCTGAGGCCCATCAGGGAGGTGAATGCGGTCTTTTCCTTATCCACCTCTGCTACAGGAACCTGCCAATACCCACTAGTAAGAGCCAAAGTGGAGAAATAGTTAGCAGACTTTAATGAAGCTAGTGATTCCTCTATTCTGGGTAACGGGTATGCATCTTTGTGTGTTATGTGGTTGATTTTCCTGTAGTCTACACACATTCTCATAGCGCCATCCTTTTTCTTTACAAGAACTAATGGAGCTGCCCAGGGGCTACAACTGTCTCTTATTACCCCAGCCTCCTTCATTTCTCGCAACATCCCTTAGGCATTTTGGTAGTGTGCAGGGGGTACAGGCCGGTACCTTTCTTTAATGGGTGGATGGTCTCCCGTGGGGATATGGTGTTGAACCCCTTTTACCTGCCCGAAGTCAAGTGGATGTTTACGGAAGACCCTTTCGTATTCCTGTACCACCCGGTACACTCCTTGTTTTCAGTGTGGAGAGGTGGAGTCAGTGCCCACATGCAGCTTCTGGCACCAGTCCTCCATTTATTCCTTGGAGCCGTTATCCTCTGCCTGTTGGGATGGAGGCAAGGGTTCCACTGTCTTTATAGAATTCTGGTTGACAGTGAACTGTTTGGCTAGAGTGGCATACCGGGGCAAATGGACTTCTCTCTCCCCAATGTTTAGGATGCGGACGGGTACCCTCCCATGGCGGACATCAACCACCCCCCGGGCTGTCAAAATGGTGGGCCTACTGTCAGAGTAGACTGGCTCTACCATGGCCTGGTAATCTCTACCCCTTAGACCAATAGCTGCCCGGCACCATATCATAATTTCACTTCTTAGGGGCATGGCAATAGGGAATGGGTCACTCATCCTGACACTGCCAATTTCACCACCAGACAGTTCTACCTGTTGTCTTTTCATCAGGGCTCTGATCTCTCTTTGTAGAACCGGCTGCTGGCTGGATCTGGCGGTCTCCGCAACCTGCTGTAACAAGACAATTATCTCTGCAAGACAATTTTCAATGACATTAGTGCCCATGGTTATTATGGGATGACTTTCTCGGCGATCAATGTCGACAATAATCAGTCCTTGTGCTGGCAGTTCCACTTTGCCAACTTTATGGTCACTTCTTTGAACCCCACCTGAGGTACGGGTTGACCATTGCTGGCATAAATGCCAAATGTTCATCTGGATGGCGGGTGATATCAGAGTCAGTACAGTAAAGAATGTAGGGGATGGTGGTCGCTTGGGATCCAGTGTCCAGCAACGCGCTCATTGGAAAGCCGTCCAGCACGACAGGTAGGACCGGTCGTCCTCCCACATATTTGTCTCGCCAGCTTGATGGGCCTGGTGGTCTTATGCCTGGGGGTTGGCCCTCTGCCCCAGGTTTTGCTCGCTTAAATGACAGTACCTTGCATAATGTCCTGGCTGGTTGCAGCGGCGGCAGATGGGTTGTCCGTCCTGGTCGTAGCGGTCGCTGTTCCTTCCTCTGGATGGTGGAATCCTCTTCTGTTGGCGCCACGGGTTGTCCTCCGGACTGGAAGCCAGCTGGATCTTTCCTTTGGGATACACCTGCAAGGACTGTACAGTTTTGGTTAGTGCTGCTACACTTTTAGTTAGCTCTTGGACCTGATGGTGCACTGTCCAGAGTTTGCGCATCAGCTCCTACAGGCTTCGGGGAAAAGGGTGCCACCTCCTGGTGGTAGGTGATATCTGGGCGGCGGTGAGCTGTAGCGCCACCTGGTGCTGGTTCTCGTAGCACCCAGATGGCCCTGTCCTTAAACTTAGCAAAGTCTAAGTCAGGGTTTTGCAGAGCCACTATGTGCAGCTGGGTTCGGTGGGCGCTGGATAGTAAACCCTCAATAAACTGCTCAGTTAACAGTCTGTTTTCATCACACACACTGTCAGGGTCTACCTGTTTGATGGCCCTCAGCGCCTCCTGCAGGTTTAAAGCATAGTTCCATACACTGTCCTGTGCCCGTTGTCAGACCATGCCCCGTTGAGATGGTTGAGGGAAAAGAGAGGTAACAATGCCAGGGTAACTAGATGGTTCCTAGCTCTTCAGGACTTCAACTTTCACGTAGAGCATAGGCCTGGGAAGTTACATGGGAACGCTGATGCCCTTTCCCGTTTTAGGTCAATTAGGATTACCATAATTTTTAATATTTGCCAAATGCCAGAATAAGGAGAGAGAGAATGTATTAAGGCATTTAAAAAAACGGGAAAGGTTTATTCTGATTTCATGTCAGATATTGAGAAAAAAAATGCATATGTGTCTTTTTATATACTGTATGTAAACTTCTGGTTTCAACTGTACATCTTGGGCCTCTTCCTTGTATAATGTGCTTTATTCTGCGCCCTTTCCTGGTATAATGTTCCCCATCCTGAGCACCTTCCTGGTATAATGCACTACATCATGAGCACCTTCCTGGTATAATGCACTACATCCTTGGCACCTTCCTGGTATAATGTTACCCTTCCTGAGCACCTCCTGGTATAATGCACTACATCCTAAGCACCTTCCTGGTATAATGCACTACATCCTTGGCACCTTTCTGGTATAATGTTACCCTTCCTGAGCACCTCCTGGTATAATGCACTCCATCCTGGGCATCTTCCTGATATAATGTACCCCATTCTGAGCACATTCCTGGTATAATGTACCCCATTCTGAGCACATTCCTGGTATAATGTCCCCCATCCTGAGCACAATCCTGGTATAATGTCCCCCATCCTGGGCCCTTTCCTGGTATAATGTTCCCCATCCTGGGACCCTTCTTGGTATAATGCACTCCATCCTGGGACTCTTCCTGGTATAATGCACTCCATCCTGGGACCCTTCCTGGTATAATGCACTCCATCCTGGGACCCTTCCTGGTATAATGCACTCCATCCTGGAACCCTTCCTGGTATAAGCACCCATCAGCCCAAGGGTGCTTTTAATTAGTGTTGGATTCTACCTGCCCACTTAAATTTGTAGGTTTCTATCCCAAGAGAGGCATGTTTGCCCATTTATATTGTAGGCTTATAGCCCAAGAGAGGCATGTTTAAGAGGTTAGTTAACCATCATGCGGAGGCTACCTTGTCGTGGTTGATGGGCATACATGAATTGGCCAATTTGTGCGCTAAGAGCCTTCATTTTTTGTAAGTACATTTTATTTAGCAATAATGCAGTTTAGCTCTTATGTTCTCAGTGTCTGCATATGTATTGTCCCTTGCAGTGTGTTGCTGTGCTTTCTTATTGTACCCTTCCTGGTATAATGCCCCCCATCCTGTGCCCCTTCCATTAATAATGTTTGCTGTTCTTCTCCAATACATTTAAAAATAAATAAATTATTCTTCTTCCCTTCCTCCACTCCCACAACTCGCAGCGTATTCTTCTATAGCACTTGAAGGAACTGGCATCTAACTTCGTCTTGCTGGCATGGTGCATGACGTCACGGTCATGTGCCGCCTGTGACTGGCACACCAACGTCAACAGCCGGCCTCTGATTGGCTGGCAGGGTGTATTGCGGTGAAGGGACACAGATGGTCTCTGCGTCTCAATACATTTCAGCTGAATGTGTGTCCTCGCATGCACCTCTAACTGAAATAGGTGCTGGTGGCGGCCGACCCCCCTCCTGCACGGGCCCGGTCGCACCCTCTGTGACCGATGTCGTTCCGCTCCTGGAAGGGATATGCTGATGTTTACTATTGGATTCTATCATGTATGTGAGAATAAAAGGCTTCTTGAGATTGATGACACTGCCATATCTAGCAGCCAAGACTTCTCAATAATAGCGGACAATTGAGGCTGCTGGGATCTAGATCAATCACACAACGACACGTGTACAATGCAATAGTGTTTTTATTAGCAAAATCATAAGAATCATTAACCTGAATTACATCGTAATTTACTAATAAAGAAGGTCAGCTCCTGATTTTACATAATGATCAGTAATGGCGCCATCATCCCATTCTCTCACACATTTACACTGCTGCACTGCCATCTAGTGATGAAAAATAAAAAGTACAATACCAACACAGTTTATTGTCAAATTGGCCATACAGAGTCACTATTGGTGGGATCATATTATTAACACGGCTCATTATAGACTGCAGGTTATTAACAAGTTAATGATACGGTGGTTGGAACAAAAGATCTCAAATTTCGACTCATCAGACCAAAGCACAGATTTCCACTGGTCTAATGTCCATTCCTTGTGTTCTTTAGCCCAAACAAGTCTCTTCTGCTTGTTGCCTGTCCTTAGCAGTGGTTTCCTAGCAGCTATTTTACCATGAAGGCCTGCTGCACAAAGTCTCCTCTTAACAGTTGTTGAATAGATGTGTCTGCTGCTAGAACTCTGTGTGGCATTGACCTGGTCTCTAATCTGAGTTGATGTTAACCTGCGATTTCTGCGGCTGGTGACTCGGATAAACTTATCCTCAGAAGCAGAGGTGACTCTTGGTCTTCCTTTCCTGGGGCGGTCCTCATGTGAGCCAGTTTCTTTGTAGCACTTGATGGTTTTTGCAACTGCACTTGGGGACACTTTCAAAGTTTTCCCAATTTTTCGCACTGACTGACCTTCATTTCTTAAAGTAATGATGGCCACTCGTTTTTCTTTACTTAGCTGCTTTTTTCTTGCCATAATACAAATTCTAACAGTCTATTCAGTAGGACTATCAGCTATGTATCCACCAGACTTCTGCACAACACAACTGATGGTCCCACATTTATAAGGCAAGAAATCCCGCTTATTAAACCTGACAGGGCACACCTGTGAAGTGAAAACCATTTCCGGTGACTACCTCTTGAAGCTCATCAAGAGAATGCCAAGAGTGTGCAAAGCAGTCATCAAAGCAAAAGGTGGTTACTTTGAAAAACCTAGAATATAAGACATATTTTCAGTTGTTTCACCATTTTTGTTAAGTATATAATTCCACATGTGTTAATTCATAGTTTTGATGCCTTCAGTGTGAATGTACAATTTTCATAGTCATTAAAATACAGAAAAATCTTTAAATGAGAAGGTGTGTCCAAACTTTTGGTATGTACTGTGTATATATATATATATATATATATATATATATATATATATATATATATATATATATATACGCGGCTGCTGATGTTGTCGGCTGTCCCCATCAGTCCCATAGACACTGAATGGAGTGTGGCAGTGCGCATGCCTGGCAACGGCTCCATACTACTTCCTCCATAAGAGAGGATAGGGATCCCCACTCTAGTGATTGGTGGGGTTCCCAGTAACTACCATCACCGATCCTGCAGATCCTTTCTTCTGTCATTAGGTTTTTTATGTTTTACATGGTCCAATAGAGAGATCAGAGGTGCGATATAGTGAACTAACACATGCAAAGCCTAAATTATATAAAATGTGAAACCACCAGACTGTGACCGTAGCCAAACATCTTCTAACCTTCCTTACAATTCCTAAAGTTGTTGACCAATGTTTTACTTTAAAGGGGTTCTCCAACCATAGACACTTATGACATATACTAGATGGTGGCCCGATTCGAACGCATCGGGTATTCTAGAATAGGTAAGCGGCCGACGGGGCGCAATTAGCAGAGAGGCGTTTAAATTTGGTGCCCAAATCGCTGATTGGTCGCGTTAGGCAACCGCGACCAATCAGCAAAGCGGTGTTTAAATTTGGCAGCAATATCGGTGATTGGTCGCGGACGGCGGCCGCGACCAATCTGCGAACCGTGTTAGTGAGGACTGGAGAGCGTGTTTAAATTTAAATTAGTCGCGTCCAATCAGCAGAGCGGTGTTTAAATTTGGCGCCAATACAGCTGATTGGTCGCGGCCGCCGACCGCGACCAATCAGCAGAGCGATACAGAGCGGGGTTTAAATTTGGCACCAAAATCGCTGATTGGTCGCGACCGCGACCAATCAGCAAAGAGGTGTTTAAATTTGGCGACAATACTGCTGATTCTTCGCGGCCGGCGACCGCGACCAATCAGCAAAGCGATGCAGAGCAGGGTTTAAATTTGGCGCCAAAATCGCTGATTGGTCGCCGGCCGGGACCAATCATCAGAGCGGTGTTTAAATTCGGCGCCAAAATCGCTGATTAGTCGCGGCTGACGGCTGCGACCAATCAGCAGAGCGTTGTTTAAATTTTGCGCCAATACTGCTGATTGATCTCGGCCAGCGACCGTGATCAATCAGCAGAGCGTTGTTTAAATTTGGCGCCAATCTCGCTGATTGGACGCGTCTGGTGTCCGCTACCAATCAGCAGAGCGTTGTTTAAATTTGGCGCCAAGCTCGCTGATTGGTCGCGGCTGGCGTCCGCGACCAATTAGAACAGCAGTGTTTAAATGTGGCGGCAAGATCAGTGATTGGTCGCGGCCGCTATTTAAATGTGGCGCCCAAATCGGTGATTGGTCGCGGGCAGTGGCCGCGACCTATCAGCAGAGCGGTGTTTAACTTTAGCGCCAAGATCACTGATTGGTCGCGTGCGGAGAGCGCGACCAATCAGCGAATCGTATTGGTGAGGAGCAGGGAGCGGAATCGTATTAGTGAGGACCGGGGAGCGCCGCTGCCTGTGTGGCTACTTCCGCTGCGAGAACCCGGGACATGAGCGACTGCTCGCAGCAGAAGTATCCCGACCCGCAGCGCCGCTCCCCAGTCTTCCCTTCACACCCTAGCCGCTGATCTCCCCACAGTATCCGCATGGTGTTACAAAGGTCCGGACATTTGTGTTAAAAATCGTTGATTGGTCGCTGGCGCTGCCCGCGACCAATCAACGATTTGGACGCCACATTTAAATAGCGGCTGCGACCAATCAGTACAGCGGTGTTTAAATGTGGAGCCAAGATCGGTGATTGGTCGTGGCCGATATTTAAATTTGGCGCCCAAATCGGTGATTGGTCGCGGGCACCGCCAGCGACCAATCAGCGATTTTTAACACAAATGTCCGGATCTTTGTAACACCATGCGGTTACTCTGGGGACATCAGCGGCTAGGGTGTAAAGGGAGGACCGGGGAGCGGCGCTGCTCGTCGGGATACTTCTGCTGCGAGCGCCCGCTCATGTCCCGGGTTCTCGCAGCGGAAGTATCCGCACAGGCAGCGCCGCTGACATCCATGCGGCAAGGGTGTGAAGGGAGGACCGGGGAGCGGCGCTGACATCCAATTGGTCGCGGCCGCTATTTAAATTTGACGCCCAAATCGGTGATTGGTCGCGGGCAGCGTCCGCGACCAATCAGCACAGCGGTATTTAACTTTTGCGCTAAGATCAGTGATTGGTCGGGTCCGAAGACCGCGACCAATCATCGAATCGTCTTGGTGAGGACCGGGCAGCGGCGCTGCCTGTGCGGCTACTTCCGCTGCGAGAACCCGGGACATGAGCGGGCACTCGCAGCAGAAGTATCCCGACCCGCAGCGCCGCTCCCCGGTCCTCCCTTCCGCATGGATGTCAGCGACGCAGGCGGTCCTTCCGCTGCTGCCGGCCGGGACATGAGCGCCTCGCGCCAATCATCTCCCGGCTGCATCTCTGTCCCGCAGATGGGTCCGGCGGTCGGGGTCCTCCTGCTGGTACCGGCCGGGAGATGAGCGCCGCTGAGCTCCGTCCCGCAGAAGAGCCGCTAACGGCCGCCATCTTTTTTTCTGAAATCCCGCGGCGCTGATTGGCCGCTGCCGGACCAATGAGCGACGCAGGATTTCCTGGACAGACAGACAGACAGATAGACAGACAGACAGACAGACAGACAGACAGACAGACGGGATAAGACAATTATATAGTAGATACTTCGAAAACTCTTACCAACACTTATCAACCATTTGCAGTCCAAAAAGCCCCTCAATGGCCAAGAAAGTAAGGAGAAAGTTTGGCCAGTTTTAATGGCCTGTCTCCAATAGGTGGATGTCCCCAGGTAAATATCATTACTGGCAGATAAACCCTTTTACCACTTTGAAAATCTAACACTCAGAGCAGCGATTCATCCGCAAAACAATTTTATATTACATCCATTTATAATCTACATAATAAATTGAGCAACTTTGTTACTAGATAGAATTGCTTGTCTTGCACTGGCCCTGAGTTATACCTTATTCTCTTCCATATCTCCATTGATCATTCTTAATTTTACGGCATAGCCTGCTTGTTCAGTGTCTGGACAGCAATTATGCTCTTTACTTTATTTGTATTGTTGGCATCATACAGTCATCTGATGTGTTAGAAGGGGCATCATTAAGTCAGTTATTCGGGGAAATAAAATTCAATGCTGGATCCCTGCGGATCCATTGCCATATGGCACCCCTGGATCCCATTGACGCAAGCCGCTGAGTGGTCTTCGAGGTCTGCATTGTTTGGATGGTAGGAATAGCGCTGCATGCTGCACCTTTTTTGCCATGAAAAGCAAATGAATGCATAATGGACCTACAGACGGAGGGCCGGAGCACAGAACAGGACCCTACAAAAAGCAGTACAGCAGAACTAAGCTGTAGCTAATCATGTGTCATCCCACACCTTTACATTCAGTAGTTATTCAGTGTGAATGCAGCTTTGAGCTATGATACAAGTACAGAATCATTTTTTTACAAACTTATGCTACATTTGAAGACGTTCTGAAGATTGATGATCTGGGTAAACGGGTGAAATGGTGTATAAAGGTGAACCTATGCGTTACATGGATCAACAGCTGCAGCTCAATAACTAGCATCTATCTCTAGGCGGACATCTTCAGTGTCACATTGGACTTCCACACTACACTGGGCCTTACTATAATAGCTTTGTACCTGACATCATTACTGATGACTGCACTTTTACTGTGTCGTGTCATAAACAGACTCCCAGTGGAGCGAACATGGTCTGCACATAACACAGCTGGCCATGGGAGGAAGCGAAAGAGTATACAGACAGGACAGCACAGGATGGCAGCTGATTCTGTGAGGTAAAACATTTCCCTGCCTGTTTAAAAACTTGTTTTACCTCACATAAAGAATCGGCTGTGATCCCCGGCTGTAATGTCTGTATACTCTTTTGCATCCTCCCCGTCCAGGAGATGAGGTATGTTCAGACCATGTTCCTGTATGGTCAGACATTACACAGTACACAGCAGGGGCATATTTCTAAGATTATCTCAGCACAGGAACATTTTATTTAAACTCATCCAATTGTGGAACTTATTATTATTCCAAGATCTATTGATTAAAATGAATTTTGTTTGTGGGAAAATGCCTTTAAATAATTGAAAGAGGGTTACAATTGCTCCTTTGAAACTTGATGCAGGTAATCTTATATGAGAGTAATGGCGTATTCACACATCTGTGTGTCATGGATCGTGATGCACAAGCTGTTTGCGAGTCTCCTGAGCCGAACTTTGACAGCCTCATATACGTCTATTAGGCCACATTGGCAGAAATGGAAGCTGGCACGTTTAGGTGGGCTGCACTGTGGGAATGAAGAGCCTTGGGATTCCCAAACGTTTTTTATTAATATCAATGCATTTCTGCAATGGACCAGGGCCTTTCTCAAGGTATAAAAAAAAACAAGCTCTTCACTCCCGCAGCACAGCCCACCTAAATGTGCCAGCTTCGATTTTTGCCATTCCACCTCTTGAAGAACCTTTCCTCCAGCCACAGGGCAGCAGCGGCTTTCTACACCATTATAGCTGTGGTGACTGCACACAACACCTCTAGGTGAGCGCTGCCATCAATTATCCCGACCCCTTATCAGACGCTATTGCCCTATTTTGTGTGCGCTCCTGTCCTTCTCCACAGCGTCTCTATTAGGCACCTTCACACGTTCAGTAAGTTTCATCAGTGACGTGTTTCCATTATACTTTTCCTCTAATTGTTCCACTCCTGGTTTTGGCTTCCTAATACTGAGGTAAAATACTGACCAAATTACTGAATGTATGAACATGGCCTTAAGCTCTTAAGTTCGGGTCAAGAGGCCAGCAACTAATCTTTGAATCATTTTGTGCTCAGACCATGACACGCCTTAATGTGTAGAGTCACTTTCATCTTACAACTAAATAAAAACTACGTATTGTTTTAAAGGGGTATGCTACCACTTATCAATTAGGAGAAGGCATCAATATAAGTCAGTAGTATCAGATTGATAGGTGTCCAAATCCTAACACCACCAATCAGCTGTTACCAGCTCCAGCATGGAATCAATGGGGTGGCAGAGTGTTGGAACTCTACCAATCTGATCTTGGTGGTCCATCCTAAGTATAAGTGATCAATATCATAACAGTGAACACCCCTTTTAACTTTTTTTTGCAAATACTTGCTTCTCTCATCCTGAAATGCAGCATGTTTTTGGATCAAATCACATGTGGCATTTTTGTTGCATACATTTTTTCGACTAAAATTCAATTCTTACATTTAAAGGGGTTGTCTTATCCTAAAGAGGACCTGTCACCAAATTTTTCATGTTTTTTTTTTCTATTTTATCTTTCATTTGCGGAGATATTAGCAATGAAAGTATTTGGCGCCTAATGAGTTAAAAAAATTAAGTCCAAGTAGATGTTATCAGAGTTTTCACTGGGGGTGCGAAATTCTTCTCCCTGCATGATGCTGACCAATTATAAGCAGACGACAGCACTGAAAAGAAAGATGATCACATCCCCACCATAGCTTAGAGCAGATTTCTCAGTGTCTAAGATGTAAGGATACAGACCTGGTCTCCTGGGCTAACCTCCTTCATGATTAGAGCACACAACTGACTAATACCTTCCAGTTAAGGTCTCTGTGGGTGAAGGGGCAGCACAAGAGAGTTTAGTTGTGCAACATTACAAACCTTTCTAACAGCTCTCCTCCTCTTATGGTACTCTCACCTCTGCTGTACTGCGCCTATCCCACACCGCCTGTCCAGAAATGAGAGCACAGCGTCAGTATCACACTTAGATCCGTTGTGCTCAACTTGTACTGATTCTGCAGTGAGATTAGAGGAGACTGTCATTACATTTCACCATGGAAGTAACCCAGAACACACTGCTCCTGTGTGAGGTGTAATAACAGCCTAATATCACTGCAGAGAGAATACAAGTTGCTTTAGCACAGAAGACATAAGTGTGATACTGGCACACTCCATAATCAGGAGAGTCAATAAAAGGGTTTGTAATGTGACACAGAGAAACTCAGCTGTGCGGCTCCTTCCTTGTCTTAGAGCTGTTACCTCTGCTTTCTAATCATGCAGAAGGTTAGACCAGGAGATCAGGACTCTCCATCATTATACATCTTAGGCTAGGTTCCCACGTTGAGCTTTTTGATGTTGTAGAATTTCTGCACCCATTAAGATAGGTTACTTGCATTATTTCTAAAATATGCAGCGTAAAAACTCACTAAAAACTCATTGTGAGAACGTAGCTTTATACCCTAAGAAACCCGCTTTGAGCTATGGTGGGGGCGTGTTCTTCTTTTCTTTGAGCGTTGCTGCTTGCTTATGATTGGTCAGCATCATACAGGAGAAATCTGCAGCATATTTAAGGATTTCTCACAAGCCTCATTTGGGTAAATGCAAAAAGGTAAATAAAATTACCAAAATCTCCACAACAAAAGTGTAGCTCTACCTACAGCGTATTCACACCCAGACTATAAGATTATGACCTGTCTCTGGGTGGGTGTTTTTTTACACAGTAGTCAGAACCTACAACATTGTGGTGCCGTGCATTACATGGGCTATACTAAGGGAGCGCCTGTCAGCATAGAGCGAATACGTCCATATACCGACCAGCAGAAAGTGTAAGAGAAGAACTATAGAAGGATGGACCATAGTGGAGCATTCCGGACTGGTGCAACATAAGGAGCCAGAAGGCTTCCCCCCGGTATTCCATGCTATGTGCTTCTTATAAAGTGACATCTCTCCATAGACCCCTCTGTGAAGACCACCCCCTTATCCAGATGATACATTCTCACTTCCACCATATATAATGCATACTGGCCATTTTTTTTTTTTTTTCAGAAAATCACCAATTTTGGGTCGTCAGCTGTAAAAGAAGAAATGCTTTACACCAGTGCTGGGAACCTATGGCAGCGTGCAGAGGGGGCAGGCAGAGCGGCTGACGGCCAATCAGAGGCCAGCATGACTTCGGCCGGCCAATCAGCGGCTGCCGGCCAATCAGAGGCCAGCATGACTTCGGCCGGCCAATTAGAGGCCAGCGTCTGCTGGCCAATCAACGGGGCATATGATGTTGGCCGGCAGCGTGTACTGCAGCGCGCACGGGCCTGGCTAGTACGTGCGCTGCAATACACTTCAGCTAGATGTGCCGACTACAGCAGAGGACGCTGCGCGGGAGAAGAAGGAAGGTGAGGAGCAGGGTTTATTATGTGTTTTTTTTTTTTTTTAATATGTGATGCACAGTGACTGGGGGGGGGGAGAGGGAGCATATATACCAGGATTGAGGGGAGGGCCAGCATATATACCAGGATTGAGGGGAGGGCCAGCATATATACCAGGATTGAGGGGAGGGCCAGCATATATACCAGGATTGAGGGGAGGACCAGCATATACACCAGGATTGAGGGGAAGGCCACCATATATACCAGGATTGAGGGGAGGGCCAGCATATATACCAGGATTGAGGGGAAGGCCAGCATATATACCAGGATTGAGGGGAGGGCCACCATATATACCAGGATTGAAGGGAGGGCCAGCATATATACCAGGATTGAGGGGAGGGCCAGCATATATACCAGGATTGAGGGGAGGGCCAGCATATATGCCAAGATTGAGGGGAGGGCCAGCAAATATACCAGGATTGAAGGGAGGGCCAGCATATATACTAGGATTGAGGGGAGGGCCAGCATATATACCAGGATTGAGGGGAAGGCCAGCATATATACCAGGATTGAGGGGAGGGCCACCATATATACCAGGATTGAAGGGAGGGCCAGCATATATACCAGGATTGAGGAGAGGGCCAGCATATATACCAAGATTGAGGGGAGGGCCAGCATATATACCAGGATTGAGGGGAGGGCCAGCATATATACCAGGATTGAGGAGAGGGCCAGCATATATACCAGGATTGACGGGAGGACCAGCATATATACCAGGATTGAGGGGAGGGCCAGCATATATACCAGGATTGAGGGGAGGGCCAGCATATATACCAGGATTGAGGGGAGGGACAGCATATATACCAGAATTGAGGGGAGGGCCAGCATATATACCAGGATTGAGGAGAGGGCCAGCATATATACCAGGATTGAGGGGAGGGCCAGCATATATACCAGGATTGACGGGAGGACCAGCATATATACCAGGATTGAGGAGAGGGTTATTGTGTTTGGCCACCTTAACTTGTGTGTGCAAGTCACAGATGACCACAGGTATTTAGACTCTTTGCAGTGTATGAGCAGCACTGTAGAATTGGTGTCTGGATGCACCATTATGTATTTTACACTTTTTCAGAGAGTGAGAAATATTCTGTATGTAGTATGTGGTAATTGTCTGTATATCCTGTACTCCATGTGTGTATGTGTAAGTAGTAGCTGTGCATAATATAAATATATATGGTTTTATCTTTATTAAAGGCTATGGAGTCCCACATTTCTTCCATGGTATGCATCGCCTTCTCCAGGGAAAACTCCTAATAAGAAAACACAGAAACTTTTCACTAGTAGCAGATTCCTCTTTGTTCCGACAAAGATGGGGGAGCAGCATATATACAAGGATGGGGGGCAGCATATATACAAGGATGGGGGAGCAGCATATATACAAGGATGGGGGAGCAGAATATATACAAGGATGGGGGAGCAACATATATACAAGGATTTGGGGGAGCACATACAAGGATGGGGGAGAAGCATATATACAAGGATGGGGAAGCAGGATATATGCAAGGATGGGGGAGCAGCATATAAACAAGGATGGGGAGCAGGATATATACAAGGATGGGGGGTAGCACATACAAGGATGGGGGAGAAGCATATATACAAGGATGGGCAAACAAATACCAGGATGGAAGGGGGAGCATATTTTTTCTATCTGCTGTCTCATGCCCCTGCTGCTGTTTGTGGCTGCTTTTGGTTCCCCTCGCCTGCTCTATGTATGAGTTGTTTTTCTAAACTAAAACCTCAGCATTCTGGTTAAATGACCGTGTTGGCACTATGGGATAAATCAGTGGGTTTTTGGTTGCAGTTTGGGCTCTCGGTCTGTAAAAGGTTCGCCATCACCGACCTAGGATATTTTGGAGATATTGTCACTGCAGTATTCAGGTGTCACCATCTAGAGGTCGAAATGCAAATTACTACATGGATTCTTAAATTAAGAAATAGGGAGTCACATAGCAAGAGTGATTTGTATCATACTATCAAAAAATACTGCATCTTTTTGTAAAAGCATCTCATATACAGTACTGTGCAAAAGTTTTAGGCAGGTGTGGAAAATATGCCGCAGAGTAAAAAGCTTTAAAAATAGAAGTGATAATAGTTTATTTTTAAGAACAGTTATTAGGCTATGTTCACATGCTGCGTTTTTTCAACCCTTTGCATAACTAATAATCTTTATAATAATAATAATCTTTTTATTTATATAGCGCCAACATATTCTGCAGCTCTTTACAATTCAGACAATTTACAGACATTCTGGGCGCTGTCCCCATTAGGGCTCACAATCTACATTCCCTATCAGTATGTCTGATACAAATGGAAGCAAGGGGACCCTCTGGGTTCTGTTATAGGACGGAAAATAATACTCCAATATTCGCAGTGGGTTTTTCTGCTGCAATTACTGAACATGTGCACATACCCTTATGACGTTTCTTTATATTTTAGTGGTTAAAAAAAAATTCAGACCCTTAAATTGTTTGTTCCTCCATATTCTGAGACCTGCATCTTTTCGCTCATGGAGCTGAGTGAGGTCTTGGTTATTTTTCGCTGGGAGCTGATGCTTTTAACCCCTTCACCACCTTGGGTTTTTCCATTTTTGCGTTTTCGTTTTTTGCTCCCCTTCTTCCCAGAGCCATAACTTTTTTTTTCCTTCTTCATGTTTAACATATTGTCTGAATAATTTAATATTTCGATAGATCGGACTTTTTAGTCATGACTAGTGTTGAGCATTCCGATACTGAAATATCGGGTATCGGCCGATATTCGCGGTATCGGAATTCCGATACTTAATTCCGATACTTTTACAATATCGAATACCGGAATCGGAAGTTCCCATAATGCCTGAGCTCTGCAGTGTCTGTGAAGGATGACAAGTTGGATGGCAGCGCGATCCAGCCTGTCATCAGAATGCCATCCCAGCGGGGGAGAATTCTCCTGATTGTTTAAAAGCCGGCGCGCGGTAAAAAGTCGCCGGCTTTTAAACAATCACACAGCCCCATACTGCTTCCCCGCAGCCTCCCACCCCGATCCTCTGCTCCCCTCGCCACCTCCCATCCCAATCGTAAATTAGGACCGGGTGGGGAGCGCAGCACCAAGGAGCGAAGGACCCGGGCGGGGAAGCCGGCAGTGAAAAGACTTCACCGCCGGCTTTCCCGTTCTGTGCTGCGCTTTCCCGCCGGTTATTTCAAATGAACAGCTGAGGTATCAGGTGATGCTGATCAGCTGTTCATTTGAAGTCGCCGCGGTGCCCTCAGAGGGTTCATGTGAGTTCATGCTTGACTGCATTGCATGAACTCACATGAACTTTCCCACGGCCGCCCAGGTCAGCCTCACCTCCCAGACCATCAGACCGGTCATGATTAGTGTGTGTGCGTGTGTGTGCGGGTGTCTGTGCGATGTCTGCGAGTGTGTGCGGGGTGTCTGTGCGATGTTTGTGCGGGTGTGCGCGGTGTCTGTGTGTGCAGGCAGACATAGGCCGATGTGACACTACTACTCCCATCAGCCTATGTCTGTCCCCGGTCCACTCGTGCTAGCAGGATCAGCTCGATGGGAGCAGTAGTTCCCATCAGCCTGATCCTGCTATTTAAATTGCCCTACTGTGTACCCAATAAATTTTAAATACATGTCTTTGGTGGCCAGTGGTTACCTACAATAAATTAGTTCATACATTACCTGTCCCCGCCGATCGCCACCTAAAATAAAGTAAAAAATAAAAAACTACACCTATACTCACCTAGACACCTAATTCCCCGAAGCCATCGATCTCCTGTAATAAAATATAAAATAATAAACCACAACCTTATCCTTACCCCTCCGTAGTAGTCCACGAGTGTCCCACGAAGATCTCCAGTTTAGAGCAGCCACATAGAATGTGACCGCTCTGAACCGCCGCCGCCGCTAGAATGACGGGGCCGTAAGGGTTCACCGGAGTTCAGGCAGCGCTGCTCCGGTTAGCTCCTTTACGGCCCTGCTGTATCGTGAGAAATTCCCACGGTACAGCACTGCTGTAAAGGAGGTCTCCGGAACAGCGCTGACTGAATGCACTCCGGTGACCTCAGTCAGGGGCTCCCGCTGCCGGGAGCGGACGTGTTCGCGGCAGCGTGAGCTTACAGCAGCCATGCACAGCTGTCACCATCTCCAGATGTGACAGCTGTGCATGGGAGATCAGCACAGGAACGTGGACAGGTAACTATTATTTTTAGTAAACTAAGAATTAAATAAAATGGTCTGTTTTATTTCAAATAAATTATTTTTTTCTGGGTGTAGTGTGTGTTTTCTTTTTAACACTTTGTAGGTTAGTAATGGGGGTGTCTTATAGACGCCCATCATTACTAACCTGGGCTTCATGGCAGCTGGCGCTGACATGAACCCCAACCCTATTACCCCCTGCCACCGCACCAGGGCAGCGTGGAAGAGCGAGGCTAAGTGCCAGAATTGGCGCAACCTATGGATGCGCCATTTCTGGGGCGGCTGACGGCTGGTGTTTCTAGCCTGGGAGGGGGCCAATATTCATGGCACCCTTCCTGGGCTATTAATATCAGCCCCCAGCTGTCTGCCTAGCCTTTGCTAGCTATTAAAATATGGGGGATCCCACGCCATTTCTTTTTTAAATAAATCCTTTATTTTAACACTAAATGACATTTGAGGAGTTAATAAAGATGCAGTCCCTAAATTATTATTTATTTTTTAATTAATTTTTCCTAAAACTTTTGACGTGGGCTTCGCCATATTTTTGTATGCCAGCCAGGTACAGCATCCAGCTTCTATGAACGCGCCATTTTCCGGGGCGGCTGCAGACTGCAATTTTCAGCGGGGGGGGCACGGTGAGCGCAGGAAGCCACCCGTGCGCCCGAATTCATGCTGACGTGGAGGGATCAGGCCGCAGAGGGGTACCGGCCCCAGACTAGTGGAGAACAACCAGGCTCAGCTAGTCAACCGGAGGCTGCAGCATTTGCAAGGTGTTGCAGCCAATATTCACAATTTATTTCAATTAAAGGACTTTATTCTGGGTGTTTGTGTTTTTCTTTAACTTTGACTATGGGGTTAGTAATGGGGGTGTCTTATAGACGCCTCTCCATTACTAATCTGGGCTTGATGTCAGCTGGCATTATAAGCTGACATCAACCCCAGCCCTATTACCCCACTGCCACCGCTACAGGGCAGTGGGAAGAGCGAGGCTAAGTGCCAGAATTGGCGCATCCTATGGATGCGCCATTTCTGGGGCGGCTGACGGCTGGTGTTTCTAGCCTGGGAGGGGGCCAATATTCATGGCACCCTTCCTGGGCTATTAATATCAGCCCCCAGCTGTCTGCCGAGCCTTTGCTAGCTATTAAATTAGGGGGGACCCCACGTTATTTTTTTGGGGTGGTTCCCCCATTTTAATAGCTAGTAAAGGCTAGGTATTCAGCTGGGGGCTGATATTAGTAGCCTGGGAAGCTCCGTGGGTATTACCCCCTTCCCATGCTTCAAACATCCGCCCCAGCCGTCTGCTTAACCTCTGCTAGAGACTAAAATTAAGGGGAACCCCACGCCAATTTTTTTTTAAATAAATCCTTTATTTTAACACTAAATGACAAGTACAGTAATCAACACTGTCACTGTACTTCATATATATGTGACTGACATGTTTCTATCTATCTAATCTATGTGTGATTCTCTATTCCTTCTATTCTAAATTGTCGGGTACCGCTGCTGAATTGCCGGCCGGCTTTCTTAAAGAGACGGTGCACGAAAACACTAATATTTTTTTAAATAAATCCTTTACACTAAATGACAAGTACAGTAAGCAACACTGTCACTGTACTTCATATATATGTGACTGACATGTTTCTATCTATCTAATCTATGTGTGAAGCTCTATTCTGTCTGTTATAAATTGTCGGGTACAGATGCTGAATTGCCGGCCGGCTTTCTTAAAGAGACGGTGCATGAAAACACTAATATTTTTTTAAATAAATCCTTTACACTAAATGACAAGTTCTGTCACTGTACTTCATATATATGTGACTGACATGGTTCTATCTATCTAATCTATGTGTGATGCTCTATTCTTTCTGTTGTAAATTGTCGGGTACAGTTGAATGCCGCTGATGAATTGCCGGCTTTTCGCATAATACATTCTACATTATTCTTAGTTGTTTTACTTCATGTAGAATTAACCTACAAGGAAAGAAAGGGTTTATTTTCATTCCGATATTTGTGTCCCATTGACTTGCATTGGTTTCCGGTATCGGAATCGGCGATATCCGATACTTTTTGGGTATCGGCCGATCCAATCCGATACGATATTTCCTGATATCGGAAGGTATCGCTCAACACTAGTCATGACAATATCAATTTTTTTTCCATTTTTCCATTTTTGAATGGGGACAAAGGAGGTGCAGTTTTTTATACAGTTTTATTTTTTAAATGGAACCTATCATGTGAAAAAACGCTATCAACCTGCAGATGTGGGGTTACTCTGAACTTGCTCGGCGCCCGCACTTTGAGCCCCGCTGCCAGGAGGAAGCTTTATTCCTCCCGGCATTGGTGTAACCGCACCCCCCGGCATTGATTGACAGCAGCTCAGCAGTACGACCGGACGACAGTCAGTGCTGGAGGCGCCACTCTCTATGTACAGAGCAGTGACTGAACCCGCGCCACCGCACCTATGACTGGAAGCTGACCGCTGCCAGGAGGAATACACATAATTTCCTCCCAGCAGCGGGGCTCTAAGTGCCAGGGCCAGACAGGTTCAGAACGCTATTAACCTGCAGATTAACCCTGTTTTTTCACGTGAGAGGTTCCCATTTTTTTATTTCTACTTTTTTTGTACCACTAGGGGATCTCAACCTGCAATTGTTCGATTGCTTACACTATACTTACCGGCTGCCACAGAGGTACTGCATCTCACCCAGAGGTGTGGTACTCCACACTCAAGTAAGGACGGAGTACTACCCGGGACCCACACACCCACATCCAATATTCTTCACTACAGTAGGGAAGGGCGAGATTGATCCTAAGGGAGAGCAGTCCCTGGTCCCTAGCTGGAGGTGGAACTAGGTACAGGAGGTGGGTGGAGGAAGAAGTTCAGGGGAGCACAGACAGAAAGAGTATAAAAGACAAGGGAAACCATCTAGAAGCGGACAGTACAGTGAGGAGCTCAGTTGGGAGTGGGAGCTCAGGAGAGCAAGGAAGGAGAGAGAGGAGTCGGACCTAGTAAGAGAAGCCCAGGAGGAGAGTGAGAGAAGACGGGAGCAGCGAGAGAAAGGCTCCAGAGACAGAGGGGATCCCAGGGCCACGGTGAGCGCAGGAAGCCACCCGTGCGCCCGAATTCATGCTGACGTGGAGGGATCAGGCCGCAGAGGGGTACCGGCCCCAGACTAGTGGAGAACAACCAGGCTCAGCTAGTCAACCGGAGGCTGCAGCATTTGCAAGGTGTTGCAGCCAATATTCACAATTATATCGCTGAAAAGGTGGCCACATAGGGTACAGGAGATTGCAAGTTGCCCGACAAGGCCCGAGGCCACTGGCTTGGGACACTGATTGTGAGGCGCAGGGTAGGAGGGTGAGAACCAGCGCTGTGAGATGACCAGGAAAGGTACATTGAACGGGGTCCCGTCCAAGTGCTCCTGAGGTACCTTAGAGTTTGCTGGATCACTACCCCGGAGGACACAGGGCGACATGGGAAGTTGCACACTGGTGACTGTAACCTGAGGAACTTAACAACTGTGAGTAAAACCTGAAGACTGCACCCCACTGTGTCCTTGAATAATTGCTGCGTCATCACCTGCATTACACCGCACCAACAACATCTACCTTCAAAATTAATCTTATTCTGCCCTGGGGCTAAGCTCTGCCTGTGGAGAGCTGAATCAACTCTGCTGCGTCACCTTCAGCTCCAGTGGATCTGCACCACAGCGGCGGCCCCATATAGCCGCATACCACAGGTGGCGTCACAAACATTATCTCTAAAAAACTTTATTCCCCTTTTACTTTTCCTTTAATTTGACCACCCGGGGCCACGGACCGGGTCACTGCCACCGTGACATCCCCAGCACCAACCGGCCCAGCTACCGAGTACCCCACAGCCCCAGGGGGCGCGTCAGTAACCCATCAGCTCCCTGCAATCGCCATTCAGTGATTGACAAAGGCATTTAGATGGATAAACCTCAGCGATCGGAGCGAGCTCCGGTTGCTGCAGTTACAGGCAGTTTTTGGCTGTGTAGCACAGCCGGCATCTGCTACATATGATGTGAGCTCTACTACTGAGTTGGTTTCATACAGGCCTTAGAGACCTGGGACAAAACTACATCATGGGTTAAAGGGAACCTGTCATGTAAAATAACACTATTAACCTGCAGATATGGGATATGGGGTAAATCTGCAAGTAATAGCATTGTGACACTGTGCGGTGCCTGCACTGAGAGCCCCGCTGCCAGGAGGAAATTAACTTTATGTCACCCAGCAGCCTCTCTCTGTCAGTCACAGGGGCGGCGCCTGCGCGGTTTCAATCATCGCTCTGTGTATAGTGAGCGGCAGCTGTAGAAAACCCAATATCCAAATGCCATTTTATGGGAATCTGAAGTTCTGTATTCTCATCCATTAGTCAGAATGAAAACGACCACCAAACAGCGTTTCCTGCCCTGGAGGACCCAACACTTCCATGATTTCCAGGTACAGCCCAGTGATTACAGAGAATCATGTGTAATACTTCATTTCTCCTTTGGAGGTGCTGTAGGGAAATTCAGCACCTGCTGCCGGGTACTCGCTTACTGCAGAAGGGATCAGTTTGGTCTTTATCCGCAGCACATTGGGGTTTCACCTCTGACCCATATGGAGAAACCTTACATGAGACCGTACGACCCCATCAAGACTCAGGGGCGAAACCCACATTCACTACATGGACGACCGATGGAATAAAGACAAGAACAACGATGTAGGGGGTAAACGAAAGATTTTATTTATAGATGGGGTTATTATATGTTATAGTATCATGTATATGTGTAAATTATTCTTCTATCAGAATAATCCTATTTATGGGCCGCGTTGATCCAGAGGAAGGCGAAAACCCCCTGTTAGGAATAAGCCAATTGTCCTCATATCAGGGGGAAAAATTCCTTCCTGACCCCAAATATGGCGATCAGAATAAATCCCAGGATCAAGGGCTGAGACCGAAAATAAATTAATTTCTAAAAAATGTATTAAACTATTTATCTTTTCCTTATTTAAGTTCAGAGCTACGGTATATATTATACATTATCTGAAAATCTACCTATACTTTAAAATGTTTTTATGTATTTATAATAAGCCATTAATCTGGGAATTACTTATATAGCTGTCAGTTTATATCTATTTAAGGCCGTGTTGATCCAGAAGAAGGTGAAAAATTCCTTCCTGATCCCAAATATGACGATCGGGATGAATCCCAGGATCAAGGGCTCATAGCTAATGTGTGATACGTAAGTGTACATTTTTTATTTAAATATTTAATTATTTTCAATTTTTGGACTAATTTATTTTTATATTTATATTAAATAATTTTTCTTAAACCAAAAAATAAATTATTTTTTTAGATATTTTTTCATTATAAATATAAGAACCTACTTATTTCTTCTATTTTATTAAACCTATCTATGGGCCGTGTTGATCCAGAGGAAGGCGAAAACCCCATGTGAGAAATGGGCCAATTATTCTCATGACGGGGGAAAAATTCCTTCCTGACCCCAAATATGGCGATCAGATTAAATCCCAGGATCAAAGGCTCGTACCTCCCTGTGTGTAGTGGAAGTGAGATTTTTAAAATATATATTTACATTTTTTAATTTAGACTAAAAATGTTTTTGGTTTGTGTAAAATAAACTATTTTTGAATTTTATTTTTTTAAACTTATTTTTTTGCACTACTTATGTGTGAATCTACTTATTGATATATTACTAAACCTATTTAAGGCCGTGTAGATCCAGAGGAAGGCAAAAACCCCCTATGAGGAATGGGCCAATTATCCTCATATTAGGGGGGAAAATTCCTTCCTGACCCCAAATATGGCGATCAGATTAAATCCCAGGATCAAAAGCCGAAATCTCTATCTACGTCCTATGTGTCTATGTGTGTGTGCCTATACCTGTAGTGTAGTGTAGGGTCTACACCTATCATGTACTGTGGATGTGACGGATGATGGGTGCAGTACTTACCCGGCCTGCGCTGAGGTAAGTTCAGGGATAATGGCCTATATTATACTATTGTTCCTGAACTCACCAGATGGAAACTTAGCACAGGCCGCTCCTGGGGCGCAGAAGACCTTCGGGCTGGAGGGATCTCAGATGCCAGCCATGGATTGGAGGAGGCCAAGTCAAGGGCCTGGTGCAGCGACACGATGGCAGTGGTCCGACATGAAGGTGTTAATGAGAGACATGATGTTCTAGGGCAGCCGAGGTGACAAACAGCAGCAGAGATGTGAGGTACGGGTCAGGAGGCAAGAAGTTCTGGGCAGTTGGCACGGGTTCATCCTGCAAGACATAAGGAGGAAGACATTTCAATAACTTCTATCTTCAGGATCTTCTGTTATCTTAGAGGAATGGTCATTATAATGAACCATTCCCCTATGTAACATCAGATATAATGTACACATCTAATGATCGGTGTCCTGTGTGTACAGCGGTCACTCACCAGATGGTCGTGGATTCTTTCACAGCCCAGATATTCTCATCCACCTAAGAATGACAGAGACATAGTCATTGACAGAAACAGTGGGAGAAGACAAAGATGGTCATAATGGCCACAAGGTGAGAAGAACATTTGATGGGATTTATCCTCACAGAGGATGATCTTACCGGGCCCAGCTTGATGACACATAATTGAATCCGGCCACGGGGTTAAAGGCTTTCTTATCCTCCGGCCACTGCAGATGATGGTTCTCCAGAACTGGCCTGAATGGTATAAATGGCGGCTTTGCTCTCCTTTTCTCTAGATCCTCCCAGCCGATGTTGGTAAAGAATGGATGCTCTCTGATGTTACCGCACACATCCAAGCGCTTCTCAGGATTTTTGCACAGCAGCTTCTTGATAAGATCTTTCAAGTCAGCATCAAGCCAAGATGGAATTTCAGGCTCTCCTCTGGTTATCGCTGTGTAAGCCATTTTGCTGACGGAGCCAGTGTAAAATGGGGAGCGTCCTGTTGCCATCTTGGACACCACAATCCCCAGGCTCCACCAATCCACTGCTGTGCCATATCCTTTTTTGAGAAGCACCTCAGGGGCCATGAAGTGGAAAGTGCCCGTCACTCCAGAGATGTTATTGGAGGAGGTGACCCCATCTTGGGCGAGCCCCAGGTCAACTACACGGATGTGGCCATCGGCATCCAACATGATGTTTACTGGCTTAATATCTCTGCAATGAAATAAGAAAACATAATAAGAAATCTGCCCCATGATACAGGAGATGGAAAATGGGTCACTGCAAGATCAGGTGGACTAGGCAGACTGGAGCCCAGGAAAGTTGGGGGCAATTTTTTGAGCATGTAGAGGGGACAGAGAGAAGGAGGAAAGTTGTGCTTACCGGTGGACGATGTTGTGTCCGTGGAGGAACTGGAGACCACATACAATCTCTGCTGTGTAGAATCTGATGGAGAGAACAGAGTGTAGTATCAATGTCATCGCTGATACCTCCTTCCCTCCTGGGCTACATGACCTGCCAGTCCTCTCCCAGCTACATTTCCACCTCTGCTTTTATTTTCACCCCTCTGCTTTCTTTTTGGTATATCTTCCTCATACTCACCTTACGCTGTCGATGTTCAGGCAGCCGCACATGTCAATCAAAGCCTCGAGGCTGCCGCCGGACAGATACTCTGTGATGAAATACGCCAGCTTCCGAGACTGCTGTGCGGCATAGAGGTGACATAAGAATGGGCAGTCTCGGGCCGCCAGGAGTATCCGCCGCTCTCTCATAAGGATGTTTTCCTTCACCTTCTTTTTCTTGATCATTTTTACAGCCATAAAGATGTTTCGGCTGGGGACTGATGTCAGGACCACCTGAAGAAAGAAATAGGGAATGCTTAGAAAATGTGTATGGGAGGTGAACAGCTGGTTTATCACTGCACAAGAAACGGGTGGGCTGAGTGGTGTGTGAGTCTGATGGTAATGGGGCGCCCCTGAGGGTTCTGTCGCCACAGGGGTACTGCATCTCTTTAATGAGGTGTGGTATCTCCTCTCCGAGGTAAGGATGGAGCACCTGTCAGGACCCCACCTCTGCATTCAACACTACACCTCTCCCACCTGTAGGGTTCTTATATGCACCAGGGTGCTGCCCCAGCCAGGATAAGAGGAGATGGGGAGAACCAAAGATAGGGGGAACCTAGTAGTGGGTGAGGATGGAGGACACACCAGGAGGTTACACTTGCTAATACATATTTAATAAACGGCCATCTTAGGTTCAAGGTCTTTTGATTGAGATCTTCATCGCTGAACTTGGCTTTCTGCTAGAACCTGCAGCTGTTGAAGATACACGGTCCTCGTACTCTGGCCTTGAGGCGAGGAGCGGGTTAGAGTTAACGGCTGTCTCTACCCGGTCAAGGTCCCTACCTAAGAAGGCCTGGAGTGGAGCGGAGGAGTAAAGCTCCACAGGCAAAAGGATCCCAGGGAATTCAGACGGAGCGGTTTACGCCACCTGTACTCTTCATTCTGGCCTAGTCAGAGGGACTCCTGCTGCAAGAGGGGACCGGCACCCGTTATCTGACTTTGTTACTTCACGTCCTAGTCAGAAAAGCTCCGGAGGCTTGGTGGATCCCACCAGGTAACAGACGGAGCGGAGTCGCCACCCGTACCCTTGTTCTGTGAGTAACCAGAGGTAGACCCAGCCTTACTACACGCACCACACACGAACAGGAGAGGACCTAGTGGGAGTTTCTAGGAACACTCTGGTGCTGGGGTTCCTGATTGATGCACCCGAACTACCCGGAGAGTGCCGAACCCCCTTTCCTGGTGGCCGCAGCGCGCCGTGAGGAGCAAGGAGAAGCCTTGCAGCTGACCATTGACAACGTGAGTAAAGCTTGGAAGACTGCATCCATTGCCTCCAGTCCTTTATTCTAGCGCGACACCACACCACAACATACAACCCACTACTACTCTCCTGATCCCTCTTCGCTGCCCTGAGGCCCTGCTCCGCCTGTGGGGAGTAGTACCATCTGCTGCTGCCACGACATCCCACCTCAGAGGACTGCTGCAGCGCTGTTGGCAATCACCAGACACCACAGGTGGCGTAGTCGAGTACCTTTCCATCATCCCTCCTAGCCCGTATTTTTATGTGACAACCCTGGGCACGGAGCGGGCCTAGGTCACAACTGCAACCACCCGGCTCCGAGTACCCCAACTCTCAGGGTGGGCTAGCGAGCGAGTCCCCGTGAGGGGAGGCGTCACAGTAACCTGGACCTTATAGCTGAGCAAAGCTAATCTATCGGCATAATGCATTATCTGCTCCATGAATGCTCTATGGAGAGGTCTTAAAGGGTATTCCATTATCACCATATGGGAACAAATAGGACAAACACTGGATGGCACTTTGAGCTGGTTGGAGTCAGTATTGGTCTTATATCAATGTGCAACTGATTTAAAGTTTACTGAAACATAGAGGGCAATGTATATATTGTATCCTGATAGGAGCATATATGTGTGGCGCCCCATAGGTACTGCATCTCACCCAGAGGTGTGGTATCCCACTCTCAGGTAAGGATGGAGTACTGCCCGGGACCCACACACTTTTATCCATTAGACTCCACTTCAGAGGGAAGGGCGAGATTGCTCCTAAGGGAGAGCAGAGTCCCTGGTCTCTAGCTGGAGGGTGGAACCATGTAGTGGGTGTGGGTGGAAGAAGTAGTTTAGGGGAGCACTTCAGTAGGTGTATAAAAAGGGGAGCCATCTTGAGAGAGTGTGGTCAGTCTGAGAGAGAGATAGTTGGGAGCAGGAGCTCTGGAGGAACTCTGCTCAGGAGGAGAGGAGGAAGGAGCGGGTCTAGTCTGGGAGGCCCAGGAGAACAGACTGAGAGAGAGGATGGGAGCAGAGGGAAGGCTCCAAGAGGAACAGGGGGGATCCCAGGGGCACGGGAAGTGCGGATGCCTCCCGTGCGCGCGAATTTACCAGGAAGTGGAGGGACCAGGCCGCAGAGGGGACCGGCCCCTAACTAGTGGAGAACTACAAATCTCAGCTAGAAACCAGAGGCTGCTGTACTTGCAAGGTGCAGCTGCCAACCACCACAATTACATCGCCAAAAAGGTGGTCACAGAAGGTCCAGGGGACTGCAGGTCGCCCGACAAGATCCGAGGCTACCGGCTTGGGGCACTGATTGTGAGGCGCAGGGCAGGAGGGTGAGAGCCAGTGCAGGAAGACGACCGAGGAAGGCACGTAGAACGGGGTCCCATTTAAGTATCCATTTAAGTACTCCTGAAAAAGGAAGGCACATAGAACGGGGTCCCGTTTTAGTACTTCGTTTAAGTACTCCTGAAAGAGGGATTGCTGAACCCCTTCCTTGGTGAACGCAGGGCAAAGTGGGTGGTTATAAGCTGGCAGTTGTAACCAGGAGCAGCGTGATAACTGAGTAAAATCTGAAGACTGCACCCCACTGTGTCCTTGAATAACCATCACCAGCCCTGCACTACACAGCACCAGCAACATCTACCTCATAAAATCACTATATCCTGCCCTGGAGCATAGCTCTACCTGTGGAGAGCTGAACCAACTCTGCTGCATCACCATTAGCTCCAAGGGATCTGCACCGCAGCGGCGGCTCCATATAGCCGCATACCACAGGTTGCGTCATGAACATTAAACTATAAAAACTATAATCCCCTTTTATTGACCGGCCTGGGTCACGGACCGGGTCACTGCCACTGTGACATCCCCTGCACCGACCGGCCCGGCACCGTGCACCCCACGGCCCAGGGGGCACGTCATATGGACCAGGGCATGGACGGAAATAAACCTTGTCCCCCCAACTCCCCACAGATGTGATCCCAGAGATCAGCTCTTCAATGAATCAGAATACCCATTTATAGAATAGATGAGCTAATATGTGAAATAATCATGAGCTCAGGGGAGCGTCTGGATGTTTTTTCAGTCATCCCATAGAAGAGCACTTCAATGAATATATATCTACAGAACAGGGCCAACCCAAGGTTTCCATGGGCACCGGGTGAAAAAGTCTAAGTGGGCCCCTTTAACACATACCACCATTCATGATGCACAGATACGGTAGAGAAATATAGGTATAGTACAATGCCAAAGATTTCACTTACATGAGTGATATCTATTGTAAATTCTACAATAACTCAGAAACCGGCGAATCCTCGCAACGCACAGTGCAGACCGGACAGTATAGACCTCCATACAGTATTATACGCACCACATAGTCCTTCATACAGTATTATGGAACCAACATAGTCCTCCATACAGTATTATGGGCACCACATAGTCCTCCATACAGAATAATGGGCCCCACGTAGTCCTCCATACAGTATTATAGGCACCACATAGTCCTCCACACAGTATAATGGCCCCACATAGTCCTCCATACAGTATTATGGGCACCACATTGTCCTCCATACAGAATAATGGGCCCCACGTAGTCCTCCATACAGTATTATAGGCACCACATAGTCCTCCATACAGTATAATGGCCTCACATAGTCCTCCATACAGTATTATGGGCACCAGATAGTCCTCCATACAGTATTATGGGCACCACATAGTCCTCCATACAGAATGATGGGCCCCATATAATGCTCCATACAGAATAATGGGTATCATATATTGCTCCATACAGTATGGGCCCAATATAATACTCCATATAGAATGGGCACCATGTAATGCTCCATACATAATGGGCCCCATATTTTGCTCCATACATAAAAAAAATCAAATACTCACCTCTCCTCGCTGGCCGCTGCTCTGCTTCGGACTCCTCAGTGTTAGCGTCTTCTGGCTCTGAGCACTTCTCAGTACAGAGGGTGCTTCTGTAGTGACGTCATCGCTCCCTCTGTCCTATGACAATGTGGCGCCCCTGAGGGTTCGACTGCCACAGGGATACTGCACTTCTTTAATGGAGTGTAGTATTCCTCCTCTGAGGTAAGAACAGTGTGATGGTCAGGACCCCACCTCCACATCCAACACCACACTTCTCCCACCAGAGGGGGCTAGAATGCACTAGGTGCTTCCCTCTTGGGTACTCGAGAGACTGGGGAACCAAGAGATAGGGGAACCATTTAGTGATTTAGTGGGTGAGGGTGGAGGACTCACATTTTAGTGACAATAATTCATATTTAATACACAGCCATCTTGGTCATTGGTCGTCGTCTTTTGGCAGTCTGTCCTTTGCAATGGTTCTTTGACTGTCCTCTACTGTGATCTCCCACCCTGAGCGTGGATCCTGTGTGGACCTGCAGCTGATGGAGACACAGCTCCCATACCTTGACCTTGGGTCGAGGGGCAGGTTGCAGATAATGTATGTCTCAACCCGGTCAAGGACCATGACCAAGAAGGCCCGGAGCTTAAGAGTGTAGCTCCACCGCAAATGGATCCCAGGGAGGATGCAGACGGAGCGGTGTACGCCACCTGTCCTCGCTATGCTGATCTATTCAGAGGGATTCCGGCTGCAAGAGGGGTACCGACACCCGACCTTGCTACTCCACGTCCTGGTCGGGAAAGCCCGGTAGGCCCGGAGGATCCCACCGGGTAATGGAAGGAGCGAAGCTGCCACCCGTACCCTGTTTCTGAGAGGAGTTCAGAGGGAGACCTGGCCTATCTACAGGAATGGACCCAGTCTGAAGTCTAGGAACACTCTGGTGTGGGGTCCTGATTAAACACTTGTATTACTCGGAGGTGGTTGGACCCTCGTTCCTGGTGACCGCAGAACTCCGCGAGGAGCAGGGAGAAGCATTTCAGCTGTACTCTTCAACGTGAGTAAAAACCCTGGAAGTTAACCCCTATGGCCTCCGGACTCTTTATTCGGCACTACTCCGCACTACACGCCACAAGAACTCCTAGACTACTACCCCCTCCATCCTGTCTCTCTGCCCTGAGGCCCTGCTCCGCCTGTGGGGAGTAGTAACAACGACGGCTGCCGTAAAATCCCGCCTCAGAGGACTGCAGCAGCGCTGGTGGCCTTCACCAGGTGCCACAGGTGGCGTAGTGGAGATCAGCCACTCAACCTGGATAAGCCCGTACCATCCCTTTTTAATGTGACGGCCCTGAGCACGGAGCGGGTCCGGGCCACGGCTGCACCCCATCTACAACATAGGACCCGGCTCCGAGTCCCCCATCTCCCAGGGTAGGGCTTTCGTGAGGCGTCACAACATCACAGAGTCAGAAGACGCCGAAGACACCGGAGCTGTGGTGGAACAGGGAGAGGTAAGTATTGCAAGTGCCGGTGCCCTGAGCAAGCGGGGGGGCCCCTCTCACGGGCTTTGGCACCAAACTCCGCTTACTCACAGGCAGGAGTGGGCTGGGCCTGGGGGAAGAGGGGCAAATGCCCCCCGGGCCAGTTCCCCAGCAGAGGCTTTGAGCCGTCGGCTGCCAAGAAGACAGCAGCCAGCACTTTAATTGTATATAAGTGCTGGTCCGGCCATCCCTGTATTGCCGGCTGTGTGACCCTATCTCTTGAACTCAGTAGCACGCCGGCCTGCTGGGTCTTCACCGGAGAGAGGTCAGCAGGGGCCAGGGCAGGAGGTCAGGGCTGGATCCTGAGTGTCTTGTGTCAGCGATGCTCTGAGGTCTCATGAGTTATTACTGCAGCTTCATCAGGTCGCGCTGTCTGTAGCCAGATCTGCAGGAAAGTCCCAGAGCCACTGCAGACTGTATACATACTCCAACACTGACTGCTCCTGAGCCTGGATCCAGGACATCATACATTATATATACTGCTATACATGATAATATGTGATGTTCTGTAGCCAGGTCCAGGTGTAATCAGTAAGGGTGTATTCACACTGCGCTCTGGCGCTCGTTCATTGGTCCCGCTGAGGCCTACTTCCGAATCCCCAGCAAAACGGTATATAATATATATACAGCTGTCATATACTATCCTGTATATACCATCAGATGTCTGTACACATAGTATAATATACAGCAGTCACATACTATCCTGTATATACCATCAGATGTCTGTACACATGGTATAATATGTAGCAGTGACATACTATCCTGTATATACCATCAGATGTCTGTACACATTGTATAATATACAGCAGTCACATACTATCCTGTATATACCATCAGATGTCTGTACACATAGTATAATATACAGCAGTCACATACTATCTTGTATATACCTTCAGATGTCTGTACACATAGTATAATATACAGCAGTCACATATTATCCTGTATATACCATCAGATGTCTGTACACATAGTATAATATACAGCAGTCACATATTATCCTGTATATACCATCAGATGTCTGTACACACAGTATAATATACAGCAGTCACATACTATCCTGTATATACCATCAGATGTCTGTACACACAGTATAATATACAGCAGTCACATACTATCCTGTATATACCATCAGATGTCTGTACACATAGTATAATATACAGCAGTCACATACTATCCTGTATATACCATCAGATGTCTGTACACATAGTATAATATACAGCAGTCACATATTATCCTGTATATACCATCAGATGTCTGTACACATAGTATAATATACAGCAGTCACATACTATCCTGTATATACCATCTGATGTCTGTACACATAGTATAAAAACAACAGTCACATATTATCCTGTATATACCATCAGATGTCTGTACACATAGTATAATATACAGCCGTCACATACTATCCTGTATATACCATCAGATGTCTGTACACATAGTATAATATACAGCAGTCACATACTATCCTGTATATACCATCAGATGTCTGTACACATAGTATAATATACAGCAGTCACATATTATCCTGTATATACCATCAGATGTCTGTACACATAGTATAATATACAGCAGTCACATACTATCCTGTATATACCATCAGATGTCTGTACACATAGTATAATATACAGCAGTCACATACTATCCTGTATATACCATCAGATGTCTGTACACATAGTATAATATACAGCAGTCAGTCACATACTATCCTGTATATACCATCAGATGTCTGTACACATAGTATAATACACAGCAGTCACATACTATCCTGTATATACCATCAGATGTCTGTACACATAGTATAATACACAGCAGTCACATACTATCCTGTATATACCATCAGATGTCTGTACACATAGTATAATACACAGCAGTCACATACTATCCTGTATATACCATCAGATGTCTGTACACATAGTATAATATACAGCAGTCACATACTATCCTGTATATACCATCAGATGTCTGTACACATAGTATAATATACAGCAGTCACATATTATCCTGTATATACCATCAGATGTCTGTACACATAGTATAATATACAGCAGTCACATACTATCCTGTATATACCATCAGATGTCTGTGCACATAGTATAATATACAGCAGTCACATACTATCCTGTATATACCATCAGATGTCTGTACACATAGTATAATATACAGCAGTTACATACTATCCTGTATATACCATCAGATGTCTGTACACATAGTATAATATACAGCAGTCACATACTATCCTGTATATACCATCAGATGTCTGTACACATAGTATAATATACAGTAGTCAGTCACATACTATCCTGTATATACCATCAGATGTCTGTACACATAGTATAATATACAGCAGTCACATACTATCCTGTATATACCATCTGATGTCTGTACACATAGTATAATATACAGCAGTCACATACTATCCTGTATATACCATCAGATGTTATAATATACAGCAGTCACATACTATCCTGTATATACCATCAGATGTCTGTACACATAGTATAATATACAGCAGTCACATATTATCCTGTATATACCATCAAATGTCTGTACACATAGTATAATATACAGCAGTCACATACTATCCTGTATATACCATCAGATGTCTGTACACATAGTATAATATACAGCAGTCACATACTATCCTGTATATACCATCAGATGTCTGTACACATAGTATAATATACAGCAGTCACATACTATCCTGTATATACCATCTGATGTCTGTACACATAGTATAATATACAGCAGTCACATATTATCCTGTATATACCATCTGATGTCTGTACACATAGTATAATATACAGTATTCAGTCACATACTATCCTGTATATACCATCAGATGTCTGTACACATAGTATAATATACAGCAGTCACATACTATCCTGTTTATACCATCTGATGTCTGTACACATAGTATAATATACAGCAGTCACATACTATCCTGTATATACCATCAGATGTCTGTACACATAGTATAATATACAGCAGTCACATATTATCCTGTATATACCATCAGATGTCTGTACACATAGTATAATATACAGCAGTCACATACTATCCTGTATATACCATCTGATGTCTGTACACATAGTATAATATACAGCTGTCACATACTATCCTGTATATACCATCAGATGTCTGTACACATAGTATAATATACAACAGTCACATACTATCCTGTATATACCATCAGATGTCTGTACACATAGTATAATATACAGCCGTCACATATTATCCTGTATATACCATCAGATGTCTGTACACATAGTATAATATACAGCCATCACATACTATCCTGTATATACCATCAGATGTCTGTACACATAGTATAATATACAGCAGTCACATACTATCCTGTATATACCATCAGATGTCTGTACACATAGTATAATATACAGCAGTCACATTATATCCTGTATATACCATCAGATGTCTGTACACATAGTATAATATACAGCAGTCACATACTATCCTGTATATACCATCAGATGTCTGTACACATAGTATAATATACAGCAGTCACATACTATCCTGTATATACCATCAGATGTCTGTACACATAGTATAATATACAGCAGTCACATATTATCCTGTATAGGTGGACGGTTTTGTCTATTTTACAATAGAGGCAAGAATATATTAATCCTTTCCTCATAGATTGTAAGCTTGCGAGCAGGGTCCTATCTTCTCCTGGTATCTGTTGATTTATGTGATCATCGTTATTCTGTAATGTCTTTTATTTTCTGAACAAGTCCCCTCTAAAATGTAAAGTGCTGCGGAATATGTTGGTGCTATAAAATTAAAAAATATTATTATTATATTTTTAATCAATTCTGAAGACATGATGCAATTTACCAGCTGCATACTTTTGTTTCTAACACTCTTTTCAGAGCTCATCTTCCTGTAGTCCCTCTGTCACTGCAGATTGCTGAATCGTGATAGAGCGCTGTGCACACACTGTCACGATTCCTTCGTATTTCACAAGTATGAGTTTGCATAGTTAAGGTCGCATGCCGATTAGTCTCAGACACCTCTCTGAGCAGCTCACTGATAGAAGTGGATGAGAATCTAGTCGGCATTTGACCACAACTATCCCATCATTTCTCCGGCTTTATGTTTTTAAAGTCTTGTACCTTCTGCTCCCTTTATGAAATAGCCATAGGTAAATACAAAAAAGATGGGCCGCTGCTAATGAGCCGCTGCTGTGTGCTTGCGCCCTAGGCCAAAATTTGCCATCCAGCCCCACAGGTCTCACAGTGTGCCAGTGTCCTGACGGTGAGTGTGCTCCCCCGCTTCCTCAGGGCCCTGGCGCTTTCCCGGGTGTGCCGGCTGGTGATGCCGACCCTGCTGCAGAAGACAACGGATGGAGATAACATGGCAAGTATAGGTGATAAAGAAAAATATATAAAAACTTACTTGGCCAAAACTGCCCCTACCCAAGATATCATGGATGGTAAAATTGCTGATGTTAAGCCTGGGGTAGGGGCTGGATGTTCCGGGGTCCCTGCTGCATCCAGGTGTTGGCTGTTCATCCTCCAGTCCATTGCCTTTGGCCTCTCTCCTCTTCTTTGTGATATTCTTGAATCCAGAAGTATCACTGTCCTCTTCTCTCGTCCTCTTGTCTTCTCTCTGCTTCTCGCTTTCTCTGTGTCCAGTAGACGCCATTTGCAGTAATATCTTCCAGTCTGTAGACTTCCGTCCGATCTCTTCAGCCGACAGTTGAAAGTAAACGGCAGTTGGTCGTGTGCAGGCAGCGGCTCATGGCACGCTCTGCCCCATACACTGATGTGGGCATCATGGGGGACAGTTTAGGGTCCAGAGGAACGGCACAGAACTTCATGGCGGCTTCTAGTGCTGTTTTTTTTTATTTCATAATACATTCTTTTTATTCACATTATACAGACTGATAATAATAAGTCAAAAATACATTAAAAAACCTAACATACTATAAAATACCAGCTCTTCCCATTACCAATGTAACTCTAGGGTTTCCATATATTTAAAAAATCATTACTTTTATCTTTCATGTTATAATACTATTTCTCATATATCATGGTTACTAGGGATGATATTTTTAAAATATTTAGAAACCCATGTATCATTTCCATTACACTTCACAAATACTTGGCACTTTGTGTTGTTGTATCACATAAAATCCCAATAAAATACATTTAAGTTTGTGGATGTAACATGGAAAAATCTGGAAAAGTTCACAGGGTATGAATACTTTATCAAAGCCATTTTCTGCAATTTAATAATTTTTTTCACTCCATATTTCCTCTGTTACATTGAGTCTTTTCTACTTATTGAGTATTTTTTACTATCCTTGTATGTTTCCTGGGAACCCCTGCTCTTATTTGGAGTATGGGGGGGGTTGCCCTTTCCGTCCATGACTTGGGACATGGATTGGTCATTTTGCACACGTTGATGTGTTTTTTAGATTTTTGTGATCTGTGGATTTGTTCTGCTTTTCTCTTGATAGCGTTGACAATAAAGATATCCTATTATATATTTGGATGTCCGATCCTTTGTTTTTCTTGTTGACAATATTGTAACTGTGCATTTTTGGCTGCCACTCTGGTCTTTATTTAGGTTGCACCCTCCCAAGAACCAACAAAAATACAACCAATTAACTTAAAGTGAATGTGTCACTGGGTTTTAGCTGCCCCATCTGAGAGCAGCATGATGTAGGGGCTGAGACCCTGATTCCAGTGATATATCACTTAATGGGCTTCTTGCTGCAGTTTTTATGAAATCACAGTTTTCCCTGCAGCAGATCTAGCAGATCTAAAAATGCAGAGCTCTGTATAACCCTGCCCACATCACTGATTGGCACATTTCTGTGTACACTGTGCATAGGCAGAAAGCTGCCAATCAGTGGTGGGGGGCGAGGTTATATAGAGCTCATGAATATGGAGGACTACCTGGCAGCAGGATTAGTAGTCGTCTAGTGATAATTTCCTGTTGAAAAAACAGTGATTTTATCAAAACTACAGCAAGCAGCCCAATAAGTGACGCAACACTGCAATCAGAGTCTCTACATTATGCTGCTCTCAGATTCAGTAACAAAAACCTGGTGACAGATTCCCTTTAACCTATTAATAAAAAAAGACTAGACAAGGTTAGTTTGGATAAAGAATAGGTTACTTAAAACATAAATTAATAAGTCAATAAATATTAAAAACCATGGAATAAATTAATCAGTCAGTAATCAAATAAATAATCAACTGTGACTATCAAAAATGGACCTAGTCCTCCCAGCCTTAGCCAACTGATAGGCATCGCAACAAAAAGAGGGTGGGTGGCCAACGCTGGTGACTTGCTGTGCATGGACTACCCCGGACTTTGGTGAAACTCGGCCTTTTATGCAGAAATATTCCCGCGCTAGCATTAGTTCTCCCATCAGGATAAAGATGCATCTTCCTGCGCAAACAACAGAATCTTCTATAACTTGCTGGTAGAGGATCACAGCTGAGACAACAGTGACTCTGAAATGATAAGTACCATTGCCGAAAAGAGTAGGAGGAGAAATAAGAACGGAAAGGGGAGCACAAATGCAGCCAAAGTATAGCCAAAATTCTTACCTCCAGAACAAATATTCTACTGGGCCTGTAAAACTATGTGTTCCCCCCGCTAACCTCTCTGGGGGCCCTGCCTTGACATTAGTGTCTTACCAGACATTGCTCCTTATCTGAATAATCTGTTCACACTATATTTTTGCCTATTTGACACTACAGACAAAGGACCACCTATTACCAGGTCCTAGAGGGTCCTGTCCCAACTTCTACTACCTCATCTGAAAGAATCCACTTAATGAGTTGGATTTATACTACTTAAGAAGTTGTCCACTACTTTTACATTGATGCCCTATCCTACAAAACTAGTGGACAACCCCTTTAAATATAAGGACTTCTATATGTGCCTTTTTAATGGACATTAACCCCTTTACGACATAGGGCGTTTTAGTACTTTTCTGTGCCCTGGGACTTATGGACCAGATACGTATTAATACGCCCTGGCGATTTCGCCCGCACACAGGCTGTGCGGGCGCGATCATCGCCCCCGGGTGACAGCTGATTGTCACAGCTGACACCCGGGGCTATGTGCAGGGAGCGGTCCCGGTCCAGCTCTGAGGTGGCTACGATAGAGGAGAGCATGGCTTCTCTATCCTCATCTCAGTTGCCTCTGGAACCATGTCTTACCCTGCTTCAACATCTGACCTAGTGAATAATATTGGCCTCACTATGTGTACACCTGATATGCCCAAACAAATCCATCACAGCTGTGCCAGGTGCTGTCTAATCCCAGTGTACATGGTATGAGCTGATCTGTCAACTGATTGGCTGCAGCAGTCACATGTGGTACGGTCATGACGCAGTGGCATACCGCTAACAGCAGATAAACATATGGCTGCTATGAGGCCCATGAATCTGAGGGATCTTGGGTAATCATACTGTTTGTGGGCCATCATACTATTTGGAGGGCTAGGTGGGGGCCATCATACTATTTGGAGGGCTATGTGGGGACCATCATACTATTTGGAGGGCTATATGGGGGCCGACATACTATTTGGAGGGCTATGTGGGGGCGGTCATACTATCTGGAGGGCTATGCGGGGGCCGTCATACTATTTGAAGGCCATCATGCTATTTGGAATGCTATGTAGAGGCCATCATACAATTTGGAGGACTATCCGTCTCATTTCACCGACTTTTTGATTATCAATCTACATCATGTGTTGGATTATATAGATCTTACTCTAATGTTCTCTTTATTACTAATCTATATCCTGTGTTGGATCGGTCCTAGAGTACTTTGTCTTTTTGCCCACGACTAATGTATCTGCGCCATTATGGTTTATATGTAAGTCATTTTTTTAACTTTGGATAATAATAAACTTTGTATTTTTAATATTACGATGTTCTTGTACGTCATTCTCTTTATATGAATCATTATTTGAGACGTTGAACAGACTCTGTTTTTCTGATATGTGACCTATATGGTCAAATTACTTTGCCTCATAAAGACACGGGGGAAAGTAGCTTAGCTTTAGCCGACTTCGTAGAGATAACTCCAGGCGTCCTCCTACCACCACAGAGGAAATTAGCAGTCTGAGAGCTGCAAGCATTCACAAGGAAACGTGACTATCACCAGCCCCTCCCTGCTGCAAAGTGAAACTATTTAAACACCCAGGCCAGGGTGTCAATTAGCTGGTGGGAGGTAGCCAATTGGTCCTAGAGGGAAACAGCTAAGAAGGTGTCTGTATTGCCAAACGAAGAGATCTTCTGCAACCAACTGCAGGGCAACTGTCTGTTACATTTGACATACCCATGACACTAGCGCCACCTATTGTAAGTATTAATTTCAAAAGTCAATATCGATTCTTTAAAGGGTATGGTCACATGACTTAGGATAAAAAGGCCAAACCAGAACTAGAGACGGGGGGGGGGAACCAAGGAAATAGGTGGGATGTGAGGCAAGCAAGGGGGAAGGGGAGAAGTGAATATAATGAGGGTGGAGAGGCAGGTGGGGATAGTACAGTTAGATCGTTAGAGAAGAATAGGATGCTTAATAACCCCAAAGTTTTATCTTGCATGCTGACCAACGCAAGAAGCCTGACCAATAAGGCGGATGAGCTGCGGGCGCTTATATCGGAGGAGAGGTATGACATCGTAGGTATAACAGAGACTTGGCTAGACGATAGCTACGACTGGGCGGTAAATTTATTAGATTATAGTTTATTTAGAAGGGACCGGAAACAGGGGAAAGGCGGAGGAGTCTGCTTATATGTAAAGTCATGTCTAAAACCCAGACTAAGGGAAGATATAGGAGAGGGAGAAGAGGTGGTCGAGTCCATGTGGGTAGAGATAGAGGGGGCAAAAAATAATAATATAATATTACTGGGGGTCTGCTATAAGCCACCAAATATAACAGAGGAGAATGAGAATCTGCTATTAGGACAAATAGACAAAGTAGCAAAACATAATGAAGTGATTGTAATGGGGGATTTCAACTACCCGGATATTGACTGGGAAACAGAAACCTGTAGATCTCAGAAAGGAAAAAGGTTCTTGACAAATATTAAGGATAATTATCTCTCCCAACTAGTGCAGGAACCAACGAGAGGGAAGGCCGTGTTGGACTTAATATTGACTAATAGGCCTGATAGGGGGGCACCTAGGTAATAGCGATCATAATATTATCGACTTCAAAATGCCCTTCAGTAGGGTTATCAATAAGGGAACAACAATAACATTAAACTTTAGGAGGGCGAAGTTTGATCAGCTGATAGAAAACCTTCAACTTATTGACTGGTACAAAGTTCTTAATCAAAGGAATACGAATAGTAAATGGGAAACCTTCAAAAGAATTCTGAATACTCAGTGCGAGAGATATATACCGTATGGGAATAAAAGGGCCAGAAATAAGAGGAAACCAATATGGTTGAACAAGAACGTAAAAGGGGCGTTAAATAGCAAAAAAGAGGCATTCAAGAGATTAAAACAGGAAAACAGTAAGGAGGCACTAATGTGTTACAAGGAAAAAACGAGAACCTGTAAAATACAAATAAAAATAGCGAAGGAGGAAACAGAGAGACGTATTGCTAGGGAAAGTAGATCAAATCCCAAACCGTTCTTTACGTATATAAATAGTAAAAGGATTAAATCGGATAATATTGGACCGATAAAAAGTGAGGAAGGCAAAATCATAGAGAAAGATGAGGATAAAGCTAATCTATTAAATAATTTTTTTTCGACAACTTTCACAAAGGAAATAGAACTAACAAGCGAAATGAGAAGTGACAAGCTTAATCCTCCACTAAGTATGACAAATCTAACCCAAGCTGGGGTACAGAAACGCCTCAGTAACATTAAAATAAACAAATCACCAGGACCTGATGGCATACACCCACGGGTACTAAGGGAACTAAGTAATGTGATAGACAGACCATTATATCTTATATTTAAGGACTCTGTTGAGACTGGGTCTGTACCACTTGATTGGCGACAGGCGAATGTAGTGCCAATATTCAAAAAGGGAGCGAAAAGTGACGCCGGAAACTATCGGCCGGTGAGTCTGACGTCCGTTGTGGGCAAAATTTTTGAAAGCTTCATTAAAGAGGCGATTACGGAGCATCTTGATGCTAATAATCTTTTAATCCCGAACCAACATGGATTCATGAGGAATCGCTCCTGCCAAACAAACCTGATTGACTTCTACGAGGAGGTTAGCTCTCGAGTAGATCAGGGGGAACCAGTGGATGTCGTGTATCTCGACTTCTCAAAAGCGTTCGATAGCGTGCCACATAATAGGTTGGTATACAAAATGAGAATGATGGGGCTGGGGGAAAATGTCTGCAAGTGGGTAGCTAACTGGCTAAGGGATAGAAGGCAGAGGGTGGTTATAAATGGAATATGCTCAGAATGGGTAAGCGTCACTAGTGGGGTACCACAGGGGTCTGTACTAGGCCCAATGTTATTTAATATCTTTATTAACGACATAGTCAACGGGATAAATAGTAAAATATCAATATTTGCAGATGACACAAAGTTATGTAAAACAATTAATACAAAAGAGGACAGTGCAGACCTACAGAGGGACTTGGATAAGCTGGGTAGGTGGAGCATTCAATGGCAAATGAGGTTTAACGAGGAGAAATGTAAGGTCATACATATGGGAAGGAAAAATGGAAGTCACCAGTACTCACTGAATGGGAAATCATTGGGGAATTCAGAGATGGAGAAGGACTTGGGCATCTTGATTGATAGCAAACTAAATTGGAGTGCCCAAAGTCAGGCCGCTGCTGTAAGGGCAAACAGGGTAATGGGATGTATCAGAAGAGGTATAGCTGCAAAGGATGAGAACATTGTTCTTCCACTGTACAAAGCACTGGTCAGACCACACTTGGAATACTGTGCTCAGTTATGGGCCCCAATATATAGAAAGGATATAAATGAGCTTGAAAAGGTACAAAGGAGGGCAACAAAATTAATAAAGGGAATGGAGGGACTGCAATACCCAGAGAGGTTGGCAAAACTAGGACTATTCAGCCTGGAAAAGAGAAGGTTGAGGGGGGACATAATAAATGTGTACAAATATGTTAGGGGACAGTATAGAGATCTTGCCAGGGATTTGTTCAAAAGGAGGGATATTACGGTAACAAGAGGGCACTCACTAAGACTGGAAGAGAAAAGGTTTCAGCACCAGCATAGGAAGGGGTTCTTTACGGTAAGAGCAGTGAGAATATGGAATTCACTGAGTGAGGAGACGGTAATGTCGGATTCACTACACCAGTTCAAGCGGGGACTGGATGCATTTCTAGATACCAGGCAGATTTCAGCATATACTTAAAAATAAAATAAAATAGTAGGTTGATACAGGGATTTATTCTGACTGCTGGTTTCAGAGTCGGGAGGGAATTTTTCCTCAGGTGAAGATTGGCTAAATCATTTGGGGTTTTTGCCCTCCTCTGGATCAACTTTAGCAATTACAGAACTAACAGGTCGAACTTGATGGACGCAAGTCTTTATTCGGCTTTACAAACTATGTTACTATGTAGAAACTCCATTTTCAGGACACGTGTTTAAGGATGTTTGTCCCTCATCAGTGCAAGACAGGAGAGAACTTGCTTGTATGGGTGAGTGACCTCTGACAGGGGATCCAAGGGATACATTTTCTCTTTGTGGAGAAGTTACCTACTTTGCTAAGTTAGCTACTTGGCAACCCCTTTTGAATTCCTATGTTTACCCTCAGTTAAAATAACAAAACTTATACTTACCACCGGCGCCGTTCCTACAGTGTCCCTTCCAGTGCTCCCTGCGATCCCTTCGGCCAATCAGCGGTGGCTTCATTTTCCTCTGCTATGGATAGAATTGACATCCAGGGGAAGTGAAAGAGCAGCAGCAACTCTCACTTACTCCGAATGTCTTGATTTGTATGAAGGAGGGAAAAGTGAAGCAGCGCTGATTGGCTGCAGGGATTGCGTGATATAACAATGTCACACAAGCCCCGGGAGAGCCAGTGCCTACACCGCTGGAACAGCGCAGGCACTGGAAGTGAGTGTTATTATTTTACTGGGAGAACACATAGGGACCGATATACTGTTGCAAGTAGCTCCTCCATAAATGGTTGTTCATTTTTTTCTTTTTTGATTTATTTAAGGATTTTTTTTGGAATTTTTTCCTAATGTTCGGATATCAGATGCATCAGAACTCTCCTAAACAACGATCAATTGAATATTTGTATACGTTATGGAGGAGCGACTTGCAACAGTATATTGGTTTATTTATCATGGTGTCGTTGTTATTATCTGTTTTGTTGTATGTGTCCTCATGTATTTATATGTATTTTTCCATTTTTTGTTTCCTCCCCCCTCTCTTCCATTTCATCTCCCTCCCATGTCTGTATACTCATTTCTTATCCCTCGTATATGTGGCCGGATCTATTCACATTCCCCTTTATTCTTGTACTGCATGACAGTCTTTATTAGTACGGAGCGGTACTTCTTTAGAGTGCTGTATGGGGAACCGTCCTCGGAGTCGTACTGTGCGCGGGCGATTCACTCCCCCTGCTCTCGCGTCGCCCATCTCTATGGCGCCGATGCGCTTCCCGGATGTAGTCTTTTGACACTTCCGGGTCACGCCGACGTCAATTAAGGCGGTGCGGGACCTCGGGGGGCATTGACTCTCCCAGTGTACGCACCGCTCGTACCTCTCCGCTGACGGTCATCCTGAACTGTCACATGACCACACATGTGATATATTGAAGGGGCGGAGTTATCCATTTAAAAAGGTCCTTGTACCCTTGTTATCTACGCCTCTTGATAAAGCACCCGCGAAACGCGCGTCGAGGCAGCCTCTCTTGACAGACACTGGCCCTCCCTTGTCTCTAGTCACGTGTGATACCTTGGGGTGAGTTTACTTTTACCATGTACTTGATGTTATGCACACGCCCGGACTGACTGGCGTGTGCGGGAGTAGTGGTTCCACTGGACCATGAACCGGAGAGTGCCTGGAGGGGCGTGACTAAGTATCTGGCCGATCCGACCAAGGTGGCACGACGGCATACGACGCCAGTGCACCAGGGAGAAACCGGGCAGAGGGACCAGGTGCTACTCCAGGTCAAACTCCGGACACGGGGGTTGACCCACACAGGGATTACTGGAACAGGCAGGTTAGGCTGGCATAGACTGGTGGATATAAGCGAACACGGCAGGTATGCACACGGGTGGATACAGGCGAGTATGCAGGCGGGGAGGTACTGGCCGAAAGGACGGGCTGGAGCACAGAGAGGACAAGACCCAGTACAGACTGGGTCACAGAAACAGAACCGCAGATGCGGTAGCCAAACAGAGCAGAGAGGGAACGCCCGAAGCGGTGGGCAAGAGCAGAGCAGGACGGGACTGCCGGAGCAGCGAGCAGAAGCAGAGCAGGACGGGGCTGCCGGAGCAGCGAGCAGAAGCAGAGCAGGACGGGGCTGCCGGAGCAGCGGGCAGATGCAGAGCAGAAACCGCAGGAGCGGCAAGCAGGGCAAGAGCAGAGCGGAAACCGCAGAGCGGTAAACAAGGCAGGAGCAGAGCGGAAACCGCAGAGCGGCTAAGAAGGCAGGAGCAGAGCGGAAACCGCAGAGCGGCAAACAAGGCAGGAGCAGAGCGGAAACCGCAGAGCGGCAAACAAGGCAGGAGCAGAGCAGAAACCGCAGGAGCGGCAAGCAAGGCAAGAGCAGAGCAGAAACCGCAAGAGCGGCAAGCTAAGCAGGAGCAGAGCGGAAACCGCAGAGCGGTAAACAAGGCAGGAGCAGAGCGGAAACCGCAGAGCGGCTAAGAAGGCAGGAGCAGAGCGGAAACCGCAGAGCGGCAAACAAGGCAGGAGTAGAGCGGAAACCGCCGGAGCGGCAAGCAAGGCAGAGCAGGGGGGACAGGGCTCTGTTCACACGGAACAGACAGGAAGAGAAAGGCAGAGCCAGATACCCACAGGGTACTTGCAGTGAAGTAGCGAGTGGACCACAAACTCACAAACGGGAGTACAGAGACAACAAGCAGGAGTTAGGTACGAGTTCAGACTCTGCAGAAAAAGGAAGGGAACGGACATAGAGGCAAAACAGGTAAAGGATAGGAGAGAGTTCAGACTGGAACTGAGTGTACGGAGGAGACCGACACTGCAGCGGGATACAGGAGCGGGTCTGGGAATACGGCCCCCAGAGAGGCGGGACGAACAGGCAAGGAGCGTGTTCAGACAGGACAGACAAGATAGAGGAGCGGGTCTAGGTAATCGGCCCCTAGAAGGCGGGAGGAACAGGCTAGGAGCGTGTTCAGACAGGACAGACAAGATACAGGAGCGGGTCTAGGTAATCGGCCCCTAGAAGGCGGGAGGAACAGGCTAGGAGCGTGTTCAGACAGGCCTGGAAATACAGCCTCCAGGATAGGCAGACAAGAGAACACAGACAGGACTCAGTTCAGACACGGGAACTGATACCGCAAGGCAGGAGACATAGACAGGACTCAGTTCAGACACGGGAACTGATACCGCAAGGCAGGAGACAAAGAACGGGACCTGGCACCTTCAGAGTGCAAGCACACACTGAATGAAACACTATGCTCAGGCAGGGATAGATGGGAGCAGCTGAGCTATATACCAGGTGACAGACAGCAATAGGCTGAGGACGCACAAGGGGTGTGACCCACAGCAGGTACAAAAAGCAGGAAGTGATCGGGCGCCGCCCTTAAGCAGCAGAAACAGACACAAACAGACAGCATGGAGGGAAGCCAGAGAGACATTCTGGACTGGAGACCAAGTGCGCACTCTTGCACAGTGGGAGATGGACCACCATGCAAGGACGCCGCCAGGTATGTTACACATGATATTTATTGGAATAATGATGCAACTGTGCAGGACTATGGTATATGTACTCCCCATATAATAAGTGTCACACTCTTTGAGGCAGCCCTTTTCTGGTAGATATTGGCCCTCATCTGTCCCTAGCTAGGTGTGATACTTTGGGCTGAGTTACCCCTATTATGCATTTGATACACACTGCAGCAATAGAAACATTGTGCAGGATTATGGTATTTGTGCCCTCTATACATTAAGTGTCACATTATTATTTTTTATTTTGCTCTATCTCACGACTTATTATTTTTGCTTCTTGGATCTGTTTGTCAGCACCTTACTGTCTTATTTATATATGGACTTTTAATATGAAATTATAATAAACTTTTGTATGCCATTATACTTGTCTTTCTCCTGGTTTATTATTTTAATCCAATGTGTATGGGGACTGAATCTTTAATTTAAAGCTTTGCTTTTCTATTTTCTCACATAGACACTAATACAAATGGCGCCTGACCCAATACTTTATCATATTGTGCATTTTCGCTTTAGCTTTTTCTTCCTGTCCAACAACGAAATGCTAGAAATTCTCTCTGAGACTAAAGATCCTCTGCGGGTCCAACCACATCTAAAGAAGGGCTTTGAAGGCATCGCAAAGCTGGAGTTCCTTCCTAACCTGGACATCAAAGCCATGTACAGCACCGAGGGGGAACGCGTAGAGCTCATCCAGACCATCTCCACCTCCGAGGCTCGGGGGGCCGTGGAGAAGTGGCTCATCCAAGGGGAAGATGTCATGTTAAGGAGCGTGCATGATGTTATTGCTCGGTCACGAATGGTACGGATCTACCTACAGACCAAAAGCATTAATTGGAACTAATCTAGTACTTTTATATTTGTATAAGATTATTTGGCAGCAGTGAATGATTTGTGGATGATGTATCTCTTGCTATAGAGCCAGGTAGCAGATCTTCTACCTGCAATCGGTAGAAATGAATTTGCTAGATAATACTAGTAAGGTTGTCCCTCTCTTAAATGTTTCTGTCAACGTAATTTAACTTTGTTTTTTAAAAGGCGTACCCTGAGACTGCAAGAAAAGACTGGGTGAGGGAATGGCCGGGACAGGTCGTGCTCTGTGTGTCTCAGATGTTCTGGACAAGTGAAGTGCATGAAGCTATCGGCAGTGGCCCAGAGGTACGGCATAAGCTCCTTTACTGATCAAGGTTGCTTCACTAGAAACAGTCATGGCTGGAAGTGTTGGCACCCTTGAAGTATTTTTCCATAAAATTATTGCAATTGCATGTGTATTTTTTGTTATACACATGTTTATTTCCTTTGCGTGTATTGGAACAACACAAAAAAAACAGAGATAAAAAAGGCAAATTGGATATAATTTCACACAAAACCCCAAAAATGGGCCGGACAAAATTGTTGGCATCTTTCCAAAATTGTGGGTAAACAATTTTGTTTCAAGCATGTGATGCTCTTTCAAACTCACCTGTGGCAAGTAAAAGGTGTGGGCAATATGAAAATCACACCTGAAACCCGATACAAAGGGGAAAAGTTGACTCAATCTTTGCGTTGTTACATGCCACACTGAGCAGGGAGAACAGAAAGAGGAGAAGAGAACTGTCTGAGGACTTGAGAACCAAAATTGTTGACCAATATCTTCTTTTTGTGTTGTTCCAATACACACAAATGAAATAAACATGTGAACAACAAGATGTGTAATTGTAATAATTTTCTGGGAGAAATACATATATATACATTCATAGACAGACTTCATGTGTTCTCCTGCTAATAGACTGTCATAC